>NC_080539.1:161076735-161676735 GCF_028640845.1 Ahaetulla prasina
ACTGTTATAAAGAATATGATTACAGAACATTACTATCATCTCAATTGGAGCGTGTACTATTAATACCCATCACTTTACTTAGATTGAATCCCATGCTAAGAGGAATGTCTGAACATGGTCGTTTGAGAATCTGTTTTATAGCCTTTTCACCTACTGTGAGAATGCATGGGATTCCCAGCGGGTATACATGGGAAGAAGCTGAATGATGGGACTGACAATATATTTTTAAAAAGTGAAAAAAGTGGGAAAAAGGAGAAACATCTGGCTTATATATTGTTCTTTTATAAATTATTCCAGGATGATTTACTTCTTTAATAAGAAGGGAATGACCAAAAAAAAAATCCATCCTATATGTTGGCACACCTTCTACTGTTAGCTCTTATTAATTTCAGACCTTGTAAAAATTATTTGGTGTATATTTGGTGTATATTCAAATGGCTTCTGAAGTTTTATTCCTTCAGCGGTTTAGCAGTTCTTTCTTAAAAATATAAAATCTCCTTTGAGTCAACCTGATTCATAGGGAACCTATTTTTACAGTTTTAGCAGCCAAAATTCGGAAATGCTTTTTCTGTTGTTTCTGTTAAGATTTCAAATTCCTGCTCTAGGCTGCAGCCTGGTATTTTCTGATGATGTCCCATTCAAGGACTAACAAGGTGTGACCATGATTTTCTTTTGGGAATCAACAAGCCTGTCTTACATTGACATTTATGTATTCATGTACTTATTTACAGTTTTACTCAGAGGTGGGTTCTACTTACCTTTACTACCAGTTTGCAACAGGAGCGTGCACACTTCTGCGCATGCGCAGATCATCCATGATGACATCCGGGTGGATGGGCAGAGCCTCCCGCTGGTTTTACTACCGGTTCGCAAGAACTGGTTTTACCACTGGTTTTACTTAGGTTCATGTAGTCATGTAATTAAAGGGGGAGGGCAAAGGACAAAAGAATGTTAAAAAGATTATTTTTCTCTATCAAAATTTGAATTTCTGGACAGTCTATGGCAAAAAAAGATCCCATGTTGGTTGAGGGGCAGAAGCTAAGAAAGACTTCATTATTTTCTGCACAGATTATGATCATGCTTGAAATCTGCAATTATTTAACCAAAAATCAAAGATCTTTTTCAGGCTGACAGATCTGCTGGGCATAAGATAAGAGAGGGAAGAGTCTAACCCTAACCTAAAGCTGAGACCTTCATCTGTAAAAATCTACAAGTATGGCAATAGCCAACAAATGAAATAAAAGAACAATGCTTAATGGTGATGGGCATGTGTGATCAGTATCTATAGTTTTAAGTTATTTTTTCCAGCACTCTTGAGTATAATTTTGAAAATAAAGGGATGCTTTTCAGAGACATTACGTTTTCTTTTTTGGACATTTAGTCTGAAGACTTGGATATTTTGGTTCCATTTGTTCAGCAGGATGAACTACAATTGCTTGCTCAGGTTTGGGCAAGGGTAAATTATTAACTGTCAATGGATCGGTATCAGTCCATTTTAAATGTTTGCATTACTACACGTCCTTTCATCAGTCATTAATGGTTCAAAGATATAGATTCTGAATTTTAATTACAGAAATACATTTGACTATATTAAGTAAGTGCACAAAGATGCCATGGTTAGCAGAATCCATTTGATTTGCAGGGGAAGGGATGTAATATGGTACAGTCGAGAATTAAGATGTTGCTGGTCTTAACGGGGGCTATTCCATTTTTGATTGCATTCTTCATTGAAAGGGCTTTGATTTTAATTGGATCATTGTGTGCGCATATGGATTTTCCTGGTGGCCGAACATTTCTCTCATTAAGAGAAATGATGGGCTTTTACTTTAAGCAAACATCTGTTTTTACTTGAAACAAGATGACTTTGCCATTGCAGAAATATACCGAATTCAGATTTTCATCTTAAATATCTGTTTTCTCTGTTCAAACAGTATGCTAATATAAACACTATATATACAGTAACTGGCAGTCCAATTTTTTTTAAAAAAAGTTGGTGCTCTGGGCATTAGTGAGACCACAAAAATTATTACCATTTTTTATTTGATCTTTGTAAATCAGTTTCAACAATCACTGATTTGGAATAATTATTCTGATTTATATTCCAAGAGCTATAATTTATAGAAAATGTAACCAACATTTCTCTCTATATAAAATAGTTGGCAATCTAGCTTGTTATGATGTCATGACTTTTGATATAATGGAAATATTGAGGGAACAGGAAAAAAAGAAATACTTTGAAAGATATTTCCCAAAATCTTTGTTTACTTCAAGTTTGCCTTCATTCATACATTGGGAATGGAGGTATACAGGTCAGTGTGAATTGGCTAAGCCCTACTTCTTCGTGTCTGCTGCAATGTCTTGTAGGACTTGTAGTACAAATCTATAATAGTCATTGTGTATTAAGTGCCACTATACTTAGACCAAGTTGGTGGCTGGTTTTGGAAAATGATAAAAGACAATAAATGTCAGATTGAATGAGGTCTGTGTCAACTGCTACATTGTGAACTGAATTGGCTTAAAAATAAAATATGAAAAAAATAAAATAGGTGGATTTAAATTTAGTAATTCCTTGCAATGACTAAACAGGACTTAAATTAGTCATGAGATTCTGAATTCGTTGGATGTAGTCTAAGCAAATTAAGATTGTATCCAATGAATGAAAGCCAATGAACATAGTGTGAATATGAATGAATATAAATGAATACATATAAAATGGTAGTAAAAGGCTTTTAAAGGTTTTTTTGGATGTTTTATATTTTTATTAGAATGTATATTTTTTATTAGTATCTTTTTATTACAATAGTATTTTTAATAGAAAAGAATATTTCTGTCATTTATTATCTTTATATTTGCAAAGCTGGGTTTTCAGTTATATGGGCACTCCATTCAAACAGAGAAATCTGGTGTAGAATATCATTACTTCTCATTTATCAACACCAGGCACCAGATAATAATTTTCATCATTGGACATTGTCTAATCTGCTTTTTAATGAGACCTAATGGGACAAATGTGCTTTATTAAACTGCTAGATTTCATCACACCTGTTTTCTGAAAAAATTTTTTTTTAAAAAAACCCAAAATAATTGAAAGATTAACAGAAGTTCTTTATTGTATAGAAATAACATTCATTACGGCTGTGTATAACAGTAAAAACAGTGAAGAAAATCTATTCTGCATAGAAGCCATTCATCTGGGTATATCTAAATTATAGGAATTTCCAGAACGTTTGAAAAAAAATGTTCCTAGTATAAGACATTAAAAATACAAGTCTTACAGAAACAGAGGAGAGGTAGACAGAAATATACATCTACTGTAGGTGGAAATATGCACTTTGCTATTATATTGGATTTAAACATAAACAGAGGGATAGAATCAAGATCACATGAAGTGTTAGTACCACTTTATAATGCCTTGGTAAGGTTACACTTGGAATATTGCATCCAGTTTTGGTCACCACGATGTAAAAAAAATGTTGAGGCTCTAGAAAGAGTGCAGAGAAGAGCAACAAAGATGATTAGGGGACTGGAGGCTAAAACATATGAAGAACGGTTGCAGGAACTCAGTATGTCTAGTTTAATAAAAAGAAGGACTAGGGGAGACATGATAGCAGTGTTCCAATATCTCAGGGGTTGCCACAAAGAAGAGGGAGTCGGGCTGTTCTCCAAAGCACCTGAGGGTAGAACAAGAAGCAATGGGTGGAAACTGATCAAGGAAAGAAGCAACTTAGAACTAAGGAGAAATTTCCTGACAGTTAGAACAATTAATAAGTGGAACGACTTGCCTGCAGAAGTTGTGAATGCTCCAACACTGGAAATTTTTAGGAAAATGTTGGATAACCATCTGACTGAGATGGTGTAGGGTTTCCTGCCTGGGCAGGGGGTTGGACTAGAAGGCCTCCAAGGTCCCTTCCAACTCTGTTGTTATATTATATTATATTATATATTTTTTAAAAAATATGTATGTCGAATGTTTTATTTAAAATGTTATATTTTCAGATGCTATTAATGAATGCTAAATCAGTTTTCTTGTATTGTCTCTTCCAAATTAATTTTCTAAAGATCCAAGTTATCCCAGTACCAAAACTTTGCTTGGTGTGAAAAAGATGATTTTGCTAATTTTTTTTATTACTATCAGTGGATATTTCAATAGATGCAGCTTCAGAAACGTGATTCTAGAATGCAACACCACTTGGTTGCTCATAAGTGCATAAGAGCACCAGCGTGCCTACCGTTCCTGTCCTAATGTTCCCTTTGATTGTATCCGATTCGTATGGTTATTTCATGCTTATACTTATATATACTGTTGTGTTTGACAAATAAATAAAATAAAAAAAATATTTCAGTTAAGCCAATATTAATATACAGTAAACTGTTTTTGTGGCACAGGGACCCATTTTTTCTCTTTTTAATTTTTTTTTAATTTCATATGATGAGAACAAACACCTATTATGAAGAATTGTTCGCACAAACTGATAGTGTACCAGTATCTGTAAGAGAAGAGCAGGCAGAGTCAAATGGGTAATTAGCCTAGATATATTCCTAAGAGCAGTCTAAGTTCAATTCCTCTTCCTCTGATTCTTAATTGCGCCAATTTAGTGCTGATCATTAGTTGAGTAGATTCTTGTGTAGAGGCATGAGCAATAAATCATATTAAT
The DNA here is from genome assembly GCF_028640845.1 of Ahaetulla prasina. Lineage (NCBI taxonomy): Eukaryota > Metazoa > Chordata > Lepidosauria > Squamata > Colubridae > Ahaetulla > Ahaetulla prasina. The sequence continues at coordinate 161,081,391 of NC_080539.1, forward strand.
TGGATTTTTATATGGGGTCCAATTTTTGCACCTGACAGTATCCAAGTACATCATCATGCAAACACCTAAGTTCAGAAAATGTCTTTCCAAATGCCCAATATTGGGGTTTGTGTGTGTGTGTGTGTGTGTGTGTGTGTGTGTGTATACACACATATATGACGCGGTGGCTCAGGGGCTAGGATGTTGAGCTTGTCGATAGAAAGGTCGGCAGCTCAGCGGTTTGAATCCCTAGCGCTGCCGTGTAACAGGGTGAGCTCCCATTACTTGTCCCAGCTGCTGCCAACCTAGCAGTTTCGAAAGCACGTAAAAATGCAAGTAGAAAAAATAGGGGCCACCTTTGGTGGGAAGGTAACAGCGTTCCGTGGGCTTTGGCGTTGTGTCATGCCGGCCACATGACGATGGAGATGTCTTCGGACAGCGCTGGCTCTTCGGCTTTGAAATGGAGATGAGCACCGCCCCCTAGAGTCGGCAATGACTAGCACATATGTTAGCACGTATGTGCGAGGGGAACCTTTACCTTTACCTAAACACACACACACACACACACACACACACACACACACACACACACATAACACTAGTCAACTGTTTTTCATTTCCATTAAACAGCTGCAAATCTTTCACAACTAGTTGGATTGGGGTTACGTGCATCATTTGACTCAATTTCAATCACCCTTCTAACATTTTATATTTTTCTCCTTGTTCTTACATTTAAAATATAAAAACTCTGAACTGGCAACAGTTTCAGGTACACCTGCACACACAAAAATGTAGTAGCTTACATTAGACATGACCTCAGCTCTTGTTACTGATCATGCACTTCCAGCTGTAGTTAATGTTTTATTCATCTCCACTGTTGCACCCTGATTTTGACTCACTTGTTAACATTTTATCTCCAAATGTCGATCACAATTTAGGAGCCACGGGGAAGGCAGGAGAAAATGTTCAATAAATAAAATGTAGAACTCCATTGCTTTTGTAGCTGAGATGGTAAGGAGACTGAAATGAAGCCTTTCCTTTGGGACATCTGTAAGTGACAAGTGTTTTGAAGCCTAGGATTTAAGCTGAATTAGTGTTACCACTATGTCTGTGGGTCCAAGGACTCTGCAGGTGGGCTTTTTAGACTGGAGTTCACAAAAGTCAATCTGTGTGCAACTGAGAACAAACAAGAATGTACAAATGTGTGTGTGTGTGTGTGTAGGTGGGAGACAGGTTAATGGAGTACAATAAAGCTTTCATATGTAGAAATGAGTGCTGAAACGATGTGGAGTAGCTTAGAAAAGCATTAGCAAGTATATGGAAGCAGTTTGTCAAAATTACATCTGATTAAAAGAGTAAGAACAGGCCTGTTCTGTTCATTTAATTTACAGAACTCAAGGTCAGTGGTATCTGCTGAAGGCAGCAGTGCCTTTGTTAATTTTTGGATTGCAATTTATATCAAGCGTTGAAAGCAGAGAAAACTGGAAAGAAAGAAAAAAAACTTATATAGACCTACAGCTGGTCTGCATATTTAGAAAAATCTTGTGAGGTAAAGCAGACCTTGTAACACTGTACCTGATGAAAAAGCATACGTGACTAATATGATGGATCAGTTTAAAAAATTACCAGTGCCACTTCATTTGGGGTTATATTATCTGGGCTTGTAAAAAGGAAAGCATACCTTATGGACAAAATATATGTGAGGCATGTTTCCATCTATCAAAGAAATTGTGTATGTCTTGCAAAAGTTGGAAACAATTTTGAGTTTAGCAGCTGGATTTTGTATTTCCAAAAATGAGAGGTCCATAATTATTTGTTTCTTCTTCCTAAAAAAAATTGGGATAGTGTTTGGTGCAGCCTAATGCCACTTTTGCATCTGATAGGATTCTATTTACATGTCTGCAGACATGAGTGTCTGCAATAGCAATAGCACTTAGACTTATATACTGCTTCATAGTGCTTTTACAGCCCTCTCTAAGCGGTTTACAGAGCATGTTGCCTCCAACAATCTGGGTCCTCAATAGGAGGGTAATGAAGGATTGTATGACATTGTAAACAAGTCCACTCCCTTTGTATGTGCAGAAAAGTCCATGCCCATATGAAAGGGCCAGAAATTGTGCTTTAACATTATGTTTAGAATTAAAAAACAAAAAACAAAACCTGCCTATCTGTAGACTACACATGGAATTTATTTGGGACTGTCATTTAATACAAGCAGGGTGCCAACAGTCTGCAAAAACCTGGGCTACTCTCATATTATGCTAACTCACAAAATAGTTTCTTTGGTTTGCTTTAACATCTAGTGTGAACCCAGATATTGTAGTTTATAAACCATGATGTTGGGGTATAACATTTCTGAAAGCTGGAATGAATATCAGAGAACAGCAAAGAAATATAGGGAGATATAACTCTGCTGCCATTGACTGGTCACCTGGGTTCTTGCAAGTCAGGTATGTAAATGCTCCTGAAGCAAAACTGAAGCCCATGTAAACAGTGTAGGTATCTTTCATAGTGTAGAGATCTCCCAAATCTGACTGATTTGTTTGTACCATTAAGCCATTGTTGTCTCTTAGCAACCACATAAATAGATTTTCTCTATAATTATTTGTTTTGAATTTAGTCCTTCAGCTATTCTAGTGATGTATAACAGAGTCCATTCACCTTCCTCCTGATTGCAGTTCTTCCTTTCATTCAGACTCCAGAGCCTTCTCCAGAGAGCTAGTTCGTCGCATGATGTTTCTGAAGCAGGATAATTGAAGTCTGATTGTTTGTGCCTCAAGTGAGAGCTCTAGGTTTGTTTGATGATTCTTTCTCCAACATAAAATTCAGACGGGTCAATATCCTTATCTTGCTTCCTCAAAATCTAACTTTTACTTCCATAGTGTCACGGGGAATATCATGGCTTGTATGATTCCGATTTGTCGGCATAGATACATCACAGAAATTGAACATCATTTCCAAGACCTTCACTGCTCTCTCTACTAAATGCCACTCTGTAGGGAATTTGTTTGACTGCTTATTCCTTTATTGTTGATGGTTGAAACTACTTTGATAGGTCATTATCAGGGATGGGCTGCTGGAGGTTCCCAGCAGTGGTGGGTTGCTCCCGGTTCGGACTGGTTCTTGTGAACCAGTTGTAAAACCATGGGAGGCTCCGCCCACTGATCCAGATGTCACCTGGAAGCTTCTGTGCATGCACAGAAGCACGCACGCGTGTGAGCGAAGCGAGCGCGTGTGCATGATCCCATTGCGAACCAGTATTAAAGGTAAGTAGAACCCACCCCTGGTTTGCAGGGGTTTGGGAGAATCTCTAGCTAAGATTCCGTGAACTTCGGAGAACCCCCAAATCCCATTCCTGGCTGGTCCTGCCCTGCCCACTCTTTCCCTCCCAGGAGTCCACACTTGGGCCATTTTGGATGCAGGTAAGTGCAGGGTGTGCATGGAGGCTCGGGGAGGGCAAAAAACGGGCCTACTGGAAGTTCAGGAAGGCCGGAAAAACGGCCTCCAGAGCCTGGAGAGGCCATTTTTGCCCTCCTGGAGGCTCAAGGAAAGCAAAAACAACCCCCCCCCGCCATAGTGCAGGAGGCCGACTAGGTCATGCCCACCCAGCACCAGGCAGAGAACCTCTTGCTAAAATCTTTGAAGCCCACCCCTGGTCATTATTAATTCTAAGGCAAGTTGTAGTGTGTCAATAGAACCAGAATATATATGGAATTTTGTAGACATAATTCAGGAGATACAAACTTTAAGGAAAACCCTGAAACCAAGAAAAAAAGAAACATAATAGAAAAAGTGGCTGCCCTTCTATTTAGAGGCATATAAGAGAGTTCCGCCTCACTATTCATTTTCTAGTTCCCAGCAAAATGCAGATAAATATAAACTCTGTGGTTCCCAAAAGAACACTCCCTCAGCAAGGGAGATGGGCAGTTCCGAAATTGGATAAACAAACAAATAATACATAAAGACAGCCTAAGTGGATGAGAATTTGGAGCAGGAAAAAAAGGGAAGTCTTGGGCCCTCCTTGTGCCAACAGAAAAAAAGCAGGAACTTAAGATGCAAGATGGCTCCGACAGTGATCCACATGCTTGGTGGGTCCTGGGTGAGTCCTGGATGAGTACCCACCTTTACTGCAGCTGCATCCAGCTGGCAACATGAGTAGGAGCTCCTTGTTCTTTTGCAACCGCAAAGACAAGGTGACGTCGAGCAACTTATTCCCCCCTTGGTGATGGACTATTCAAACATTGTACCCGACAGCACTTTTCATTCTTCTGCTCAAGAATAGCGCTCGTATTTGCTAGCGGCCTTCTTCGAGTGGCTGGCCCTTGCTGAGGTAGTGTGTGGGATCCAGGTCTTCTCTTTCATAGTGTAACCTCACTTTGTCCTTCTTCTGAAGGTCGCTTTTCCTGCCATATAATGAAACAAAAATGGAGAGGGGCAGAGAAAAAGGCCAATGTATATTTTTGCCCGTGCTGTTTGTGCACAGAAGCGCTTTTTTCAACATGTTCTCTGCTTTTGTCTTGATTTCATTTGTTTGGATATGATGGAGGTTTTGTCTGGATGTATGACCGTGATCCCTATTATATGTAATTTTTTCAGACAAGTTGCAAATGTTTCTTGGGGCTCCACCATTTGTCTGCCAGAAATGTGAAAAGTAAAAGCAGCTGGGTAGTCAGTGAGCAGTGGAGGGCTGGGTGGATTGTGTGTGTGTGGGAGATACTATTAAATCCCTATTGAAGCAATATCCCAACTGTTGAACATTTTTGCGTTTTTAAAACTATGCAAGCCAAGAACAAAATCGAAGGTGCTTAAGGCAAATCTGGACAAGATTACAGTTTTAGGAGTTTTAGGACGATTGCAAACTTTGAAATTGTTGGATTCCCTGTTTTTGAGGCTTCAGAGACAGAAGATGTTTGGGGAAGGAAGCAATGGTGAAATGTAAAATTTGTTACTACCGGTTCTGTGGGCGTGGCTTGGTGGCGGTGGTGGGGTAATGTGACTGGGTGGGTGTGGCCAACTTTTTTTTTTCACTTTTAAAAGCATTTTTTCTACAACTTCTTCGGCTGAAGAGGTTGTAGAAAAAATGCTTTTAAAGGGTTCTGAAGATCCCAGCTGAGTTGCCTGATTGCCAGAACTCTTTAAAAGCATTTTTTTCTACAACCTCTTCGGCCGAAGAAAAAATGCTTTTAAAAGTAAAAAAAGCTGGGCATGTGGGGGAGGCAGGGATTTTTGCTACCAGTTCTCTGAACCACCCACCGCTATCGCTACCAGATCGGGTGATCCGGTCCGAAATGGGAGCATTTCACCCCTGGATGGAAGGGAAGGTAAAGTACAATAAAAAGTGCATTACAACAGGATGCTGTGAGTGCAAAGGACTTGCCTAATGACAGCAACTGAGACTGCCACAGTTGCTGCTGCGAGTAGGCATGATGCCATGATGCTACTAGTCCCAATGAACTTTGTTAAGTGAGGATTGCCTGTAACTTGAACCTCTGTAGCCTATGATTAATGCTTTAACCACAGTACTACGTATACTTTTTTGCTGTCACTTTTTCTCCAGAGTTTCAGATGCATGTCTTCAACATCTCTTCTTTAATCATTTTGTGAAACTAGAATGGAAACAACAACAATAATTTTCTACCCAAAGGCACAAAATATAGAACTCTTCTTAAAATTAATCAAGTGTGGCTTTGATTGGCATCTGTATGTAAAACTTTTTAGGAACCCTCTGTATACGCTACCTTGAATTATGTGAAATAAGGGCATTATATAAATAATACCAATGCAGCTGGGAATCCTGCTGACATTTGTGATTTGACCTATTATAAAGCCTATAAGTTATCCATCCCTACATTCCATTCTTTTCAGAAATGCTTTTAAAATTACGGAATAATAATGTATATATTCCAAAGTCGAAATAAATATCTAGGGAACAATAGACAAATCCCAAAACAAAATCTAGTGATCATAAGTAAATATTTACCCAAAATATATTTGATGTCTATATATTTTAAAAACGTGACCACAAAATATTTTACAAAACAACGGTTACCTCTTCAGCAAAGCCCAGTCTGTCAAAGAATATTATTTTTTCCTAGCCTGTCAAATTTGCCATGTAATGGATTCCAAGTCTGTATATTTTTCTGTGGTGGCAGTTAGGTAATATATATGGCTATTCTGGCATATTTGTTTGCTTGTGGAATGGAAAAGATCCACATCATTTAATGATTTAAGCACTGGTTTCTGTGTAATCAAAAACCTCAAGCAAGGCTATTCATTTTTAGCAATAGCGGTAGCTCCTGTTGACTTAAAATTTGATCATCTTACCCTAAAATCAAAGACAATTTTCTCTGTTGGTAATAATCGGATTGTAGATGCTGAAATCTGTCACAATATATAAATGTAATGAAAGTAATACTGTTACTCTGAAGATTATGAAATGTACTTAGAGACATCGAACATATCTGCATGACATATTAAACCCTGTGGTAATTAGACAATATGTTAAATTGTTACTAAAGAGGAGTATTTAATCATAGTTTGAAAGTATATATATTTTTATTAGTCACATATCTAAAATGTACTCCAGAGAGTTGAACTGTTGTTAATTAATTAATTTGTTCAATTTATTTGTCATCCATTTCGGCGTGATGTTACTCTGAGCAGCTTACAACAATAAAACGGAAAAGAATGATTTAAAAAATGTAAACATAACGCTAGTAAAGGAAAGAAACAATAAAAATAAACATTAAAATACAAATAGAGGCTGGATGTTGGAATGATCATAAGATGAGCTTGGAAGAGAATATTTTCTGATGGGTAATCAAAATCGCATGACACATTAAAACCGGTTGAATTTAGACAACACATTAAGGAGGCTTAATCATAATTTGAAATCATATTTTTTTATTATACACATCTAAAACATACTTCAGAGAGTTGAACTGTGGCTAAATACTACTGCTGACCTGCCCAAACGGAGATTAAAGGTTTTGCCATAGTTCCTGTTTGCTGGTGTGGCTCTACCTCACATTATCTTTTCTCTACACCCATGCTGTGCACTTTATTGATATTTAGCTCTGTTCCTTGTAATTAAACCAAGATTGCATCAAAATGATAACACACAGTGACATCATGACACAAATTCTTACCTTATCTTCTTGGATGCCAATGTCAGATGTATATTTATCACTTACTCTTCTTTTCCCCCTTGCAAACACCAGTAATTTTCTCACATCTTTTGTTTTGTTGTTGTTATCTCTTTCCTTACTACGGCGATAGTCAACCTCATCCTTTGATTATTTCCTAATTACAGCGCTCCATTGCAAAGTTTCTATCTTTATTTCTAAAACAAATTAACTAACTTGCAGTTCTCTAATCATAGGGTTGTATCACATTGTGCATACAATGCTACTGTTCCATAATTCTTTTTATTGTTTACAAATGACTAATAATATGCCAAGACCATGAAGGACTAAATAAACTTGCCTGCTCTAGTTTAGTACTCTGATCCTGTACAGGTTGTTCTTGAGCCAGGTTCCTTGAAGTAGTCAGTATTGAACCCCAAGGTTTGATGAGATTAGCCACTATTTAAACCTTAGATTTATATTCTCTGAATAGTGAAGTTCATCTCACCAAAGATGACTCTGAGTGGTGGACAATTGTTTTTGTTTTTATTTTTGTTATTATTCATAGTATTATTAAAATAGAATTTTATTGTATATTTTCATATAATAAACATAGGAATCAACGAACAATTTGAAACTTAATGAAAGGGTCTATGAGCTAAAGAACTGGGGGACCCTGTTCCAGAAAGACTCCAGTCTGAACTGATGCCTGGATTTTTAATCAGATTCAGAAAAATGGAGTTCTTTCTCCCATAATCAGGATGGAAATTACCTATCTCCCTTCCTCTCTCCCCCTCCCTCCCACCCTCTTTCTCTCCATCCACTCACCCACCCATCCATCTATCCATCATCTGTCTGTCTGTCTGTCTGTCTGTCTGTCTGTCTGTCTGTCTGTCTGTCTGTCTGTCTATCTATCTATCTATCTATCTATCTATCTATCTATCTATCTATCTATCTATCTATCTATCTATCTATCTATCATCTATCTAGCTATCTAGCTATCTAGTTGATAGTTTGGACAGTGAGCAGCTCAAATCTTTGGTTGAAAATATTTAGCATAGTTGCTATGGTCTTTTTAGAAGAGGGGCTTTTTCTTTAATATTTTCCCATTTAGGCATGTGCTCATATTTATATCCCATTCCACCCCACCTCTCCCCGCCCTTTAAGTTTATTAAGCTCTGCAGGGCCTGATCACCCAGGGCTGCCCCAGGAAGTTTTTGGCTGAGTTTAAAACTGAACTGCTTTTAAACAGTGCATTTTACGATCCCTTCATTATGAACAGCAAGCTGTGCATGCCTACTGTGAAGGATCAGATGATCTGTTTTCTTTTCTCTTGAAGCAAACCACATTTTGCTTGTGTGAAAAAGCAAATGTGCCCAGCTAGACCAAAAAGTAGTCTACTGGTTTGGAAAGATTTCCAGAAGATCTGGATATGCACTAGTGTTTTCCTCGTGATCGACCTCCTAGTTGCATGAGTGACTCCTACTTCCCATTGGCAACTTAAGAGTAGGTATAAAGGCCTATCTGTTGTGATAAGCTATTTTGTTATAGCTAACACCCTAGATCAGAGGTCCCCAACCTTGGCAACTTTAAGCCTGGTGGACTTCAACTCCCAGAATTATAGCTTGCTGGGGTATTCTGGGAGTTGAAGTCCTCCAGGCTTAAAGTTGTCACGGTTGGAGACTCCTGCCCTAGATGATAGGCTCACGATCTAGATGGATATTGACAGATTTGAACACTGGATCCTATCTAACAAAATGAAATCCAATGTAGAGAAAAGTAAAGTCTTACACTTAGGCAAGAAAAACCAAAAGTATACATAATGACTGGGTGAAACCAGACTTAATAGGAGTATCTGTGAGGGTGATCTTAGAGCCTTAGTGGACAATCAGTTAAATATGAGTCTGCAGTATGTGGTGGCAGCCAAAAAAGCCAAATGCAATCCTCAGCTGTATTAACAGGGGGATACAGTCAAGATCAAGTGAGGTACTAATACCACTCTATAAAGCCTTAGTAAGACCACACCTAGAATACTGCATTCAGTTTTGGTCACCCTACTATAAAAAATATGTTGAGACCAGTGGTGAAATCTAATTTTTTTCCCCTACCGGTTCTGTGGGCATGGCTTGATAGATGTGGCTTGGTGGTGGCGGGGGGGATTTTTCATGTGACAGGGTGGGCGTGACTATGTAGTCATGTTACTGGGGGTGGGTCAAAAGACAGAAACTCACTTTAACAATGTCCTGCTAGAGCAGGGGGTTGGACCAGATGATCTTCAGGTCCCTTCCAGCCCTGGATTGATTGCTGTGCTCTTTCAAAGTATCCTCTGAAGCTGCATCTAGTGCCAGGTTTGTGGTCCTTCCTTCCTCACCTTTTTCTCTCCCTCTTTCTCTCCCTCTTCCTTCCTTCCTTCCTTCCTTCCTTCCTTCCTTCCTTCCTTCCTTCCTTCCTTCCTTCCTTTCTCTTTCTTTCTTTCTTTCTTTCTTTCTTTCTTTCTTTCTTTCTTTCTTTCTTCCTTCCTTCCTTCCTTCCTTCCTTCCTTCCTTCCTTCCTTCCTTCCTTCCTTTCTCAGCACCCCCAACCCCCTGTTTTTGGCCATTTGCTCCTGGGAGCAAAAACGGACTTCCCCCAATAGGCAGTAAAAAATGCTTTAAAAAGTAAAAGAAAAAAGAAAAAAGAAAGCTCCAAGGATTGTGCGGCAAATCTGATTGTCACAGCTGATTGTCAGAACCTTTTTTAAAAAGTTTTTTTAGAGCATTTTTTACTACCTATTGCCCGAAATCCTCCTTCTAGCGAATCTAAATCATGCAGCACAGCTGTTCCCCCGCCCTTCGCTGTTCTACTTACTTTTTAAAGCCTCCTTTTTCCATGCTGCGTGGTAGCGACTGTGGTGCGCATGCCTGCGAAGCATGCATTTGTCCCACACTGTGCGTGCGCACGCAGAGAACTGGTGGCAAACCTCGGAGGATTTCACCACTGGTGTGATGGGGTGGAAATCCAGCCATTAAAGCTTCTTCAGTAAGCAGCAATTAAGTCAATCAAGGCTCAATCAAGTTCACAGCAGATATTTTTTTTCTTTACACCCTAGGAGAGACTGCTGCTAGCTACCTGGGATTGAAATTTCAACCTTCTGAATGGGAGGTGAGTGTCTTCACCCCTAGGCCGTAACACCGCTCAATCCAATGCTTATATAAAAATAAATATTAAGGAAGTTAATGATTCTAATAGGACTATCAGATTTGGGCTACAAAAATCCAGATGCCCCCTTGATTTATTCATTTTAAAATTTTTATATACCATTTCAATAGTAAAACTGTGGACGGAGCACAGCAAAGAAAATGAAGCAGAATAGAACACTGCAGAATTATGATCATATATTTGGTTATATGGTTTGGATTATACATAGAATAGAATAGAATAGAATAGAATAGAATAGAATAGAATAGAATTTTTATTGGCCAAGTGTGATTGGACACACAAGGAATTTGTCTTGGTGCATATGCTCTCAGTGTACATAAAAGAAAAGATACCTTCATCAAGATACAACACTTACAACACTTAATGATGGTCAAAGGGTACAAATTTAACACTTAATGATACAACACTTAATGATAATCATAGGGTACAAATAAGCAATCAGGAACAATCAATATCAATATAAGTCATAAGGATTACCAGCAACAGAGTTACAGTCACAGTCATAAGTGGAAAGAGATGGGTGATGGGAACGATGAGAAGATTAATAGTAGTGCAGATTTAGTAAATAGTTTGACAGTGTTGAGGGAATTATTTGTTTAGCAGAGTGTTGGCCTGCTAACTGTTCTTGTGTCTAGTTGTTCTGCCTTCCATTGAGAACCTTTATACCGCACGAATGAAGAAGAGGGCCGTGAAAATATTTATAGACCCCTCGCATCCTGGACATAAACTGTTTCAACTCCTACCCTCAAAACGACGCTATAGAGCACTGCACACCAGAACAACTAGACACAAGAACAGTTTTTTCCCGAAGGCCATCACTCTGCTAAACAAATAATTCCATCAACACTGTCAAACTATTTACTGAATCTGCACTACTATTAATCTTCTCATAGTTCCCATCACCAATCTCTTTCCATTTATGACTGTATGACTATAACTTGTTGCTGGCAATCCTTATGATTTATATTGATATATTGACCATCAATTGTGTAGTAAATGTTGTACCTTGATGAAAGTATCTTTTCTTTTTATGTACACTGAGAGCATATGCACCAAGACAAATTCCTTGTGTGTCCAATCACACTTGGCCAATAAAAAATTCTATTCTATTCTATTCTATTCTGGTGTGCAGTGCTCTATAGCATCCTTCTGAGAGTAGGAGTTGAAACAGTTTATGTCCAGGATGTGATGTACATTTGCCCATAACCACATTATGGGCCAGATGCCCATTGTAATCAAATCCTCTTCAAAGTTTTCTTGAATGAGAGGAGAATTAGGAGCAACCTATAGTCCAAAGCATGTGGGTTATTACAGAAGAAGACTTGATGCTAGTCAAGGGCCTCTGGTGGCTCAGCAGACTAAGTCTGTCTGCTATTAACACAGCTGCTTGCAATTACTGCAAGTTCAAGCCCCACCAGGCCCAAGGTTGACTCAGCCTTCCATCCTTTATAAGGTAGGTAAAAAGAGGACCCAGATTGTTGGGGGCAATAAAGTTGACTTTGTATATAATATAAAAATGGATGAAGACTATTGCTTAACACAGTGTAAGCCGCCCTGAGTCTTCGGAGAAGGGGGGGATATAAATTAAAAAAAAAAAAAGACTTGATGCTAGTCAAGATGCTTCTTCACTTTACCTTTAGCAAATTCTAGTCCTTTACTACCATCTAGTGGTCTCTGGATTTTTTTCAACCCAGATTTGGAAACCCCAGATCTAGATAAACTAGATTGTTTTATGACCATTTTCCTTATGAAGCTGCTTATTTATTTACAAAATGTATATGCCTACCTATTTCACACAATGATCCTCTGCGACATAAAAATCCATCATACCCTGTTCATGAAGGAGTTATAACAACAAACCCATACTATTATCCTTTTGTTTTAATCCTATCCTAGCCCAGTACTTAAAGGAGGAGCCAGATTTTAGAATGCTGAAATATATACTAGTAATAAAAGTTAACTTTTAATAGGAAGACAACAGCTCATATCACAAGTCCTCAACTTAAAACAACCAAAATTGAGTCCAAAATTTCTATTGCTAACCAAGATGATTCTTAAATGAGTTTTGCCTCTTCTATGACTTTTCTTGCTACAGTTGTTATGAAAGGGAAGCCAAGGAAAACACTCTGTTTTTATTAGCGGTTCTGTGGGAATGGCTTAGTGGGCGTGGCAGGGGAAGGATACTGTAAAATCTCCATTCCCTTCCCACTCCAAGGGAAGAATACTATAAAATCTCCATTCCCTCCCCACTCCAGGGGAAGATTACTGCAAAATCCCTGTTTCCTCCCGATCAGCTGGGACTCGGGAGGCAGAGAATAGATGGGGACGGGGCCAGTCAGAGGTGGTATTTACCAGTTGTCCGAACTACTCAATGTTTCCGCTACAGGTTCTCCAGAACTGGTCAGAACTTGCTGAATACCACCTCTGACTCTGTTGAAAACTATTTGTTTTAGAATCATAGTTATACAAAATTGTGGAACACTAGTGCACAAGACCACAGTTTGTCACGCCTGCTTTAGATTATGAATTGTTATTCTGCTTTTTCCCGTTCTGCTTTGTGGACGTCAGCTATGGAGTGATTGTTATCCTTCTTATTAAAGATTGTAGGTCAGGGGTCTCCAACCTTGCCAACTTTAAGACTTGTAGACTTCAACTCCCAGAGTTCCTCAGCCAGCTTTGCTTTGCTGGCTGAGGAATTCTGGGAGTTGAAGTCCACAAGTCTTAAAGTTGGCAAGGTTGGAGACCCCTGGTGTAGGTGAATCACTGATAGATGCTCATACTCCAGATAGAACTGGGTTCTGTGCAGGGAATGCAATTAGGTAAGATTGATTGATGATAGTTTTAACTAACTATTTGTAAATAGATTTGTATCTATAGAAATTTCTGGCCCATGAAGACTGTCTATCCAGCTCACTGAGACCCTGGCAGAAGTCCTTCACTTCACAGAAATCAATCCTTCAAAGTACCTTTCTTCCATTTTGATCCCCTTGTGGGTAACTACAAGTGATGGGTTTCAAAATTTTATACTAACAGTTCTGTGGGCTTGGCTTGGTGGGTATGGCATGACTTGGTGGGCGTGGCTTGGTGGGCATGGCAGGGGAAGGATACTGTAAAATCTCCATTCCCCCACTCCAGGGGAAGGATACTGCAAAATCCCCATTTCCTCCTGTTGGAAGAAATATCCATCTGGGTTCAGTTCCAAGTGGGGAAAAGACACTGGAAACATGGAGACTGCTTGGAAAGATGGTTTAATGGTGGTCAGGATCACATGGCTTGAGTTCCTGAACAGAAAAGGGCCGAGATCCTGTGTGCTCCCTGTCTTTATGCTTTTTCTGAGCTTTGAACTTTCTGGGGCACAGGAAGAGTATCCTGATTGGTTGTCAAACTCCCAGGTGGTCTAGGGGTCTTAGCTAACATTGTAGGTTGTCCCTCAAGCTTGCCTGAGCCTTGCCATGTGGTGAGTTTCTGTTCTATTGTGTTGCAAATGATGGTCCATTGACAAAGGTGGGGGGAATGAGTTTCTACCTTTGACCCATTGTCAAAGGTGGGGGGGTGGTGGCAGGAAGTTGCAGGGAGCTGCTTTGTCTTTAAAACATGTTTCTCCATTTCTCATCCAGGGAAATATATTCTGCCTTTTTAAATATTTTCTAAAATATTTCATTCTTCTAGGAGGGAGGTGGTTGCTAACTTCCTACACTCCCGATCAGCTGGGATTCCTGAGGCAAAGAATAGATGTGGGTGGGGCCAGTCAGAATTTTTACTACCGGTTCTCCAAACTACTCAAAATTTTTGCTACTGGTTCTCCAGAACTGGCCAGAACCTGCTGAAACCCACCTCTGGTACCTACAGTATGTGCACTGAGAAAAGGACCTTGATCTGATATGCCATGAAATCACTATCAATTCTTAGCAACCCCATATATAGACTTTTTCCAGAAGGATCTTCCCCAGCCTGATTCTTCAGATCTTCTATTAGTGGACTCATTGTCGTTGGAATTCAATCTGTTCACCTTGCTTCTGGTTATCCTCTTCTTCTTTTTCCTTCCACCATACCCAGCATGACAAACTTTTCCATAAAGCTACTCTTTGCTTAATGTTTCTAAAATATAACTATTGGAGTGTGACCATTTGTGCTTCGAGATAGAACTCAGCAGTTGGTTGGTTGTGTAGAAAGTTAGCACCCACCCGTCTCCTAGAAGAATGAAATATTTTGAGAAATATAAAAAAGGCAGAATATTATATTTCCCTAAAGGAGAAACATGCTCTTGGAAAGCAGCCCCCACCTTTCTTAATAGCCCCAGCAGGATTCAGCCATCCTATCTGCAAGACAAAAGACCTTCAGTCTGAGGGTGATGGGATTAGTCCTCACTCAAGATCCAAACCAGGGCAAAGCCATTAAGACACAATAGGAATTGCTCAACACCCTTTCAGAACACAAGCCTCTTCATTATATCATCACCCTCCAAGCTTCAACCAAACCTGGGAGCTCAGACAACCTCAGCTAAGACCCCTGCATAACCCTCTGGGAGTCTGACAGCAATCAATAGAATACATGCTCTTGCCACAGGAACAGGAAGCTCAAGTTCAAAGCCCAGAGAGGATATAAATAACCTTCACATTCCACTCCACATGGTCAGCTGTCCAGGACCTCAAAACCATGTGGTCCTGTCCATCAATAAACCATCTTTCCAATCAGTCTCCATGTTTCCAGTGTCTTCCTCCCAGCTTGGAACTGAACCAGATGAATATTTCTTCTAACAGTTGCCTTGATGATTTGTTTGTTTGTTTTGGTTACCAGTGGTATCCTCTGGAGTTTTAACCCAAAACCAAAGTTCAAAATCATCAATATTCTTTCTATCCTGCTTCTTCAAAGACCAACATTTGCCACCATAGATTGTATAGGGAAAAACCATTGCTTACATCATTCTTAACTTTGTAAATAGAAACGTATGCACTGGCTGCCATTCTGTTTCTGAATGCAATTCAAGGTCCTGGTTGTCACCTTTAAAGCTCTACGTGACTTGGGACATGATTACCTGAGGGACTGCCTTTCTCCCATAGTTTCTACCTGTCCAATCAAATCCAACACTGATTGGCATACTGCAGATCCCATCAGCCATAGAGTGCTGACTGGCAGGAACTAGAAGAATATTTTTATTTTTTTTTGCTGTAGCCCCTGCCTTATGGAAAATCCTCCCTTCAGAGATCAGAATGGCCCCCAACACTGTTAGCTTTTTGCAAAGTTCCAAATACTTGGCTATGTACCCAGGCATGGGCTCAGAATGTGTGAAGGGCCTTGTTACTTGGCTTCACTATTAGTAGATTAACCATCATGGCTGCTGTTTATACGTATTTATTTTGTATATTTTATGTACACTGAGAGCATATGCACCGAGACAAATTCCTTGTGTGTCCAATCACACTTGGTCAATAAAAAATTCTATTCTATTCTATTCTATTCTATTCTATTCTATTCTATTCTATTCTATTCTATTCTATTCTATTCTATATGTATTTATTGTTCTAATGTCTTTTAAACTGTTTTAATTATTTTAACAGTTTAGACTTGTAAACCACCCAGAGACACTTGGTAGAGTCTAATGGAAAATACTAAAATAAAATAAAATAAAATAAAATAAAATAATAAAATAAAATAAAATGGCATCTGAGTATCTTTTTCAAAGCCTTCATGGTTGTTTACCAAGTGTTTCTATATGTAAGACCTGGACATTTTATGGCTTGTGGGCCTCATCTGGCCTGTGGACAGATCATCTGACCTATGATGTGGGCGGCCCTCCTGACAAGAGGCAAAGAATGGGGGGGGGACATGAGGAGTCAGTGCAGCATCAGCAGAGAGGATGGGCATCGGTGCAATGATGATAGCTGGGGAGGGGGGGATTGTGGTCCTCCTCAACAGTCCCAGTTTCTCATGTGGCACCTGGAAAATTAATTGCCCACCCATGCTGTATGTTATATTGCTTCACTGCTATTTCTGTTACTGTTGATGGTAGATCCTAAAAGGCAGAAACTATTGTAGAGTATCAGGAAGGTGACTTTGAGGAAATAGGCAGGAACTGTTATATAAGTAAAGAAGACTAAAACTTTCCTTGGGTCCTGGTTGCTCTCATTAGGTGAATCCCACATAGTCGTTAGTAGTGATTTTACACAATCCTGCCAGCTTCCCCATTGACTTGGCTTGCTGGAAGCTGATAGTGAAGGTCACAAATGACCTGAATTGCAGTCACATGACTGTGGGACCACTTTGACAGCTGCTACTATGAAATGTAAGTCCCCTCATTCAGCTTTGTCTACAATATCATGATTGGAGCAATTGGAGCAACGATTGGAGCCAATATAATGATCGGAGCAAAATATAACAATTGCTGAATGAGGGCTACCTGTATGTAGACCTCAATCCTATCTCACACATAGGCTGGGATCACAGATCAGTCTTGTTCTATCTTTGCTTAGAAGATTGCATTAAGCCAGATATTGCAACATATGGTTTATTGCAATGTGTGAATCTAGTTAGTTATAACTCAGTTAAAAAATTAAGTAAACAGTAGCTGAGTAGAATTTATGAGGTAGCTTATTCAGCAAGTGACTTCAAAAGAAAATTCTTTTTCTTTTTCTTAATCCTTCTCTATGGTGTCTACCTCTCCCTGGAACATAATTCCCCCAGAGATTAGATTGGCCTAAACTCTTCCGGAAGAAATGGTTCTGCCAGCAGGCCTGGGGAACCCAGAGTGGGATGGAGCACATTAAATGCCTTGTATGAATATGTGTTGTTGCCAGGATGGAAGTGAACGGGGGGGGGGGGGGGGGCTACTATTTTATTAATGTATTTTTCAATTTTTTATTATTTTTATTTTTATATGAAGTTTTTATATTTGTGTAAGCTGCCTTGAAAGTCAAGATGAAACTCAAACACTAACATCTAATGAGAAGGAAGGACTCACTGGAGAAGAGCCTAATGCTGGGAAAGACTGAGGGTAAAAGAAGAAAGGGACGACAGAGAACGAGGTGGCTGGATGGAGTCACTGAAGCAGTAGGTGTGAGCCTAAATGGACTCCAGAGGATGGTAGAGGACAGGAAGGCCTGGAGGAACGTCGTCCATGGGGTCGCGATGGGTTGGACATGACTTCTCAATTAACAACAACAACAACAAGCTGCCTTGGGCAAATAGATGGCAGTATAAATGTTCTAAAATAAATAAAAATAAATTTCTTGAAGCAATCGAGCGCTCTCAAATTCTATGTAAATGTTTCAGAAGTGCAAATGAGACAGTGTGAAAACCTATATCCCCAAGTGGACTGCACCCACTCTCCCCCATCCCATTTGCTCACCTGTTTTAACAAAACGATGTGTAATTTTTCCTCAACGTTTTGGCAGTCACAAATCCTGGGTGCTTCCAAACAGCTGGGATTTTGGAATACAATGCAATCTTGAACGCATTCCATCAAAGCAGCGCTCAGTTGCTTGGAGAATCCATTGGTGAATTCCTTTAAGTGTCATTAATCACTTAAGGAGTGACACCGCAGGGGAGGCTTTTCTTCTTTTTTATTTCTCATTTGTTCTTAATATTCCCTGTTTATTACAAAAACTTCTTTTTACAAAAGTAATACTGTAGCTATTTTCTAATACAGCTTTATCCTTTTTTCATTCACCCTAGGAGACAGGCTATTTATGAGGACTGGGAAATAAATGACTTTTGATGAACATTTGAAAAGTTCAGTGAACCTTCATGGTATGAAACACCTGGGGGGACAAGCATGCCAATCTAATCTTCTTGCAAGCCTTCATATTCATTCTATACTGAACTCTCTTGTCCCTGATTTTTTTTTTTTTTTTTGGTTGGGAAAACCCTTCATCTATATGCAGCACTAGCGAATATCACTGAAACCGAAAATAAGGGAGTTACTTTATTGTCTGTAAAGTCAGCAAGGAATTCACCTAGTTTCTGTTATTGTGTCAAAGGTTTATTATTGTAAAATGTAGAAAAACTATAAACTTTTCCCTGAATCATGAGTGTTTAAACATTTGGGGAACGGTATTTGTTAATTGGTTAAATTTATTTACTTATTTAATTTATTTATTTTGTCAAACATGTACAAGATAACAAGTGTAGGTATGAACATAGACATAAACAAAGGAAGTAAATACAAATAAATGGGGACAGGAAGACAGGGGCGGTAGGCACGCTGGTGTGCTTATGGATGCCCCCCCCTTACGGACCTCTTAAGAATGGAGTGAACGGTAAACAATTTGAGGTTGAAACTGTGAAGGTTTGAGGCTGCAACAATGGAGTCGGGTAGAGCATTCCATGTGTTGACCACTCTGTTGTTGAAGTCGTATTTTCTACAATTGAGTTTGTAGCGGTTTACCTTGAGTTTGTATCTATTGTTTGCCCGTGTAATATTGTTATTGAAGCTGAAGAAGTCGTTGACAGGTAAGAGGTTGTAGCAGACAATTTTGTGTACTATGCTTAAATTGGACTGCAGGTGGCACAATTCCAGATTGTCGAAGCCCAAAATTTTAAGCCTGGTGGCATAGGGAATTCTATTGTGAGTAGAGGAGTGGAGTACTCTTCTCGTGAAATACCTCTGAACCTGCTCAATCATGTTAATGTCTGAAATACAGTGTGGGTTCCAGGCGGACGAGCTGTATTCAAGAATTGGTCTGGCAAAGGTTTTGTTGTGGTCCGCCAGCAGCCTGCGGAGCTGATAACGGAGTCGGACAGCAATGAGGCTGAGGTGAGGCCAGGGCCATTGGGGAGTGAGGTGTGGACTCCAGAGCCTCCAGAGACTGATAGTAGTGAGGCAGAGGAATAGGAGGAGCCTTTTCCTAATGCACGCAGGAGAAGAGCTGCCAGAAGGCAAGAGCAGCTCAAGCAAAGAGGATGACTCTGAAGTAGGGCCAAGAGATGACTGGCCCCTCCCATAAGGCTTAAGACAGACCAGCAATGATGTTGGGGCTTTCCCAGAAAATAACGTTGGTAGCTTCGTCTCCTGCTTCGTCTACGTCTTGCATTTATTTTTGTGACTTCTGAACGTTTGCCAAGAAAGGCCTTTGGACCAAGGTTTGCAATAGGACCGAGGAACTTGTGTTGGGAGCAATTTGTTTTAATTTAGTTGAACTACGCTGGGAATGAAGTAATTCTTAGCTGTTTGAATAAAGTTTGTTTGTTTTTTCACGGACTGAGTTTCCTACTACCTACTTGGGCCTGGATCACAACAGATTTTGTATGCCTTAGTTAGCAATACAATATTACCAGAGAAGAAACTTCATAAAATTAGGTTAACAACTCTTAGTACCTTTTTGGCAATTCCATTACAATGAGCTCTGGAGCTTAGATCATTTGAGATGAGTACTCCTAAATCCTTGACAAAGTGAGGGTCGTCTATGAGATTGCTTCCACCCAACTTGTATTTGGTGTTTTGATTTTTATTGCCAATGTGTAGGATAGAACATTTATTAGTTGAAATTTGGAGTTGCCAATTACACAACCATTCTGACACATAATCAAGGTCGCTTTGTAGGGCAGTTTAATGTGTAATATAACAAATAGAATTTTAAAGAGTCCTACAAATCGATTTATTAAAAAAATAAATATTTTTTTCCTTAGTTGTAACAAAGAATGAAGCCTCCCAAAAAATTTTGTCTTTAACATAAGCGTTATTGCGTATAATAATATTGAATAAGGACAGTTGCAATTTTTATTTTTTTCCTCGGATTCTCTGTTTTTTCCTTTTCCATTATTTTGTTTATTTTTTAAAATTTCATTTTTTTTCATTTTTACTCTGATGTTTTGTTTAGTAAAATTTTGTTTAGTAAAATTTAGAAAAACAAAGAAAGACAAAATAAATGCTCGTTTAGTAACGAGCATTTAACGAGCATAAACGTAAGCGTTTATATTATAAAGGAACTTATAGTTGCTGCATAGAAATCAGAATCTTTTTTTTTTATTTCTTTTTGTTCTCTTACTTTCTCAGTTTGTTAGTTTTTATGTGTTTTTTTTTTTGGTAAAACTTTTAATAAATTTGGCAGGCAGGCAGGCAGACAGGGAGACACACACATCATATTATTTCTGAATTTCCTAAAGGAAAGGTATATGTTTATGGAGAGGTGTTGAATGCAGAAACATCTTTGTAATTCTTCTGATTTAAATAGGCCATATCTTATTCCCAACAACCAGGAGCACACAAAGTGAATGATATAGAAGGAATTCTTTTTTTTAGGGGGGGGGGTAACTTTTTTCAATAGACAGACATTCCTTCAAGGTTCCCATTCACCCCCAACATACCAAGAGCGTGGAATTGTTTTGTTACTCTGTCACATATACATTGTTCCTGACTACATCCTGTGCTGGTATGCCGAGAAACAATGGTGAAGAAAACCAGCTTAATATATGTGAAGAAGTTATAAGAAAATGCTGGGAGAAAAATGGAGATAAAGAATCAACACTACTCTCCTTTTAAGAGATTTTGAATGGCCAAATTTGATGATCAGTGAAATCACAGATAATTGTTGTTGCAACCAGTCTGCAGTATTTTATAAAAGCAAGAGGAATTATCAAATTCCGCCACTGTAAAATAACAAAAAGTTTTCTGAAGGTGGATGCCAATCCTACCTGATCTGATTTTAATTGACAACTAGTACAATTTCTTAAATTATCTCCACATTTTTCATAGAAATTGTTCTGCACTGATCGCTTCAATTTTATATGCAAAGAGCTAAGTATATCTCCCTAAAGATGGAAGTAATTTTGGTTAACAACTAAATGTATTTTTCATAAGTGTGTAGGGATAAAATTATTAGCTTATTTCTTCCCAACAGAAAAATTTTAGTGCAGCTGACCACCATCTCTGCAGCAGAATAGGTCTTAATTGACATATTAGTATATTTCTCCCAACACTTGATTAATACTGTAATTTGGTTAAACATGTTTTGAATAGAAAACATGTTCTATGGAATTTTTTCTTTCTTCTGGATTTACAGTTCTTGAAAATTAAGGCATTTGTATCTAATTTTGTAATCTTGGAAGTGGTCTGATACAAGGGAGTGGAGCTTTTCTGGTTTGCGTGGCTTGGTTCCTGGCACCACTGGTGGTTGGAAACACCTGGTTTAGAACATCAGCTACCATCCTAGTCAGCTGAACAAGGGAAAAAGGTGAAACGTTAATTCCATAACGGCTGAGATATCACAGGAGGCTATGCCAAATGCTATATAGTAAAAGTCAATTTGGAAGAAGGAACAGTTATAGGAAATTATTCAAGTAAATAAAGTTAAATGTAGAATTATTTCTACATTCGAAAAGATCTCTGTAAGTGCTGGTGTCAAAAAAATTGTTGGCATGGGGGTCCTTGGATATAGGAGCAGGGGGAAAAAGAAAAGAAAAGGCAACAGATACTTTGAAAATAAATATATTCTATATTAAGACATTAGCATAATATCCAGGTTTTTGTTTATTCCCAACATAAATTGGGGGGAAAAATAAATTTACTGTAAAGCTTTGGTTCAGAGACATTCTGACTTATACAATGAGATAATTTTGAAGTACAGCCAATGAGAACATGTGATTTTTAAATGTTATTCTATTAGTGCAAAACTGCTTGTTTTAATATTTCAGAACTTAGGACACAAGACAGCAGCTAAATCTGAAATATACTTGGTTCTTTTCTAATTCTACTGGTCAAGTTCAATAAGTACAATGAGTCCTAATATTTTTGTCACGATACAGTGCATCTACATTGGCTTTGAAGTTGTCATTCCACAAAATTTAAAGAAACAAACCCTTTTAAACTATTGACTGAAAGTGAAATTATATAGTAAAATAATAATAATAACAATAACAACAACAACAACAATAATAATACAGAAAAAATTGCTGCAGGCTTTAAAAACAGAGAACATTATAAAAACAACAGAAACAAAGGCAGAATATAAAGAAAAACAGCTGGATGACAGATTAAATAGATGGAAAACCAAAGGTTTGCATGGACAGCTCTTGAAAAACATTGAAGGAAAATGTGATGACAACTTGACGTGGGCATGGCTTAAGATGGGAACCATCAAGAAAGAAACGGAAGGTTTAATACTTGCTGCTCAAGAACAAGCACTACAGACTAATGCCATGAAAGCAAAGATACAAAAATCCACCAACAATCCAAACTGCTGACTTTGCAACAACAAAGTCGAAACTGTTTCACATTTAATATGTGAATGCAGCAAAATCACACAAACTGATTACAAAGCTAGGCACGACCGAGTTGCTAAATTAATCCACTGGTCATTTTGTAAAAAATACGACTTGCCTGTATCCAAAAAGTCATGGGAATATAAAGTGAAAAAAGTTATAGAAAATGAGAAGGTGAAGATCTTGTGGGATTTTCGAATACAGACGAATCGTCACTTGGAACACAATACACCAGATATCACAGTTGTTGAAAACCAAAATGTACAATTTATTAACATCACGCTACCAGGAGATGCCAGAGTCGAAGAAAAAGAACTGGAAAAAATCATGAAATATCGCGACCTGGGTATCGAAACTACACAGCTATGGATGAAACATGTAACAGTGATACCCACTGTCGTCGGGGCACTTGGTACCGTGTCCAAGAATTTTATAAGATACATCAACAAATTGCAGCTTCCTGCAATAACACCAGCAGAACTGCAAAAAACTGTGCTACTTGGAACATCATATATCTTTAAAAAGTACTTGGTTGATACCTAGGATGCTGGCAGCAACCCGTGTCAACCATCAACATGGTATTTGTGGTATGTTTGAATGTTCAGTTGACTGAGTTTCATGTTTAATGAATAAAAGAGATGATGATGATGATGATGATGATGTGGTTGAAAAGAAGAAAGTTTGGATAATTGGTGTGACTTTAGCAGGAAATAATACAATAGAAGGCAAATAATTAGAAAAGATCACAACGTATCAAGATCTGAGAATTGAAATTAAAAGATTATGGCCTAAACTGACTGGGGTGGTCCCAGTGATTATCGCTGGTGCCATTCCAAAAAATCTTGGAGGGCATTTAGAAAACTAACAACATTTCCATCCTCCAGTTGCAAAAGGCCACACTGCTCACATCCACATATATCCTACAACAATCCATTACAATATCCTAGATTCTTGGGATGAATGTGACTTGTATGAAGGAAAACATTGGCTAAAGAACTGGTAGCTGTGACTTCGCATTGTTGTGAACATATAATAATAATAATAATAATAATAATAATAATAATAATAATAATAATAATAATAATAATAATAATAATAATAATAATAATAATATAGGTAGGTGAACAAAAAAGTCAAATCATGCCTAAATTTCTGTCTGACTGTGTGACCAGCCATAAAATAGCAGTAGATGGCAGGATAAAGATTTGAAAAGGCTGTGCCCTGGATTAATTAAGGTCAGTGCCAAAACTGCTACTAACACAGTGGCAGATTTGATCATTTATGACGTAGTGTTTTTTGGACAACCAATAGCAGTTACATTTTTTTAAAAAAGAAAAGAAAAAGGGGCTTTTATTGCTCACCGTTTGTATCCTGATGTTATTTCTCACACGTTTATTGTGCTACTTCCCTTAATTTGATTCCCTGCTGAGTCCTGGTGGGATGCCTTTCAAACATTGTGCTAGTGATCTCGGGACCGAACTTGCAAGGGTTTTCTTTTACAAATGGTTCCTAACAGATGTGTGGCACACTTTATTAACTTAAGTACCCATTAGTTGAAAATTTCATTAGTTTGGTGGAAAGGGGATCAGTTTCATCAATAGGCCTGGTCTGGTTGGATTCTTTGTGTCAATCTGACCCATATCAAAATGGATTATTGTTGTAAGTGAGACAAGTGACCTAATGTTCTGCCTATTATGCACACATGATCCTTTTAAAATGCTAGTGTGGGAAAACGGCATACTTGAATGAACCTCCGAAACATAGATTCTTAATAGGCGGCAACCCTTCACTTAGCAACGTTTTATTTGAGGCTATATGTGAGTATGTATGAATTATTTGGGGTACAGTTTCCAACCATGTAACCAAGAGGAAATCTGAGCAGGGAATGAAATGGAACAATTGTTTATATTACATACATTTTAGTGAAATCAGGTGGCCAGATATACTTTGTGTATACTGTAGTGCTACCATTTGACCAGCTAGAAACATTTTACCTCAGAGTTTTCATTCAAGAATCTTTCTACATCGATAAAATAATTGTGCCATGTAGAACATAATTATATTGCATCACAGGTAGAGCCAGTGAGTGCATTTTTAAAATTAAGCTTGACTTAATGCATTACAATGAACTATGAATAAGTTTCAGATAGAAGTTTATCATGCTCACAAGATAAAACAATAACAAATAGAAGATAGAATAAAAGATAGGCCACAGGATCCATATCCCCATTTAGATCTTTTTGGATCATGAATGGTTATGCAGATTTAGTATATTAATTGATAAATTATTAACTCAATAAATTTTAATTTTTCTGAGGTGCTTGAAAAAATGCAATTCAGAAAAGATTACAACAGCCATTTGGTTGTTCTTATAATACTTTTTATACTTATTTTGTTCTTTGGAGTAGCATTAGGAAATATCTTTCCAGTTGCTTTGCAGTTTATTACCTATGTATGGAAGGGAACACGATGGCTCAGGGGTTAAAGATGCTGAGCTTGTCAGCTCAAAAACTGACAGCCTGGGTTTAAGACATGAGCACTGTGGGATGGAGCAAGGTCCTGTTACTTGCCTGAGCTCCTGCCAGTCTAGCAGTTCAAAAGCATGCAAATGCAAGTAGATAAATAAGTACCATTTTTGTGAGAAGATAACGGTGTTCTGTGCACCTCTGTGTATAGTCATGCTGGTCACATGACCACGGAAGTGTCTTCAGATTGTAGGAAGTTAGCACCCACCCCTCTCCTAGAAGAATGAAATATTTTAGGAAATATTAAAAAGGCAGAATATATTTCCCTGGATGAGAAATGGAGAAACATGTTTTAAAGACAAAACAGCTCCCACCTTCCTGCCTCCCCCCTACCTTTGTCAATAGGCCAGAGGCAGAAACTCAATCCCCTCCACCTTTGCCAATGGACCATCATCTACAACACAATAGGACCCATCTAGCAACAGAAACTCACCACATGGCACCTGGGAAGATTACATCAGCCAGCAAGGCTAAGAGCCCCACCCCCCAGAAGCCTGACAACCAATCCGGGTACTCTTCCTGTGCCCCAGGAAGTTCAAAGCTCAGAGAGGGCATAAAACCAAGGCATGCTCAGCATCTCAGCCCTTTTCTGTTCAGGAACGCAAACCACGTAATCCTGTCCATCATTAAACCTTCTTTCCAAGCAGTCTCCATGTTTTCCCCACTTGGAATTGAACCCAGATGGACATTTCTTCCAACAAGACAATGCTGGCTGCCTTGGCTAAGACATGGGGATAAGCACTGCTTCCTAGAGTCAGACATGAATGGACCGGGAAACCTTTACCTTTGATTTATGAATGAAATCATATTTAAATGATGATCCAGTTAAAACATTAAGCACAGACTGCTTTAAACCGAGGTTAGTGAAGTTACTTGGTCTGTACCCAGAACCTCTTGAGAGGCAACCAGCATTGCTTAGCCTGCTAGTACTTCATTGGAATCATCTGTGCCTCAACAAGACGGGTAATTTAACCAAATTCTCCCTTGTTGGGCTTTCGGGATCCCTTTGCGATCAGCAGAACTGCTAGAGAGAACATCCAGTTTGCATTGCTCCTTGTAGTGTCAACAATTATTTTGATATTACATTGTTTTTCTTCAAAAGCTGAAAGTGTTGCATGATTCTCTTTCACCACTTTAACTTCAGGCCATCTCTGTAGATTCAGCTGAATGGCCTGAGCTTCAGAAATCATTATGGCCAAGCACTGCATTCACCACTGTTTCTCAGGATAAATTTATTTCAAAGGTGGAGATGTTAGTATTTATTTGAAGTTACTGAGAACAAGATGCACAGTGGGAGGGATGGAGGCAAAGCCCTCAATGGGGTAAACAGCATCTTTATTTTTTTAAAAAAGCTTTCTAAGTATCCTTTATGTCCAAATACTGACTTCCAGTTCAATGAGGAATATGAAAAAATGTTTAATCCCACCTCCATATTATACCTTACCTATTATTTTGCAAGGAAGAAGGTGCCTTCTGAAAATGTGGGTTGAAACATCATCTTTCATTTTTTTATGAAGAGGATGGAACTCGTGGAGTTGGCTAAATTAACTTCTTTGATCAAAGGGGGAAAAACATCTACATTTATAACTGACCAGAAACCCTTTATAGGCGGTCCTTGACTTATGACCATTCATTTAATGATTGTCTGAAGTTACCATGGTGATGAAAAAGCAACTTACAACCAGTCCCCACACATATGACTGTTGAAATCTCCCCTTTCCCATGGTCATGTGATAAAAATTAAGGCCTTTGGCAATCAGGGTGTATTTATGACGATTGTAGCATTCTGGGGTCACATGATCACCATTTGTGATCTTCCCAGCTGTCTTGGGCAAGTCAACGGAGGAATCCAGATAATAACTTGTGGGGTTCACATAACTATGGCAAAAAAAAAAGATGTAAAATTGGGCACAATTCACTTAATAACTGCATTGCTTTGTGACAGAAATTCCAATCCTAGTTTGGTTTTAAATTAAGAATAGAATAGAATAGAATAGAATTTTATTGGCCAAGTGTGATTGGACACACAAGGAATTTGTCTTGGTGCATATGCTCTCAGTGTACATAAAAGAAAAGATACGTTCATCAAGGTACAACATTTACAACACAATTGATGGTCAATTGATGGTCAAGGACAGCAGCTTGTATAGGCTTTCAATGTGAAATGGGAAAAATGCGCTTATAATTTGTGAATTTGATAATTGGCAAATAAATGAATAGAAAAAAGTTAGTTTTTCTTTTTGGAATCATAGGGTAAGAGATAATTTTGTAATTGTACTTATACTGTATGTGCTGCAAAGGAAATCAGAAGCTTCTTCCTATTTCTTTTTATTCTTTCTTTTTGTGCTTTTTTATTCTTATTTTTGCTTTTACATTTTTATTAGTTTACGTTAGAGTTTATGCTTCTTGCAAAATATTTAATAAAACTAAATATTAAAATAAAGAAATATCATCTTTCCTACAGATATGATAGAAAAAAACTTTCATCTTAACAGATTCCTCACTGGTAGTCATGTACAAGCCAGTACATATGATTTAAAAGAAAGAGTTACATGTCTAAGCTTTCAGTCCTGGAATTGTATAGCAAATTAGTATTTCCTTAAAACCACAACCGGAGGTTTAGTCATAATGAAAGATAGGAATCAGTGAAAGTAAAACTAAATTCTGATTATTCTTGACTGTATGTGTGAAGAAGAATGGAACAATTTTTCATATTCCTACTTGTATATACAACATCAAATTATTTTTTGATGTTAAGGGTGAATCCAGCCACACAGAACTCTTAACTGAAGAAGAAAGATGTAGAAACAATCAGAACAAATAGTTCAATTAAAAGATACACACACACACATTTTTACTGAAATTACATAATGTTTTTATTCTGACAGTAGAAAGAAGAGATAGGAGAAGGAAGCCTATTAGCCTGAACTCTAGTTCATACATAACGTTCTTAAAAAAAACATGAAACAAAATAAATAATTAAGCTCAAATATTTTGGTATCAGAAATGATAAATTTCAATCTTGTGGGCTAAAGATTGTAAGCTTTTCTGTAGGGATGTCCTACATCTTTAAATACTGAGCAACAGGTTATGAATTTGCTTATGAAACACTGCATTTTCCCGAAGATGTAGCACTAATGCAATAAAGCATGAACTGCCATAACATGTGCATGAACAAAGACTTTATTTTAGGAATTGCCAAGGCTGACCTTGTAGTGGAATAAGAATGAAAACATTGCATAAGATGAATAGAAAGATAAAAAAATAATGGCACGTTGTGAAAAAATATTAATTTGGTTAACAAACGAAAAAATATTTTTACAAGTCTGGTGCTGGACCTTGATAGGAAAAAGAACTATTTGGGGCAAAAATAAAACGACTGTTTTGTATGCAAAATAATTCACCTGAATCATTTTTATTTTCTCATATAGAATGCATCGATTTAATCCCCATATTTCTCTACAGTCTCCCTTTTTTTTTTTTTTGCTTTAGGCACACTTGTTATAGTCCCAATTGAAAATTATTGATAATTTACATTCTTTAATTTAGCATGACCTCTATCTTATTCTGTAGAGTTACAAATATTTATTAAGATCAGTTGCAAGATATATTGAACAAGGGGCCAGATGGGCTCTGAAGCCAGTGTAAAACCTTTCATTAGCAAACTGGATCATGAACTAGCTCTCACAAGTAAACCTGTAATAAAGGACAATAAGAGGAAATAAATGAATTCATTTATTGGCTTTGCAGAGGAACAAACTGACTCACAGATTATTTAGCTTTCATATACAACAGCTTAAAATAGTTTACTGACAGTGCCGAAATTCAGATTGCTGCCTTTAAATATGTGATAACAATTTGTACCATTTTTTCCTCCCTGTGAGTACAACTGTACATTCTGCTTGATCTGTTCCACAGTCAGTTGCCCAGCATAAGTCTACAGATTCATGAAATATTGCTGCTCACCGATTTATTTATTTTTTGGGATGGCGTTTAGATCAGCGACCTTTCAAAATAGTTAGTTTCTGTTGAAGATCTTCATCGCTTGATGGGCCTTGATAAATCGCTGACAAATTGAATGGTTTTGGTATATCTATTCTGAGCTCTCCTTGGCGAACAGCTATATAGGGCCTCAGAGTATCAGCTGTCACTTTCTCAAGCCAATCGAGTAGTTTTTGGAGATATTGGAAGAATGTAGTATACTTCTCAATTGTTAAGTCAATCAACCTTTTTGTCTCACTGATGAGTGTTCCATAAGAATTGAAAAGGTGGTTGTATAACTCCTGCAACTTTGCCTTGATCTGCTGGTTTTGTTTGGCAGCGCTCTGTTTGGCTACTTTAGACCAATACCGGATTTTTTCATGTGCAGTTTTAGAAAACTCAGCAAGTTTTTCTTGGTTCTCCAAAACTTCTTTTGCTTGGTCTGTCAGGGTTATCATCAGGTCAGCAGCATCGTTTATCCATTTGGTGTGCCACTCTAGTATAGTATTAAAAAAAGTCTTCAGCCAATTGATCAATTTTTCTTCCACTTCATAATATTTGAGAGACCATCCAACGACACTTGGGTCAAAATATTCCTTCCTCAAATCTCTTATGCCGTGTAGAATGTCTTCTAACTTATTATAAATGTCGGAGAAAATATTCTGGATAATGTTTGCAATGCGAGGAGATAAATATTTTACATCACCTGCTAAGCTATTCAGGGCTTGTAAGACCTTGACAAGCAGTTGTTTTGTTTCCTCTTTCAGATCGTCATAGTTTTGAGCTTGTAACTTTCTGATAAGCTCTTCTATCTTTTGGAAGACTTGCTGAATTCCTTCTTTTAGGTCTCTTAGATGCTGTGCAAAGTCAATTTCCCGGAGACCAACAAATATCTGACTAGCTTTCTTTTGCACATGGGTTAAAAATATTTTGATCTCTGCAAGTATGTCACTACCTCTGATTACCTCAGAGGAAGCTGGGATTTTAATTTCTGCTTCATTGACAAAGGCAACCAAAGAATCAAAATATTCCTGCACTCTTGTAATGTACTGATCTACAGCTTTTGCTACTTTTTCAGTGAATATCACATAAAGTTCTTCACCAGTATGCTTCCCAGGAAGGCCTGGTACCTGGAATCTTGTTACCTTCAAAAATTCAATGGCCGAATCAATGAGACGTTTTATTTGTTTATGGTATTCTACTATTGCATTCATTATAGCATCCAAAAATTGAGCTCTAATTTGGCCATAGTCTATCTGGCTAGCTTGATCTGCAGCTTTGTTGTATAGTTTTTTGGATTCTGTCTTAATCTGTTCATATTTTCCTGTGACCTGATTTGTTACTTCATGAAGCTGTTCTTCTAGTTCACTGATACTGTTTACCGTGTTCATGTATGTTCTGTCAATATTATTTCTCAGATTATCCTTCAGTTTTGAGGCAGCAAGGCTGATTTCCATGCCTGTATATTCACGGTGGTACTTGTCAGCAGCGTAGTACAAAGCATCAGCCATTTTAGGCACCTTCTCTTTTAAACCTTCAAGTAATTCTGTGACAGCCTCCTCGTTCCAGTTGGTTTTGATTTGAATCAGTTCTGGATTTCTGAACGATATTTCATTTTTTAAGATATCCACTTCATTCCGAGGGTTAGACTGTAAATGTAAAATAAAATTTTTATGAAGGATTTTTTACTTTCTTATGGAACAAGCGATTTACTCACTGTTGCATTAAATGAAATAAATTATATTTTGGCTGATTTTATAGTATCTTGAAAGAATTTGAAATGAAAAAACACAGCATATAAAAATATAAGTAAGGTGTCTACTTCGTTGTACAAGTATTTCTTTTCAGAGCAATCATCCACCCCATAATATGGTGATTCAATTTAGTAATTGATATAGAGTTGTTAAAAATTGTAACATACCATTTCATAAAAAGTTCCCAAATGATTCAGTTTCTATCTTAAATCCTTGGCCAACACTTTGCATTTGATTTTATTTAAAATTGGATTTAAAATCCAGATAGCTAATGACAGATAGGATGGTACTGATAATTAGCAGAATTGCAACAGAACAGAAGGGAGAGGTATCCTAGGATCTTTTATTTATTTATTTGTTAAATTTATTTGCCATCTATCTGCCAATAATCTTTTGAATGGATGGATCAGGCCTAATCAGTCCATGTTGCTTTAACATGTGCTGGTACTTGTTGTATCTCATTTCACATTAATGAGTGCTAGGCTTTTTTTCTTAAAAAGAATTCTTAAACATTTCTACTAGAAATTACAGATACTAGTTCTGTTTCTATTTTTCAGTCTTTTAAAGAAATGATAATAACAAGCGGAACTACACATTTGCTGTAGTTGTATTGCAAAGGCCCTTAAGCACTGAATGGGGAAAAAATACACCACAATATCTCTCTTGTTCATATTAATCAAGGAGAGAAGCAACCTGGAACCAAGAAGAAATTTCTAAGGGTGACAGGATAGCAGTATTCCAATATCTCCAATATGTGGGGATATAAAGAGGGAGTCAAGCTATTCTCCAAACCACCTGAGGGCAGGACAAGAAGCAATGGATGGAAACTAATCAAGGAGAGTTTTGATTAGACTAGAACTAAGGAGAAATTTCCTGACAGTTAGAAGAATTAAAAGGGCCTCTGGTGGCTCAACAGACTAATGCAGTCTGTTATTAACACAGCTGCTTGCAATTACTTCAGGTTCAAGCCCCACCAGGCCCAAGGCTGACTCAGCCTTCCATCCTTTATAAGGTAGGTAAAATGAGGACCCAGATTGTTGGGGGCAATAAAAGTTGACTTTGTATATAATATACAAATGGATGAAGACTATTGCTTAACACAATGTAAGCCGCCCTTCTTGGGAGAAGGGCGGGATATAAATTCAAATAAAAAAAAAAGAATTGATCAGTGGAATAACTTACCTTCAGAAATCATGAATGCTCCAGCACCGGAAGTTTTTAAGAAGACATTGGACAACCATTTGTCTCAAATGGTATAGGGTTTCCCTGCCTCAGTAGGGGGCTGGACTAGAAGACCTCCAATGTCCCTTCCAACTCTGTAATTCTATTCTATTCTATTCTATTCTATTCTATTCTATTCTATTCTATTCTATTCTATTCTATTCTATTCTATTCCGTATTTGCATTTCATTTGCATTTGCATTTCATTTACATTTGTATTTGTATGAAATAGACTTGTAGTAAGATTGAGTAGTGCACAGCATAACTACCATGTTTCCCCAAAAATAAGACCCTGTCTTATTTTTTTTTGAACCCCTAAATAAGTGCTTGGACTTATTTTCGGGGAGGTCTTATTATTTTGGGGCACGTGGAACAAGATAGAGCTCCTCTTGCTGTCTTACCTGATTTCCAGCTCTGCATTTAAATATTTTCAGGGAGGGCTTATTTTTGGGGGGAGGCTTATTTTAGCACATGCGCTCAAAAGCCCGATTGGGCATATTATCAGGGGATGTCTTATTTTTGGGGAAACAGGGTAATAATTGGAGAAAAAGCTGTGCTGATGGCTTAACTTCTTATCACTATCAATACTAATAGTATTGAGAATACTTACGTATTCCTTAATTGGTTCAGCATTCAGGTATCTGAATGTTTAGTTTATACATATGTTTATATATGTATTTATGCACATACATATATATATAGCACATAGCACAATATTATGAACTTATTCATACTCAGTATGCCTTTTGAATTAATCCATCTCTATATGCCAACTAAATGACAGTAACTGAATACATACGGGGAGCAACATTAACATTTTACTGGCCTCTAACTAATTGTGGAGGTTCTGACAGGGCTGTTGATTAAGGGAACATTTGATTAAGGGAGCATTTAAGAATAAATTAAAGGAAATTATAGAGTTAACATTCCCTTTCATTTTTCTACTTCAGTGCCTGAACATTGGACTTCACAACAGGATGCTGAAAAAATGCCTTTGTGTAAGGAGGGACAAATCAAAGCTGCAGCTAAGGGAAAATCCAGCCCTTAGTAGGGGCTTTAATGACAAAACTACGTCCCACTGAAGTCAGTCCAACTTGGTCAGGATAAAATTGAAGGTCATTTGAACTATGGAGCATAGCCTTGATTTTAACCTTGCCTACCTGAGATTGGTAGACAAGCTTGCTATTGAGAATACTGGAGTCCAGACTGATAAGAACACGAAGAGTACCAGCTGACGAAGATGATATCAATGTAGAAACGCTTGAATCATCTCCCTGGTAGCGTATTTGGACATCCGTGAAAGTTGGACTGGTGATGTCCAGGGATGCTGTGTCCCGAACAATTCTAAAAGAGAGACAAAGTAATCACAGGATACGTTAATTGGTCATTAATACAAAGTAGCATTTTTTAAAAAATGGCCTATTATACAGGTAGTCCTCAATTTACAACAGTTCATTTAGTGGACCGTTCAAAGTTACAACGGCACTGAAAACTGTGACTTATGATCAGGGATGAAATGTAAAATACAGTTCTGTGGGTGTGGCTTGATGGGGAGGTGGTAATGTGACTGGGTG
Organism: Ahaetulla prasina; assembly: GCF_028640845.1. NCBI lineage: Eukaryota > Metazoa > Chordata > Lepidosauria > Squamata > Colubridae > Ahaetulla > Ahaetulla prasina. Next base: position 161,114,942 of record NC_080539.1, read on the forward strand.
GGCATGGCCACCTTTTTTTTTTAACTTTTAAAAGCATTTTTTCTACAACCTCTTCAGCCGAATGCTTTAAATGCTTTTAAAAGCCGAATGCTTTAAATGCTTTAAATGCTTTTAAAAGCCTTCAGGCAAGCCAGCTGGGATTGCTAGAGAAAAAAGCTTTTAAAGGGTTCTGACGATCCCAGCTGAGCTGTGCGATCATCAGAGGCTTTTTTTTAACTTTTAAAAGTATTTTTTCCGCCAAAGAAAAAATGCTTTTAAAAGTAAAAAAAAAATATCTGATGATCGCGTGGCTCAACTGGGGCTGGGGGTGGAGGGGCAGGGATTTTTGCTACCGGTTCTCCGAACCATCTGCCACCATTGCTACCGGATCAGGCGATCCGGTCCAAACGGGGAGCATTTCACCCCTGCTTATGACCGTTTTTCACAGTTACGACTTTTGCAGCATCCCCATGATCACACGATCAAAATTCAGACGCTTGGCCACTGGTTCATATTTACGATCGTTGCTGTGCCCCAAGGTCATGCGATTCTCCTTTTGCGACTTTCTGACAAGCAAAGTCAACTGGGAAGTCAGGTTCTCTTGATAACCGGGTTACCAACTTATCAACTTCAGTGATTCACTTAACAACTGTGGCCAGAAAAGTCATAAAATGGGGCAAAACTCACTTAACGAATGTCTCACTTAACAACAGAAATGTTGGGCTCGATCGTTGTCCTACGTTGAGGACTAACTCAATGTAAATGGCTGAGTTACTCTACTGAATTATTAAATGGCATGACTGAGGTGGCGCGTTATGCCGACCTTAAATTGATATGATTGGAAAGAATAATTTAAAAAGTCAACGTGGGACAGTATTTCAAACAGCCATACTTGAAGCTCTGTTATTCTATCAAAGACAGTTAAAAGGAAAGTGTTGAAGGTGCTCTATAAAAGAAATAATACGGTAGGCCAAATGCAGTTCCACTGGGAAAGAATTATCCTCATTACCAGTCATAATCTTAACCCTGTCTTTACTACAGTAGTCCTCAACTTACAACAGTTTGTTTAGTGACTGTTCAAAGTTAAAACGGTACTGAAAAAAGTGATTTATGACCATTTTTCACACCTATGTCCTTTTGCTGCGTCCCTGTGGTCATGTGATCAAAATTGGGATGTTTGGCAATTGGTTCATATTTATGGTGGTTGCAGTCCTGGGGTCATGTGAACAGCTTTTGCAACCTTCTGACAAAGAAAATCAATGGGGAAGCCAGATAATGCTCATGGAGTAAGACGTAAAGACTCCTTTACATAACACTGCCCAATGGGTTAGGATTCCCCATTTATGGCGTATAGTTTCATCTATAGACTTGTTAACAAAGAGAATATATTTAGGATATAATTTGAGTCAGTCCCTGGGATCAAAGGTTTAGTCTTCCAAGTTTTTGGGTTCGTACTGGAGCCCATTCTCAGAGAATTTCTTTCTCTCCAGACTGTGTGAACTGGTTATGTGTGGGGGTTATATTTATATGGTGCCTGGTTGTGGCTTTTAATTGTTAATTAGGATGTTGATGGCTGGCCATTAAGTCATTAATTATTGTTTCCTTATGCTGCACATGGCTCCTAAATGAGGACCCAGATTGTTGGGGGCAATAAGTTGACTTTGTATATAATATACAAATGGATGAAGACTATTGCTTTGCAAAGTGTAAGCCGCCCTGAGTCTTCGGAGAAGGGCGGGATATAAATGCAAATAAAAAAAAAAGTACCTGGAAGGCTGGTGGTAAACCAGCACTCCTATTGACTGACAAGGGGCCTGTTTCCCAGGCTTCAATCATTTCTCTTCAAGAAGTGTACAAAGTGGACACGTTCATTGACTCAGATGGGATCTTGCAACATTAACCTGAGACACGTATATTTGCCTTCAATGGCGAGAGTATATTTACCTGTCACCTTCTACAATGTAGACAGCTTTATATTTTCCACTTAGGTCAGGATGAGCTAAATCATACTGTGTATTTAGTGTGAAACGGTTGCCTTCATATTTGTAGGTGGATACACCTAGAAAGGAAAGGTTTCATATGGGTGAAATCACATTTCACAAATTTAGGGTGATAACATACACTGACTTTTGCACAGTGTCCTTGAGATATATATTTTTTTGGTTTAACCATTGCCTTCAATTAATACATTTTTTAAATTGTTAATTCTTTAGTTCTAAAGTAGCTGTTATAACAACATGCATTCAGCAAAACTAGTGTCATGAATCCAGGGTTAATCATTACTTCCCTGGTCTAATCTCTTTTCACCCATATATAAAATCCAGATGGATTTCAAACTCCCCCCCCCCACAAAAAAACCCATTACTCTGCCTCATCTTACCTATGTTACATTTTAAAGTAGCAGAAGTTCCTTCAATTCACCTATCTTCCAATCAATTATATATCATTCAAAGATAAAATACTATCGAATATAACACGGATATATTTACCATCTAAGTCGTATTCCAGAAACTGCAGTGGGGAGTTTGCAGTAAAGTCAATGGAATGTTCAAAGGCCTCCTTGGTGTTCTTCAGATCTGTTTTCCAGGTAGCACTGTACAATGGGGAAGTGACCTTGACAGAACTAGACAAAGCTCCAAATTTGGGGAAGTAAATTCCAGCAGGTAAAGCAAATGTGAAAGCTGGTATCTCAATCTGCTGTTGAGGGATTGTAATTGTAGGCAGATCAAAATCAGCTATCTTGTTGGTTGCAGCATTCAGATCCACATTTATGTTGCCAAGAGAAAGTGTCTTCGGAAGAGTAAATTGGGGTATTGTTACAAGGTACTTGGGAACGGTCAGCTCAAAGTATGGAATTTTCTTTTGTTCCAGATTATTGTATTTGGTTATTACATCAACTTGGGGAAACTGTATTTTTGGTAGCAGAGGAAGACTGATATCAAATGATGTACTTTTCAACTTTTCAGGGACTTTGAACTCACGTAGGACAACGGTGTAAGATGGATTGTCAAGACCGTTTGCTTGAATTTCAGGAATCATGATTGTAAATCCATCTGCCAGTTGATTGACATTTATAGGGAAAAAATATCCATCTGGATTTTTTGTGTATACTATTTTTGTAGATGCATTCAGGTATTGCTTCTCTTCAGGTGTAGTGGTCAGATCTAATTTTAAGATGTGCCATAAGCTCCTTTCATAAACTGGCAATATATAATCTCTGAGGAAATTAATGTGTCCTCCCAAAGAAGCTGACAAGTCAACTCGAGCCTCTACATTATCATTTGCTAACTCCAAGTCATGTCCAAGGAAAAAATTAAGGATTTGGCCTTCATTCTTCCAGCTAATTTTTTGATTTCCATTATTAACAGTCAGTGAAAATGCTTGATTAACAGAAGTCTCATCAAGGAGATTATTTGGTTGGGCAATTTGTATCTGAAGACCTGCTGACATAATACCAGAAGCTAGTTCCAAAGTTACTTTGCAGATCTGATTTCCTCTAGTTCTAAGTAATGGGAAATAATTTAGATAGTTTTCTCCACTATGGTCCCATAAAGCATAAATACGATCAGTAGATGCTTCAATGGCAACATTTTCTTTTGCATCAAAATTCCAGAAGTCCCCAGAAGTTGAACTAGTCTCAAACTTCATACCTGATCGAATACCTTTAGAATTTAAATAAGTATTTGCTTCATGAACCAACTTCCCAGAAAATGATTTTCCTTCATAAAATTTACCACTGATAAAACCATTGGTTGACGTATCAGCTGAAATATAAGATATAATACTTTCTAGCTTAGCCTGGTGGACAACTGCTCCTTTAGCATTGACATAATTATTATCAATATCATAATTTACATTTATTTTTGAAGATATTATTGGTATTGTTTTGGCATTTCCTTTAAGCTCCTGTCCATAATTTACTTTCCAGCCTGGTGCAGTAATCTTTGCTGTGGTTACCACTAAAGCTTCTATGTTTTTCTTTGTGAAACCGATAGTGCTGTCATGATTTCCTTCTATAAATTTGTTTTTCAGGGATAATGCCGTTGCTAGTTTCAGACCTCTCTTCCTTGTGATGCTTGTTGTTCCAGCCAACTGATATTGTAGGGCATCAATCACAGAAATGGAGGAGGAACTCCATCGGGCAATAATATCAGTTTGGTTAAAGACGCCAGCATTTGTATTCAGGGTAATCACGCTAGATTTAAATGAGAAATCATAGGTAATATTTCCAAAGGCTGGAATAGAGATCCGGTTTGGAAGTGGGCTTACTCTATAGTTGGGAAGCTTCAGTGTTTTCAGGCCTTGGGGAATATGAAGAACTGGTAGCTCCAGGGATGGAAGAACTACGGTATATGATGGCATTGAAAATCCGACAAATGGAACAGTGAAACTTGGAGTGCTCATTTCTTTTGGAAGCACATAAGCAAAGGTTGGGAGTTCTGCTGTAAAGGGAGAGACTTCAATATTAAGCACAGGAATGGTGTAGCTCGGAATCGTGAAGATTTGCGGACTTTGGTTTACTGAAGTATCCACTTTGTATTTATCAAACTTGACCTTGGCTTGGTTGTAAGATTCTGTCAGAAACGCTAAAGTGTCGTCTCTACTTCTTTCAAAATGCTTGTTGAAGTTCACTATGTAATAATTGAGTGTTTTGTGCACACCATCTAAAGGAATTGGAAATGAGTGGACATCTTTGTTCTTTTTGTACTGAAGTTTTACGTTTAAATCAAATGATTGTTTTGGAGTTTTCAGTAACTTTTTCAGCCCTGTTTCTTCCCACAGAGAGTATTCTTGCACTTGGGGTGTCCTGATACCAAGGTAGGGAACAGATTGTTCAGGAAATGAAATAGGAATATTTAGGAATTCCAAGTTAGCATCACCATTCATGGATATAGTAGCTTCAGTACTATCTTCATTATTACCAGCAGCCAAGTTATGAGCGTATCTATATTGGTTAAATCTTCCCTCAGCTACCCACCTAACTTGCTGAGTGGAAGGACTGAGCACCAAGCTGTAATTATTTACAGACTCAATTTTTCCAATGACTTTGAACGGGAAGCTAACTTTTAAATTCATATTATTATTAGTTGATGCTTTAATTTCAAATGGTTGTATTGAAAAGGACACATCGTTATTTATTGTCCCAGCAATGCGTCCAATCAACTTAGCATTGTGTGTACCAGAGAGTTCCATTTTCAGCTGTACGAGGTTTCCTGTGCCTTGCACCTTTAAAACACTCTGTCCAAGTTGTGGAGATTCAATTGTAGACACCACCTGAAGCTTTGAAGAACTTGGCAAGTTGTATTCATACACCGCTCTTTGGTTGACTCTTAGGTACTTGGCATTTATCCTGTTTTCTGCTACAAATGCAGCTATGGACCTCTCTATGGTGACACTGACTTTTGATTCGTGGGTTCCTTCATCAGAGTAGTCATGAGCAGTCCATTTCCAGTTCCCTTTACCAGTGGAAGTAACTGATATGTGTCCAGCTTCCAATGCTGTTTTTATTTCATTGCTTAATTCAGCTTGGCTAGTGAACTGGGCCTTTGGAATGTTGAGCCTATGTGTATAAAGGGTCTTGCTGTCCATGGAAATAACCTTGTCCAGGTTGACTGTTAATTTGTTATGCAGTTCTATAGCGTTACGTGTAGTCTGGAAGGTGGCTGTTGTTTCAGCATTTCCTTGAACGGATGCTGTCAAAAAAACGACTTCACTTCCATGATCGGCTTTAAGGTACAAGTGGGTGAACTTCAGGTTTTCTTTTAGGATTAACTTTTTCATCTCAGGCGCCAAAAGGTGAGTATTTGCAGTTATGGTGAAAGCAAGATAGTCAATTTTGGATACTGCTATAGCCGAAAGAGAGGCTACAAATTCTGGGCTGTGGGCATGAACTGTTACATTCTGAAAACCAGCATTAGTAGTCAGCGTGAAGAAGGGAGATGCAATTCTGCAAGTACCAGATAGCTTTCCAAATGTAGGGACAGTTACAGTATATGGGATACGGGGTAACTGGAATTCCGGAATTTGTATATCTGGAAATTGAAATTCATCCAAGTTCAGCTTTGGAATCAATAATTCGGGAATTTGTAACTGGGGCAAGTTCATTTCAGGTAAAGAAAAGTCTGAAAAATAAAGATCCTTGATTTTCATTTCTTGAAAGTAGGTGTCAGCTGCTGGCAGCTGAAAGTCACTTGTCATTAATTGATCTATTATCCTCACAATCTTCAGTTTTATTTCATTAAAATCAATTGTATAGGAGGGAACTTTAATAATGTTTAGAATGATAAATGCAGGAGTAGTAAATCTAACTGGGATTCTGATTTCATTTAATTTCTTGAAATTTATCTGATAAGATGGCACATGAAGGTCTGTTAGTGGAATAATAAAATCTGGAGTTTGAAATGTTGCATCCTTTAAGGCTCGGAGACTAACTTCAAAAGCTGGTATGTTGATTATGCCTAGCCTGATTGCAGGAACGATAAAACCAGTTTCAACAAACTGGTTCAGCCGGTCAGCTATATCTTTTACATTGTATTTCTCTGCTAAAACACTAATCTTTTTTGAGGTAATGTCCCATTTGTCAACTAGATAGGAGACTACGGTCCTATATAGCTGGCTTGCTTTCTGAAGGTATATTTGGCATTCTGCTGGAAAGTCTATTTGGTAAATTCTTTTGCGTGCATCTTCCAGGAAATCCAAGATCTTACTTTTCAATTCCTCTATTGCTGTAGAGCTTAGAAGATCATTGAACCAGTTAACTGTTGCAGCAAGTCTACTATCTTTCCATTTCTCAATATTTTGAGAAGCCATAGCATAGACCTCTTTGATGTACTGTTTTGCAGTTTCTAATTTTTGTGGCAGCTCCAAAGCTTTAATTTCATCATTGATATTTTGAGTTGCTTGCCGAATTTTATTGTTTGTTTCATCTACAAATCTGTTGTAATCAAAGGACTTCAGCTTCTTTATCACAGAATCAAGGAAGTCATTGATACCATCCACTAGCTTTTTATAATCGTATGTTTGGAGCTTCTTAACGGCATCATCGATAAACTTCAAAATTTGATTGAAGAATGGTTTTATGTCAATTTTTTTCAACGTGATGGCTAATTGCTGAACTGTTTCTGAGATTTTCTGCTGTTTATATAATTCTATCATCTTATCCATTAGAACTTTGGCCTGGTCATCAATATTATATTTTACAATAAGTTCATGCATGCGGACTCTGAATGCATTGAGCTTCTCAGATATTTCATAATCTTCCATAAAATTTAGAAGGATGTCTTTGATTTGTTTAAGGAGTTGGTCTATTTTTTCAAATGGAATTTGTACTTTTAACTTTTCTATAATCCTTTCAGCATCAATTGTCTCTATCTGCTGCTTCAAAGTTTCTGCAATATGTTGGGCATCGAAATTCTGAATCTGATTCTTCAGTTGATCAAGTTTTTCTTGTATCTGAGCTCTGATTTTGTATGTGGCATCCACATTTTGAACCCAAGCAGCAGCGTTGCTTCCTATTTGGCTAGGGTCATACTGAGAAATAAAAGACTGGAGTTGCTGAATTGTGTTGATCATCGTCACGCTGATCTCATATTGCTTATCTAGAACTTTTATTTTTTCAACAATTTTCTCGATAAGTTGCATGATAGCTGGTCTTAAGTCATAATTCTCCTTCATATACTTTTCCGTTTCAGTCAGAAATACTTGCAGCTGAGTCAAAACATTTAGCAGATTGGCTTTAGCATTTTCCAATGTGTTTTGAAGGTCCTCAATTGTTATGCTATAATCTTTTGTGAAGGCATCCAGATTCTCTTTCAGTTTATTCACTTTACTTTCCAAATCGAAAGAGTTCACGTAGTCATTCACTTGCTGGGGAAACTTATCTAATGCTGTTTTGTATTTTCTCACAAGCTGGTCTATATTTATGCTCTTTAGATTCTTCTGAATGGACTTCATTGCAGTTAAGATGGAATGTCTGAATTGCTCATAATATGCTGGAAGTCTTTCCAAGAAAGGTAGATTGATGACATGCACATCTGCATTTTTATCATATTTGAGAGTAAGAGAGAGGCCAAATTCTTGAGGCTCGGCTACATTTTCTCTTAAATCCAGGGTATCAATTAGATTAAGTCTTTTATCATTTGTGAATGGTATCTTCATAGGAAAGTCTAGTACAGAAAGATCAGCTAAAGTTTGTCCAGTCAACTCCACACCAATATTTTCAGCATTGTTAAACACGTTAATGTCTTGGGTATATACATGGTTATTCAGCTGACTCTTTGTTTTCCAAGCACTGCTTTGTTCAGATGGAGTTAAAACAATCGTGACTTTGCTATCTAATCCAGTATTATATCTTTCCCCAGAATTGATGATGTGGTTGGTTGATCCCTGGTAATCATGGGAAAGGGCAAACGCAAGAGGTTCTGCTTTTAGCAGGAATTTGCTGTACAGTCGACCAGACTGTTCTCCCAAAAGTGCTAAGCGTCCATCTCCATTAGTATGCATATCCAAAGTAACAGTAAAGGGGGCAGCCACAGATCGTATTTCATTAGAAAAGGTTAAGAATTTGGAATCACAGTTTGTGTGGACATTGATTGTAGAAGAGAGTCCTGCAACATTTAAGTTAACTTTATGGGTAAGGGCTGCACCCTGAATGCTTGCAGCTGTGTCTGTCTTCATATGTGCAGTCAGATCTCCATAAGTAAAGATATAGGTGTGCTTTATCTCATTGCCACTATAAGCGCCTTTAATATTACCATCCAGATTTACCTTGAAGAGCTCAAGCTGCAAGCGGGCTTTGTTGTTTACATTGGCACTGCTGTATTTCAAATCATTGTTCAAGTTGGCTGTCAGGGAAGAGGGCTGTAGTTGCAGGTCCACATGATGTTTGTGGGATATGTCTGGGTTAATAGTGTGGTCCAAATTTGAAACGTAAGTCAAGGACAACCCTACAGTGTTCAGCTCATGGGTGTGTTCAAACTTCGTTTCTTTGTATGATCCTGTCAAACTGTTTGAAAATCGGAGTTCTCCATTATTTATTCTGAAGTTCAAAATATTTTTGCTGTCCACATCCAATATGCTCCCTTGATAGGTGCTCAACAGCGCTATTTCTGTGAGGGCTAGTTTCCCATCCAAGCTGAATCTTGCATTGTGTATCCCCAATCGTCCATTGGTATCAATCTTCACAGAAGCGCCAGAAGTGCCAATTCGTGCATTCATTTCATTCTGAAAGACCAGTGAGAGAAACTGCAATTTTGTTGTTGCACTGCTCACCAATCCATCCTGCTTAATACTTAGAGATGACTTATGTTCTGCTTTGTTTCTTCCATTTTCCAATGACAAGTCACTGATGAGTTCAAGGCCTTGGTTATTAACAGAGCCTGATACAAGGGCAAAATATACATTTTCAAAGTAAGTGGCCTTTAATTCGGAATGAAGGATACCCTGTTGCTTGTCTAAAGTTAAACCAAACTTATTGCTTGTTGCAAAGTTCGGGTAGGTTCCAACTGCCTGTGATGACAGTTTCAGCTGGCTGTTTTGATACTTCAAGGAAACCTCATTAGTCAGAATGTAATTCTGTATGTTTGTGGTGGACGAGAGTGTCCATGCATCCTCAGTAATTTTTTGAATCATCTGGTTAGTAGCCACAAACAAGGAAGAATCGAACTTCAGGGTTGAATCCCATACCAAATTGAGCTTATTCTTATCAGAGGTGAGAGACTGTAAGTATGTGGTTTTGGCAAAAATTGTAGCAACCTTCAATTGACCTTCTAGATTGGTAACACCAACAAGTGAATTGTCATCTTCAGTGGAATCCTGATGGGCAGACAAAGAAAACATAACTCCGACGGGGCTGGAAGCTTCCAAGGTCATGGTATTTTTGACGGTGGGAACGAGTCCATATTTGTTGACCTTGCTGAATTTAAAATTGGAATTGAGGAGGCTGTGACGGAGTGAGTTTTCATAATCATAGGTAAGTTCGTTTCTGTCGTAGCTTGCTTCTCCCTCACCTGAAATAAAATGGGGGAGAAAAACAACATTAGTAACTAAGATGCTAAGTAACTTGAGCTATTGCGATTTTAAAATGATTGCTCTCCTCATTCATTGTTCATGAAGTCTGTAATCCAAAGGTTTAAAATGCAAGAAGTATGCTTGTATACTTGAAAATAAGTTGTGCTGTATTTAATGGGACCTTGATCTGAGTAAGTGTGCACAGGGACTGACTTGAATAGGACTATTTTTTTCCTTTGACCTGCAGTGTCAAAGGAAATGCCGTTTATTTGGCAAAATTTTCAGAAGTGGTTTCAAATTGTCCTCTTTCTAAAGCTCAGAAGCAGTGGTGGAATTCAATTTTTTTTACTACTGGTTCTGTGGGCGTGGCTTGGTGGCTGTAGTGTGGCTTGGTGGGCATGGCTTGGTGGACGTGGCAGGGGAAGGATACTGCAAAATCCCCATTCTGTCCCCACTCCTGGGGAAGGATATTGCGCAATCCCCATTCCAGAGGTGAGTTTCAGCAGGTTCTGACCAGTTCTGGAGAACCGGTAGCAGAAATTTTGAGTAGTTCGGAGAACCAGTAAATACCACCTCTGACTGGCCCCACCCCCATCTATTCTCTGCCTCCCGAGTCCCAACTGATTGGGAGGAAATGGGGATTTTGCAGTAACCCTTCCCCTGGATTGGGGTGGGAATGGAGATTTTACAGTATCCTTTTTCTGCCACGTCCACCAAACTATGCCCACCATGCCATGCCCACCAAACCACACCCACAGAACCGGTGGTAAAATTTTTTGAAACCCACCACTGCCCCATTCCCTCCCCACTTCTGGGGGAAGGATATTGCAAAATCTCCATTCCCACCCTACTCTGTGGCCAGCAAGAGGTGGTATTTGCCAATTCTCTGAACTACTCGAAATTTCCTCTACCAGCTCTCCAGAACCTGTCAAAACATGCCGAATTTCACCCCTGCTCAGAAGTAATGACTGACCAAACATTACCCAGCTGCCCTTTGTCTCTAAGTCAGGATTAGAACTTTGGCTTCCCTGCTCCAAGTCCAGCACTCTGAAGCATTAGACCCAAACTAGCTTGCTGAGCGGGATTGATAACAGATTCTATTTATAGTAGATTATTTGGGCATTATTATTTTTTAAAAGGCATGCAACGATTGCTTAGACATTTCACTGAAAACTTAACAATAATGTTAATTTAATTCAACGTATGAGCGCAGTTTTAACTTGTTTGACATTTTCGCACATGGGATTGACATGGGTGTTAGCTGTAGCAAATGACAGATGACAACAACTTCCTTTTAAATCTATGGCATTTTTTTCTTGCAAAATACAGCATGTTTAAACCTGATGTTCATATCTTGAGGTAGAAATACTTTTGCATGACCTCTTTTGTATATTTATAAACATACAGAAGCAAGTGAGCTATGGCAGCATATAGCTGGGCACTGGAAATAAAAATTCAATCAATATTATGTAATAAATAATGGGCTAGGTTTGAATTTTGAACCTCCAAATTTAATGATGTTCTTGCCTCATGATCAAATTCAAGTGTTATTTGAAACCAGAGGCAGGCAGTCTGTGGCCTGAAAGATGTTGCTGAAAACAGCTTTCACAGTCCAGCCACATGCTGGAGGTGAGAAGAAATGCAGAAATTATGGGGACTTTAGTTGAGTAACATTCTGGAGAATTGTTCCATTCTCCTGCACAGACTGAACTGAAGCTATAGATGAACATTAGTCAGAAAGCATTCTAATTCCAGCATAGATACAAGCAGGAGAACACAAACTTTCATTTTCAACCAACTGCAGTTTATCCTATCTAAACTGGCCAAGATTTGAAATCATTTTCAAATTTTGATTTCTGATCCTGGCTTGTTTTATTAATAAACCATTAGTTAAAAACTAATATGGATTCAAGCCAGTGGTGAAATCTGAACCAGTTTAATACTGGTTCGCTGACTGCTCATGCGCGCTGCATGTGCATGCGCAGTGCGCACCACGCACCAAATGTGAGGTGTGCACACGTGCAGTGCACGCCAAAAGGAGGCATGAGGTAATTAGAACAGCGCGGGGGGGGGGGTGTGATCAGCTGTGGCGAAGGTTTTTTTTTCTTTCTTTAAAAAGCACTTTTTTTAACAACCTATTCGGCCAAAGAGGTTGTAAAAAAATGCTTTTAAAAATAAACAAAAAGGCTCTGATGATCAGGCAGCTCAGCTGGGATCGTCAGAGCCTTTTTTTTAACCTTTTAAAAGCTTTTTTTTAACAACCTCTTCGGCCACAGAGGTTGTAGAAAAAATGCTTTTAAAAGAAAAAAAAAGCCTCTAATGATCGCGCGGCTGACCTGGGCATGGGGTGGGGGCAGGGATTTTTGCTACTGGTTCTCTGAACCACCCGCCGCCATCACTACCGGATCAGGTGATCCGGTACAAAATGGGAGCATTTCACCCCTGATTCAATCATATAGCAAGAAAGGCATCATTAGTAGGAAATGAGATGGAAAGATTGCCTCTTTCCTGCTGTATCAGAACAGAGGGAACAAGGCCAAAACCTGAGGTTTATATTGTAACATGAACTATATGATTATTCTCAACTTGCTTCCATTTAGATCAGGGGTGTCAAATTCACGGCCCACCGACCAGATGCGTCATGCGCTGGCCACGCCCACCCCTGTTTTAACGAAGGGAAAAAAGTCACGGTACGTCATATGATGACAACGTGACGCCGTGAGTTTGACACCCTGATTTAGATGTATTCCGTTACTTTTGCCAAATTCTTGTGAGAAGTTTTATATCAGAATAAAATATTTTATTCTTTATATTGTTTTCATCTTCCCTTAAAACATTAACAAAATCCACCATGGACTGAGAATCAGCGTTTCCACTAGATAATTGACAGTCAGGCTAAAGCTACGTTAATCAAGTAAAAATAGCAAACGGGAAAATCTTTTACTTAAATTTTCTCAGATCCCCAAATAAGTTTCCCAGACCCAATCCACATATCAAAGGATAAGGTGTGCAAGCACAAATAGTGTTAATTAAATTACATCTCCCAGAAGAACTGCATGTTCACAAGAATAAACATCATAAATAACATACCTACACATACATACGCACACGCCCCTCAAGTAACACACTAGAATCAGCACATAGACACTTCTACACCCAGGAAAGCTCCCCTTGTGGAGCCCAGCTCTGGCTCGACACATGACGCTACAGGGATCTGGATCATGGGAACAGCCCCTAATCAAAGATCCAAAGGGGTGAATTATCGAGGACTTGTTCGAAGGGTTCAGGGATCTGTGTTTGGGAAGCATGGGAAGGAGATCATCACGCTGGAGGGAGATGAGGGCTGGGCATCATGAAGAGCTGCTTTACTTTCGGGATTTGGCAGATGACATGGCAGCTGAGGCTGTCAGACGAGGAGGGAGAGAGCGGCCCGGCATCCAATCAACGGAGCAGTTCATCCACGGGGTGGGGCATGAGCAGCGCGGGATGTTTAAAAGGGGCTGAGAGGCAGAAGCTGTCAGCGCTGACTTTATACAGAAAGACCTTGACTATTACTGAGACCCAGTTTGCAGCAGACCCAATAAACGAAGTCACGGCGGAAAAGAAAACCAAGTTGGCTTGTTTCTTCTCTGGGCGTTTGACACAACTGTGACTGAGCTAGCCAAGACCCCTATAAAACAACGTTGCTGTACCCCATTTCTCTGCAGCTGCCTCTAAAGGCGAAGTCTCTGCTTTTAGGAATAATATTTCTTCTTTCCTTAAAGGTGTCTGGATATCATTTTTATTTATTCTTGCACAAGCCTGGCTCGAGTTAGAACCCCAAATTATTCTTCTGACATTCTCAGTCATTGTGCCCTCTGAAACTTAAAATACAATGAGGGTACCAGTTTGAAGAAGACTACACAATGTTAGAGGGCACGGTGGCTCAGGGGCTAGGATGTTGAGCTTGTAGATTGAAAGGTCGGCAGCTCAGAGGTTCGAATCCCTAGTGCTGCGCTTTTGGTGTTGAGTCATGCCGGCCACATGACCACGGAGACGTCTTCGGACAGCGCTGGCTCTTCGGCTTTGAAATGGAGATGAGCACCGCCCCCTAGAGTCGGGAACGACTAGCATGTATGTGCGAGGGGCACCTTTACCTTTACCTTTACCTTTATACAATGCTAGGTGATCTTGGGCAGACACACGATCTAAAAAGCCTCCATCTCTCTTGTATGACAGTAACTTCTGATTCAGAACCTTGCTCCAAAATCAGGCACAAGATTGTGCACTACTTTATAATAGGAGTATTGTACAGCTTTTTTTTTTTCCCCACACACCTAATATGCTTTTTTAAAAAAAGGCAACCCGTGTTTATGCAAATATGCCAACCAGGCTGTTAGAGTTCTCTGCATGAACAGTCAGGACTTAATATATTGAGTTCATTTTCAGAATCTAATAATCAAATAGTAAGAATTATTATACTTGGGGAGAAATTCATTAAATTAAACTGTGTAAACATAAAACGCTAAAACCATTCATACTGGTTTTGTGCATTCAGAGCAAAGAGTCCGTGACTTTTGAAAACATAGGAAACATGGGAAGACATAACAGATGCTTAATTAGTTGCTTTTATAACACTAATTGATGCTTACCTTGTATGTTATACGAAAGTAAGTCCAAAACAGAATCAGCTTTTATAAAGTATCTTGTTTTCAGACTGTACGCATCTTTTGTGGTGTTAGCTAAAGAATAGAAGCCGGACCAATTGTAATAGTTGTTGTACAAGTTGGAAGTGATCTCAAAAGTGCCCAACAAAGGTACCCGAAATGTGTAATCATCAGGGATGTGGAATTGCGGAATTTTATACTCCTGCGATGGAATATTTAATCTCAGTGATTCCACCACCAGTGCTGGTGCTTTTAGAGTCTTGGGTAAGCTTATGTCCTGTGATGATCGTCCACCGAATGGCACCGGGATAGTAATGAAAGTACTGTCTTTATTCCAAACGTATTTAATCTTGCCATCACTGAAACACAGAATTAGCCATTGTAAGTTTAAAATATTCTTCTTCAAAACATGTCCATTTTAAAAGACAGCAGACAAAGCATTGTTAATAATCTTGCTTAGAAAAAATCCCAAAGTCATCTCTTGAAGAGAACACCACTGAAGAAGTGGTTAACTATTGCTTTTACTATCTATCTATCTATCTATCTATCTATCTATCTATCTATCTATCTATCTATCTATCTATCTATCTATCTATCTATCTATCTATCCAGTGGTGGGATTCAGCCAGTTCGCACCACTTTGGGAGAACTGGTTGTTAACTGTCTGAGCAGTTTGGCAAACTGGTTGTAGGAAGAAATCATTAGGGCAGAGAACCGGTTGTTAAATTACTTGAATCCCACCACTGTATCTATCTATCTATCTATCTATCTATCTATCTATCTATCTATCTATCTATCTATCTATCTATCTATCTATCTATTCTCTCTCTCTCTCTCTCTCTCTTTTCCCCGGAATGCCATCCCACAACACTGTCAAATTATTTACTAAGACTGTATTACTATTATTCTTCTCATCCTTCCTAGTACCTATCTCTTCCCACTTACGGCTATAACCATGTTGCTTGTATCTTTACAATTTATATTGTTTTATTGTTTCCTAGTATGATTTGATTGCTTATTAGTATCCTTTGATTATCACTAAGTGTTGTATCTTATGATTCTTGACGAATATATTTTATTTTTTTCTTTATGTACACTGAGAGCATATGCACCAAGACAAATTCCTTGTGTCCAATCACACTTGGCCAATAAAGAATTCCATTCCATTCCATTCCATTCCATTCCATTCCATTCCATTCCATTCCATTCCATTCCATTCCAGTCCAGTCCAGTCCACTCCACTCCACTCTACTCTACTCTGTTTTATTCTATTCTATTCACATCAATTTCAATGCTTTCCCGATATGTGGACTTCAGTCTCCAGAATTCTCATTAAAGGGTGCAGATTTGGGGGAGTTGAAGTCAATAGTACTGATTGCCTTCAAATAGGGCAGGCCTGTCAAACTCGCAGTCTGTGGGCCGGATGCATCATACACTGACCATGCCCATGCCCGGTTTAGCGAAGGGGAAAAAAGTCATGATACATCACATGATGCTGCCGTGACGCCGTGAGTTTGACACCCCTGAAGTAGGGGAAAGCTAACTTGGAAATTCCCATGAGGTTTGCCAGCACCAGACCAAAAAACAAGCAAACATATTTTGCTTTACCTTTTAAAGAAAAGCTCTTCAGGAATGGTGATTACATCTATGATTTGAAAGTCAAGTTCTTGAAGTTTACTTAATTTGTCCTGTAAATTCTGGGCATATGGAATATCTTTGGATGTCTTTTGCAGCCAAGTATTGGTTGCCTGAAAAAATCATAGTAAATTATCACAATGCAAGCATCTTACATTTAGGAACAATTCAAACAGTTCAAACCAGGGATAAAATGCTAAAAACAGCGAGGATATGGGCTCATGTGACATTCTCCAGTTGTGTGCAAACTGATGCACACCACGTTTGCTTTCTGCACTGCTGAAATATGAGAGAAGAACCTACACGAGAGTCTCTTGTCCCAGGTGCTGCAACAACTCAAGTTACAATTTTCATGGAGAGGAAGCCACTGCATCATCTCCACACTCTAGGGTCCCTGGCTTCCTGATCTCTAATATTTCCATTGTCAAAATTGCGCTTGGTTACAATTGGACCTTGGCCTTCCCTGGAAGATACTGACACCTCCTACAGCTAGAACATTCAAATAATCTGAAATTATCAACTGTACCAGATACTTTAACAAATGGCAACTACGACAGACACATCTACTTACCACAATAAAATGTGAAATGATGTGCCGGAGTGTCATGTCAGTATTAGCTACTTTGTGATCCAGAAATCCATTTGCCTTTTTCTGCAGAGCCTTTGAATAACCTTTCAGATCTCCAGGCAGATTGGCAGATATTCTCTTCAAAGCAGCGCTAGTGCCTGAGTTCCATTGAATCTCCACTTTTTCTGTATCTGAAACCCAGAACGAAAGACCCCCCCATATTATTTCCTGGATTATGAAATTGAAAGGAAAAACTCTTACCAGTTTCCATACCGATAATTAGTCTGATGAGGTGAGGTAGAGCTTATATGTTGAAAAGACACAGAGAGGAACACAGAGAACCATGCTAGAGATCACATTTTATCATGCAAAGGTCTGTTTCCAAATAACTCAATTCCATGACACACACATTTGTGAAGTGTTCCATATTTTGGAGTTATGAAATGTAGACTACCTCCACAATGGTATACTGCAGGCAACGTTCTATCTTAACAGAGCAGTTAAAAGTCCATATACACAAGGCAACTGAACTGGATAATGAATCCCCCATGGTCAAAACTATTCAACTCCTGGGCTAGAGTTGTGTGATATACATATTTTGATTTAATGACAAATTGTACCCTTCAGGCTTGAATGCCCTCTCTATAGGGGACTGGAAGCTAAAACATATGATGAACAGTTTTAAGTACTCGATATGGCTAGTCTAGTGAAGAGAAGGACCGGGGAGACATGATAGCATGTTCCAATATTTGAGGGGCTGCCATAGAGAGAAGGGGTTCAAGCTATTTTCCCAGGAACCTGAAGGCCAGGCAAGGAATAATGGATGGAAGCTGACCAAGGAGAGATTCAACCTAGAAGCAAGGAGAAATTTTCTGACAATGAGAACAATCAATCAATAGAACAACTTACCTTCAGAAGTTGTTTGAGCTTCATCACTGGAGGCTTTCAAGAAGAGATTGGACTGCCATTTGTCAGAAATGGTATAGGGTTTCCTGCTTGGGCACGGGGTTGGACTAAATGACTTACAAGGTCCCTTCCAACTCTGTTAATCTCTTAATGTATGCCACTACAAAGATTTGAGCTCCAGTAGGCAGTCCCCTGAAGGGGCTGGACAAAATTGGGGTGTGATTGGAAAAGTGTTGTCCTACATACACAAAATCAGAAGGCTGAGGTTTTTGTTGTTGCTGTTTGTTGATGAAAATATTTCATTTCGTGAAAGAAACCTACCATATCTTAAGACAATCCTCTCTGAAACCGATGAGCCATATGAGGTAGCTGAGGAGTCAATCTGGAATATTACTGCATTACTTGACTGATGGAGGGATATATCTGTTTTAGCTTGAGTCTGTAGGCGGGGAATAGAGATTGCCGCTTCCAAAGATGTTTCTCTCCCAGCAGCAGAGCTGGTAGAAGCAAATCATAAAAAAGAAATACAGTCATTATATATAACTATACATACTGTATGTATACATACATGTCTATCTCTCTATCTCTCTATATCTATCTCAAGTGGCTGCTCACTTACTTTCAGGGACTCTAGGTGACTTACAAACAATAAAAATAAGCCCAATACAAAAATAGTAAAAACAATAACCTTCACACACCCCCGGCAACAATAGGCAAGTATTTATGCTACCATTGATGCTTTAATTTCAAAATGGCTAGGGAAGTGGGTGATGAACATATCCACTGTAATCTCAGATATTCCAGAGTTTACTGATGTAAATGATTACCAGTTCTGTCAGGGTATAAGCTACAACAATCATTATACTAGGTTTTAAACAGTGTGATTGTATGTTAAAAGCTAATGTCAGAATGCAAAACTGGAGAACAGGATTAATGTGTAGGAGTCTCAGACTTTTCCATACCAAAATCAACAGAGGCAATGTTTTCTGAAGCCCAGAATTATTCTGGGAATGGCAATGCTAGCAGTACATTAGAAAAAGTATTCAGACAACACTGCAAATTATTTTCACAAAAGCAAAATTATAATACCACCATCATACAGTCTGACAGGGCTCTTTCATATACGACCCATTTATGCTAGTTTGACACAAGCAAAGTAATGCTATAATTCATGTTGGTGTCTCTTCAGCAATAAAATAATTTTTTCCCCAGTTTGACTGCAGAGCACTTCAATTTACATTTGTTTCCTATTTGCTATACTCTGCTTCCCCTATCTGAGCTTCTCGGTAGCTTCCATAAGCAACTTCAATGATAAACCCTACTTTAAGCCTTCTACAGAATTAAGTTTCAAGCCATTTTCACAATCCTTGTAAAAAAAAGATGTCCCTGTTCGATTTTTGGTCCTTATATAAATAGCATGCTCTAATTTATTTTTATTATTTATTTATTTATTTATTTATTTAATTTATTTATTTAATTTATTTATTTATTTTGTTGAGTACGAATACATAAAATGAATAGAATTAAAGGGAACATTAGGACAGGGACGGTAGGCACGCTGGTGCTCTTATGCACGTCCCTTACAGACCTCTTAGGAATGGGATGAGGTCAACAGTAGACAGTCTTAGGTTAAAGTTTTGGGGATTTTGGGATGAGACCACAGAGTCTGGTAGTGCATTCCAGGCATTAACAACTCTGTTACTGAAGTCGATGCTTCTTGCATTTATTAGTTTGCATTTAAATTTGCACACTCTTTCCTTCCTCTGGCCTCAACCTTTTTTCTCTGCTACTCACTGCTTTACATAGAGTGTTTCTGTTATCTGCAAACATGGATGCAGTTGCTAGGGAAAACTCCTTGCTGTAAAAACTACCAATTCATATGATATCATCATAGTTTTCGGTGGGAATTTATATGCCTCAAATCAGAGGTAGTATTCAGCAGATTCTGACCAGTTCTGGAGAACCGGTAGTGGAAATTTTGAGTAGTTTGGAGAATCGGTAAATACCGCCTCTGACTGGCCCCACCCCCATCTATTCTCTGCCTCCTGAGTCCCAGCTGATCTGGAAGAAATGAGGATTTTGCAGTAACCTTCCCCTGGAGTGGGGAGGGAATGGAGATTTTACAGTATCCTTCCCCTGCCATGCCCACCAAACCATGCTATGCCCATCAAGCCATGCCACAGAATCAGTAGTAAAAAATTTTTAATCCCACCACTGCCTCAAATCCCCCATTGTTAGTCAGTTTTAGCCTCATTTTGTAACTCTTTCAAAAATGATCAGCACAATCGAGAAGAAAAGTATTGGAAATAAAGATTGGGAGTTAGAGCAAAGTTATTTTCCCCTTTTCTGTGTGGAATGTGGATGATAGGATTTTTGCTGCCATAGTTTGGGAGATAGCACACTGATCGATGATACTGACATTCTGTTCTGAATCAATTGAAGGAAGCGCTGCCTAGTCACACAAGTTAAGACCACTGTACAACCAACTCCAAATCACTTGAAATTTATTGGAGAGTTTGCCAAGTGGAATTGCTCATAGGGATTCTTTCCCCACCCCTGTATGCAGTCAACAGGATTTTTACAACATGAGTTAAGAAATTAAGGCCTATTTGCATGCTATCAGCCTTGGTATATCTGTAAGAATTCGGAAGGGGGAAAGTATCATTACCTTAGGCTTCCTGTGATGGTAATTTCAGGACTTTTCTTGTTGATTATGTCTAAGATAAAGGCAACTGCTTTCTTTTCTTGATTGGAGGAATCGATAATTTTAAGATTGGTGCCAAAATTGATGTTGAAACCAGGGGCCTGGAAGTCACTGGTAAAGATTTTTTTGCCTCGATTGAATGTAAAGATGATTTTGGCTTCACTTTCTTTTACACCTGAAACACACAATGATAATTGATTTATTACAAGTGTGGTCCGTTAAAGTAAATGGTCAACATCAATGCAGTTCAAAATGTCTTTCAGTTCAAATATTAAATACTTAAAATCTTTGCTTTCCCTCAGCATATCATTTGCTTTCCCTCAGCATATCATTTGCTTTCCCTCAGCATATCATTGTTGTTAGATGTTGGATTTGTGTTGATTTCATTAAAATTGCTAAAATTTTCTGCATCCTAACCTTCCAAGATCTGTGGGCAGGAAACTAGTGATTTTGTACTAGTTTTTGGTCAGAAAAGAGATTTATTATTAAGCAAATCTTTGAAAGATGGTCCATTACTATACAACAAATTGCACAGCTTCTTACCTTTGGCTTGAGCAATGAATTTTAAAGTGTCTACCAAGTCTTTGCCCTCTTTGTTTAGTTCATAATTAGCACTTGTGATGTACTCCTTTACTTTTCCTGTTGGTTGTAGTTCAATTTCAAACCTAAATATGTTAAAGTGAGAAGACAATATCTCATTGTGAACCGTGAATATTTAAATGGAATAACAGCCAAGATAGAAAAGAATTACCATAACCCTCACACCCGTAGGCTGGGGACCTCTGATCTAATAGACATCAAGTGAAAGCTATTAAGATTTTGAAAATTTAAGAATATTGTGTTCACTTTGATCTATCAATAATTATGGTATGTGGTATATTCCCGTTTCCCTCCTCACCTTCTCCGTTCCTGCATTGTATTTTAGTTGCCATTCTAATAATACATTCTCAACTTCACACGCATGTGGTTTTGCATGTGGAGCGTATATACATAATGATTAAAGGCAAAGTTCTACAATGCTGACTCTTTTGGGATAAGGAAATACAGCATCAATTGCTATTAGTTATCCATCCAAATTATCACATTAAAACAACTCTAGAGATGTTTGCAGCACAGAGCGGTACCATAAAATATAAAGATACAGAACAGAATATAAAATATTTGGTATCAGGATTGTCTGTCCTGAGGTTATACCATGGAAATGTAAAAAAAATAAATAAATTATGATGGACAAATAATTCAACATCTCGAAGAATTCATTACAAGATTACAGATTCCTGGCTTTCAGGATGGTGAAGAGGGGCTTAATTTTCTGAGCCAATAAAGCAGCACACTAGTGCGACGAAAGTAGAACACCTCACAAAGACCCATTTCCCGTTAATACCAGGAGGGAAAAAAGTAACTATTATCTGAACGTATGCATGTTTTATACAGTCCGACAAGCTTTCTATTCTTGGTGAAGGGTTTGTCCTGAAATATCAAAGAACCAAAGAGGAGTGGATGATTCATTCAGAGAAAGATCAATGGGTTATCTTACCGGGTTTCTCCCGTCAGTGGATAGTAAGGTGCTGCATCTGTAGAGCTAGCGTTGGAATATTCTATTCTGGTACAGAATTTAAGGCCAGTAAAAAAAGGTGAGCAAGAGTTTCGTGTCACTCTATTCTCAATCAATGGAGGGATGACTTCAGTTCGGGTTGGGGTGACCAAATGCAAGACATTGCTGTAAAAGGAAAAGGAAATCGACGGTCTTTTCTCTTTCTACAGACTCAACCAATTAGCAATTAAAATGAAGAGTAGATGACCATAACTTAAAATATGTTGTGCAAATCTTTAATCTTGCTCTCGGAAAGTTAATTTACATTCAAATATCGTCTTTGAGTTTGTATGTCTTTCTAAGGAAGACTAGAAAACAAAAACTCTAAACTGACAGACCGAGCCCGAGGTAATCAGACTGCTTAAAATTATTCTTTGGAAGATAGAAAACTGCAACTTTATAACAATTCACAGATTAAGTTCATTTCCGAATGTGAGAAAGACAATGACTAGATTGACATATCCTAATTGTACCCAGGAACTACTTTTTTTTATAACAGAAGACTGAAAAAATTATTGCAGAACAGTAACAGAGTTGGAAGGGACCTTGGAGGTCATCTAGTCCAACCCCCTGCTCATGCAGGAGACCTGTACTAGGGATTCGAACTCCCGAACTTTCTGATCGACAAGCTCAGGGTCTTAGTCACTGAGCCACCTAGTCAATAGCACATCTCTGTACAAAACCTGTACTACAGATTAATGTTTTATGCAGGAATAAAAATCAGCAACCAAAAAAGAAAAGTTGTTCACAGAGGTTGTTACGATACCTGACGCTGAAAAGCTTGATTGGGGCCTTTGGTGCAGGAAAGGTGAATTTAAGGTGTCCAGCTTTCAATGCAACATTAGTTTCAATTCCAGATTCGTGGTATATATTGGTGTTCATCTGTATACCGTTTCTAGCAAACTCGGGGATATTCACTCCTAAATGAGTTATGAACTCAACTGCCATTGATGGTTTGACAACCAAATCTGCTTGGATCTAGAAGATACATATAAGATACAAATATTTGTTTAATCTTTCCCAAATATTTGTCATGATGTTGCAAACCAGAATTAGTTTCTGATTTTGATAGTTTACTCACTGATAGTAATCCTCACCAGGATGACAGGCAATATATTTCAGATCTTGAAGTGCATTTACTAAATATTGGTATTTGCATTTATCCAAAAGTCTGATTTACATACATGAAAAACATTTCAGCTTGAAATAAGCCCATTTCAAAGACAGTGCTGTCTTCAGCACTTTATTTATCACACAATGAAGTATTTATTTACTTCGTTTCTATATACACCTTTTCTTAAAAAAAAACCCCTCAGATCAGCTATGATTAAAATCCAAGCATAAAGTTAGGCCTGTAAGGTTCTCTCGTAGGCTTCTATAGAAAATAGATCACTAATAAAATGTGTTTTGTGCAATCTAAGAATAATAACTGAGGAGACCAGGTTTCATATCACCACCAGATGAAGTGGTGATATCCAAAGATGATACTTACCTGACAATTTTGGTAAATTATGAGGCTCATACAAGAAAAATGTTTTCTGAAATAACCTGGGCCTAAGCTATATATCACTGAATTTGAATAGGTTTTTCCCACTCCCCCACATAGAAGTGGTTCTCTGAATATGGACTTCCTAGATGGACTCCACTGAAAAATAGCTTGTAATGTACTTAAACTCACCTAAAGAACAAGAACTATGTACCTTCCTACATGATCATCATGATTCTGCTTCTCATGATACAGCCTTACTTCCAGTATAGGGGAAATATAGATAGGCCATTAATGAAATCCTACACCAAGAGCTCCTCTTGATTTTAGGTAGATCGCATGCCCCTATAACCCTAAGGGCAGCATTGCAAAATGTAATGATAGCCACCCCTGAAATTGTGGCTCTTGTTTGCACTACCGTAGTTCACCAGTTTCATCATTTCATCTATGGCAGGGGTGTCCAAAGTTTTTTTAGTGAGGGCCAAATACAGAAAAATAAGCAAAGGCCCGGGCCACACCATTGAACTGGGGGGGGGGGGCTAATTTTTTTCGTACCAGTTCTGTGGGCGTGGCTTATTTTGGGGTGTGGCTGAGGAACTCTGGGAATTGAAGTCCACAAGTCTTAAAGAGACCAAGTTTGGACACCCCTGATCTTGGCTTTTGTTTTGTATTTGGTATGAACTTGAAACTCCCTTCATTATTCCCTGCCCAAGGGGTGGAGGCGCGAGGAGCCTCGCCAGGCGGCCCGAGGAAGGCGAGGGTAGAACTGCTGGGGTCGGGCAAGACCAGCAGCCTCTTTCCCGCTCGCCGCCTCCTCCGCCCCCTCCCTTCATTATTCCCCGCCCATGGGGAGGAGCTGCGAGCCTCGCAGCGAACCACCGGGCAAGCACCGGGAGGCGGCCGAAAAGGGCCGTATTCTATTATACTTTCAGAATTTGCTGCGGGCCAATAAAAACTGACCCGCGGGCCGCAGTTGGCCCGCGGGCCGTAGTTTGGACACCCCTGATCT
Source organism: Ahaetulla prasina (assembly GCF_028640845.1). Lineage (NCBI taxonomy): Eukaryota > Metazoa > Chordata > Lepidosauria > Squamata > Colubridae > Ahaetulla > Ahaetulla prasina. The sequence continues at coordinate 161,139,477 of NC_080539.1, forward strand.
ATGGCATTGTAGGTTATTGAAGAAACTTCAAAATTAGCGTGAAAATAAAACTCACATTCCTCTGTGAAATTTTCATTCCAACCTTTGCTCCAGGGGTGGCTATTCCAGACAAAGCTACTTGTAGCTGCAGTCCTGCACTTGTAGGCAGCTCAAATTCATTGTCCATGAAGATGTAATGAATCATGAGATCATTCTCAGCCCCCTGGGAAATGGCCTGGACAATCTGCAGGCAAGCACATAGAAAAACAATTGTGTTAACATTTGCATCCTTCCTAGGGAGTTTTTCTAGCTTCAGGTTTTGAAAACTGAATAAAGATTCAAGGAAGATTCTGGGAAGTATGTGATTTACCTGGAAAATAACAAAAACAATTGATGGACTAGTTAGTTATATTAAGCCTTGTTCAAATCTATCTCAGGAGTGTAATGTGTGTCCAAATGAAAACCAATAGGTGTTATTAGAGGAAGTTTGCTTCCCTCTGCTGGGTTTCCTTTAAAAAATGTTGTACCTTAATATTGGGTGGGATTTGTTTACTGGGGGCAGGGAGAACATGCATCGATTTCTGTATTGAACAGAAGTGTACAGCAGAAGTAGGGAGCCTGAGTATTTCCAGATACCATCTATTAACACTCCCAATAACATGGCTCCGAGTTTGGGAGGCTGGAAATGAAGATCCCTATATGACCTTGCAACTGTTAAAACTTTATGGACACCATCCCTTGCAGAGTAACCATCTCCTGATATGAATGGTTTTTATAACTATGCCACACAACAACAAAAAAAGGCAGAATATGAAATTGGCCAAAATGAATGTCTTTTTTTTAAAAAAAAATCAACTATATAGAAGGAATGTGCTAATCTGGATTAGGGCTCCAATGGGAGCATCAAGGAACATTAATCTTTTGTTCCTGTTATAATTCCAATCCAGATCGCTTTCCATCTGCCTTCAATTTGCACTGGAAGAAAAATTATCATTTGGGTTCCAATAAAAACTTCCTATTCAGTTCACATAGTCCTCAATAGAAAGCAAAAAGCATAAAATCCCTTCTCATTTCAGAGTTCGGTATCCAAATCATATTCCCTGATCTGTTTTTCACTTTTAAAAAAAGACATCCCACAAATTGGAACAGTATAAGTGGCATCTTATCTAGTCTGATTGTCAGATTTCAACACAGTGAAAGACGACATCCTAAAAAACAAAAGCTGTCTTGCTTGCTCATTTTGAGCAATCCAGTTTCCACGTTTTTAATCGGCTTGCATACCATCTCCTCTTAGCCAGCTTCTATGGAATTATAAGAGATAAAATATTTTTTTTTAAAAAAAGAAATAATTCCAGAATAAAAGCTGCTTTTATTTTATTTTTTTGGCCTCTGAATAATTTTGTACACAACTCAGAAGGACTTCTCATTGAATTCTATGTGTCTTTTTCATGGTTAAATGGGCACAGAGGTTGCAAACTTAACTGGTTAGTGGTTAATTAGACTGATTAATGAATAGGAAATAAAAAAGGAACATAGAATACACTATTTAGTATTTGAAGACTTACTTTCTGAGGTATATTCTGCAAGGTTTTAAAGCTTTTCAGAATCACTTTTCCCAGCAAGTTAATATCACTGAGTTTCAAGTAGCCCAATTCTTCTTGGAAGACTCTGAAGTAAGCTTTGACATCTGGTGTTTGCTGCTTGCTGGAGATTTCTTTAAGCAGTTTCTCAAAATTAAGCATGAGTCCTTTCATAATATCCTAAGAAAAACAAGAAGAAGGGGAAATCCCACTATGAAATTTCTGATCTCATTTGAAGAAAGAATTTAAACCAGCTTTGATTACAAACCACATTTTCAATAAATTTTACATAATCTTCATATAGAAAAAGCTTCAGCTTCAACTATTAATCTGCAGAATTTCTCGAAGTTTTATTTTAAAAAATACTTTGAAATAAATACAGCTTGTAAAATTTGCTGGTAAATCCTTGCTATAAAAGGGTAAAAGAATATGGGGACAGATCAAAAACAGAACACTTTAATCTTTTTTAAGGAACCTCAGCTACTAGGATAAATCTTATCATCTCGAGTTCTGCTTTATGCTGACCTTTTGATTTGACAACACATAGGAAAAGAAATATTAGAATATGAAAATTGTCCATATTATTAAAAGACTCATTTGATTAGACATTCAATGAATCACCTTACAGTAGGACAATTCCAAATGATGCCCAGTGGAACTATTAGTGCTATTTCAGTGTTGCAGAAAAACCTGCAAACTCCTTTGGAAATACAAACTCAGCATTAAATAAGCTGAATTAGATATGAAGCCATACCTAATCCTAAATTTATCTACTTAAAGATAATACTGAGAAACCTACAGTAAGTGTGTTAGCATTTGAGCCTAATAGTAGTTCAGTTATTTCAGCATTCTACTAAAGTTGACCAAATACTCTATAGAGGTTCTAATTTATTTGTAAAACTTAACAGTAAAACACCAAGAAAACACATACCTCCTGCTGTGTGACATCTTTGGAATATCCAAAATAATCAAAAAGGGCTTGAGAAAACTGTTCTGGTACTTTGCCATCAATCCAGTACAAAGCTTTGGTAGCAGCGTCAGGGAAAAACCCTCCTGGCCCAAACATAGCTTCAACAGTAGGCTCTAAGTTTTTCCCATCCAGACCAATCTGGTCAAATGAAAATGAAAGTCATTTCACTCGGAAAGCCTGGGTTAACTTGTCTAAACATTCAGTGGCAGTTCTATAGTTCTGTTTCTTGGCCAAAATATCAGTGTAGAAAATCTTGTGGAAGATAGATTGTTCTTTCCATAGGGAAATACAAATTTTAGAGCTTTAATGGCCCCAAATTAAATTCAGTCCAGGCAAGGATTTTTTAATTTCTTGTTCAGGAAAGAGATGTAGTCAAGTTGTTATAACAACAAAAATCTTTGGCTAGCTTGGAATAGTTTACTTGTTAGATTTTTTAAATTGTTACTTTCTTTTGGTTTGTTTTATTTACCTTATTTATAAATCTTCATTGACTTCCAGTGTTTAAGATTAAGTTGTTTCAGACAAATGAATTACGCATTTGGGGAAGAAGAGGTTAATTATATTACTGTAGATTTGTGAGTGATGGTAACTAAAATTCTAAGTGTCTTGATTTCAGAGTGATTTAATTCCAGATGTTTAATTATTGGGTTGCAATGTAAATAAAGAGGACGACTTCAACTTTTTTGGAATTTCAAATATAAAATGAATGACTCTCTGGTGTGTTTGGTCATCACTGCATACAGACTTCGTCCTTTGATATCAAGATGCTAGCACGGTCATAATAGGGTTGACTTTTAAAACTATATTCTGTTTTGAGAGCTTTTGGTTCCAACACAGTATTTAAATAAAATGGCAAATAACACAATACTTTGATAACAATATTAGTAAGGGTTAGGGGGGCGTGGCCATGACCGTGGTGGGGTAAGGACCTTTCCTTCACTTCACAGGGCTTATTAATGAAGATTTATGAGAATTTATGCCGTTTGGAATGCACTGTTATGGACGAAAGTTAATAAATCATGAACTGAAAGTGTTAACAGCCCAGCAGATTGAATTTAAAACTGGTAGGTCATTTGAAACGGCTTGAATTAAGGAGTTTCTACAGCGTGGATTGACCGAGCCGGCAGACAGGATAAGTTGGAATAAATTACTGTGTTCTGTTTTTTCAAAATTAACTATCTTGTTCTGTGTTAAAAAATTTTTATTTTACTGCTGAGGCTAAGTGAAGGACTGAATTTGATAATGAGAAGATTTTTTTTTTTTTGAGCCTTCCGGAAGTTCAGCCAAGAAGAATTTATCTGCTTTGCTGTCGTGGAGGAAAAATGGCGCTGATTAATGTTAGCTGTGAAGTTTTGTGTTTCTTTGTGGAGTAATAAATCATGAACTGAAAGTGTTAACAGCCCAGCAGATTGAATTTAAAACTGGTAGGTCATCTGAAACGGCTTGAATTAAGGAGTTTCTACAGCGTGGATTGACCGAGCCGGCAGACAAGATAAGTAAGTTGGAATAAATTGCTGTGTTTTGTTTTCCAAAATTAACTATCCTGTTCTGTGTTAAAAATTTTTTCTATTGCTGAGGCTAAGTGAAGGACTGAATTTGATAATGAGAAGATTTTTTTTTTGAGCCTTCGGAAGTTCAGCCAAGAAGAATTTAATTGAAGAGAAGAGAAACTGATTTTTATTGGATTGTTTGGTAGTAAGAGGATTTTACTGAGCTAATTTTTCTTTATTTTTTCTCTGGAGAGCAAATTAATAGCTTGTTTATATTACAAAAAAAAAAAAGGATTTTGCTTCGTTTAAGTTGGTTTGTCTTCCTTTTGCTTTGCTGCCGTGGAGGAAAAATGGCGCTGATTAATGTTAGCTGTGAAGTTTTGTGTTTCTTTGTGGAGAATCCTTGAACTTGAGAGATAACAGTGCAAATAAGCCGCTTCGCTTCAATTAAAAGACAGTCGTCCTTTGATCTTCACTAAGACCCTCTGTAAAATTGGTTTGGAATCCTAGTTTGGGAAATTTTTTGGTTTTTTTCAAAATGACTCAACAACTTTCAGAAACGCAGCAACTTGCTGCAGCTTTAAATAAAATTGGGGAAAAAATAGCAGGACTATCAGGCGTATAGATAATTTGACATTGAAACTGACATCTGAAATGCAGAATTTAAAGCAAGAGATGAATGAAAACTTTGCAAAACAAAAGAGGAAATGATAATGATTAAAGATGAAATGGAGCAGATGCATGTGCATGAAGTAAAAGTAGATCGGCAAATTGGTAAAATATTTTATAAAATGAGCAGCAAGATAAGAGAATCTGTCTTTTGGAAGAAGAGATGAGGAAATATAATTTAGTTATCAGAGGAATCTCAGAAGAAAAGGAGGATAAATTGAAACAGCGGGTTTTGAAATGGATTAATGATTTGGATACGCAACTTACGTTCACAATAGCAGACCTGGCAAGCGTTTTAGAATTGGATATAGAAGGCAAAATGGTTCTAACAGGAATGTGCTTGTCAGGTTCGCAAATCTTGGTGATAAGTTGGAAGTTATGGCCAAGGTGAGAGAGTTGGGAGATGCTTTGAAGTTTAAAGGAAGACTATTCAAGTCTTCCCGGATATATCAAGAGAAGAAAGGGCATGGAGATTTTTTAAAACCAATCACAAAAGTTTTGAGGATAATGGAATTAAATACAATTGAGGCCACCACAACAATTGAAATTTTTTATAAAGGAAGGATGCGTACAATCACCCCAGATATAGATGCATTATTATATTTACGGAGCTTGGACTGATTGAGATGGAGGATTTAATGGAGATAAAAGATCAAATGCTTCAGATGGGTGGAACATACGGAAACATCAATCCCAGAAGAAGAAAAAGGGGCTATTGGAGGCAAGACTCAAAGGGTTAAAGAGGAAAGAAATATCACCTGTGTTGGTTGAACAGAAGAAGAGTCGTGAGGATACAGTAAGAGAAGAAGCAGATAAGAGTCTTGGAAAATATGAAGCTGAATGCGGGTCATCGTTATCTTTTTTTGAGTGATGAATTTAAATAGACAGCCCGAAAGAAGTGGCCGGGCATTGGCACGTCCCTCTCCCCATTCTCTTTATAGAGGCGAAATCGATGAGGATGTGGGGAAGAAGATTGTTTGTACTTTATTGTTTGTTTTGTTTTGTTTTTTCTGTTTTCTTATTGTTGTTTATATGTTAAATATGGTAGTTTAATGTCGGGTGGTGGGCACAGAAAGGAAGATGCGGGATAGGATTAAAAATTTATATTTTAAATGGGAGTTATAAAAATAATGTCATGGAATGTGAAGGGTACAGGAATCAGATTAAAAGAAGAAGATTGGAGCTTAAGATTAAAAGGATTTACCAGACATTTTATTTTTACAAGAAACCCATCAGAAATCTGAAGATTCAAATAGAATGTATATAAAAGGTATGCAAATATATGAAAAGCATTTGGAACTTCAAAAGCTAGAGGAGTTGCAACACTGATATCAGATAGGGTGTACTTTGAAAACATAAGGTAATTTTGGATGAAGATGGAAGATATGTAATAATTGTTGGAAATCTTAATGAGGAAAAAGTGACACTTGTTAATTTATATTTACCGAATGAAAACAAAGAGAATTTCTTGAAAAATAACAAAATTTTGGAGAATGAAAGTGTAGGGAAAGTAATTGTGGCTGGGGATTTTAATTTAATCAGAGATAAAATAGATAGTACTAATCCCACCCGCTGTGGAGGAGCAAATAAAATGGGGATTTTAAATATGTGGATGCTTCGAAATGGCGTGGTTGATGTGGAGAGAGGTTAAAGGAATTGAGAGAGTATACACTTTTTTCTAAGATATATAATACATATTCTAGAATTGATTATATTTTTCTTTCTAAAGATTTGTTGAATAATGTGGATAAGGTAGATGTGGGAATTTTTAAAGATTCTGATCATGCAGAAGTTATGGTGGACTTAGATTTTAATTTTGAGAAAAAAAGAAGCTATTGGAGATATGACGAGAAATTGTATAAAATGAAAAGGATAAAAATGGATACTTAAAAACTGGAGGAAAGTTGGAGATTAAATGATAACGGGAGGTTAAATTTGAAATTGTTTGGGATGCGATGAAAGCGGTGTTTAGAGGAGAGTATTAAATTATCAAGTAGGAAATATAAAAATTATAAAATTAAAATGGAAAGAGATAAAATCAGATTAAAGAATTGGAAAATCAATTTTGCTTACTAAAGAAAAAAATTCTTCAGGAGCTTAATATGTTAAGAAATAAAATGATAGAAGAAGATACAGAGTTAGTAAAAAGAAATTTGAGATTTTAAATAGGAATTTTTGAATTTAGTAATAGAAATTCTAAATTATTGGCAAAGATGGCGAAAGATAAAAGAGAGAAGAGAGAAATTGGAGTTTTGATAGATGATAGAGGTATAAGATGTTATAAAATTAGAGAAATGTGAAGTGGTTAGAAATTTTTTTCAGAAACTATATTCAAAGAAACCAATTAATCGGGGAAAATTGCAAAGCTATTTAGAAAAGTATGTGGTGAAAATTGATCAAACATATAAGGAATTGATGGAAGAAGATATAACACAAGATGAGATTAATGGAATAATACAAAAATTAAAATTAGGGAAAGCTCCAGGTGAGGATGGATTACCTATTGAGTTTTATAAAGAATTTAAAGAATTAATAATACCAAGATTGCAAAAATTATTTAATGGAATATTACATGGTGGGGAAGTACCTTCGTCATGGAATAGAACGGTGATATCCCTAATTCCTAAACCAGATAAAGATTTAGAAAGGATTGAGTCCTATCGGCCCATTTCTTTAATTAATCAGGATGCAAAGATATTTACTGCTATTATAAGTAATAGATTAAATAGATTTATAGATAGATATATAAGTTATAATCAAGTAGGCTTTGTGAAGGGTAGATACATGAGTGATATTGTTAGAAGAGTATTAAATATTATAGATGTAGCTGAATATAATGGTGATAAAATTGGTATAGTATCATTGGATATTTTTAAAGCTTTTGATTCTGTACAATGGGAAACAATTAAAGTAATTGTGGAGGCTTTAGGCTTTGGTAATAAGTTTATACATGTTATTTCAAAATTATACCAAAAGAGCAGTGCAAGAGTGAAGGTGAATGGAATATTAACTGAAGAGATAAAATTAGAAGCTGGTACGAGACAAGGATGTCCCTGTCCCCAACATTATTTTTATTGGCTATGGAAATATTGACAAAATGATAGAAAAGATGAAGAATTAGAAGGATATAAGGGTATAAGATAAATTTGTATGGATGATACTTTAATTATTTTGAAAATGTAGAGAAAGATTTGAAAAGATATATAAGCATTTGATAGAATTTGAAGAAATGACAGGATTGAAAGTAAATTGGTCAAAGTCAGAATTATTGATGGATAGTAATGGTAATGAGTCTGAGAATATGCAAGAGCAATTTGGGATAAGGATTAAAACACATTGAAATATTTGGGTATAGTGCTTTCACTTAAGGTTAAAGAATTGAAAAAACTTAATTATGATGTGGTGATTAACGAAATTGAGAAGAAGATAGATAAATATAAAATTTTAAAGTTGTCTTGGTTTGGTAGAATTGCAATGTGTAAGATGATGTTGCTGCCCAAGTTCAACTTTTTATTCGAGATGCTACCACTAAATTTGACAGAGAAAGATATTGAAGGATATCAGAAAAAACTGGATAAATTTTGCAATGGTGGCAAAAGACCCAGATTAGTGAAGAAAATGTGGTATCAAAATCAAAAGGAAGGTGGATTAGGAATCCCCAAATTATTTAATTATTACTGTGCGTATGGTATCCGGATAGTGGTAAAAATACTTAAAGGTGAAGATAATTATTGGAGAGATTTAGAGTTAAGGGATATAGAAATTTGGATCAAGGTGGTTTTAGATAAAGCAAATTTAAAATGTGTAAGTAGAAGTTATTGGTTAAAGGGATTAAGTAAAAATGTGGAACAAATTTGTTAAAATTTTAATTCCGGATATAATCTTTTTGGGGGAGACAACTGGAATTTGGCCAATTAAAAATAATATAAAACGTAATGAAGTGATTAAAGAGGAAAATATAGAAATTATTAGAGATTGGATAAAAGTTATGGGAAATGAAAGGAGGAATAAAGAAATTATTGAAAAATTAGGGTTAAGTTGGTTTGAAAAATACAGATAGAAAATGGACAAAAAAACTAAAGGAAAATTATTCAATAAATAGATGTGAAACTGAATTTGAATATTTAGTATCTCGGATTATGAAAGATGAAATTGGGCTAAAGGGACTCGTTAGTAGGGTTTATAAGATTATAAATTCTGATGAAAAATTACAAAGAGTGATGAGGACAAATTGGGAAAAAGATCTTAATATTGAAATACCAGAATCAGATTGGAATGTGAATTGGAAGAGTAGAATTATGAGAACTTTATCTATAAGGATTAAAGAGCACAATTATAAAGTTGTTTGGAAATGGTATTTGACTCCAGTAAGATTGTCACAAATGGATAAAAACTAGTAAAAATGTTGGAGATGTGAGGTGGAATTGGGGACTCATGAACATATGTGGTATGATTGTGATAAGGTTAAAAAGTTTTGGCAACAGTTGGAGAGAATGATATTTGAAATGATGGGGAAAGTAATAACATTGAGAGTGGGAACTATATTATTGTTGGTAATTAAGGAAATAGAATTAACAAAATATGAAAAGAATTGATTAGAATTATGATTATAATAGGTAGAATTATAATAGCTAGATATTGGAAACTAGATGTGATTTTTAGAATAGAAGAGTGGAATTCTGAAATGTGGAAATTAGCTTTAAATGATAAAATGACATGTGATATTAAAATTAGAAGTGGTGTGTATAAAGAAGATATTTTCTGGAAGACTTGGAAACCATTTGTGGACTTTGCGCTTGGAACATTGGACGCTTCAGTACCTGTACCTCGAGAACGTGGATTTTGGCAATCATGAGGATATATCCGAAGACCCAAATCTTCCTTTTATGTATAGCACAAGGGTGTAATAATGTATTTTTTTTGTTTGTTTGTTGTAAAAAAAGTAATAAAAAAAAAAAAATTAGTAAGGGTTAGGGGAAAAAAAATAAACAGGAAGAAAGAAGAAGCATTTAAAAACTGTTGTACCTCAAATATATCCAGAGGTTTCAGTCCAAATAGTTCCAATGTTGTTTTCAGCATGGTTTCTTTAGCTATATAGTTGCTTGAGTCAAACAGCAGATTTCCTTCCAATTTTGCTGTGAAAGGATCCTCAGACCACGGGACAGTCACCGTCTTGGAAACTTGATAATTTCGTGAAAATCTTCGGAAGTCTTTAACTGTTGGCATCTGGCTTCCTTTAAGTGCCTCCTGAATTTTTGTTCTGAGCCTGATTACAGAATGTCCAAATAAGCAAAAGAAAGTTAAAAAATATCCTAACAATGCTGAGGTAAATTTACTATATCATTCTAGGGATCTCTTTAGCAACCAGATTGCTGGTGTATTAGTTTCACTGATGGGAGGAGAGAAAAAGTGATCTGAAGGGGAGACCCTATAACCAAATTCTGAATTACGACTTAATTGCAGCCCTATCAATTAAACAGTGGTCAAAAATTCTAAAACAGTTTTCTAAATGAAATCATGAGCTTTAAGAATCCCCAGAGAACAAAATATTTCATTTGACATTAAAACACAATTTTCCCTAAAAGTTCTTGTGACCTTCAACTAGGACAGGTTTTGTTTTTTTAAAAAAAGACCTTAGATAAGTGAATATAGGAGAAGGCAATTTTGCCTCACAGTTCAGATTAATAGCCTACTTCCCAAAGGAAACAACTTTGGTTAAGCTTTTCCTTCTGCCTTCATCATTTTTCAAGAAAAAGTTCCAAGAGCATCAAGATTGCACAGAGAATTCTGGAAAATCTTTTTATTTAGGGGCAGGTCCATTTTTGATTTGTTCAGTTCTCTTTGATACATGCCTCAATTGGTAAGAGGTGCTCTTTAACCCCCATACAAAGGCGCTGAGGTTAATCCATTTAATTTTGGCCTCACAGAACATCTACTTATTGAAACAGGCTTTGAATTACAGAACAGAACAGAACAGAACGGAATGGAATGGAACGGAATGGAACAGAACAGAATTCTTTATTGGCCAAGTGGGATTGGAGACACAAGGAATTGTCTCCAGTGCATAAGCTCATACATACAAACAACAAAATGATAAGTCATAGATCATAAATCATAACATACAAACAACAATTGGTAAATCATAATATATCATTAGGAGAAGGTAACAGGAAATATGAGAGGTGAGAAATATGAGAAGATGAAAAGATGACAAGGATAATAGCAATATAGTCTACTACATGGGTAGATATCTTTAGGCATAAGACAGTGCTGTGGGAGTTAGGTGTTTAGCAGAGTGATGGCATGGGGGAAGAAACTATCTTTGGGTCCAGTTGTTTTGGAATTCAATGAGTGGAGAAGTTGAAACAGTTTATGAAGTTTATGAAATTATTCATTGAGATTAAAAGCATAGCTTCAACTAAAACATAGACAATGAAACAATTTCAGCAGGTTTGAAAATGACTTACGGTTCATTGTAAAAATCAGTAGTATCTAAGATATTGGCAATGTGGGAAACTACAAAATTTTTCACTTGTTCATTCTTGTCCCTTAAAGCAATTTTAATGATTTTGGAAAAATCATTGGAAGAGTGTTTCATCAGCAGGAGATAAGCTGCTAAACGTTTATCAGCTGGGGAAGAGGCATCCTGGAAGACTCTAATTAGCATTCCGCGATCCTGAAATAAAAGAAAAAATTGTAGTATTTTGCTAAGCAGCTGTGATTAGTTTAATTATGCTAGATTTGCTATGCTATGGTGGTTTAATTACTATGGTAGGAAACATTTAGGATTTAGTGCTTCACATTTAGAGTTCACCAGAGCTGTGGTGGCGCAATAGGTTGGAATGCGGTATTGCAGGCTAACTCTGCCCACAACCAGGAGTTCGATCCTGACCAACTCATGGTTGATTCACCTTCTATCCAGTAAAAATGAGAACCATATTATTGGCCCAATATGCTGATTCTGTAAACCACTCAGAGTGCTATACAGCACTATGGAGCAGTATATAAGTCTAGATACTATTGCTATTGATTATCTAATTTGCCAAATGTCTATTACACAAATAAAGGAATCATAAGCTACATTCTTATGAAAAATCAAAATGTTTAAAGTCCATTTTTGATATTAATATGATTAATAGAATCATATGACTTCACTTTTAATCAAAACAATACCTTGAAACGAATTTATTTATTATTTATTAATTTAACTAATGTATGTGAAATTTGTTGTATCTTTAGATGTATGATTTGTTCGATACCCATAAAAAAACAGAATATTTGGAAAAGCATATTAAGTTACAAAATAGTTTGCTTTACCTCATCATTTAGTTCCATTTTTCTCAGTGCCTGAATAGCTGCTTTCTGGATGTCAAGGGATGCAACATTACTTCGAATACATAGTTTTAGGGATTGTTTCACATTGGGATTGATGTTTTCCAAAATGTTTCCCATATTCCCAATGGCCTGTGGACCGCAACAGAAAATACAAGTTTAGTTTTTTTCCCTCCCCACCAAGGAATATTAATCGGCAATGTTAAAAGTTGGTACTTTTACAAATAATTACCCTCAAGGTCAGGTAGGTGAGGTCCTCATTCCCTGAACATTCATTGCTGATCAAAGATGTTAGAAAGTTTGCAACATCTGTTAATTCTGGTGTAATTATTTTTTTCTGGAAGTAGAATCTGAAAGATAGGAAGAAAACCTTGAAATAGCTTTCAGAATTGGAAGATAATTTAATATGTAAAATTGGTAATTGGTAAATTGAGAGTTCATCTTCTTTGCAAAGCCACTTCATGTGTCCCATTACTGTAGCTCTGTCAAATTTTAATCATGAGCTGCTACAAACTGACTGGACATATTGTCACAATTAGAATATTTAGCATAACAGTATATTGTCTGTGATAAAAAGGCAGATGTTCAATGTTAGTCTCTTTTAAAGGATGTGCGTTGGGGAGAGGGGAGAAAGAATGTATATGTTACCATCCATGTGTGAAATTAGGCATTTTATACAATGGGTAAGAAATCTAAAGAATGCCAAAAGTGGCATGTCAAAGTATAAAACACTTAATGGTTCACACATTTCCTAGGCATTCTATGCAATGCAAAAAGGCAAACTGTCAAAAGTATAAAATACTCCAGGTAAAATGCCATTCTAGCCTTCCTTGTTGGCCAATATTGGTCTTTTTCTCCTGTTTTCTTTTTCCTCAGTAAGAACACCCTGTATTTTGCATTTCTTCTTTCACTTTCATATACAACTTTTCAATAAAGGGTTAGGGTTATGCCCAGGGCAAATAAATCACATATTAAAATAACCGAGACTTTTCATGCTTTGTCTAAAAACATCACACATTCTATAGATTTCCTAGGCAATCTATACAATGCCAGTTTTACACACATTGCTGGTAACATATAATGTGAAAGTCATAACAATGAAAGCTCGTGTAATAGTGTTCATGTCCTCAAAGGGAATAATGAACCGCTAGCCTATACTGAGTGATCCCAACTTCGCATTGTTTATTTCTAAAATATATTTAAATAAACTTATTGTGAATAACTAAAAAGTATAAACAAACAAGTAAATAAAACTCGTCTGTTGCTAATGTTACCCTTCCTCACTGCCCAGATCTAATTTCTTTGTTTCACAAAATGCAAATGTAGAACTGATAAGATTGACATCAAAGACATCACATATAGTATGTTTACCCTAATTAATCACCCTCTCACAATCAGTATTCCTCTCTGTGAAAATAGGAGGGAACTTTTTTATAAGATGCTCCTTTTCAGTCAATTAAAATGTTAATAGCAGCTTAATTTAAGCAATTAATTTTTTTAATAGTTGCACTCCTAATGACAATTTTAGTGAATGCTGCATTAGCTAAATTATATTCCTAAGTAATATCTCTTCCTATCAAAAATATACTAAGTTGTCACATACCTATTCACTGAATGGCTCAAGGCATAGAAAGAAGCTCGGCTTGGATGATACTCAGCCATATTTAGAATTTCCCGTATTGTTTTAGTGCACGGAGAAGGTAGCAGCCCCAAGCTGAATGTGACTGCATCTGCCACCAGAGGGTCAATGTCACTAGTCCTCAATATTTGAAGGATAGCTCCGAAGCATTCTGGGGTTCCACACTGAATCAGGGCCTGGATTGTGATGGCTCTATAAAAAAAAAAGGAAGAAGAAGCAGAGGAATTACAGAATTGATTTAAAGGCACATTCACAGTACTGCTGCATTGGCCAATGTACAGTCCGATTTGTCAGTGATATATTTCACTACTTTTGCTGTAGAGTTTATTTTAATTGTTTTTCTGTATAGATGAGCTATGAAAACATGTAGCTCCCAATATCTCTGAAAAATTAACCAATTAGAGTGATGATCAGTCAATAGTTATGTTGAACCTTCTAGTTTTTCATGTTCTAGTTTCCCTATAAATTGATTCCAAAGCATAGCATTGTTGAGAGAATTCAGAAGTCCATAAATGTTTCATCCATTCTCTACTCCACAAAAATAAACGACTATAATATAATGGTATAACTTGTCTTATAGAAGAAAATCCATAAGGTTTAATGCTAGATAATATATGTAAAATTGCTTTGAAATCATCTTTGCAAATGTTTTTTGAAATGGTTTTTGTAGATTAATGTAGATTAATTTTGATGCAAAAAGATTCATTTTTTATGTAGGTTGACAAGATTAGCCAACACATTTTGGCTCATTCAATAAATGAATGAGCAATTATTCAATCAATATTCAATCATTCAATCAATAATCAATCAATAAATTGAATAAATCCAGTTTTCCGATGAAACATAAATGTTTTCAAAGAATCAAGATGTGGGCTGATTCCAGAAAAACTTTGTCTATCAACAATATTCCAGAGTCCAATGGAATTGGGCAGCCAATCAATTTAAATAAATAATAACCAAGTAAGTGGGAGTGGATGATTTTCTGTCTTCCACATACCCTTTGATATTGGGCTTTCTCTAAACTAGAGATGAAAATACATAGGGCGAAGTATAAAATCTTATCACATAAGTAGATTATCCAACTAGGAATACTGAGTCTTCTATGTTCTGCTAATAAAACCTTTGTCCACTATTCTCCCTGACTTATATTCACCAGCATTGGCCTCAGTGTATGTTGATTATGGCCAAGTCATACAGTCAAGGCATATGACTAAACATCCATTGTGTGGCCTATTTATTTCCACTGCAGGGTTCTATTACAATAAGTCAACAAATGATGATGAAATACCTGGAAGTTTCCATCAACTTTGGCACCATTGGGCCAAGTGTGCTATTATGCAAGCTTCTCAGCCCAGTAACAAATCTGTAGAACAAGTTGGCTCTTTTATGGTTTTGCTGAGAGACTGACAGTTTTTTTAATTCTTGAAGACTTTTCAGAACGGTATCACCATGCCTGAGAAGTTTGGCCTCCACATTCTCCAAAGACAGTTCTCTCTTTATCAGGCCAGTAACTGGGAAAAAAAGAAGAAAAGCACCTTTCAAAATAATACCATGACATCACCACCATGCTCAAAGGATAGTTGAATAACAAGTAGTTGTTTTGTGCTATTTCAACAGTTGGCTTTGTCTGAGTGGAACTGCAGGTCCTTCCAACTGGAACCACTCATGCCCCCCTAAAGATACTCCAAAAGGTTGAAGGATTCTCTGGAACGATGAAATACGGAGGCTGTACGGATGCTTACAGGGAATAAGCAAAATCTAGATCCCTAACTTTGTTCCACTAATGCTTAGCCAGCATGAGGCACAACGGCTATCAACTTATTGCAGTACAGGTAGTCCTCAACTTACAACCACAATTGAGCCCAAAATTTCTCTTGTTAAGTGTGTTTTGCCCCATTTTACAACCCTGCCTCATGTGACTCATAGGAACTAGATCAAAGTGAAAACCATTGCTTAAAAGCTTACCATCCATGTTCCTGTTGTTGATGTTGGCAATGTTTTCATATTTCAGAGTTTGAATGACTTTCGCCATCATGCCATATTGATTTCTATTGCAATAAGGGGGGGAAAAAGCAACAAAGCTTTATATAAAGTAACACAGTGGTGTTACATCTACAACCGTAGATGTAAACTGTGCCGAGGAAGAGGTCGGGAAAAAAACTTAGGCAGCTTACTTGTACGAAGAGGGCAGGAACAAGTGTTTCTCAGTGCAAATGGCTTCAGATATATGCTTTTTCTTTGTATCCACAATGTAGTGGCAATGCTGATTGCTGCTTATTAGGGTGGATAAAGGTGCATTCTACAAACAAAATTGGGGGTGAATTAGATTCAAAACCAAAACCCTATAAGCTTATTTTTTAAAAAAATTCCACAAGTTACTTTTGTGCTGGGAGTCATAGAGGAGGGATCCACAGAGAGTTTCACCATTTCTCTAGAAGCCTGGTGCATTTTTATACTGTATTGGACTTGCTGACTATTTCCCTTCTTGCTAATCATTCTGGTACAAATGCGGGCGGAGCAAAGGAAGAATGGAACATTCAGTCCTTCTTCTATCCAAGCTGGTGGATCATCTTCAAATAGTCCTTGCTTATTTACAGTGATCAGAATAGCAATTGGAGCTGCTGTCCCTAGACTATGATTTCTGTGATGTTTAGCTTGTCATCTATTTTGGGGAGTGAGGATGGCAATTGTTTTGTTCAGGTGCTTTTGCTGCATTTCCATTTGGATACAAATACACAGTTAGAAAGGGACATGGTAGCTCAGTGGCTAAGACGCTGAGCTTGTCGATCGAAAGGTCGGCAGTTCGGCAGTTCGAATCCCTAGTGCCGTGTAAGGGGGTGAGCTCCTGTTACTTGTCCCAGCTTCTGCCAACCTAGCAATTCAAAAGCACGTAAAAAATACAAGTAGAAAAATAGGGACCACTTTTGGTGGGAAGGTAACAATGTTCCATGCGCCTTTATTTATTTATTTATTTATTTATTTGTTTGTTTGTTTGTTTGAATTTATATCCCGCCCTTCTCCGAAGACTCAGGGCGGCTTACACTGTGTTAAGCAATAGTCTTCATCCATTTGTATATTATATACAAAGTCAACTTATTGCCCCCAACAACCTGGGTCCTCATTTTACCTACCTTATAAAGGATGGAAGGCTGAGTCAATCTTGGGCCTGGTGGGACTTGAACTTGCAGTAATTGCAAGCAGCTGTGTTAATAACAGACAGACTTAGTCTGCTGAGCCACCAGAGGCCCTTTGGCGTTTAGTCATGCCAGCCACATGACTATGAAGATGCTGGCTCTTAGGCCTTGAAACAGAGATGAGCACCGCCCCCTAGAGTCGGGAACGACTAGCACATATGTGCGAGGGGAACCTTTATCTTTACCTTTATACAGTTAGATGTTCTTCCTTCCTTGGTATTATCATATAAAATGCCAGTTTAATCCATGCCTATCACTATTCAGTCTTCTGCAAATAGTCATTTATATTAGCAACAATTTTAAATAACACATCGTCACAGAGTTGATAAACACTTTGTGATTCCACAAAGTGATTTGGAATTGTGAGTGTGTGGGGGGATGAGACGGTGGATTTACTTTTTAGGCAGAATGCCCCATTTTAATTTGAGATCTTCTGCATGTTGTGAACCACTTCATAGGTTTAGAAAGGCCAATTCCAAGAACAAAACAAAGTGAGGATCTTAGATCATGACTCCTGCTAGAAACTTGCATTTCCCTTCTTAAATTTTAATTCTTGGTTGCTCGTAAAAAAACAACAACTTCTTACTTGATGCCTGAGGAAAGAGAGTTCATCAAATATTGATAAAATGATAGCTGAATTTTATGATGATAGTGATTATGGAAAATGTGGTGTATCTCAGTCATATAACACAAATAGTGCATATTTTCTGTTACGTTCCATGTACTTACCAAGCCTTTGATGAAAGCAATTGGGCTGACATAATCTCTGATAGGGCTGAAGTTCTCACAAGATTTCAGATTTCTTGTTATTTCAATTTCTGCTAAATTAGCGGTGTTGTTTTTTCCTTTTTTTATTTCAATGCTGCTGTCACATTCTCCATATACGGTGTCCTACAAAGGCAAAATGAGAAGGAAGGACTCACTAGAGAAGAGCCGAATGCTGGGAAAGATTGAGGGCAAAAGAAGAAAGGGACGACAGAGAACGAGGTGGCTGGATGGAGTCAGTGAAGCACTAGGCATGAGTTTAAATGGACTCCAGAGGATGGTAGAGGACAGGAAGGCCTGGAGGAACGTTATCCATGGGGTCGCGATGGGTCGGACACGACTTTGCAACTAACAACAACAACAAAGGCAAAAATACCACATTTCTCTATAGTCAACCAAAGCAAATCTGGTGACCCAAAGGCCACTTTTCACAGGGGCAACAGTTTGCCTGGGTCACTGAGCCATATTTAATCATATTAATTGAAAGAAAACAGGAGGGATATGCTCTTTACCATGGGCAATGTTTGGGTATTGCCTTCTGTCTCTGTTGGCACAAGAAGAGCAGAGATGATGCCTCTTTTGATGTTGAGTATATGTTTAGCTTCATCGTCCACAGGATATAGCTCAACATTCCTCTCATCCTGAATCTTGACTTTCAGCTCATATCTGTTAAAAAAAAACACCATTACATATTTAGGGAAAGAAAAGCATTGTTTAACATTAGAATATAAAACAGGGGACCTCCAAGAAAACTGCTGTAGTGTAGAACGGTCTTCTTCATGTTCCAGCCAGCCCTGTCTTCTATAGTCTTCTGTTTATTGTTCTACCCATCTAGTTCTTGGACCTAATCCCCGATATCTATTTCCACTTGCGGGTTCCAAAACATTTTGGATTGCTATGGCTTGTTTCTATCTTCAAGAGCTTTTTAAGAATGTTTCACAATGCACCAACTGCTTGCACCATCCTCATGAATCACCTCAGTTACTGTCAATCTTATCATGATGCTTATCATTCTCTGAACTGAATCTGTTCACACCAGGCAGTCTTATATAGGAACCTACATTGGTTTTAAAACCTTTACATGTAATAGCTGATTGTCATGTTTTTCCTAAATTCTTTTACATTATAAAATAGCCCCATGCCTAGCATATTGTCTGTTCTCTAAGATAGACCATTATATAGATTTTCATTACATATATCTAAGCAATCATCTGCAAGCATCTCTGTTATCATTGAAAAATAGAGATGTATCTCCTCTCCAAATTGTAGGGTCTCCACCAGATCATATCTACTTTTTTAAAAAAATGTTACAATATATGTCATGGTGCATAAAGAAAAGAAAAGAGAGAAGGAGAGATCCCAAGGTTTTATCTGATCCAATGCATTTCAGAAAATGTGTTCCTTTTTTGAAAGAATTTTTTTGTTTTATTTGCCATGGAGCATTTTTGAAAAAGGAGTGTTTTTTTTTCCTGAAATGCCTCAGGCTATTTTTTTCTCATTTGTACCTGGAATTCTTCTTTCTCACTTTTTATGTGTTTCTGTTTAAAATGCATTGTGGCCATTGCTGGTGACATGGTTTTAACTGTTGTCATAACCAAGAGCAGGATCCTCCTTTGTCCATATACAATTTTATATGTCCAGAACTGTTTAGCAAAGCTCTGTTCTCAAACCACCTTCTGTTTCAGATGTTACCGTTCTTCCAACAATTGGTTTGCAGACAAAAATAAATAAATAAATCACGAGAGTGTTTTTCAGAAATTTCTTTTATAGGTGACTTGCAAAAACGTTGTTGTTCTTGTTTTTTAAACTGAATTTGTGTTTCACAACTTTGGAAAAAAATGAAAGGGTGTTCAGAAATCTAAAGCCTTTCCTTCGTACATGGGGCTCTAGGCCTGCAAAAGAGATTTCCAGCTGGATACTTTACGACGATCATTAAAGACAATCCAGACAATTTATGTTCTGCTGAGAGTCTAAGTACTGTTGCACCATTACTCTTCCCTGGTTCTATAAAGAATGTTAGAAAGCTGATCACTAAAGATATGAAGAAAAGCAGGCTTCCGGATAAGATGCTAGTTGCTTCAAAGCTTAAGGAATGCTGTAGCGACACACTGTGTCTGAGTGTAGTATAAAAACTATCTGCAACTGAACTGTACAGTTTATTCTCTGGTTCTTCCTTTGGGACACAACTGACATGATACAACATTCCACTATTTGAAGGGCTGCCACAGAGAAGAGGGGTTCAACTTATTTTCCGAAGGACCAGAAGGCAAGACAAGAAACAATGGATGGAAACTAATCAAGGAGAGAAGCAACCTGGAATATTTAAGGAGAAACTTCCTAACACTGAGGACAATTCACCAGTGGAACTGCTTTGCCTTCAGAAGTTGTGGGTGCTTCATCACTGGAGGTATTTAAGAAGATGCTGGATAACCACCTGTCTGAAATTGTATAGGGTCTCCTGCACAAGCAGGGGGCTGGACTAGAAGACCTCCAAGGTCCCTTCCAGCTCTATTCCGATTGGACTGGATTGCTCAGTATTCAATGTCACTCACATCAGAAAACACTTAGCTAACGTTAAAATCCTATAGAAAATCAGGTAGGACTTTTTCTTACTGGGACATGGCAGCATTAAATTCATCGGAGTTCTTCGATTTCTTTAACAGAGCCTTTCCCTGGACATCAATACCATATACCTCTTCGAGTGTACACTGGTTTATCTTCAGGACAAAATTATGGAGTTGCGGAACTTCCAGCTCAACCTGAAAACAGAGACATTTAAAGGTGTAAAACCCTGGTTATGAAGCCAATTAGTCTGGAATCACTTGGGCATATCATGCAGGATGTTTTCAGAACAGCACCACTACTTTCCGGTGTGATTGTGTGCAGATGGCTGGGGAGCTTGTTACTTAATTACTTAGCTGCAGTAATTAAGGCGTTTAAAAGAGAGAAGTGGAATTAACCCCAGGAAAGGAGGGGAGCGCCTATGCCATTGCTGTACTAAATAAAATTTAGGATTCAGGGCTCCAATTCATCAATGTGCTGGTATCGTTTGATATACTTTCGATCATTTCCACAGTTTTGACTAGAATGCTATGCAGATTAGGTGGGATTGTGAACAGAGAAATCTGTTATATAGAGGAGTTAATTATGCTTGTTTTTATATATGGGAGTGCCCCCCACTCCCAAGCCCCCCAGCCGCCGCAGCAGGATACCATGGTCGATGGTATCAAAAGCCGCTGAGAGATCTAATAGGACCAAAACAGTGGAACAACCCCTGTCCCGAGACCTCCAGAGATCATCCATCAACGCGACCAAAGTCGTCCTGAGGTTTTCGCGGGTGTTTGTATGTAGGTCTTTGGTTATTCGGGTTTTCTCCCGCGTAAAATTAGAAGTGTCTTGGCAACGTGTCGAAACGTCGCCAAGACACTTCTAATTTTACACGGGAGAAAATCCGAACAACCAAAGACCTACATATATATATATATATATGTTTTCTGAGGTTTTCACGGGTGTTTGTATATACCCCAAACCCCATAACATTTCCCTAGCTTTAGCCAGAAACGAGTTCTTAGGAATGAACCTTAAACACCTGTACTTTGTATGTAGCACATATGAGATCTAGAGGAGGGGTCCCTAACCCCCAGTCTGCGGACTAGTGCCAGGCTGCAGCCTGTTGAGATCTGGGCTGTGGAAGTGGTGGGTGAACATTTGTGCGAAACTGCATTTCTGAAACCAGTGTGTGTGTGAAACTGTCCCCTCTCCCCCACTGCACCACCGCTGCCACCTCTACCCATCCACCGAGCTGGAAAGGAGGGAGACTCTGATCTCCAAGTCATTAGCTAAAATCAGTCATTTAAACTTAATTACAATAACAGCTATTAGGATTTTTTTTTCTGTGCTGCTTTTTTTTTGAGGTTTACAATTTCTCTGCCATATGTGAATTCACCGTCTACTAGAGAAATGTTTGAATGCAGTTTTAAGATGCTGGTATGTTTAAAAAGATGCATTGCCTGATAACCTGCAAATATTTGATCCTTCTCCTTCCTTACCTTGCACTTAATTTTTGAGCCGCTGTGAGAATCTGCTGTTCCAGCCACACCATTGGTGATTTCTGTTTCATAATCGTAGATGTACTTTCTGAAGGGCTTAAATTTGGTTGCATCTCCTAGAAGACATAAGTATGCTTGTATGAATTTCTCCTTACAATTATTTGGATTTAAATGATTGCAAAATAAGTACAGTTCTTCATCTTATTATGCATTCGGATAAATAACTTGTTTATATAGAACTTAACTGGCATTTGTGTGTGTGTGTGTGTGTGTGTGTGTGTGTGTGTATGTGTGTGTGTGCCATTTATTTTCTCAAGTCACTTTGAGATACTACAAACAATTCTGCACAAAAATGGTTACTTTGTCAGGGGGCATCGGAATACATTCAAGACTAGATCTTACTCTGTGACACAAATCATTGGATTAATTTGGCAATATAAACATATTTCTCCTTAATCTTTCTGTTAAGTTCTCTTGAGGCTAAAATGAAGTACATTAAGGTTTTGAGCTCTTTGGAGAAAGCGCAAAACTTAAAACAAGTTTCACAAAGCAGTTACTTTCTATGATTATGCCACCTCATACATTTAAATGTAGACAGCATAGTGAGATGCATTGAAAAACAATATTATCTTTTTTTATTTTTTATTTTTATTTTATTTATTTACATTTATATCCCGCCCTTCTCCGAAGACTCAGGGCGGCTTACATTGTGTAAGGCAATAGTCTCATTCTATTTGTATATTTATATACAAAGTCAACTTATTGCCCCCCCAACAATCTGGGTCCTCATTTTACCTACCTTATAAAGGATGGAAGGCTGAGTCAACCTTGGGCCTGGTGGGACTCGAGCCTGCAGTAATTGCAGGCAGCTGTGTTTAATAACAGGCTTCTTACAGCCTGAGCCCTAGCTACCATGCCCCCACTGGATCAGGATTATGGGAGTTGTATAACCCCACTCATCTAGAAGTATTATCTTGCACATTTATGGTATTCATGATATACAGGAACAACTAAATGAAAGCAATCAGTTGATGAGCATTACTATTTCAGTCCCCATAGTAACGGTCTTGAAAAGAAAGCTGCTAGATACCTTGATTAATATTTTCTCAAACAGGTTGACCAAGCATTCTTCTTCCTACATCTAAATACAATGTTGGTGTTGAATTCTAAATCTTCAAAAATCCCACTTCTTCCCCTTTTCCTTCTTTTGCAAAGCCACCATTACAAAGCTAATAAGATAGAACTGAGGGGAAAAAATCTGGACAATTTCTGCCTTTGATTGAAAGAGTGAGATCGCCATGTTGTCTGTAGATGGCGCCAAAGGGCTACGTTTGGAAAAACAAAGCTTATCAGGGGACAGAGAGCAAACAAACTCACCAGATACTTTGACCCTCAAGAAGAACGCCATGTAATCAGCCAAGCATTTAAGAAAAAACAAGTTTTCCAGAGTTGCTCATAAGCACTTTCTGATCTTTGACTCTTGTGATTTTAATCTGCAAATTCTACTAATATTTCATTTTCAAGTCAATTTTCTCCTTCTGTCCTTTCCTTGCCATTTCATATGTGTGTGTATTGCTGTTATGTGTGAAAACTTAAAAACAGATGTCAACATTTCCCAATTATAATTCTGGGGAATAAAATATTACGTTGCTTCCTTTATTCTGCCATTCTTCCACAACCATCAAAAAATATGCCAAAAGCAAAGTAAAAGCTACTTGGCATATCAGAAGTACAGCAATACTAGTTTGTTTTCCAGCCATACAGTATTTGAAGCTAAAATTCTTTCAGTTTTCTAACTTGGATTGTCTGAGTAGAATTTATACATCACTATTGTAATTATTTTAGAGGAAGAGGATTTAGTAGTGGAGAAAAAAAATCTTTTGCAATCCACTAGGTAAATAAAATAACCAGCACATTAAACCCAAGTGGATAGCTCCTAGAAAAGTGCATTGGTTTTTATTTTTAAAAAGTATTGCGTGTACATTTACTTACTTGCATGTATTTTGTCACACTCCCTATTCCCCTCGCCCTGCTCCAAATCTGAATCAGATTTTAAATACTGAAGATATTGTTTCAAAGAGTGTAAAGAGTTTCTTCTACTATTAGCTTCCAAGCGATTGGTTAACTAATGAAGGGCCAACAACTTGGTATCGATTCTTAGTGACCACATAGACTTAAATTTTCTAAGGGTTTCTGTTCTTTGGTTGGACTCTTCAGGCTGTGGTCCTATACAGCCACCTTACTGCTTTTCAGCCTCTTCTCTTCTCTTTCCTTCCTTACCTTGCACTTAATTTTTGAGCCGCTGTGAGAATCTGCTGTTCCAGCCACACCATTGGTGATTTCTGTTTCATAATCGTAGATGTACTTTCTGAAGGGCTTAAATTTGGTTGCATCTCCTAGAAGACATAAGTATGCTTGTATGAATTTCTCCTTACAATTATTTGGATTTAAATGATTGCAAAATAAGTACAGTTCTTCATCTTATTATGCATTCTGATAAATAACTTGTTTATATAGAATTTAACTGGCATTTTTTTGTGTGTGTGTGGGTGTGTCACTTATTTTCTCAAGTCACTTTGAGATACTACAAACAATTCTGCGCAAAAATGGTTACTTTGTCAGGGTGCATCGGAATACATTCAAGACTAGATCTTATTCTGTGACACAAATCATTGGATTAATTTGGAAATATAAACATATTTCTCCTTAATCTTTCTGTTAAGTTCTCTTGAGGCTAAAATGAAGTACATTAAGGTTTTGAGCTCTTTGGAGAAAGCGCAAAACTTAAAACAAGTTTCACAAAGCAGTTACTTTCTATGATTATGCCACCTCATACATTTAAATGTAGACAGCATAGTGAGATGCATTGCAAAACAATATTATCTTTTTTTATTTTTTATTTTTATTTTATTTATTTACATTTATATCCCGCCCTTCTCCGAAGACTCAGGGCGGCTTACATTGTGTAAGGCAATAGTCTCATTCTATTTGTATATTTATATACAAAGTCAACTTATTGCCCCCCCAACAATCTGGGTCCTCATTTTACCTACCTTATAAAGGATGGAAGGCTGAGTCAACCTTGGGCCTGGTGGGACTCGAGCCTGCAGTAATTGCAGGCAGCTGTGTTTAATAACAGGCTTCTTACAGCCTGAGCCCTAGCTACCATGCCCCCACTGGATCAGGATTATGGGAGTTGTATAACCCCACTCGTCTAGAAGTATGATCTTGCACATTTATGGTATTCATGATATACAGGAACAACTAAATGAAAGCAATCAGTTGATGAGCATTACTATTTCAATCCCCATAGTAACGGTCTTGAAAAGAAAGCTGCTAGATACCTTGATTAATATTTTCTCAAACAGGTTGACCAAGCATTCTTCTTCCTACATCTAAATACAATGTTGGGGTTGAATTCTAAATCTTCAAAAATCCCACTTCTTCCCCTTTTCCTTCTTTTGCAAAGCCACCATTACAAAGCTAATAAGATAGAACTGAGGGGAAAAAATCTGGACAATTTCTGCCTTTGATTGAAAGAGTGAGATCGCCATGTTGTCTGTAGATGGCGCCAAAGGGCTACGTTTGGAAAAACAATGCTTATCAGGGGACAGAGAGCAAACAAACTCACCAGATACTTTGACCCTCAAGAAGAACGCCATGTAACCAGCCAAGCATTTAAGAAAAAACAAGTTTTCCAGAGTTGCTCATAAGCACCTTCTGATCTTTGACTCTTGTGATTTTAATCTGCAAATTCTACTAATATTTCATTTTCAAGTCAATTTTCTCCTTCTGTCCTTTCCTTGCCATTTCATATGTGTGTGTATTGCTGTTATGTGTGAAAACTTAAAAACAGATGTCAACATTTCCCAATTATAATTCTGGGGAATAAAATATTACGTTGCTTCCTTTATTCTGCCATTCTTCCACAACCATCAAAAAATATGCCAAAAGCAAAGTAAAAGCTACTTGGCATATCAGAAGTACAGCAATACTAGTTTGTTTTCCAGCCATACAGTATTTGAAGCTAAAATTCTTTCAGTTTTCTAACTTGGATTGTCTGAGTAGAATTTATACATCACTATGGTAATTATTTTAGAGGAAGAGGATTTAGTAGTGGAGAAAAAAAATCTTTTGCAATCCATTAGGTAAATAAAATAACCAGCACATTAAACCCAAGTGGATAGCTCCTAGAAAAGTGCATTGGTTTTTATTTTTAAAAAGTATTGCGTGTACATTTACTTACTTGCATGTATTTTGTCACACTCCCTATTCCCCTCGCCCTGCTCCAAATCTGAATCAGATTTTAAATACTGAAGATATTGTTTCAAAGAGTGTAAAGAGTTTCTTCTACTATTAGCTTCCAAGCGATTGGTTAACTAATGAAGGGCCAACAACTTGGTATGGATTCTTAGTGACCACATAGACTTAAGTTTTCTAAGGGTTTCTGTTCTTTGGTTGGACTCTTCAGACTGTGGTCCTATACAGCCACCTTACTGCTGATCAGCCTCTTCTCTTCTCTTTCCTTCCTTGTCTACCATCATGGTGGACTTCTCAAGGAAGCAGGTATTTGCTAAGGCCTCCAAAATATGAGAAGTCTGATTTATCCTATAATCCATTTGTTTCCTTGTCTATTTTCCTTCTTCTTGTGCCATATCCGTCATCGGACGTTGGCGATCATGACTATCTATGGGATTCTCAAAAGTCTTCTCTTACATCAAAGTTATACAGTGTCAGCATTTTTGCTGTCCTGATTTTCAAAGTCCAGGTTTGGCTTCCATAGACATTAAAACAAACAAACAAAATAATTGTCTGCACCACATTAATTTTTATAGGTATAGATCCCAGGCAATTAATATTGTACAGATATAATAACTTTTGTGACTTGCTCACTCTCCTCCAAAGTTTGAACGGTTCATAATAAAGATTATACACCTGAGCGTGTATAATTTTGTTGCACATATTGACATGTACTCTGTGACAGTCCAACCTGAAAGTTTACTTAATGATTATTCTATAGCAGCCAAGAAAAAGAAGTAATCGCATAAAGGAAGATATTAAAAAAGGAATTACTTGAACAAGCAGGGCTTTTATTATGAATAAAATACTTATTCAAGTAATTCCTTTCATCTTCCATAGAATGAGTCTTCTGTAGAATAGTAAATTTTATTCTGTAGAGTAAATTAAAAAATGCAATTAATTGTGCTTAGAAATCATTTGTCTAGCAAAAATTAAGGCAATATAGCTAGCATAATACAACCCTAATAAAGAATTGTGTGATGCTGTCTGGTCTTACATTCAGGATAGATTCTTGTGCAAGCATCGTTTTAGTCTATAAAACCTTTTATGAACAGGAAGGCCCAGGAATTTCTCTCTTTAAAAAATGGATATAGTTTATTTATTTTTTAATGTTATAGACTTCTACAGTATTAAATCAAGTATCAGATGACTAGGCCTTTTTATGGGCTTGATAATAAAAACAATGAAAAATAAAAAAACCCCAAACCTCACAGCTCCAACTGTATATTACATTGTGTATTAGCAAAATGCAGTATAGTTTCTATGAAACTATGCTGTGTTTATATGATTTTAAAATATTAAGGTGGTGGTCCATTTCAGAGGCTGTGTTAGCTTAAGCTTGTTGATTGAACTGTAAAATTAGGTTGGTTTTTTTTTTATCTTTGTTACCAAGAGATCAATCTTTTGTGTTGGGTGGTATTAACAGTTAAGACAGAAACTGGATGATCAGAAAACAGCAATTCATGTTAGAGTGGCAAATGTGTGGGTGAAAATCATATTAGCAAAAATCAGCACCATCTACTACAAAACCTGAAAGCAACTGCTTCAGTGACATAAAACAGGTACCCATATTTTTCAGAGTATAAGACGCACCTCCCCCCCCCAAAAGTGGATAAAAATTTAGATATGTCTTATAGACCGAATACAGGCATTTTTGGCCTCCTGAACCATCTGTGTGTCACATTTTTGCCCTCCCCAGCCCCTAGAAGCACTCTGCAGTGCTCTGCACTGCCCGTTTTCACTAAAAATGGGCCCACTTTCAGGCTCCCAAGCCTTCCGCGTGTCATGTTTTCACCCTCCCAGGTCTCCGTGCAGAGCACTGCAGAATGCCCTAACCCTAACCCTGCGTCTTATAGTCTGGTGCGTCTTATAGTCTGAAAAATACGGTAATTCATAGATGTCTCTGACTGAATTATTTTTTAAAAATCCTTTTATATCACTATCTATATGTCTGTGTATGTGCTGCTGGTCAACACCAGTAGAAAGAGACGTTTATTTGCACTAAATAAGTATCTCCAGAAACTGATGCATATTTTAAACCTGTTCTAGATTTTTGTGGAACCAAGAGTCTGGTTGTTGGTCTAGTGGTTAAAGCATCAGGCAAGAAACCAGGAGACTGTGAGTTCTCCTGGCATGAAAGTCAACATTTCTCTCAGTCCAGAATTGTTGTGAGGAAAATTGGAGGAGGAAGGTGTGTTGTATATGTTCATTGCCTTGAGTCATTTATAAAAAAAAATAATGAGTAACAATAAACCTCTCTGCAAGGAAGATTCTCTTAAGTCTTCTCACATAATATTGAATGTAGTCCATTGGATGTAACCCATAAGTATGCTTTTGTGTTTATCCAAGTCTTGATAAATCCAACTTGTTTTATATCGGAAGCCAGTGAGTTCCATCATTAACATTTAGAATCTAGTGGAGGAAATGATCTTGCTGCATGCTGTTTTTTTAGTAGGCAACAAATGCACAGAGAAGCAACCTCATTGTATGAAATACGACAACCATTCAGATACAAAAAGAAACAAGACACAAACAGCTGTAAACTTATTTTGTCCCAAACAACACGATTCCATCCAAGCATATCCTTTCTTAAATGTATCAATCAGGCAATCCTCTATGGAAATAAGTATAAGTACTCAAATACAATCTTGAGTGCAATACCAGACAAATAATTTAAGTACTGCAGCCTTGGAAAAAATCAGATCTATCCAATCCATGAATGGGCACCTGAGAAAACCCCTTGAGATGCAAAGTCTTGTAGACCTGGCTGATTTGTAAATAGTGTTAATAAATAATACATGATAAAATAAAGAAGGTGTTAGGCTGCCATGTTGAATCCAGTTAACACTGGTGTTTGGCTCAAGAGATAGCCTTGGAGACTTGCCCCCTGGAAGCTGTATTTATGATTGCAAGCCCATCATTGTTCAATCCTATGGTGTTTAAATCTGAAATGAACCCTTCTGCCTCAAAATGGATGCAATCCCAAGGAAGGATCTACGGTATGTCTTCTTGATACAACCACTATTATGGTGGCTCTCCTAAGCAATAATTTAGGTAAATATTTAATTTTCAAGTTGCAAACTGTGTTGTTCTTTCTACATTTTAAACGACAGCAAAAACTACACTGGAGATTCACATGAAAAAAAAAATGGATATAAATCTAAGAAAGAAAGTCTTTGGCAGAAGGGATAGCAAATACTATCCTAAAACTAAGCCGAACCAGCAATTCTAGAACATCTTATAAACTATTCCAACATATCAGATCATTTGTTCAATTCCCGATATTCCCAATAAAGTTGAAAACATATGTATGCTGAGCCCAGACCATACACCTGACTTCATGCTACTGTGGAAGGTAGGTGAAACAAATCATTTGTATACCAATGGGCCAGATCCAGAACCATTCTTGTTTTAATAAATTCCTTACAACAACATGTCACAATTCTAATCATCTGTCAAAACCGCTCTTATTATTAGCCACCTGACTATTGAATATTTTCACCTTGTTGTTTCTCGAGTTAAAGGAACCGACCCTCTCCCCCAGCCACCTGAGAGGTCTCTACTTACGTGTCAAAGCCTCATTGCTTAGCAGAAGCAGCAGCAACAGGGGCCACAGCTGTGGGTGCCCCATGTTGAAAGGCAACCTTGGGGCTGCTCTGCTCTTTTCTGCTTCTTGTATTCCAACAACAAAGTCAGTTTGACTGTCCCTACTTGGACCTGCCTTTAAATACTCCCTGGCAAAGCAGCTGAGCCAAAGGGTTTAGAGCGTTCAGAGCAAATTGCAAAAGGTCCAAAGGTTATAGTCCTGCATCCTCTTTGCAATAGCCCCAGCAAGCTACTCTGAGCTGGTTCAGCCCATGCCAATGGGTGTTAGAAGGCACAGGGAAGCAGAATCACCCTTTGAAATTGCAGCACTTGTACAGTCACATCTTATCACTGATGGGGGAGATTTCATAACAAGGGCTTGCAAAAAAATATGCCTAGCTATAAAGCCAAAGGAACCTATCACTTAGGGAGAAAATATATCCAGTGTGTTAGCTAAAAGCACCGAATAGAAAATAATATCCAAAGGGTATCCTTTGATCTAGAGTACAACTATAAGTATAACCACCAACCAATTCAGTTTGCCAAAGATCTGCTAGGTTGGCTTACTACCTCAAAGTATCTGGGACCTTCCAACCGTTAAGCAGATTCTGTTTAGCTATTTATCATCTTATTTGGGTTTTTAGAGGCTGTGGTCCCAGCTTTACTAGCCCCTCCTCCATTTCCTATGGGAATCTTGCACTGGATTTACCTGCAGGGGTATTAGATCACGAGAGCACTCTTAAAAGACCCTTTTACTGCATGGCAAGAAAATTCATGTGCACCAATAGTCCAGACCAGGGACGTAAATGGCAGTCACAGCAGGTTCGCTATTCTAAGAATTTATATTCTACCTTCCTACCAAAAATTGGAAAGTAAGCAAGCAGAATTCACAAAAAAGAAGGAATGGTTTCTTGCTAAAGCACCAAGGTCCTTCTAAAACATTGCAAGCAGGACACTCGGGAGGGTCCATACAAAAATGAAGAAATGGTGGTACTGTACAATGAAAAGTGCAACAATAACACAACACATATATTCCTTGATTGCCTCCATAGCTAAATAGATGTAGGAACATCATATTCCATTTTAGGCTTATTCCAAAATCATTTTTTTTCCTTTGAAAGAATGTAGAAAATAAATTTTCTTTTTTCAAATCAAACAAACTGATAGGGGGGAAAAATGCTGGATAGCTTCTCTGCCCTACATTAGAATTGTTGGTCAGTCTATGTTTTAGATCCCATCAAAGAAAAGAACATTTAGTCTTTGAGTGAGCTGAAGACTGTGGTCTTAGCAGGGAAGACTATATGATATACTTCTCCATAGAAGTACATTGGCAATATGGAGGTTCTGTGTTGGATACAATCTTTATGTTTTTAGACAGGGAATTTTAAAAATTACAGTACATCTAAAACAGAGGTCTCCAACCTTGACAACTTTAAGCCTGGAGGACTTCAACTCCCAGAATTCCCCAGCCAGCTTTACTGGCTGGGGAATTCTGGGAGTTGGTCCTCCAAGCTTAAAGTTGCCAAGGTTGGAGATCCTGATCTAAAAGAAGACCCAATTTAGTCTAGTGATTAAAGCCTAAGACTAGAATCCAGAGGTTCATGAGTTCTAGTCCCACCTTAGGCATGAAAGCTGGCTGGGTAACTTTGGGCCTATTACTTTCTCTCTCAGCCAAACTCACCTGATAGGGTTCTGGTTGTGGGGGAAAATAGGAGCAGGAAGGAGTATTATATATTGTAAGGTCCCAAAATGTTTTCGAGTCACCAGAATACCAAAGAGAGAGACCCAAGAAGGGGTTTGGAAAAAATAATCAACCTTTATTTGTACAAAGAAGAACTGGGTAGACATTTCACAACATACAGACAAAGAGCATGCAGTGAAAGCAGTGATGGGTTGCCCCTGATTCGGACTGGTTCGCAAGAACTGGTAGTAAAACCGGTGGGAGGCTCCTCCGCCCACTGCCTGGATGTTGTCATAGGCGATCTGTGCATGCGCAATCCCATTGCGAACCGGTAGTAAAGGTAAGTAGAACCCACCCATGAGTGAAAGGCCACACTTTGGGGAAGGTATGGCGTCTTTTTATACCTTCAGAGACATCAGCTTAGTACCCAATTCTGGCCCCCCTGGCCCATGCCTTCCTTTGGCAGTGCAGCAAGGAACGGGGGGCTGAGCGCTTAGCAACACAGGTATCTGTCTGATGTAACCCTGCCAAACCATGACATAATCTGCACCAGGTGCTGACTTGTACACAAAAACAAGATAACAGGAATTAGATCACTGGTAGAAACAAATGGCAGATGCAATTCTAATTCTTAGAAAAGCAATTCTTACAGAAACAAAACTGCACCAGCAAGTTATTATTATGTCCCAGTAATTCTACCTATTCTACTATTATTATCTCCCTTCAATATGTTCCCTGCCTTGAGTTCTTTATAAAAATAATAAAGACAGGATAAAAATAAATAAGAATAAGCCAGTGGGCAACACAACTCTTTTTGTGCTTGATTTCAATACCAAAAATCAGGAGATTAATATCAGCATAATTTGGCAGTGGGCCTATACATTTTTGCAGCAAGGATCTCTGGAGGTTGTGAAAATACATTTGGGATCTACATGTGGGCTTTGGATTATTTATGGAATGTATGGAATAGAGCACAAAGGTAACAGTAATAAAATATATAGAAGGAGCACATGACACTATGGTACACACATGATGGAAATATGTAGTCAAGTTTGAGGAACTCAAGGAATTACGTATATATGTTATACGTTACGTTATAGGTTTATCTTCAGCAGTTGCTTAAAGAGGAATGGATCATAGTCACTGTGTAGCTAGCTAGACACTGCAGAGCAGCACTAAAGATTTGCCAGAACCTGAAGAATAATCCATTATAAATAATTAATGCAATTAATGCACTAAACCTTTTGATGTTATCACTCCATTTTATGTATTTTACCTAATAACTACAGGCTATCGTCATTTAAGAATCATTATTACATTGTAACTTAGACTGTGTTCTTATTTATGTGCAACTGATAGATAGGCTACAGTGGTGGAATTCAAATTTTTTTACCACGGGTTCTGTGGGTGTGGCTTGGTGGGTGTGGCATGGCTTGGTGGGTGTGCTTGGTGGGTGTGGCAGGGGAAGGATACTGTAAAATCTCCATTCCCGCCCCAATCCAGGGGAAGGTTACTGTAAAATCCCCATTTCCTCCAGATCAGCTGGGATGTAGAGAATAGAAGTGGGCGGGGCCAGTCAGAACTGGTATTTCCAGTTCTTTGAACTACTCAAAATTTCCGCTACTGGTTCTCCAGAACCTGCTGAATACCACCTCTGATAGACTGCCAAATTATGATTTTAACATAGATTTTATTGGATATAAAGCCCATTGGCTTTAATTTGTCTGGAGATGATGTCTTCCACTTTTAATATAAAAAGAACATAAAATATATATGTACAAAGCAGACAAGCAGACTGATGTGCCATTCGATACAATGACCATATTTTTTAGAAAATTATCATATTCTAAAACATTGAAAACACAGTAGAATAGCTCCAAACTCATTGGAATTGTAAAACACTAGGTTTTATTTATTTATTTTAAAATTTGATTGTGAGTTTGCTTTACTGTATAAATGTAAAGTTCTGTTCCACTAATATAATTTAAAGCTGCTGTGTTTTCAAAAGGAAAGAAGTGAATGTTGTATTACATATAGATGCACATATTTCAGATGAAGAGTAAATGCTACTTTTAGAAAAGTCTGGTTGTTCGAGGTAAAAAATAACTGTTAGCATGACTGTGTGAGTGACAGAGGGAGGCTTTGTGTGCATTATTCTATTCTATTTTGCACCACAAAGTTATTTTCCTGAAGCTGCAAACTTAAAAAATATTTAACAGGTTGCAAATACTATAGAAACAAGGGAATGCATTTTAGAGCAGGGGTCTCCAACCTTGGCAACTTTAAGACTTGTGGACTTCAACTCCCAGAGTTCCTCAGCCAGCTTTGCTGGCTGAGGAACTCTGGGAGTTGAAGTCCACAAGTCTTAAAGCTGCCAAGGTTGGAGACCCATGTTTTAGAGTAAATATACTTAAAGCTATATGCCAATTAGTAAATATTATGTGTAGTAACTTCTATCAGTACAAGAAGTATTCTTGCAGTACTACTACTAAAAGAAGAGTTGGCTTTGAATCCTATAGGGCTATGATGGCGAGCATATGGCATGCATGCCCAAAGTAGCACATGGAGCCATGTTACTTGGTATGCACGGCATTGCCTGTTCCTCTTCTGGGTATCTGGCGCACATGTGCACGCAATGATCAGCTGGCCTTTGCGTGTGCTGCAGTGCCAGAAATCGGAAGAGCCGGTCTTCCATTTTCTGGCATAAGCATGCATGCTGGCCAGCTGATTGGCATGTGCGCATGCACGACAGTTACTGGAAGACATGCTGGCTGGCGTGTATGTGCGCGCCGGAAACCGGAAGTTCATTTTCCGGTGTGTGCATGCATGGTCGCGGCCCAGACAAGCACACAAAGTGCTCCCTTTTCAGTATTCAGTGCCGAAAAGGTTCACAATCACTGTTATAAGGGAAAAAGTTCTCATGGCTGAATAATTTGGTATGAGAGCAAAAGCAACGGGATGAAGATAGAGTTACCTTTTCTTTCTTCTCATTATCTCATCTCATTCCCACTAGTTCACCTCCAGCTTTCTGGGAACAAAGAGCAGCCAAGGGGCTTTTGACCACTGCATCTTTGAGTAGGACTTAAGCTTCAATTCCTGTTTCCAAGGCTGCCCCTGGCTTAGAGAAACCTGTAACAGTCCTTTTTGCTGTTTGTGTTAACACTTTTTTATCACGAGGGAACTCCAAAATGTAAATTTAAGTTAGAGATTATCTGCTGATAGTAGCTGGTGTCTAGGAAGTAAAGGGAACAGGTATTATTTAGTAATGGGAGGACATCTTCTTAACAGTTAATGGTTTTTTCCCCCTGTTCATTTTAAAGGAAGCTTAGCAAAGAAAAGCAAAATGTCTACACATCTGTTCATAGGAAATCGCTTTGACGAAAACGTTACTCAGTATGCATCCCCAGAAAAAATGAAATTGTTCAGGATTGTTTAGGAAGCTAATAGCCTATTATGGCATAGTGGTTAGAGTGCCAAACAAAGCATGGAGGATCTAGATTCACATCCCCACTTAACTATAGGTAGTTCTCGACTTACAACTATAATGGAGCCCCTAATTTCCCTCATAAGTCATAGTGGTCATAAATTGAGGCACTCATGTGACTGGACCCTTTGTTTGCTGAGGTCCATCAGCGAATTTGGTGGTCATTAAGTGAATGTGGTGGTTATTAAGTGTACACTATAGTTATAAAGTGAATCCATTTATTCCTATGAGTGGTTTTTTCCCCCTGAAAACTGGCTGAAAAAAGCTTGTCACAAATTGCAATTCCATGATGGCAGAATGCTGTAACTGGCCATAAGGGAGAGCTAGTTGCATGAAATGCAATCAGGTGACTGTGGTGTGTGTGTGTGTGTGTGTGTGTGTGTGTGTGTGTAGCCATTGGAACTTCGGAACAATGTTGGAAGTAACTTCTGGAAGCCTGTCATAACTTTGAATGGCTGCTAAGCAACCAGTCATTAAGGGAGGATTCCTTGTACAAAGATTCCCTTGGGCTAGTTACTCTTTCTCATTACACAGTCATTATTAGGATAAGGGGGAAGGAAAGAAACATATTTTAGAGGAAATGGAGTTATCACAAGATGTATGCAATCCTTTGTTTTCTCCAATGTGTGGTTTGATGGGACCAAATATTCCCAACCAGGAAAACATGAATCCTAGAGTCAATATTACAGTTGACTAGCTATTGTGGCTTTCACAGGCCTGAGTAAAGAAGAGGTATTGTTCCCTCACCCCCAACCTGATCATGCTGGGTAATTATTTCATGGAGGGGGAGTTAGGAAGCCAAGTCTGCCTTAGGGCATTAGCCTTGTTGCTGAAGTCATTCATTTCTCTATTCGGAAGGAGACAGAAGCCACTGTTCCCCGTTTCTTCATGACAGCAGAACAGAAGTGCTTAATTTGAAACATAAAAGGGAGGCAACACTCCTAGATCATAAAAGGGAGGCAACACTCCTAGTGCTTGGATCTCTTGGAGATTGCCTGCAAGGGGTTTCTCTTTTTGAAGAGTGGCCTTTAGCCATATCGCTACCCTTGATTCCAGAAGAGAAAACATTTGAGAGAAGAGCTTTGTGTGAACCTCTCCTGGCTTGAGGGTCTAGTGCAGGGGTGCCAAACTCATGTCATCATGGCAGTGTCACATGACGTATTGGAACTTTTTCCCCCTTCGCTGAACTGGACATGGGCAGGGAAAGCGTGTTACGCATCTGACCTGCTGGCCGGAAGTTTAACAGCCCTGGTTTAGTGGGTAACAAATTCCAATCATTATCTAAAGCAAGGATGGGGATTATTATTTTCTAATTCCTCTCTTACTAGAGTCATACTTTTTTGGGAATGTGTTGAAATCAGAGTGCAATGGTGGGTAAACTTGAATCCCAGGAAATAAAGGCAGAATAAAGAGTGAAGAAGAAAATTGTTCTGTATCTCTCCTTATTTTTCCTGTCTTCTCCTCAACCTCCCACTTTCTACCATCCCTTTGCTGTTCCGTTTATTCTTTCTTCCTCTCTTTGCTTCCTTCTCTGCTGGCTGAAATCTGCAGAAATCTGACCTAATCCCTTTTTGAAATTTAAGATTGAAGGCTGTATAAAATTAGCCTTCTGGTACACGTTCCTGTTATGTCCCTTCCTAATACTTGCTGTGAAGTGCAAATCAGAGCACCAAAGGCAACGAGGGAAGTGGTAGGTAGATGTGGTGAAGGTATAGATGTTTCTCAAGAATACTGTAGAAAGAAATAGACAACACAGTTACTTTCAGAGACACCTAATTAGAGACGCATTACTACAAACATGGCAAGGGATAAAAAAGAATCAATATGATAAAATCCCAGAATGGTTATCTACAATGGAGGTGCAAATTTATCCGAATGTGAGATAACCAAACAACATATTGAGATGAAACTAGAAACATTTTTATTAGGAATATTCCCAGGGTTTTATGAAAAAGAATACAATATTT
The DNA here is from genome assembly GCF_028640845.1 of Ahaetulla prasina. NCBI lineage: Eukaryota > Metazoa > Chordata > Lepidosauria > Squamata > Colubridae > Ahaetulla > Ahaetulla prasina. Next base: position 161,176,160 of record NC_080539.1, read on the forward strand.
ATCACAGCAGCAAGAATAATATACTCACACAACTGGAAAAACAATAACATACCAACCAAAGATAATTTGATTAGAAAAGTCTTGGAATGTGCAGAAATGGATAAACTTACAAAGGAGATACAAGAAAAAGAGGAAACAGAATATTATATAGTGTGGGAGAAATGGTACGAATGGCTAGAGGAGAGTGATAAAAGGCAAGGAAAGATCAGATAAGGAAGATATAGGAGTAGAAAAGTAACAACAAATAAGAGGAAACAGAAAAAATGTAGTTTGTAGAAATGAAATTGTGTACACTGTTATTTATATGTATATATGTAAATAAATTAATATTAGACTTGTATGTATAAAGGATACATTGAAATAAGGGAGAAAAAATGGACAAATAAGAAATGTTTAACTGTTGCGAAATTTTTGGAAAGAAATTATTGTTTAAAGATTCTTTTTTGTTTTTTAAAAAAATGTTTAATAAAAAATATTTTTTAAAAAAGAATACTGTAGAAAGATATTGATAGAAATGAAGAGGCATAATCCATAGTATTGGTTTAAACAATCTTAGCTTTTTCTTTTTTTTTTCTAATCTCATGCTTTTAAATTTAAAAAATTAAACTTTCTTTTAGATTCTTTACTCCTTTTTTGTCCTTTGCTACCTCAATTTTTTTCCTTTCTAAAAGGATATAGTTAGATTAATACTTCATAGAAAAGTCCTTGATTTATGACTGGTTGCTTAATGAAAGTCTGAAGTTACAACACTCAAAAGATTACTTATGACTCAAAGTTATGACTCAAAGTTATGACTCAAAGTTATGACTGCCGCAACACACTCGGGGTCATGTGATTGCATTTGGGGGCTGGGCAACTGACTTGCATTCATGACTTGTTGCAGCATCCGTGGATACATTATCAGGTTTGCATGCTGGTGTTGGATTCGCTTAACAACCATGTGTTTTGCTTAACGACCACAGTAACTTGCTTAACAATCATTGTAAAAGTAATCATAAAATCGAGTCCAGGCATATGGTGATTTGACTTACAACTGCAACAACTTGAGATCAAAATTCTGGGCTCAATTGTGTTCATTGTAAGTCAAGGACGATCTACAATCTTCTTTAGTGTTCATATTCATTTCACAATTCATTCCCTAGATTACTTTATCTTTTCAGCACAAAATATATTTCCATTATTTTCAGTGCCAAATTCACAAAATACAGAAACCCCCCAATGAAGTCATAGCTCCCTTCTCACATAGTACCAGTTGCTATAACTTTGCATGGGAAAGCCATTTTTATTTAAATGTTTAGATGTGTAATTTTGATGCAGAAAATTGATTTCAGTTTTACGTATGTTCATAGATACATAAATACTATAGGTGAAGATGCAGTCCCTTATTCCTTAAATAAGTTCCATTGAAGTCAGTAAGGTTGAAGAGATCTTTACTTGATTGCACTTCAAATTATAATACAATATAATACTCTTACTGCCTTGGCAGTTTGGTCCAAAAAAATTCCTTGGGAAAAATCCTGAATGTTTTCACTTGACCTAATGAGATTCTTAGCCTACAAAATAACTGTACTTTGAGTTTTCTTATCAACTTATTTTCAAGTAATAAACCATTGCAACTAAAAAAATGCAGAAATGAATCATATGAAGATATCTTCTGTTGAATCATATACAGTTCCACTAGGATCCGGTAGCGATCATGGCTGGTGGTTCGGCGATTTGGTAGCGATGGCAAAGTGAAGCTCCGCCCACCCGCTTGGGTGTCATTACTTCCTGGTTTTAACCAGGAAGTAATGTGTTTACCTTCTGCTCATGCACAGGTCTGCGTGGGCATGTGATGCATGCTCGTGTGCATGCAAAGCGAGCGCAGGCGCATGGCATGTGCACTTCCAAACTGGTAAGGAAGGTAAGTAATTTCACCTCTGAGTTCCACCTATGTATTCTGTCCAGCAATAAGTCTTATACCCATATTTCTTGCCCTGTTTTCTGAATGCTTTGAACAGGAGGTATTTGGGGGGAAACAGCCTGGAAACTTTGAATGTGTGCTAAATATACACTTGACTTCTAAGACAGATGATGAAGAGAACTGGGTTCGTATTAGCAGAGGAACTACATAACAAATATTTTTTATTTCTTCCCTTACCTATTAACCTCTGAATAACCTCTCTTAAATAATTCATATCAATGCATGTATGTTTCTCTCTCTGTGTTAGTGTATGTGTATATTTCTTGTAGAAGGCTGAACAAGTTATTTCCCTTCACTTCTTTATCCCAGTTATCTGTTATAGTTTTCTGAACTCTATTATAGTGAGGAATCCTATCACGTATCAGTCAAAACTCTGATAAGTAGAGCTCACTTTGATAACTAATATAGTGTTTACTTAAAAATAATATAAACTTGAATTGTGTAGCTAAACAACTCATTTATAAAATTTGTAGCAAATAAAACATCCATATTTAGTTACATCTATGTATACATATTTATTTAATTAATCAAACACTTTGTGGAATAGATTTCCCTATGTTTCTTAATTTATTAATATAATAATGCAACACAAATAGTAAGTGTTCCAGGCTTCCTGCTACATCTAGGGGTTAATTTTTAAAGTCTTTTAGTGAAACTATATCAACAACAAAAATAGGAATAATGCACTAACATGGTCCAAAGTGTCATTGTTGTTGTTAGTTGCGAAGTCGTGTCCGACCCATCGCGACAACGTTCCTCCAGGCCTTCCTGTCCTCTACCATCCTCTGGAGTCCATTTAAACTCAAGTCTACTGCTTCAGTGACTCCACCCAGCCACCTTGTTCTTTGTCGTCCCTTTCTTCTTTTGCCTTCAATCTTTCCCAGCATTAGGCTCTTCTCCAGTGAGTCCTTCCTTCTCATTAGGTGGCCAAAGTATTTGAGTTTCACCTTCAGGATCTGGTCTTCTAAAGAGCAGTCAGGGTTGATCTCCTCTAGGACTGACTTGTTTGTTCGCCTTGCAGTCCAAGGGACTCGCAGGAGTCTTCTCCAGCACCAGAGTTCAAAGGCCTCAATTCTTTGGTGCTCAGTCTTTCTTATAGTCCAACCAAAGTGTCAGTATATGTTTTTGAGAATGCTTCTACATATCCTTTATGGGCATTCTTAGAAAATAAAAATACAAGGTGCAAATTACTGAGTCTATAACTCTGATCAGAATTGTACCAAACCATTGGAACTGGGATGGGGGTTCAAAATCAGCAGCTTGTCTTGTGGGGGAAAAAAACAACTAGTGAGGTATTGTGGGAACAAGTAAAGTAAACTGCCCCATGGCAACCATTTGGTGAAATTTTTTTTAATATGGTTCCAACATTTTACCGGCTCAGTATGGTTCACCTGAAATTAAAGATCTTCATAAATTAATAAAATCGAGCATATCATATAAACAAAACAATTTCTAACCTAGCATAATAGGCAACGCTGAAGCAAAACCTAAGCCTACCATTAACTACAAGAAGATATACAGGTGAAACTCAAAAAATTAGAATATCATGCAAAAGTTGATTTATTTCAGTAATGCAACTTAAAAGGTGAACCTAATATATGAGATAGACTCATTACATGCAAAGCGAGCTAGTTCATGTCTTGATTTGTCATAATTTTGATGATTATGGCTGACAGCTCATGAAAACCCCAAATTGACTATCTCAGAAAATTAGAATATTGTGAAAAGGTTCAATATTCTAGGCTCAAAGTGTCCCACTCTAATCAGCTAATTAAGCCATAACACCTGCAAAGGGTTCCTGAGCCTTTAAATGGTCTCCCAGTCTGGTTCAGGTGGAATCACAATTATGGGAAAGACTGCTACCTTACAGTTGTGCAGAAAACCATCATTGACACCCTCCATAAGGAGGGAAAGCCTCAAAAGGTAATTGCAAAAAAAGTTGGATGTTCTCAAAGTGCTGTATCAAAGCACATTAATAGAGGCCCTTTTTTTGCCCTCCCCAGGCTCCAGAGGCATTCTTGGAGCCCGGGGAGGGCGAAAACGGCCTTCCCCATCCCCCTGGAGGCCAGAAACAGCCTGTTTCCCAACTTCCGGTGGGTCCAGAAGGTCTGAAAATCAGCTGGCCAGCGTGCACATGTGAGCCAGAGCTGAAGTAGGGCAATGCTCGTGTGCCCACCGACGTGGCTCCGTGTGCCACCTGTGGCACGCATGCCATAGGTTCACCATCACGGATCTAAAATGTAGACAGGCCAACAGTTCTAATGCAGGGCAGAGAAGTTACTGTATCTAGCATTTTTTCCTATCAGTTTTTTGATGTTACTTATTATGATTATGATACAATTTCCACCATCTTGCTTTTTAAAATTTCCCCTGCAGATTCTGCTGCTCTCAATCCCAGTTAAATATGTTTGCTACATGGAGAATGTTCTGTAAAATATAAAAAGGAAGAATAGACCATGATAGATAACACAAATATAGATAACACAAACATTAGCTCCCCTCCCCACAATTGCTTAAAGTTGTGCCCATTAGTGGCACTTACCTACTATCAGAAAAGAGAAAATAAGAATTCTGATTCATGTTAAATTTGCACATGGCCAAATGCTTACTAAGTTTTCTGTCTGGATACTAACTTTGGATTGTCAACGTAATCTCCCACGCAATGATTATCTTTAACGCAGTCTCAGTATAGACTATTCCTTCAATAAAAGAACAGTAAAATGAACTATTGCAATCATATCTCGAGAGTGCATGTCTTTATATCTGATGGAATCTTTAGGCTGTAATAATATCTAATAAAATAAAAATGACATGGCTACCTTGTGTTATCCAGCAAAGATAGCAAGCAGGTCATGATATCAGCACTTCATATTTTTGCCCATCTTTTCTGCCCAGTCCTTGAACTTACACTGATACTAATCTGAAGTAATGTTTTCCTGAAGATTTGAGTTTAGTTTGTCCGTATTTAACTTCTTAGCTGGAAAGTAAATTATTAATGTTATCAGTAAATTAGAATAAATAATTGAAGTTCAACTTTGTTAATTTGAGCCAAAAGGCCCAACAGTAAACCATGATATATTTGAGTGGCATCATATTCTCTCCCTCCCTCCCTCCCTCCCTCTCTCATGCACACACATGTAGGTCAGAACTGGAATCCATGAAAATCCATGGAATTCACACTGCATATCGGACATTAGTATAATTGAGGGCGTCCAGAAATATTTCACAAGACAAGTCCTCCACTCACAACAGAATACTTTATGCCACCAGACTTGAAATTCTGGGTTTAGAAAATTTAGAACTATGCCGCCTTTGGTATGACCTGAGCATAGCTCATAAAATCATCTGCTACAATGTCCTTCCTGTCAATGACTACTTCAGCTTCAACCACAACAATACACAAGCACACAATAGATACAGACTTAAAGTGAACCACTCCAATCTCGATTGCAGAAAATATGACTTCAGTAACAGAGTTGTTAATGCCTGGAATACACCACCAGACTCCGTGGTCTCATCCCAAAATCCCCAAAATTTTAACCTAAGACTGTCTACTGTTGACCTCACCCCATTCCTAAGAGGTCTGTAAGGGGCGTGAATAAGAGCATCAGCATGCCTACCGTCCCTGTCCTAATGTTCCCTTTAATTGTATTCACTTTATGTATTCAATTCATGCCTATACTTATATATATTATGTAATGTGTACTCAACAAAATAAATAAATAAATAAATAAAAAGATGACCTGACTTTGCTTCAGACAGCACTATACTGTAGAATGGGAAGACAGCGAACATTAGTGCAGGAATTCTTTAATGATGTGGCAAGGTTTTAATGTGTTAGCTCTAGCTTGGCCGTAACATTTTAAACAATGCATCTGAGGGTACAATTACTGTAAAAGGATCCCACTTTCCATCTCACGACTAGTTGCTAAGTCCTCATTAACAAGGCTTCTTCCAAAGGACTTACTGAGTCCTTTCAAGTACATATGACCTGCATCTAGAAAAATGCCCATTTATCACTCAGAGTACTGACGGCCATTTTCTATCCGTTAATGAAAAGATACTTCCCATAAAATTAAGATTCTGCTCCTCTAGAGATATATAAGAAGCAAAGGATAAGAAGGACAAAGCCGAACAATTTAAATAACATTTATGTGCAAACAAATAATGAAAAAACAAAACCATGGGTCAATTTATAATCAGCCTAATAAACTTCAGCTTTCATGAACTAGCAATATGAATGTCAAGCAAAAAAGAAAAGAAAAGAAAAAAAGAACAAACTTCTGAGCCAGCAAAGATGTTTCTATCTTGTATCTGAAAGGCAGTGAGGATCCCAATTATTGTTCGGTTGATTTTATTTTACTGTATTTATTCAAGACGAAAGTGAGACCAAAAGGGAGCCTGAACTGAAGACAATCTTCTTCCTCTTTAATAAAAAGATGACCTGACTTTGCTTCAGACAGCACTATACTGTAGAATGGGAAGACAGCGAACATTAGTGCAGGAATTCTTTAATGATGTGGCAAGGTTTTAATGTGTTAGCTCTAGCTTGGCGTAACATTTTAAACAATGCATCTGAGGGTACAATTACTGTAAAAGGATCCCACTTTCCATCTCACGACTAGTTGCTAAGTCCTCATTAACAAGGCTTCTTCCAAAGGACTTACTGAGTCCTTTCAAGTACATATGACCTGCATCTAGAAAAATGCCCATTTATCACTCAGAGTACTGACGGCCATTTTCTATCCGTTAATGAAAAGATACTTCCCATAAAATTAAGATTCTGCTCCTCTAGAGATATATAAGAAGCAAAGGATAAGAAGGACAAAGCCGAACAATTTAAATAACATTTATGTGCAAACAAATAATGAAAAAACAAAACCATGGGTCAATTTATAATCAGCCTAATAAACTTCAGCTTTCATGAACTAGCAATATGAATGTCAAGCAAAAAAGAAAAGAAAAGAAAAAAAGAACAAACTTCTGAGCCAGCAAAGATGTTTCTATCTTGTATCTGAAAGGCAGTGAGGATCCCAATTATTGTTCGGTTGATTTTATTTTACTGTATTTATTCAAGACGAAAGTGAGACCAAAAGGGAGCCTGAACTGAAGACAATCTTCTTCCTCTTTAATAAAAAAAGAATAAGTAGTCAGTTCAGTTGTCATGTGGTAAGGAATTCTAATTTGACCTCCTTATTTTAAAGTTTACATTAAAATAGTGGAACAAATTTCTCCATAAAAATGTATAGGCTTATAATCTCACCACACCTGTCTCTGAATATTCTGCAGCAAGTATTTATCTATTTTCAAAGTAAATTTTGAACCGCTGCCTTAAGCAATAGTATCAGCCTAGAGATACTATGATGTACAAGAATATTAAACCGTAATTATCTGATATATGAGGAGAGACAAATACTGTAAATTTTCTAAAATAAACTACATATTTTATATGCTCTTTTAAAAATTATTTACTTGCATTGCATTATTTTGCACTATACTGACAGTTATAGATTGTGTTTTATTAACCAGAATATATATATCAATGTAGATTAACTTGGGTCAGTCATTCTCTATCTGCCCAACCCACCTCACGGGGTTGTTAGTTAGGAAAAATAGGAGGAGGAAGGAGTGTTATGTATGTTTGCCTAAGTTATTTATAAAAACAAAATAAATTCAGGTTAAATAAAATAATAAATTAATAGATGTATTTTTATGGAATTATGTCTACTGGCATATTTGATATTGTTGAGATAAATAATATTAACTAGTGTAAGCAATATGTATAAAATGTTTTAAAACTACTGATAGATATTGGAAAAGATGCCATATAAAAACAGGTATATTTTATATTGGGAATTATGATATGTTGAATTTAAGTGCTGTCTATTAAGATGAAAATATGCTGTAATATCTTTTAAAGATGTGTATTATTCATTAATTGATTTATTATAATTAATGACAAAATCTAGGTTTGATGTTCAAATCTTAATGGCACTTAAAAATATCCAATTTGTGAAGGAGTAAAATTTCATTTGATAGGCTGTGTGGTTTTCAGGTTATGAATACATGGTTAATATTCACAACTAGATCATTTAAATCAAACCTATCAATGTGGCTTGTTAGAATTCATCATTCCTCTTCAAGTTGTTCATCTAGTATTTATCTTCTTGCAAATTTGAATATACAGCACTTTTCCCATGAATTATTCAAATGGTTAAAGGTCGAAAAGATAAATAAAAATGAACGAGAAAGCAGTGCTACCTGGGACCTTGTTCAAAAGTTTCCTTTGTATAGCTGAAGAAGTATTGCTGGTTATTTAATCAGGGCAAAGATTTTGTAATCAGTCTCTATAACGGAGTGACTAGAATGCCCTCCAAATAAGAGTATTGATCTATTAAGCATTAGATAAATATATTTTGTATTTTAATATGTTCATTGTAGCAAACATTAAAATACAAAGACCAACCGTTTATTTACTACCCAACTCAATATTATCTTTCCTGATTTATCATTGTTCTCTAAATTCACAGACAAAGGAAAATCTTTTGCCATTACTTGCTTTCTGTTTATTTCAAAGAAGGTGCTTTCCAAACGCAAATCAAAGTTCTAGCCCTGATAGGAACAGATAACATTCACCTGGTCTACATTTTTAAACAATTTGACCGGATTCAAATCTTTCAATCAAACTGACAAATTGAAACAGTTATCCTTCCAAATGCATCCTGCTTCACATTTTTCAATACAGTAATTTTCCAGTCCAAACACGTGAAGAAAAATATAAATATATTTGCATTCAGGAATGTATTTTGGAGAAGATAGTAAAGAAATATACATCTTTTTTTAAAAAAAAATGAAGAGGCAAGCAGGGGTTATGTTTAGACACAGAGTTAATGCCTTCTAAACTAAGCTGAGTCATCTGTCCTTATCCTTGAGCTATGATGCCTTCCCCAAACAAACATTAAAACTATGTGATTATTGCAAGTGGAGGACACAGAGAAAGTTTATTCTTTCCCTGTCTTTTTTTTTAAACAATGTGACAATGCTTTTCTATATAGGGATGTATATTTACTATTTACCTATTTACCATTAAATTAATTTAATAGTAAATAGATTAAAATGGTAAATATATTAACTATTTACCATTGACCTCACCCCATTCCTAAGAGGACTATAAGGGGCGTGCATAAGTGCACAAAAGTGCCTACCGTTCCTATCCCATTGTTTTCTTTCATTATATGTGCTTGTATATAATGTGACAAAATAAATAAAAAAATAAAAAAATAAACCTATACAAGACAGACAACCCAACCCAACAAGACAGACACAGACTTCAGAGGATGATTAGAACTGCAGAAAAAACAATTGCTACCAACCTGCCTTCCATTGGGGACCTGTATACTGCACGAATCAAGAAGAGGGCCGTGAAAATATTTACAGATCCCTCGCATCCTGGACAGAAACTGTTTCAACTCCTACCCTCAAAACGACGCTATAGAGCACTGCACACCAGAACAACTAGACACAAGAACAGTTTTTTCCCGAAAGCCATCACTCTGCTAAACAAATAATTCCCTCAACACTGTCAAACTATCTACTAAGTCTGCACTACTATTAATCTTCTCATCTTCTTATCATTCCCATCACCCATCTCCTTCTCATCGTTCCCTACACCCATACTTATGACTGTATGACTGTAACTTTGTTGCTTGTATTCTTACGGTTTATATTGATATTGTTTCCTGATTGCTTATTTGTACCCTATTGTATCATTAAATGTTGTACTTTATGATTCTTGATGAACCTATCTTTTCTTTTATGCATATGCATATGCACCAAGGGATGCCGTGGTTCAGGGGCTAGGATGTTGAGCTTGTCTATCAAAATGTTGGCAGCTCAGCGGTTCGAATCCCTAGTGCTACCATGTAACGGGATGAGCTCCCGTTACTTGTCCCAGCTTCTGCCAACCTAGCAGTTTTGAAAGCACGTAAACATGCAAGTAGAAAAAATAGGGACCACTTTTGGTGGGAAGGTAACAGCGCTCCGTGTGCCTTTGGCATTGAGTCATGCCGGCCACATGACCACGGAGACATCTTTGGACAGCGCTGGCTCTTCAGCTTTGAAACAGAGATGAGCACCGCCCCCTAGAGTTGGCAACAACTAGCATGTATGTGCGAGGGGAACCTTTACCTTTACCTATATGCACCAAGATAAATTCCTTGTGTGTCCAATCCAATAAAAAATTCTATTCTATTCTATTCTATTCTATTCTATTCTATTCTATTCTATTCTATTCTATTCTATTCTATTCTATTCTAAAGGTAAAAATAAAATTATCCCATATCCAGTGGTGTCCAACTCTAGTGCTCATCTCTGTTTCCTAGCAAAAGTTGCCAGTGTTGTCCAAAGCGTTGATCACATAATGCTGTTACATTCTGAAGTGGTACCTATTTATCTATTATGAGCTGTGGTGGTGCAGTGGTTAGAGTGCAGTACTGCAGGCTACTTCTGCTGACAGCTGACTGCCTGCAATTTGGCAGTTCAAATCTCACCAGGCTCAAGGATGACTAATCCTTCCATCCTTCAGAGGTCGGTAAAATGAGGACACAGATTGTTGGGGGCAATATGCTGACTTTGTAAACAGCTTAGAGAGAGAGGGCTGCAAAGCACTATGAAGTGGGATATAAGTAAGTGCTATTGCTATTCACATTACCATGCTTTCGAACTGCTAGGTTGGCAGGAGCTGGGTCAAGTAACAGGAACTCATCCTGTTGCGCAGCCCTTGGATCTTGAACCCAGACTGTCAGCTTTCCAGCTGACAAGCTCAGTGTCTTTAACCATGGAGCTATTCTGTCTTTGTAGGACTGTTTAGAATCCTACAAATGATCCTTGAGGCCAATTATTAGGGCCTCTGGTGGCTCAGCAGACTAAGTCTGTCTGTTATTAACACAGCTGCTTGCAATTACTGCAAGTTCAAGTCCCACCAGGCCCAAGGTTGACTCAGCCTTCCATCCTTTATAAGGTAGGTAAAATGAGGACCCAGATTGTTGGGGGCAATAAAGTTGACTTTGTATATAATATACAAATGGATGAAGACTATTGTTTAACACAGTGTAAGCCGCCCTGAGTCTTCGGAGAAGGGTGGGATATAAATTCAAATATAAAAAAATTATCTTATGAATCATTAATTCCAAATACCACGCCAGTTTTGGAAACTAAGGGGCAGAGCTGTTAAATAAGTTCTGCCAGTTATCATTTCAGAAGACAAGAAGTATACCCTTTCATGAAGAAGAAGAGAAAAAGCTGTGACAAGACTGTAATAATCAATGTAATCTAAATGGTTTGAGGTCAAGTACATAGGAACAGTTTCTGATTACTTAAAATACCAGCCTGACTTGTTTACAACAAACAAAATGTTTCGGCATTTTTAAAATGCCAAATGGAAAAGTTTATTTAATGGACAGCTTCCACCACAGCAGAACCACTGTTGCACAAGAAAACATGAGTTTAGTATTTACCCAAAACTCAATCTTCCACTGTTCGGCTGTGCTCCCTGCAATAAGTTAAGTTCCTTTTGGAGCCAGAGCAGAGCCGAATCCAAACTGAACTTAATAAACCCTCCATTCACCTCATGGATCATTGTGACATAAATGAACAACTCATGGTGTCAGAAAGGGGGCTGAATCCCTGTGCAGCAAGGATGGCATGAGCAAACAAGAACAAATAATAAAAAAAACAAACCTGCTGGTTTGTTTAAAGAAGTATCACCATATAGTCACACCATAGAAATTCAGCAGAAACCCAAAAGGCCAATAGCAGCCTTGCTGTACAGTCATTTAAGAACTCAATATTATTTGGCAGTAGCAAAGCTCTGGTAATTGTCTCTGAAGCAAGCACCAGAGCTGAAGGTTACCGATAGATAATGTGGAAGACCAATGGCAATGCTTTCCAGAAAGCTTTCTGATGCAATTTATTTGTTTTCAAGTCAAAGCTGAGTTCAAGCTGATCTTAATAAACATAACTGGTTCTCCACTTATGTTATTGGCTAGGCTTATTAATGAACAATGTGTCAGTACCACGCAATTTAGGCCAGATCGATTTAATTTCTGCTCATATGCCAATTACCAGCCTAATATGGTGGCCAACCAGATGGTTCATAATTTCCTTTGTAGGCATATGAAATTGTAGGCATGCTGCATTTGACATTATTTGCAGACATAGCTTAGGTGATATTGCAGATAATTAAACAAATGCCTTGAAGGGCTAATCTTGCTGCTATCTACATGACTATCTTGTTGAGACTGTCGGTAGGGATGGAGAATTCTTTCAGTTCATTTCTTCACAAAATTTCTCATCCAAATGACTATAAGTTCAATGTTATTCTATTGGCTATAAATTTAGCAGAAACTGTTTGCACTGATAGTTCTATGCGTTTTTATATAAATGCTGTCTAATGTATGCATTTGTACAAAAGCCATTTTTAATATGCATATTATTTAAAGCAAGTTTTCTTTAGGAAGACGATTTTATGGATATTTTTTCTAGTATTCATATCCTTAGGTGAATTATTCCTTAATGTGGACATTTGAAGTGCGTTGCTTTAATTCTGGGCATGTTGCAGGCTCTGTATATTTGACATTGTAAACAATTGCTGTAGTGATCTAAAAAGACAAAAAAAATCCATGGAATTCAACTTCTCGTTGGATCCTAATTATTGTTAGGAATTATATTTCTGTGTGTAGAGCTGGTAGAAACAGATGAATCAAAAACAAGGAGAAAAACTCCTGAAAAATATTCTAATTGACAGCTACTGTATGTGGTTTGTGGAAGATATAATCAGAAAAGGGCAATATAAATCTGCTGGTTCAATTTTGTTTGCTGTTCTTTTCAACAATATTTATTTGTTTGCATCAGAGGTGGGTTTCTGCAGGTTCTGACCAGTTCTGGAGAACCGGTAGCAGAAATTTTGAGTAGTTTGGAGAACCAGTAGTAAAAATTCTGACTGGCCCTGCCCCCATCTATTCTCTGCCTCCCAAGTCCCAGCTGATCGGGAGGAAATGGAGATTTTATAGTATCCTTCCCTTGGAGTGGGGTGGGAATGGAGATTTCTTCCCATGTCACGCCCGCCAAGCCACACCCAGAGAACCGGTAGTAAAATTTTTTGAAACCCACTACAGGTTTGCATCCTGCCTTTATTATTTTTACAAATAACACAAGGCTGCGAACATATCCAATACAACTCCTTCCTCCTACTTTTCTCACATCAACAATCCTATGAGGTACAATGGGCTGCAAAAAAGTGACTGGCCTATGGCCATCCAGCTGGCTTTCATGGCTAAGGCAGGACTAGAACTCACGTCCCTTGATTTTTAGTCTGGTGCCTTAACCACCAGATAAAGCTGAAGTTTTTCTTTTCATCCAGTTTCTGAATCCATTTACAAATTCTCATGAGCTTGTATGGTACTTACAGAGACCTCTACGTTTATTTTCATGAACCTTCTTCATAATCTACCCATTTTAGGAAAATATAGGCATTCAGACATGTAGATTTTATGGAAGTTTGGGTATATTTTTTTTAATGAATTTTTAAAAAAACTTTGTGAAGTTGCCCAGACTGGTTTGGAGTTGAGTGGTTTAGAAAATAAACGAATAGATAATTGGACACGTTTAAACAAAATGTATTTTTTACCCATCTCATCCTAGTCCTATAAACATGTCTGTCCTTTGTAATCTCTACAATGTTCTTGTTAGGAACTTTTGACCCCAAGGAAATGGTCATCTTCCCCTTTATCTGTGTTCTCTCCCTCCAGTGGTAGGTTTCAAAAATGTTTACTATTGGTTCTGTGGGCATGGCTTGGAGGGCGTGGCATGGTTTGGTGGGTGTGGCAGGGGAGGGATACTGGAAAATCTCCATTCCCACCCCACTCCAGGGGAAGAATACTCTAAAATCTCCATTCCCTCCCCAATCCAGGGGAAGGATACTGCAAAAATCCCCATTTCCTCCCGATCAGCTGGGACTTGGGAGGCAGAGAATAGATGGAGGCGGGACCAGTCAGAATTTTTACTACTGGTTCTTCGACCTACTCAAAATTTCTGCTACCAGTTCTCCAGAACTGGTCAGAACCTGCTGAAACCCACCTCTCTCTATATGTATGTATGAATGTATGTATGGATGTATGGATGTATGTCCTTTAAAACAAGCATTTGGTTTCATTATTGTTTAATTGTATTTGACAGTTTTGACTGCTCATTTTGAAAATGTGCTTTAATAATTGAATACTTACATTATGTTTTTATTCATACATATTTGCAAGTTGATTTGAGTTGCTTTTAACTTTTTTGGCAGGTGGGAAAGCAAAGTAAAGATTTCTTCAATCATTAACTACAATATATTCATTTTTATACTCAGTAAAATGTCGCTTTCAAGAAAACAAACTGATGAATGAGTGATTTCTCCAGTGAAAAACCAATATGATTTTCTATAGATATTCAGCCATCGTTCATTTTAATGACCCCCATTTTCTGTAAGTAACAAAGAAAGAAACCATACTTTATGGTGGGAGCCATTTTAAATTTCCAATTAAAAATTTATCTTTGCCCAAGCTCTTCTTGGAAAACTAAATAGATTAGTTGTTTGATTTTTTCAGTCCAAAAGAAATTTTCCTCACTGTCAACATAAAAGGGCTGCTTTTAAAATGGGCAGACCTGGAAAAAATATCTTGTCAATCAGTGTACTTCAACAAACAGTATTAATAGTGTACCCCATTTGTGGACACTCTGCTGCGTGTTTTTCTTTCTTCCTTTTGCCTGGAAATATTTCAAAATTGGCTATATCATTAAAATAAGGTGAGGGAAATCCCGGGCTCAGTCTTCGTCCTCCCTCCTCCTTTTACTGAACATCTGGATGTAGCTGCTAGATAACTTTTATGTCAGTTCAATGTGAGATATTCATATGCAGATGATACCCAGTTATATATCTTGGAGTGCTGTGTGGGGGTACTTGGAGGCTGGCAAATTAAACAAGATGGAGTTAATTCAGAATACAACCAACTTCTAGGTCATACAAAGTAGACCACAACCTACTTCTTGGCAAGCTAGAAAAAAGTGGGATGGATAGCATCACCACCAGATGGATTCGTAACTGGCTGACAAACCATACTCAATGAGTAGTCCTTAATGGCTCTATGTCTACATGGAGGGAAGTAAGCAGTGGGGTACCATGTGGTTCCATCTTAGGCCCAATACTCTTCAATATCTTCATAAAGGACTGGGAAGTGGCTCACCAGGCTAATGCAGCCTGTTATTAACACACAGCTACCTGCAATTATAATTACTGCAGGCTCGAGTCCCACCAGGCCCAAGGTTGACTCAGCCTTCCATCCTTTATAAGCTAAGTAAAATGAGGACCCAGATTGTTGGGGGGGCAATAAGTTGACTTTGTATATAAATATACAAATAGGATGAGACTATTGCCTTACACAATGTAAGCCGCCCTGAGTCTTCGGAGAAGGGCAGGATATAAATTCAAAAAAAAATATGACTTAGATGAGGGAATAGAAGGGGAACTTACCAAATTTGTGGATGATACTAAGCTGGCAGGAATAGCTAACACCCTAGCACACGTGCCAGAAACTGGAAGAGCAGCCGCCTGGTGCGCATG
Source organism: Ahaetulla prasina (assembly GCF_028640845.1). NCBI lineage: Eukaryota > Metazoa > Chordata > Lepidosauria > Squamata > Colubridae > Ahaetulla > Ahaetulla prasina. The sequence goes on from NC_080539.1 coordinate 161,191,780, forward strand.
TGTGTGCCAGGAAGATGATCTTCCAGTTTCCAGCACACACATGTGCACCGATCATCTGGTCTTCCGGTTTCTGGTGTGCATGTGCATGCAAAGACCAGCTGACTGATGCACATGCATGTGCCGGAAACCAGAAGATCATCTTCCCAGCACGTACATGCGCACCAGGTGGCTGCTCTTCCAGTTTCCTGCACTCCTGCATGTGTGAAAACCAGCTGGCCAGCATGCAGAAGCCCAGAAGAGCAATGGGCAATGGCTTGCATGCCCAGAGAGATGGCTCTGCATGTCACTTCCGGCACTCGTGCCATAGGTTCACCATCACGGCCCTGGATGATAGGCTCAAGATCCAGACAGGTCTTGACAAACTTGAACACTGGGCCCTATCTAACAAAATGAAATTCAGTGCAGAGAAAAGTAAAGTCTTACACTTAGGCAAGAAAAACCAAAAGCACACATATTGACTGGGTGAAACCACCCTTAATAGCTGTAATTGTGCAAGGGATCTTGGAGTCTTAGTAGACAATCAGCTAAATATGAGCCAGCAGTCGCAAAAGTCAATGCAATCCTAAATTGCGTTGCCAGAGGGATACAATCAAGTTCAAGTGAATTACTAATACCACTCAAAAATAAGGAGAAATTATATGACAGTGAGAACAACCAACCAATGGAACCTCTTGCCTTCGGAAGTTGTGGGAACTTTCTCACTGGAGGCTTTCAAGAAGAGATTGGATTGCCATTTGTCAGAAATGGTATGAAGTCTCCTTCCTGGATGGAGGGTTGGACTAGATGACCTACAAGGTCCCTTCTAACTCTGTTAATCTGTTAAATACCAATTTAGATTCTGGAAGGGATTGTGTTGCTTCACAAAGGCAGGCATGTAACAGGGTCTTTCCTGGTCTCATAACTCTTACTTGAAGATCGAGTAAGGAGGCATGGCCAGTAGTGTCTTCGCTTTGCTTTGGTAAAGTGCTTCAGGTAATCCTCAATTTACGACCACAATTGAGCCCAAAATTCCTGTTGCTAAGTGAGATATTTGTTAAGTGAGTTTTGGGCCATTTTACGACCTTTTTTGCCACAGTTGTTCGGTGAATCACGGCAGTTGTTAAGTTGGTAACATGGTTGTTAAGTGAATCTGACTTCTTGAGTTTGCTTGTCAGAAGGTTGCAAAAGCTGACCCCAGGATAATACAACCATCATAAATATGAGTCTGTTGCCAAGCATCTGGATTTTGATCATACGACCATGGGGATGCTTTGACAGTTGGAAGTGTGAAAAACGGTCATAAGTCATTTTTTCAGGGCCATTGCAACTTCAAACAGTCATTAAACAAATGGTAATAAACATAATCACTCATGCTAATCATATTTTGAAGTTTGCCTTATATGAAGCGTTCCTTAAAGACCTACAGGTAATAGACAACTAATTGTCCATACATGTTACTGCCATTTGATATCACTGTTATAAAAAACTGCTATGTTCCCACTGTTAGGAAAACTTGATTGTCAATTTGTTTCTGACTTCAGTATAATGTGCTGGTCATTACTTATAAAGCTCTATATAGTTTTGGAGCAATGGTGAAATCCAATTTTTTTTACTACCAGTTCTGTAGGCATGGCATGGTGGGCGTGGCAGGGTAAGGATACTGCAAAATCTCCATTCCCTACCACTCAGGGGCCAGCCAGAGATGGTATTTGCCAGTTTTCCGAACTACTCAAAATTTCTGCTACTGGTTCGCCGAGCTACTCAAAATTTCTGCTACCAGTTCTCCAGAACCTGTCAGAACCTGCTGGATTTCATCCTGTTTTGGAGCCCAGTTAGCTTCAGTATGATTTATTCAGGGTTGAAACTGTCTATCCAGCATATAAAAACAGAGAATGTCTCTTAATAGTTCCCACATATTGGGAGATCCAATGAAAGGGAAATTCTCTACAGAGGCTTGTCTTCTCTAACAGGAATTTTAAAACTTTTCCTGGCTGTGGAAACTGTTTAAAACAAAAATTCTCAGAATTTTGCCCAATCAAGAGGCAAAGGTCAAATGATAGAAAAGTGACTGTGTTTCAGTGAATTTTTTACTACTGGTTCTGAGCTACTCAAAATTTCTGCTACTGGTTCGCTGAGCTACTCAAAATTTCTGCTACTGGTTCGCTGAGCTACTCAAAATTTCTGCTACTGGTTCGCTGAGCTACTCAAAATTTCTGCTACTGGTTCGCTGAGCTACTCAAAATTTCTGCTACTGGTTCGCTGAGCTACTCAAAATTTCTGCTACTGGTTCGCTGAGCTACTCAAAATTTCTGCTACTGGTTCGCTGAGCTACTCAAAATTTCTGCTACTGGTTCGCTGAGCTACTCAAAATTTCTGCTACTGGTTCGCTGAGCTACTCAAAATTTCTGCTACTGGTTCGCTGAGCTACTCAAAATTTCTGCTACTGGTTCGCTGAGCTACTCAAAATTTCTGCTACTGGTTCGCTGAGCTACTCAAAATTTCTGCTACTGGTTCGCTGAGCTACTCAAAATTTCTGCTACTGGTTCGCTGAGCTACTCAAAATTTCTGCTACTGGTTCGCTGAGCTACTCAAAATTTCTGCTACTGGTTCGCTGAGCTACTCAAAATTTCTGCTACTGGTTCGCTGAGCTACTCAAAATTTCTGCTACTGGTTCGCTGAGCTACTCAAAATTTCTGCTACTGGTTCGCTGAGCTACTCAAAATTTCTGCTACTGGTTCGCTGAGCTACTCAAAATTTCTGCTACTGGTTCGCTGAGCTACTCAAAATTTCTGCTACTGGTTCGCTGAGCTACTCAAAATTTCTGCTACTGGTTCGCTGAGCTACTCAAAATTTCTGCTACTGGTTCGCTGAGCTACTCAAAATTTCTGCTACTGGTTCGCTGAGCTACTCAAAATTTCTGCTACTGGTTCGCTGAGCTACTCAAAATTTCTGCTACTGGTTCGCTGAGCTACTCAAAATTTCTGCTACTGGTTCGCTGAGCTACTCAAAATTTCTGCTACTGGTTCGCTGAGCTACTCAAAATTTCTGCTACTGGTTCGCTGAGCTACTCAAAATTTCTGCTACTGGTTCGCTGAGCTACTCAAAATTTCTGCTACTGGTTCGCTGAGCTACTCAAAATTTCTGCTACTGGTTCGCTGAGCTACTCAAAATTTCTGCTACTGGTTCGCTGAGCTACTCAAAATTTCTGCTACTGGTTCGCTGAGCTACTCAAAATTTCTGCTACTGGTTCGCTGAGCTACTCAAAATTTCTGCTACTGGTTCGCTGAGCTACTCAAAATTTCTGCTACTGGTTCGCTGAGCTACTCAAAATTTCTGCTACTGGTTCGCTGAGCTACTCAAAATTTCTGCTACTGGTTCGCTGAGCTACTCAAAATTTCTGCTACTGGTTCGCTGAGCTACTCAAAATTTCTGCTACTGGTTCGCTGAGCTACTCAAAATTTCTGCTACTGGTTCGCTGAGCTACTCAAAATTTCTGCTACTGGTTCGCTGAGCTACTCAAAATTTCTGCTACTGGTTCGCTGAGCTACTCAAAATTTCTGCTACTGGTTCGCTGAGCTACTCAAAATTTCTGCTACTGGTTCGCTGAGCTACTCAAAATTTCTGCTACTGGTTCGCTGAGCTACTCAAAATTTCTGCTACCAATTCTCCAGAACCTGTCAGAACCTGCTGGATTTCACCTGTTTTGGAGCCCAGTTAGCTTCAGTATGATTTATTCAGGGTTGAAACTGTCTATCCAGCATATAAAAACAGAGAATGTCTCTTAATAGTTCCACATATTGGGAGATCCAATGAAAGGAAATTCTCTACAGAGGCTTGTCTTCTCTAACAGGAATTTTAAAACTTTTCCTGGCTGTGGAAACTGTTTAAAACAAAATTCTCAGAATTTTGCCCAATCAAGAGGCAAAGGTAAAATTTTTGAAACCCACTACAGGTTTGCATCCTGCCTTTATTATTTTTACAAATAACACAAGGCTGCGAACATATCCAATACAACTCCTTCCTCCTACTTTTCTCACATCAACAATCCTATGAGGTACAATGGGCTGCAAAAAAGTGACTGGCCTATGGCCATCCAGCTGGCTTTCATGGCTAAGGCAGGACTAGAACTCACGTCCCTTGATTTTTAGTCTGGTGCCTTAACCACCAGATAAAGCTGAAGTTTTTCTTTTCATCCAGTTTCTGAATCCATTTACAAATTCTCATGAGCTTGTATGGTACTTACAGAGACCTCTACGTTTATTTTCATGAACCTTCTTCATAATCTACCCATTTTAGGAAAATATAGGCATTCAGACATGTAGATTTTATGGAAGTTTGGGTATATTTTTTTTAATGAATTTTTAAAAAAACTTTGTGAAGTTGCCCAGACTGGTTTGGAGTTGAGTGGTTTAGAAAATAAACGAATAGATAATTGGACACGTTTAAACAAAAATGTATTTTTTACCCATCTCATCCTAGTCCTATAAACATGTCTGTCCTTTGTAATCTCTACAATGTTCTTGTTAGGAACTTTTGACCCCAAGGAAATGGTCATCTTCCCCTTTATCTGTGTTCTCTCCCTCCAGTGGTAGGTTTCAAAAATGTTTACTATTGGTTCTGTGGGCATGGCTTGGAGGGCGTGGCATGGTTTGGTGGGTGTGGCAGGGGAGGGATACTGGAAAATCTCCATTCCCACCCCACTCCAGGGGAAGAATACTCTAAAATCTCCATTCCCTCCCCAATCCAGGGGAAGGATACTGCAAAAATCCCCATTTCCTCCCGATCAGCTGGGACTTGGGAGGCAGAGAATAGATGGAGGCGGGACCAGTCAGAATTTTTACTACTGGTTCTTCGACCTACTCAAAATTTCTGCTACCAGTTCTCCAGAACTGGTCAGAACCTGCTGAAACCCACCTCTCTCTATATGTATGTATGAATGTATGTATGGATGTATGGATGTATGTCCTTTAAAACAAGCATTTGGTTTCATTATTGTTTAATTGTATTTGACAGTTTTGACTGCTCATTTTGAAAATGTGCTTTAATAATTGAATACTTACATTATGTTTTTATTCATACATATTTGCAAGTTGATTTGAGTTGCTTTTAACTTTTTTGGCAGGTGGGAAAGCAAAGTAAAGATTTCTTCAATCATTAACTACAATATATTCATTTTTATACTCAGTAAAATGTCGTTTTCAAGAAAAACAAACTGATGAATGAGTGATTTCTCCAGTGAAAAAAAACCAATATGATTTTCTATAGATATTCAGCCATCGTTCATTTTAATGACCCCCATTTTCTGTAAGTAACAAAGAAAGAAACCATACTTTATGGTGGGAGCCATTTTAAATTTCCAATTAAAAATTTATCTTTGCCCAAGCTCTTCTTGGAAAACTAAATAGATTAGTTGTTTGATTTTTTCAGTCCAAAAGAAATTTTCCTCACTGTCAACATAAAAGGGCTGCTTTTAAAATGGGCAGACCTGGAAAAAATATCTTGTCAATCAGTGTACTTCAACAAACAGTATTAATAGTGTACCCCATTTGTGGACACTCTGCTGCGTGTTTTTCTTTCTTCCTTTTGCCTGGAAATATTTCAAAATTGGCTATATCATTAAAATAAGGTGAGGGAAATCCCGGGCTCAGTCTTCGTCCTCCCTCCTCCTTTTACTGAACATCTGGATGTAGCTGCTAGATAACTTTTATGTCAGTTCAATGTGAGATATTCATATGCAGATGATACCCAGTTATATATCTTGGAGTGCTGTGTGGGGGTACTTGGAGGCTGGCAAATTAAACAAGATGGAGTTAATTCAGAATACAACCAACTTCTAGGTCATACAAAGTAGACCACAACCTACTTCTTGGCAAGCTAGAAAAAAGTGGGATGGATAGCATCACCACCAGATGGATTCGTAACTGGCTGACAAACCATACTCAATGAGTAGTCCTTAATGGCTCTATGTCTACATGGAGGGAAGTAAGCAGTGGGGTACCATGTGGTTCCATCTTAGGCCCAATACTCTTCAATATCTTCATAAAGGACTGGGAAGTGGCTCACCAGGCTAATGCAGCCTGTTATTAACACACAGCTACCTTCAAGTGAGGAATTGCCTGAGGGGGATGCCCCTTCTCCATGGAATTAGCAGGGAGATCTGACTCCTTGGGCTTTTAGTGCCACAGAGCAAAAATCAACCTAAAAGTCTTGTGTGGAGGTAAGTGAAGGGAATAGTTTCAGTCTAATTCTGAATGGTGTCTCTCTCTGTGTGTGCCTGTGTATGCAGCTACTTTTACAATACAGGCAATACAAACATTTTGGACATATTTCCCTCCCACTAGACAGAAATCTCAGGTGTTCAGAACTTACTGTGGTAGCCACTCAAATACAATCCTTACATGGGTACTTTAGACTGATTACAATGTAAATGAGACAAGAAAGAAAACCTTACAATGAATTTTCCACCCTCCCCCATAGTCTTTCCAGTTGTCTTCTGGGAATTGAAAAGAGTCTTTTAGTCTTTACTTGTACATCTCAGGGTCCTTTCTTTCATATCTTTTGGGTGGCATGCTTGTTGGTCAGTCAGGTTTGGAAAGGTCTGCTCCAATCTGGTTGCTGTGATGACTTTCAGTGGGGGCTGGATTCAAACTCAATTCCTGACTCCAACAAATGGAAGGTCTCCTCTGGGGGCAGCATCTGGAACCATGTGCTCTGCTTCCACAGTTGCAGAGTCATCTTTTCAGGGCTGAAAGACATTAGAACAGAATCTCCTCCCCACTTTTGTGGGTAATCTTCTCAGGAAAGGCATTGTAACAGGATTAAAGGGGGGTATATATCTTGCAGGCAAAGTTTGAAAAGATACAACACATCAATATTGCAGTTACTAAAAGATAATGCAGTTTCAACAAAATGCAGTTTCAACAACTGATGAGAAAGAAAAAAACTGGATTCACATGCTTCAGGAAGAGAATGAACAGGTAAAATCATTTAAACACACAGTAAATGCAAGACTGAATTTTTTTCTCTTGTAAGTGAACTTAAAACGTTTCCTCATAAACTTATCTTGTAAGTGAACTTAAAATGTTTCCTTATAAACTTGAGTTGTTACTTTAAGATAAAGAGGAGGAGAAAAAGCAGAAATGAAAAGTTCTGTACCCTATTCGGTGGCCACACGAAAATAGGGCAAAGGCTTTCTTTCTTTCTCTCTCTCTCTTTCCCTATTTTATTGCTTCAACCTTTTGTTTTGTTTTTCCCTAACAATTTAAAATTCTTGTCTCTAGAGATCAGATACATTTTACAGTTACAATTACTTCAAGGGCCCACAAAGACAGACATACACACATAAAAACAAGGAGGACAGAGAGGAAAACAAAACTCTGAGATTTACACACACTGATCATTCCGCCATAAATCTCAGTTAAATTAGGGAAGGCACAAATCTTAACAGACAGACCACGTGGTTCCATAGAAGACAGAGAAAGAGACAAACAAACAAACAAACAAAACAAAACCCAAACATTCCTATTTATATATTTCCCTTTTCTTTTAAGTACCTTTATTTAGCCAAATTTGTTTCCTATTCTCATCTTTATTACACAATTTCCTCAATTTCTTTTCCGCATACCAGGTAAAACTGGCAGCCTCCGGGCACTCCAGGCCCCAGCAGGTTTTCCAGGGATTTCCTCCACCCTCGAGCTACTGCTTCCCATGTTTCCTCTCCGATGTGAGGTTTTATTTTTCACTTTGGCTTAGCCGGTGGATCCTCCTACAATTTTCAGAAAAAGTTCTGGGAAGGACTTGACTCCCTTCTGTCAAGTATGGGCACCTTCCTGTTAAGGGAGCTTCCAGTTTGGATCAAAAAGGTGATCCCAGAGGACCTACTGCCCTGCCAGTAGGTACGAGCACCTCTTCAACACTGCTTCCTGCTTCCTTTAGCATACCAGGCAGTACTGGCAGCCTCCGGGCATCCAGGGCCCCAAGCAGATCTCCTGCTTCCTTTTTTTACTCCTTTTTTTACTCTCTTAATTGCTTCATTCACACTTACTTTCCTCTCGCTCGGCTTCCGTTCCTAATAAACACAAAGTTCCACGTTTGGCTTCCCCCCCTTGCTTTCTCTATCCTACCGGGCACGGCTCGGTGGGGCTAGCAGGAGGCAGAGGTGCGGCTAGAGGTTGCTCAAAGAGGTGGAATCAGACTGTTTCCTCAGGTGGAATCCCACACACACTTCTTCCTTCCCTAACAGAAGGTCCTGTGCTCTGGCAAACCCCATGCTCTCCAGACTTTTGGTCTTTCTGTTAGGAAATGCACAGAGGATGCAAGATCCAGCTGTGATTGGGAGCAGGACTCTCTCATTCACACACATGCAGGCATACACATATTTCCCATGCTTTTCCATGCTTAAAATTAAAATTTAGAGGTACTCACCTTCTTTCCAAGCAGTCTTTGAGCACAAACTCAAAACCCTTTAAAACCTAGTTCCAAATGGCCAAGGTCCAGGAAAACTTACCCACAGACTCAATGGGTCTGCTGCTAGCAAGGGAGGCTTACCTGGGCCAGGTCCATTGGTTAGGTTAGCTTGGAGTCCCATCTGGGTGCCAATTGTTGGAAGAAATATCCATCTGGGTTCAGTTCCAAGTGGGGACAAAGACACTGGAAACATGGAGGCTGCTTGGAAAGATGGTTTAATGGTGGTCAGGATCACATGGCTTGAGTTCCTGAACAGAAAAGGGCTGAGATCCTGTGTGCTCCTGGTTTTATGATTTTTCTGAGCTTTGACCTTTCTGGGGCACAGGAAGAGTATCCTGATTGGTTGTCAGACTCCCAGGGGTGGGGTCTTAGCTAGCCTTGCTGGCTGTCTCTCAAGCTTGCTTGAGCCTTGCCATGTGGTGAGTTTCAGTTGTATTGTGTTGCAAATCATGGGGGATTGAGTGAGCTTGGTTGAAGCCTTAATTGCCCATTGACAAAGGTGGGAGAATGAGTGAGCTTAGCTGAGGCTTTAATGGCCCATTGACAAAGGTGGGGGAGTCAGGAAGTTGCAGGAGCTCCTTTGTCTTTAAAATATGTTTCTCCATTCCCTACCACTCAGGGGCCAGCCAGAGATGGTATTTGCCAGTTTTCCGAACTACTCAAAATTTCTGCTACTGGTTCGCCGAGCTACTCAAAATTTCTGCTACCAGTTCTCCAGAACCTGTCAGAACCTGCTGGATTTCATCCTGTTTTGGAGCCCAGTTAGCTTCAGTATGATTTATTCAGGGTTGAAACTGTCTATCCAGCATATAAAAACAGAGAATGTCTCTTAATAGTTCCCACATATTGGGAGATCCAATGAAAGGGAAATTCTCTACAGAGGCTTGTCTTCTCTAACAGGAATTTTAAAACTTTTCCGGCTGTGGAAACTGTTTAAAACAAAAATTCTCAGAATTTTGCCCAATCAAGAGGCAAAGGTCAAATGATAGAAAAGTGACTGTGTTTCAGTGAAATTTTTTTACTGTCTCATGGAACCCTATCAAAATTCTCACAGAATCCTAGGGCTCCATGGAACCAATTGGAAATATCTTAGCCTATGGAATGATTTACGCCCAGAATCAAGAAAGACACTTTCCACTGTAGTAATCCAGAGACTTGTAAAAACCTGATTATTCCAAAAATAATCTTGGGATTATGCTGTGCATAGAATGTGAATAAATAGTGATAGTTTGGTTTATTGCACAGTTTTATTTATAGTAATTGTATATTGCAGTTATCACTGTATTTTTTTAAACTGTCAATTCATTGTTAGTGTTTTTGCTGTAAAATCTTAAAGCCAACTGTGATTGAGATATCATAAAGTCTCATAAATAAATAAGTTCTTTCATCCAACCATAATTGAAGTTAAAAATTAGAATGTTACAGTATGTTGTTCATGCAACTCTATTTTTAAAGATGAACTACTGGACAAAAATAATTAAGTTTGGATATTTTTTTAAAAATACGCCATTTTACCTTTTCCAATATATTCTATTCAAGCTATTGTCTTCACTCAGAGATTAAAAGCTATCCCATGCAAATACCTTTAATTTAGGGCTGTTTTATGCCTTCTAGGTGTCTAATTTGTCAGTTTACTCTGAAAATGCCCACCCCCTGGACTTTGTGCTTCTTCCTGCAAAAGCTAAGTGAAGATGGATTTGTTGTATCTTTAATTGATTGGTTGATCATACCTCTTTAAATCACACTTTCTTGAGAAGATCTTTTATTCATTATATTTTGAATTCCTTCGCCTTTCCCCCTTCTGAAATCTTATTGAATGAGAAGTGGAGATAATTGTTAGGAATGTCAGTTTAATAAGCTGGACTTGCAGAATTCTAGGAAGGCCTCTGTGCACATTTTGTTGTCCTAAAAGTTCTGTGAAGGAAACCAAAACAAATTTATTTTAGTTGAACATTAATTCTGCAGACATGTTTGCACACTGAGCAATCTCTGCTGTTATCCTTAACTATTTGTTTTCCTGAAGATACCTATTTCTAAAACTCTTATCATTTAAGAAAGCTCTCTGACCGCAAATAAATGGAACGAAATGAAACTACTGCAGAGTTGCCATTGATTTGGCTACAATATTTTTTTCTGAAAACTCCTATGTTTAAATGCACAAATACATAAACCTTCTCTTCTGTTTTGTATGAATTCCCAAAACATCCTGGAAGCGAAATGCCACCATGATGGCTTATTACCTCAAATTGACAGCAACAATATATAATGACAAAATTTACCTTACATTTCACAATGTAGCCTGGATGTACCAGTTCTCATCTCTTAATCACATATAAAAAAGCAACATACTCAGCTATTTATCTATACACTACTAAAACTCTCATTGTCACAACTTTTAACTGGGAGAAATAGTGCATCAAAGGGCAACCATTTTTGAGCCAAGGTACCTCAAATGGGCTAACTTCTGGAATGTGTGCCAAATCCAGGACCCATGACTCCTGAGGGAATGAAATTCGGGAAGGTTGTGTCTGTCAATAGCAATAGCAATACCACTTCGTAGTGCTTTTACAGCCCTCTCTAAGCAGTTTATAGAGTCAGCATATTGCCCCCAACAATCTGGGTCCTCATTTTACCTACCTTGGAAGGATGGAAGGCTGACTCAACCTTGAGCCTGGTGAGATTTGAACTGCTGAACTGCAGCTAGCAGTCAGCTGAAGTAGCCTGCAGTACTGCACTCTAACCACTGTGCCACCTCGGCTCTTAATGTTATTGACTGCTGCTGGGATGCTGATCATGTGATCTTCATTTTCAGAAGATCTTACAATCCCACACAGCAGCAGCCAGTTACCTGCCTCCTGGCAAAGGAAAGGAGGGAGGGAGGGAAGAAAGGAAGATTTCTGATGCTCCCTGCCAGCTTCCCACAAAGAAACTCAATGGGGAAGCTGGCAGGAAATTCGAAGTCACCCCCACTGCTTTTTTTTTTTAATTTGCATTTATATCCCGCCGTTCTCCGAAGACTCAGGGCGGCTTACACTATGTTAAGCAATAGTCTTCATCCATTTGTATATTATATACGAAGTCATCTTATTGCCCCCAACAATCTGGGTCCTCATTACCTACCTTATAAAGGATGGAAGGCTGAGTCAACCTTGGGCCTGATGGGACTTGAACCTGCAGTAATTGCAAGCAGCTGTGTTAATAACAGACTGTCTTAGCAGTCTGAGCCACTAGAGGCTTTTTTGCCTACCTGTGGTCATTCTGTTTCTCTTTTTACTTAAGGAAATATCTCTGGAACAATGACTCAACTGGCAGGGGTTCTATCGTAAATACTAAAGCTATAATCGAGTGACTTTTGGTTATTCTAAAATATTTAATATTTTTAAAACTTCTAAATAGTCCCACCATTGTTACAGGCAGCTTTCTTAAATAAGCATGTCTTTCCTTCAAAACTACCTAAAGTAGTGTCAGGATAGCAGGAATCTTGCATAGGTGTTTTCATAGCTTCCTACAAGGAGTGAAAGTGCTTTCGAGCATTTGGCCTAATATTAAAGTGTAAGGTATGATTTTAGTAACAAATAAATGGTCAGAAGGGAATGGTTCCAGGGATCGTTATTAGAGAATCCTGTAACAGATTAAAGCTTCTCATTCAATATATAGTATAGGCAGCAATATATATAGTATAGGCAGCAAATCCATCCATAAAGCGTCATTTATTCTGGCTTGACAGAATGTCCATCTATGGGTCTATCAAATTGTCATGTCAAATTTCTTCTAAAATATAATTCACTGCTATAAGATAAGAGCTGCTCACTAATTCCTTGCCCTGTATCTCAGTAATTGATAGTTCAGTCTACTTTCCTCTTGGCACTGTGTGGGGGTAATGTTGGTTATATATTTTCACGTGGACTATGACTGCTTAGAACAGGGGTGTCCAAACTTGGTCCCTTTAAGACTTTTGGACTTCAACTCCCAGAGTTCCCCAGCCAGCTTTGCTGGCTGAGGGACTCTGGGAGTTGAAGTCCAAAAGTCTTAAAGGGACCAAGTTTGGACACCCCTGGCTTAGAATGTTGTTACAGTATCCTTATTGTCTATTCTAATATATGTACTTCCCACAATTACCAGATACTTCCCTCTACTTATGTTAAGGAGTTTAACACCATATGCATTGGCCCACAAAACAGAAGAATATTGTGATCTCTGAGCCTTGGGAAGAAGTTTTATCATATGGCTCTATTTCTCTCCAGTCATGTCTTGACTTGATCCTCAGGTGTGATGGAGAGAAGAGTTAACCTGCATTTACCTCAAAGCACACCTCATAATAACACCTGATATTGTTTCTTGATTGCTTATTTGTACCCTATGACTATAATTACGTGTTGTAGGTGTTGTATCTTGATGAAGGTATCTTTTCTTTTATGTACACTGAGAGCATATGCACCAAGACAAATTCCTTGTGTATCCAATCACACTTGGCCAATAAAAATTTCTATTCTATTCTATTCTATTCTATTCTATTCTATTCTATTCTATTCTATTCTATTCTATTCTATTCTATTCTATTCCATTCCATTCTATTCTTCTCATAAACCATATCTAACTAGTAGCTTGTCAGTTCAGGCAGGTTCAATGTGATTCGTGAAAGACAGCCACACCCAATTTCACTTCACAAAACTTGGCTTTAAAACTGGAGAGGGGGAATGTTTATGTACTCTTTTTCTGACATTCCCACCTTAACAAGCATGTTCTGATAAAGATAGCTGGGACCACCTGAATAAGCAAACCCATATTCTAAAAACAAGGATGAGCTGGAGGCTATAACTTTGGGCATCCCAAGTGCTCAGATTTTTATACAACCTATAGTTTTGAATAGTGATACTCATGAGAGGAAACCTTGGTTGCTTCCTGCGTGATTCCCCAGCCCACAATTTATAGTTCTAGAATATGTGTCTGAATTATGTATAGAATATAAGTTAACTGAATGGTGCAGATGGTATTTTTCTTCTTTTGGGAAAGGACTTCAGGAGCCTACAGGCTTCAAGGACAACTGGCTGGGAATGGAATGCAATTCAACTGCATATCAACCTACAGCTGAAGTGACCGTTATGAAAACATCTTGTTTGAATTTGATTGGACATGGAGCCTAGTGCTGGGAGGCATTTTGGCACGTGATTCTCAGTTCTGGCTATGTAAACCACACCTTTCTCAATAAATGGAGTTAAGGATCATTCTTGCTTAGCGTTTCAAACTGAAGCAGGTCTGGCACTTTGTTATTTGATCCCATTCTTGTTAAGAAGGCTTACCACACAAAAGAACTATTTCACCTGCTGAATGGCAGTGAAGTAGCATGGGCCAGAGGGTTACATTTTTAAATAGTCTTGTCTATCAGTGTAAACCTGTACTTTATGGGCACCCTTATATTTTTACTGAGGGCAGGACAGAGGATTTTTGGTCCAAGATAAGATATAGCTGAGCAGAAAGCTTTTTTTCTTCTCCTTTAGTGAAACTCTTGTTAGAAATGCATTGCTGTGCATGGCTGCTTTATCATTGCAGAGCAAAACATTTTATTACAAAAACAAAGCTCAAAGATATGATTTTTTAAAAAAGGATAGGAAAAGTTTTGATTGTTTTGAGAGACTTTAAAAAGAATTAACTGGAACTGTAATATAATTCTTCCTTCCCAATATTAACAAGAACCCACCCCCCTTCCTCAAATGCCAACAGCAAAAATGTGGATGCACAGCTATCTCTCCTTCTCAAGTGTTTTAGTAAAATTGTGAAAACAAATGTAATAAGGAAACGAAGGTGGTACAATAGCTACAACTTTATTAAACAACTCTGATCATTGCTTTTGGTGAATGCATTTAGTAACTTTCTTGGATTAATTGAAAAAAAGTCATTGACTATAGATGATTATCAGACTAGAGCAGTGGTCTGCAAACTTGGCTCTTTTAAGACTTGTGGACTTCAACTCCCAGAGTTCCTCAGCCAACTTTGCAAAGCTGGCTGAGGAACTCTGGGAGTTGAAGTCCACAAGTCTTAAAAGAGCCAAGTTTGCAGACTCCTGGCCTAGAGTTCTCACTACAGGGGTAAATGATCATGATCAAATCATCTTACTTCAGAAACATGTGAATCCTTAGCTCTCTAGAGAAGGCTCTAATGCTCAGAAATGTGGAAGGAAAAAGGACAACTGGCAGAAAGGAAGATGGACTTAGTTACAGTGGTGATGGGTGTATTGATGGAAGACTTGAAAGACCAAGTTAGGATCAGATTGACATGGAGAAAAATCTGTCTGTGTGGTTGCTAAGAGTTTTGATGATGCATAATAGATGATGATGGACAACAAATTTATATACACACACACAAAAATTACACAAAAAAGCTCCATATGGTACTTTAAATTCTCTTAAACCATGTTTCATTTAATGTCATAAAAATTAATAGAGGCACATGAGAACATAACTGAATATGCCTCTTCTCTAGCCATAATCTTTCAATTTCTGTTTTATTTCTTCATTCTGTATAAAATCAGCACTTGGTAATTGCTTGTCATTCTTGTTTGCTTTGCTTTGTTGATCTTGGACATGACAATGGCATTGCAAAAGAAACATTTTCTACTTTCCCACAGAAACAGAATGTATTATTAGTTTTTACAGGGCCATATTTAAATTGAATCTTGATCAAAAACATGGTTTTACTGAATGTCAAGTGGAAAAGAATGATGCAATTCTGGGGTGGTTAAATACTCAAACCTAAAATGTAAGGATATTTCTGGTATTAATCTACCGTATGGATTATACATGACTAAGCTGTGGTAAATGCAGAGGGATTTCTGAGAAAATGAAGGACATTTGATCTCTTGATTTCAGAGGAGGGATCGGGCATGCAGCTGACTTTATGGGCTTCAATTGTTCCAGCTGGAAAGATTTGGGAATGACCTTCCCCCCCCTCAGTCTGTGTAATTCCACATTAAAGGTGAAAATACCTGTGAGGTCAAAAGTGAACTATTTCTAAATAGAATAGGTCATAAGATCTAACCTTGCCATAGCTCTTTGTGGGTCTCCAGATCAAGGGAAGGACCCAGGCAGGGCTGAAATTAGAAATGGTGTTAAGTACTTGAAAGATATGGAACACAGGCTATCCATCATACACCAATCTATCCCCTTCTCTCATATTAAAAAATAAATCATCATCATCATCATCATCATCTAAATCTACCCAACTATTTTCCATCCAAATAACTTTAAATTCATAAAATTTATTTGGACAATAACTGGACAAAGTAATAATCCAAAAACAAAGCATAGACAGATGAAAGTAGATAAAGCAACTTTAATTTTTGAATTCCTACTCAGATCAGATGTCAAAATCCTTCTATTTAATTATCCCATTCAACAATTATTTTCCATACATTAAAATTAAGTAATTCATTTTCACACTGAGGAGTTTCAGAATTCTGGACAAGGGTAGAAATGAGGGCTAGCTAATGGGACACAGAAGATGATTAGGAAAAACAAGGAAAAACGTTGGAAGCAGTAGTGGGTTTCAAATCCTGTCACTACCGGCTCGCTCATGGGTGTGCGCGCACCCAACACTTCTGCGCATGCGTAGAAGCATCCGGGCAGGTGGGCAGAGCCTCCCATCGCTGCCGTTACCGGTTTGCTTGAATCAGGGCGAACCAGTAGCAACCTATCATTGGTTGGAAGGCTACACTATTTTTATTCATTTCTTAGTCTGCAGTCATAGTGGAGATGGGTAGCAGTGGGGATTGTGTGGTTTTTTTAAAATGCATTGTTAACATTACTTAAATGATTCCCATTTAAATATATATGAATCCTAGATATGACTGTTAACTTGAGTCCTAAAAACTTTCTATATATGTCAACCTATTTCTCAATGTTTGAAGAGTTACAGAAGTACTCATACCTTCCAAAATCAGCCGTGTTTCTATTATACTTACAAATTGCCTAATGTCATTTAAGAATTTAGCAACGTATTAATTCATGTGAAAAAAAATCCAACACCTGTTATCTATTATGTAGGGAATGACTGAAATTAGGTTACTCATTAGCTACAGAGGATTCGTTAATTTGTCACATTTTTAATTTAGCAAAATTATCTGACTTCTTTCACAGCCCTGTAACTACACTGCCCAGCACTGCTAGTGGTGAAGTTCCCCCATCTACAGTTCAAGACCTTAATCTGAAAGGCCTCAAATGTGACTCAATGATAACGTTCTCTGATAGACCAATAGCATGATTAAGTCCTTTTACACATAAATTGTACAATTGTGATAGTATCTGAATCCCATTTTAACTATATCTTTAATATGTAGTTACCACTTTTTATAGAAAAGTCTAATTACGGTTAAGTCAATAAAGGAGATAAGTAGATACCTCACAATTGTCTTTGTAATCAATTAACAAAATCAATTTTATCTATATTTACTTATTCAGCAAAGCCATGGCAATTTTATAATAAAAAGGTGACTGATGCTTCCTATGTGTGTTGAACATTTGTGGGGAAATGGGGAGACATGGTGTCCCTTTTGTATCCAGATCGTACCATGGTCAATGGGACAGTCTCATTTAAGCATTAAGAGGCTTGTAGATGTACAATATACAACTAATCCTCTATTTATAACCATTCATTTAGTGACCTTTCAAAGTTACAATGGCACTGAAAAAAGTGACTTACTTTGTTTTTCATACTTACGACCATTGCAGCATCCCTGAGGCCACGTGATCAAAATTCAGATGCTTGGGTAACTGGGATCATGTTTATGACACTTGCAGTGTCCCGGCGTCTTCTGATTACATTTTGCAACCTACTGACAAGCAAAGTCAATGGGGAAGTCAGGTTCACTTAACAGCTGCGTTACTCACTTAACAACTGCAGTGATTCACTTAACAACTGTGGCAGGAAAGGTTGCAAAATGGGGCAAAACTCATTTAATAGCTGTCTCACTTAGCAACAAATTTTGGGCTCAATTGTGCTTGTAAATCGAGCACCTTCTGTAGTGCAATCCTATGCCAATCTAAAAAAAAAAATCAAAGCTATTGACTTTGTAATTTATATATGTCAGACTGACGGCTTCATAGTTTGATTTTAGTTTGTATATTCTGTATATGTAGGTTGAACTCGGGTTGAAAAGCACAAAATTCTGATGAGGTGCACTGCTGAATTGCAGCATGGCCTGAAATGGAACACCTGCTTTCACCATGACTGAAATGGTGATGGAAAGGACAAGATTAAGCTGTATATGTCTAATCCAAACACCATTTGCTCTGGCAGGCAATCTGATTCAATTGTGAGTTTAAAATTGTTAGTTGAGGTTGACAAATGGGCCGACTTTGTGGGAGAGGAAAGATTTGCATCCATTATTTTGTTAATTAGAAAAAGAAGAAGACATTGTTTGGATTTTTATAGATGTTTCAGTCATAGTAATATTTTTGCGGTCATTCATTTCACCAGGATTGTCTAGTTGTTTTGAGGTGTGGTTGCTCTGGTTTGTGTCATCAGTGATAATATCTAGGCTCCTTGTCTTCCCTCTCTTTCTCTATTGCCTTTGATTCTTCTGAGCGTGAGGGCTTACTCTGTTGATTCCTGCCTTTGTATTATGTGTCCAAAATATCTAAGTTTAGTGCTTTTACTAAACGGTTTGTTTACTTCATCTACTACTGAACAATTGTTCTGCTTACTGTCTCAAATATTCCTGACAATTTTCTTCAGCACCACAATTCAAAGGCAATTTTTCTTCAAGGTTTCTTTATTAGCCTTTCTGATGGTGTAGCTTTCATGTGTTTATGTTGCTATACAATACTGAAAACTATGGCCATTTATCTTTGCTGTCAGTGTGATGTCCTTGCTCTTTAATAATTTATCTGGATTGTAGTTTTTTTCTTTTTCTCAAGTACCAGTGCCTCTTTATTTCAGGGATGTAATCAACATCCTATAAAATTTTGAATGTAAGAAGATAAACTCTGTTACTACAGCTTCTTTTGTAGCTGTTTATGATGGGTTGGCATTGTGTATTGGTATAATTTTAGGGGCTGTTTTGAAGTACTGATCAGCAAATCAGATTTGACACTCTCTTCTTTTATTCTTTCATTTGTCAACCCTGAAATGAACCTGCTGAGGCCATCTTGGAGGCTTCAGGGTTGCCACACAACAGAGTGTGGGGGGAAATAGCTAGATGGGGTTTTGTAGCCAAAACAATAAAGTCTTCCTGTGGGAACCAAGGACATTCTCACAGTTGGCCAGCCAGAAGAGGAGTGAAGTAACCAAGCAACTGGCCAGCACATTGATTGGACAGCGTGACCAGTGACTTGGGGGAAAGGGGAAACGTTTACTTTTTAATTAGGTGAAAGACGCGGGAATTTCAGAGTCAGCTTTCACCAGTTGTGCCAATATGATGTATACAATAAATTATTCTTTGAGGAATTCCCCGCTTTAGAGTTCTGCTTTCTATGGGTGCATTACTTGGAATGCTGATATCATTCTTAGCAAGAATTTCCTTATGTCTCTGGCCTTCAGCAATCAACCTGGTATCCTCAGCATATCAGAGATACCTGATGTTTTTCCCAAGCAATTATAATTCAACTTTATGCATTTTGCATATCAATTAATACAATCAATAGTATTCAACTATCACTCATGAGCCATTTAATTTATCTGTATTCCATTCTACATGTTGTTTCCTGGTTATTAATGTTTGTCAGAACACAGTTGTAATGAACCAGAACATCCATATTTGTATTAGTTATCTGTAATTTGTTGTGGCCAATGTATTGAAAAAGCCTTAATGTAATCAATAAAGGGAAAATATGTTTTTAATTTCTCTCTTTTCCACTATTGTTCAGATGTTAGCAAAATGGTTCTTGGTACCTCTGCCTCTTCTGAATCCAGACTGCGTATCTGGCAGTTCTGGCTCCTTATATTGTTGAAATCTGAACTGCAAAATCTCAAGAATTATTTTACTGGGTTTTAAGATACAGTTGTTTGGTAGTTTGGACAATTTTTAACTCAGCCTTTTTTCATTTTGAAATATAAATGGGTATTTCCCAATCCTTGGCTATTGTTCCTCTGTCTCAATTGCTTTAGATTTCTTTCTTTATCTATTTTCAGCATCACATACAATTTTTTGCATTTTTGCATATTTTTTTATTTCCTTCATTTTTGACATTTTCATGAATTTCAGTTCACAGGAACTAATCAATTAAATCTAATTGTTACCAAGGTAAGATGTTAAAAATTGGGCTCTAGTGGGAACTAGAAGGACCTAATGATTACAATGAAAAAACACTTGAATTTGACTTAGAAATATAGAAGGAAGCAAAATATTTTAATATTGGAAATATTGAAATATATTTTTAATTAATGGATCCAGAAGTTGTTTTTAATAATATCTGCCTCTATGGATAGACTGTGTTTAAAAGATCCTATGGAAGAGAAGCAAGTTTTTTACCTGACAAAATTGAAACTGATTTGAAAGTGGATTTAAAAATGTCATGCTACAAAAATGACATACTAAAGAAAGCAATTGATAACTTAATAATTTTGAAAGAATAAACAATTAACAACTCAAAATAGGCTTCTTAAAGCTTTGAAGAATTTTGTGAGAAGGCAGAAAGAAACACCCCCCCCCCCAAAAAAGTAAGTTCTGGGACATTATGTGAAGGCATTAAGAATGAAGATTGTTAGAAATAAAAGGAAGGAATATAAAGTTGGTTTAAGTGATCAGTGTTAAAATAGATATGTTGTTATTTCTGGGAATCCTTAATGGACTTTTGCTGACATCAGAACTGAAATAACAAGGCTTTAAGGATTTGTTTATATATAAGAGATAGGTTACGGAAAGAAGAAATTGTTTGTTGTATTTTAAGAGATAGTGATAATGACTAAAATTGTTTATAGTTGTTGTGATGAAGGCGGAAGTTTTTTCTTTATATATTTATTTTTTAAAATCACTATATTTTTATTTTTGATTCTTTTCTATTTCTCTATTTTTTTCTTTTCTGCACCATTTTTAATTTTTTTATTATACTTTATATTAGTTTTTACTGTAAATGTAATTTTTAATAACATTGCTATAAAAAAAATTAAATCTTCACTATAATCTAATGGAATGTTGCTGAAATCGTATCTTGTTGGTCTGATTATTTATTCTCTTTAAATTAGCTTTAATTTTGCAAGGGAGTTATGAGTCAGATAGGCATTGTAAGTGTTGGAGAAAGCTTCTGAGAATTCCATGGACAGCCATGAAAACAAACAAATGGATCATAAAAGATCAACCCAGAGTTCTCACTCAAGGCAGAAATGATCAGGCTCTAATTATTCTACTTCAGACACATTATGTGAAGATCTCACATCTGGAGAAGATTGTAAAGTTGGGGAAAGTGGAAGGAAAGAAGAGAATCACTAGCAGCAAGGTCGAAGGACTCAATTATAGTGGCAATGAGTACACTGTTGGAAGACCTCAATGCAAGTTAGGGACAGATCATCATGAAGAAAATACATGTATGTGGTTGTAAGAGGTGACACCAATTTAATCGATTAATTATGAGTCAGCTCTGGTTTTGTTTTTGCTGACAGTTTCTTCATCTTTGCTAGCAGGGTAGTATATAGTTTAATTTTTCTTCTTGTAATATTTAATGCCACACAAAGGATGAATCTGATGATTCTCTACTTTACTTTGTCGAGGGAATAATTTATTTCCACACCATGTCATATCTTGAATCTACAGTATTTCTCTACTACTTAAGGTATTTCCTTAAGTATACACAGGTCTCATTTAACCTAATTGTAGAGCTTAAGAAACTCCCCTTTAAATTAATAATTGTGACAAAGGAAAATGAAAATTAACTGAAAGCCGTTGCTAATACACTGCTGACAGTCTCAAGAAATCAGTACTAAGGAAGCTGTCAGAGCTTGTTTTGAATGACTTCATTTTATAATAGGTATCAAACTCAAATTTGTTTTTATGCACAGTTCAGCAATACTGGTAAATAGATAACGCTATCATTCTTTAGTGTATCAGGATGCTAACTAGGCTGGAGATAATAAAATTGTATGTAAATGCACTACCTGGAATGCACTACCAGACTCTGTGGTCTCTTCCCAAAATACCCAAAGCTTTAACCAGAAACTATCTACTATTGACCTCACCCCATTCCTAAGAGGTCTGTAAGGGGCGTGCATAAGAGCACCAACGTGCCTACCGTTCCTGTCCTAATGTTCCCTTTGATTGTATCCAATTTCATATAGTTATTACATACTTATGATTATATTTATGCTTATATATTGTATAGTTATTTCATGCTTATGCTTATATATACTGTTGTGACAAAATAAATAAATAAATAAATCCTTTCTTGTTTAGAGAGAGTTTTGGTATGAGTAACTGCAAAATGGTCTTTGTTCCATTCCTACTTTAATAGCTCACTGCCACGCAGCAAAGACATTTACTACCCTGAGCAAAGGTTGCAGCCAACAAGTATGCTTGGAGCAAAGTTCTGGGGTTCTGAATCTTACAATAAACTAAGGTAAAGCATTTCTTGCTGCTTTGCAAGAAATCCACAAACTTCAGATAAAGCAGCTTCTTTATAACTTTCTTGATAAAGAAACGGAAAAACAGGCAGAACAGGCAGATGCCGGTTTCAATCTCACTTTGGTTTAACACTGATACCCCTTTTAAGTCACATCCACAGTGCTGATAAATAATGGCACAGTCAGCACTGCTAAATCTTTCTGGTATCTCAGGATTTCGTACAGGCAGATGGATTTCTATCCAAAATGATGGTTTTTTTTATCCCTGAGAACACATTTTTTCCCCCTGCTTCAGATATTTATAATAGCCTGATGCCAACTCCTTGACACTTCTACCACAGATAGCACATTTTTCTGACTGGGGTGAGAAATGTCTCTTGATTTTCATAGGTTAAATGATTCCTTAGATCCACTCCTGCATGAAAACTGCTTAAAAAAACACTTCTGGGTTTCATAAAACCTAAATAGAGTTTACTTCATAAAAATGTTCTTCTGCTTGTTAAATAACCCGATTAGAAATGATTTAGATTTTAAAAACGACTGTTTATTACACAAATCTGTTTCAGAAAAGAGACAACTCCCTGACGTAATGCAAGCTTTACATAGTGTATAAAAGGTTCCAGATTTGTCCTGGTAGAACTGGAAAGGATTGCGCTTATAAATCTTGAACTGCTGTTGCCAATCACCATATATGATCGATTCTACACTTCCATGTTGGAAGCTCCAAAGTGCTTCAATGGTGAAAGGATTGGCCATGACATCATCGTAGCTCAGGGGATGCCCAGATGGGGCTCTTTTCATGTCCCCGTTAATGAACCCACCAAAATGGTACCTATTTATTTATTCACGTTTGTAGGCTTTCAAACTGTTAGGTTGGCAGAAGCTGGAGCAAATAACAGGAGCTCACCCCACCACGCAGCACCATTCGGGTCTCGAACACGGGTTTGCAAATTGTCAACCCAGCATCCTAACCATGTGTGCCACCATGCTTCTACATATATGATGGATAGCTAAATGGACTCATCTAAGACAATTTTTTATGCCTTTACTGTCACCCCTTTATTGAACAATTATATTTAGTTTTTCAATGACTGCTTTAAAATAAGCATTAACTCTAGTTTTGAAAAGGATCAGATCATGTAATTATTTGATGCAAGATTCATTGACCTTTAACCTACATTCTGACTTGTTTTCTCATGTCCATTGCAAGGTTATACCAGACACACACACACGTATATAGGCATGCATGTACTTTATTTCCTTGAAAATGACTGATTCACTCTTTGATTATAAAGTACTGAGTTGTTTGTCACAATCATTAGTTTAATTGCTTTTGAAATTTAACCTTAGACCTTGGAAATAAATGAATCTATATATTTGGGGCTTATTTTCATCTGCATAATCCACAACATAAATTAACACACAAAAAAAGGTGTTCGCCCATTATTTTGTATTTATTTGATAAGTCTGAATCATCAAGGGGAGATGATACAAATAGAAAAAAAAACTGTGAACAATTATAATATGTAATAAAGCAATAATGCAAATTAAATTAATCTAAAACTAAGACAGGCCAAGCATCAGGAAAATCAGCTAAAGTGATATCGCACTGATTTTCATTTTAGTTTATGGACTAAATATACATTAAACAATATTAACTTGCCTTACTTAGAGCAAATATCACACACCCCTTTATATCTTGCATCACCCCTTTATCAAATCATACAAGAGGGGCTTGGGTAAACACGTTTAGTCTGTTCAGCAATTAAATAATCACTCCAGGCATACTGACCAGTAGAAAATGTCAGCCTGACAAGGTCATATTAAAAAAAACAAATATCTAATGTCCTCTATCACCCGATAATCTTTTAAACATTTAGTTCTATTTAGTTCTATCCAGCACTTAATCAAGTTTTAGAATTAAAGTCTACATTTATGTTTGCAAGGAGAAGCTTAACACTTAATGAAGAGAGAAGATTACAATCAATAGTGGGTATTTCCAGCTGGAATCTCAAAAACTTAACTGAATTAACAAGCAACACATTGTTTTTTAAAATCCTATTTATTTCATTGGAGAAGAGGAATTTCATATTTTTTGTTGCTTCGGTTAATGGGATTCATCGAATTTTGCTATGCCTCTTTTACAAAGTCAGTAAACCTGTCCTTGTGTCAAACTGCACCATAGCCAACATATAATGAAGAAGGAAGCTGGCTCACAAGGGAAGCAAAAATTACTTTGGCTTTACTTTTGATAAATTATGATGCAAGACTTTGGGAATGTGGAGTTCTTGTAACACATGACACTGGAAAATCCCACTATCCTGCCAGATAGTGCCTCAACACTGTCAGACTATTTACTGAATCTGCACTACTATTAATCGTTTCATAGTTCCCATCACCAATCTCTTTCCACTTATGACTGTATGACTATAACTTGTTGCTGGCAATCCTTATGATTTACATTGATATATTGACCATCAATTGTGTTGTAAATGTTGTACCTTGATGAACGTATCTTTTCTTTTATGTACACTGAGAGCATATGCACCAAGACAAATTCCTTGTGTGTCCAATCACACTTGGCCAATAAAAGTCTAATCTATTCTATTCTATTCTTTGGAGCTAACACCATCCTATGACCATGTGATAGATCTGTCTGTCTGTCTGTTTGTCTGTCTGTCTCAGTGGTGGGTTTCAGATGGTTCAGGCCGGTTTGGGTGAACTGGTTGTTAAATTGCTGGCTGGTCCCGCCCCTCCCCTCCCCTCCCCTTCCAGGAGTCCCCATGTGCCCCGTTTTGGCTCCCAGGAGGCTGCAGGGAGGCCTGCTAGGCCCAAAACAGGGCACCGGGGGTGCATGCCCCACATACCCCATTTTTGCTCCCAGGAGGCTGCAGGGAGGCCTACTAGGCCCAAATGGGGTGCGGGGGTGTGGCACACACACCCTGTGGCCTATTTTTGCTCCCAGGGGGTGCAGGAGGCCGAGTGCTGCCTGTCACACCCTCTGACCACACTCACCCAGCCAGTCATTAGGGCAGAGAACCGGTAGTTAAATTATTTGTATCCCACCACTGCATAAAACATATATCCACAGCTGAATTACTTTATACATCATACAATTAAAGATAATAAGAGATATAATTTTAAAAATTGAAAGTTGAATTGAAAATTTTATGGACACAGAAGGTTAGATGCCCATCTATGATTTTGTTCTAAGAAATGCAGAAAAAGAAATATAAAGTTGCCATAACATCACAGCAGACATTTATGCTAACATATTTGCAACAGAGATACTAAAAAAATGATGAAAGAAGCTGTAAGATCTTGACTAATCACTTAAAAGAAAGATATTCTTCCAATTATTAGTAGCGAGAGATAAAATATATAAAACTTCAATGGATATAAATTGGCAATATTTATATAGCAGATCAGAAAATCAGAGAATGAAGATATAAAGGATTATTTAAATAAAGTTAACCTACCACATTTGGATGATACACAAAAACTACTCTTATTTGCTCCTCTATCTGAGATAGAGATTAAAGATATAATTTTAAAAATGGTAAGTAGCAAAACACCAGGATTGGATGGATTCCCTACTGAGTGACATTTAGAAATCTTTTGGTGCCGAAGAGTTGTCCATTATATGATGAGATATTTGATAAGGGAATCTTATCAAAGAATTTAATCAGCTTATATTACAGTGACACTAAAATGAGGTAAATATCTCACTCAATGTGCTAATTATCATCCAATCTCATTGATTAATGATGATACAAGCATAGTAAATGTAGTGTCAGCAAATATAGTACAGCAAGTGATACTGTTTATCATTAAGAATGATCAAGCTGGTTTATAAGAACTAGGCAAACAGTAGATAACATTAGATTACTTGAATAGAGTTACAGATAAATTTATAATTGAATTTAGTGCATATGGAATTTGGCAACTGGGTAACATAAATGGATTCTCTGTGCCTTTACTATGCCCAAAAGACTGATATTGTAGCAATGGCAAGATAAATGTACGGCCCCTTTCATTCAACAGATTGAAGACCTGATTGCCCTAGTCACTTGTCTATTGCCTATTGACCCAGACTTTGTATGAACAAGAATATGGGACTCATTTATACAAAATACAGTAGTTAAAAAAGGTTATAGACATGCATTAGAAATATGTATAGGTACCTGAACAATACTTGCATTAGATAAGCATACACAAAATGGTACCTATTTACTGTTAAAATGATATTTCATATTTTTTTCTTTGTTTTATCCTTTCACTTTTTTACAAAGCACTTTCAGGTTTCATTAATATTTGTATCTTAAATATTTTTTGCATTGTCATTGTTATGTTTGTCCAGTATGTTTTCACATATTTGCAAGACCACTATATATGTTAAAATGAATCTGGATTTTGACTACATTTCTAGTTCTTATTAGAAATCCCTTTATACATTTTCGCAAATCTATCTGGGGTCAAGCAAGTCTTGAGCCACAAAGGGAATTCTGGATGCTGAATTTGAAGCAGCAGTGTAATCAATTACATACAGATACTGTTTTACAGGGAGATTAAAAATATTATTAACAAGTTGTAATACTGTTCTAGATAATAACATTCTAGGGTAGCCCTGTTCTGTTTTTCCCAACAGATATGACTAGGGGATTGCTGTTTAAAGAAATGTGAACAGCTCTTTTGCTACGCTTATATAACCTTCAGTGTTTATGTAGCAATGGCCTGAAAAGAAATTAAAAGCAAAGCAGTCAATTGTGAGGATGTCAGATATCTTGAAAGTGGAATAGAATATTCCATTATGTTCAGCATTCAAGAAAACACACTCTAGAACACAGACCATTTTATTCCAGTACTGGAACATATGTAATGGTCATTCTGACTTTGGAAGATTATCCATAGCCCTATTTGAATTATAAATGTTTATCTTTCTTTATATGCAGAACGATGCAGGGCATAGTCCCTATTGTATCTGCTGGCGTCATTTACCATTTTCTATATATCCAGTCTTAGAATTTAATTCTGAAACAGGTCAGCATCCTGCATCAAACAAAACAGTTCTCCTTTAATTAAATGAATTTTAACACTTTTTTTTTACCATAAAAGCTACAGCACTTCTGTTTCACGTTGTATAACAATATGGGTAAAACTGATTGGCAATCAAAAAGCAATATTAACATTTGGAAGAACTATATAACATTCCACTTGTAATCAGTTTCAGAACCAACAGTCTAACAAACCAGTAATGGGTGTCAATTTTTTTTACTATTGGTTCTGTGGGTGTGGCTTGCTGGGTGTGGCATGGCTTGGTGGGCGTGGATTGGTGGGCGTGGCAGGGGAAGGATACTGTAAAAATCTCCATTCTCTCCCCACTCCAGGGGAAGGTTACTGCAAAATCCCCATTTCCTCCCAATCAGCTGGCACTCGGGAGGCAGAGAATAGATGGAGGCGGGGCCAGTCAGAGATGGTATTTACCAGTTCTCTGAACAACTCAAAATTTCCACTACCGGGTCTCCAGAACTGGTCAGAACCTGCTGAAACCTGCCTCTGTAACAAACACAGGGTTTCCTGTTTTAAGAGTGTTTTGTGCTATGTTTATTTATTTTATTTATTTATTTATTTTGACACAACATTATATATAAGCATAAGCATGAAAATAACTATATAATATATAAGCATATATATAAGCATAAGTATGTAATAACTATATTAATTGGATATAATGAAAGGAAACAATAGGACAAGAATGGTAGGCACGTTTGTGCTCTTATGCACGCCCCTTACAGACCTTTTAGGAATGGGGTGAGGTCAATAGTAGGCAGTTTTTGATTAAAGCTTTGAGAAGATTTTGAGAAGTTCTTAGATTTGGGGACTTTTGTCTGTGCATAGTATTTTCATTCTTGGCCCAAAGAAGCACTGGAAATTATATGCACCATAAAAATAAAATAAGCATAGAAATCAGCAATATCTCACAAGAAATAAAATCAAATTATGAATTTCAGTCATAGAGCAGCATTAAATACAATCAGGGAAAATTAAAACTACTTCAATAATAACACTAAAACATGGATTAAAAATAACTAAAAATTAAGGTTTCTAACATACTATTATATGTTATATATTATATATTCCATTGCCTTCAACAAGACCTAAGTTTAACTCATAGAATCATCTATTGTAATGTCCTTCCTGTTAAAGACTACTTCAGTTTTAATTGCAATAATACAAGAGCAACCAATAGATTTAAGCTTAATGTTTACCGCTTTAATCTAGATTGCAGAAAATATGACTTCTGCAACAGAATCATCAGTGCTTGGAATACTTTACTTGACTCTGTGGTCTCTTCCCATAATTCTAAAAGCTTTAACCAAAAACTTTCTACTATTGACCTCACCCCATTCCTAAGAGGACCATAAGGGGCGTGCATAAGAGCACAAACGTGCCTACCGTTCCTGTCCTATTGTTTTTCTTTTCTTCTTCATATATACCGTATATATATATATATATATATATATATATATATATATATATATATATATATATATATATATATATATATACATATATATATATATATGCTTATACCTCCTAATATTTACTCATATATATGTTTATATACTATATAATCTTTTTGTATGATACTTATATATTGTTGTGACAAAATAAATAAATAAATAAATAAAATAAATATTATAATATTAAATGCTAAAATCTCTTAATATTAATACTAAGTCTAAAGGCCTCTGAAAGTCTCAGAAAGGATATAAAAACAGATAAAGATTACAAATGAGGAAAAAATTGCAAAAATTCACCCATGCTTAGTTATCTGTTTGTGAATTTTAATTACCATTGGTAAAATCTAGCAATGTCATATGTAATAGCATACAAATGTGATTAATAATAAATAGTGTCTTAAGTGGGAAAATCAAGAAAAATTATGACATACAACATTTCAAAAAAACAAGAATGAAGTTTCATAACTAATTGGTAAAGGGGGCAATGTAAAAGCACCTGTGTGATGATCTCAGTAGCATTTGTACTACATGGACACGAACATGCTAAATGGACATCAACATGCTACATGGACAGGTTCTAACTTCTTTTTACCCAATAGAAGAAAATAGTTCTCCAATAAATGCCAATATGACTGGAACACAGGATACAGGGGAAATTTATTTGGTAGGAAATTCAGTTAGAAACAATTCTAATGAAGCTAATGGACTTATGTCCAGATAAGACTACATAGCAATGCCATCTTCAAAAGTGCATCATGTTTAACAAACAAATGGTCAGGCCTGAAGAATCAGGACCACACATTAAGTTCCAGTTAAGATGATTTATTCCCCCTGTCTATACAAAAATCTAGTCAACTAATAAAAGGTAAAGGCTTCCCCTATCCAGTTGTGTCTGACCCTGGGTCCATTTCCTAGCCGAGGGAGCCAGTATTGTCTGAAGACATTTCTGTGGCCATGTGGCCAGTATGACTATATGCCGAGGTAGGCAGAATGCTGTTACTTTCCCACTGAAATGGTACCTATTTATCTACTTGTATTTGCATGATTTCTAACTTCGAGATAGGCAGGAGCTGGGACAAGAACAGGAGCTCACCCTATCACAAAGTCCTTGGGTCTCGAACTGACTACCTTTTCGTCGACGAACCCAGCATTTTAATTGCTCCCCCACTGCGCCCCTAGTCAACAAATGGTCAGCACTAAACTGGCGCTAGATAAGAGTCAACGGAATTCAAGAAGGATTGAGCTTAAACCACTTGTGGGAACCTAATGACTCCAGGCTGATTCCTCTCCTGACTCTGCCCCTAGGCCCTGCCTTTCCTTCTCCTACAAATGACTTTTAAAATAAGAGAAGCACCTATCAGGTTGAAAGAAGCTCAACCAATTTTGGAGGCTAGGGTATGTATGTGTGTGTGTATGTCCCAGTATGAATGTCTTTATGAATCCAAGTAAAAGAAGAAATCCAAAGTATATTTTTCTCTATACATAACATCCAGTTGCTAGGTACATATAAGGGTTACGATTATAGTACACTATTAAATATTTACAGAGTCTTTCTATGTATGGCAACCATATATGCAACCATATTTCTGACATCAATACAGTTGAGCATGTCCAGAGGTATTTTACGAGAAGAGTTCTCCACTCCTCCGCAACCAACAAAATACCTTATTCCACCAGACTTGAAATCCTGGGTTTAGAAAACTTGGAACTCCGTCGCCTTCGACAGGACCTGGTTTTAGCTCATAGAATCATCCATTGTAACGTCCTTCCTGCCAACAACTACTTCAGTTTCAACTACAATAATACAAGAGCTACCAATAGATTTAAACTTAATGTCAACCGCTCCAGTTTAAAGCTTTTAAACTCTTTTAAAACTCCAGCAAAAGCTTTAAACAAAATCTATCCACTGTTGACCTCACCCCATTCCTAAGAGGACTCTAAGGGGCGTACATAAGAGCACAAACATGCCTACCGTTCCTGTCCTTTTGTTTCTTTCCCTATATATATATATGCTTATACTTCCTTGTTTCTCCTCATGTATTTGTTTATACATTATATAATCTTTTTGTGTTATGCTTGTATATATTGTCTTGACAAAATTAAATAAATAAATAAAAAATAAAAATAAAATGTAAACCGAAGGAAGAAGAGTGACTTTGGCGGACCTGATCATCCAACTTCCCAGTCAGACTTATGTTTCTGCTACATATCTACCTGAATATTTATAATAAAAGTTCATGATTCACTAAAAAAATTTGAAAAATCATGTAGACACGGCATGATCTCTGTGTTTATTTGCCCTGTGCTTTTTCATGTTTAATGCCTTGACCAATAGCAAATGTCAAAAAAAGAGGCAGCTCCGGGTCACTACTTCTGTTTGTAAACAAAGGGTAAATGTCAAATGTTTAACAAGCCAAACATAATGGTTAACACACTGTTCAGCATTATTAGATTAAGGGGGGAAAAAAGAAACCCCCTAATCCAACTGAAAATCTGAAATAGAGAAGACTGTTTTTAGACTGAATAAATTTTTATTTATAGGTTGTCTTTATTAGCCATTTGGATATTTCTGCACAAAATAAGTCCTTTTGCTGCAAGGTAATCCAAAATACAAAACAGATATTCGAAAAGCTATTCAGCAACTTGTTTCTAATTCTGCAATGCTTTGCATGGAAGACTATAACACAAACATAGCTCTGGAGTTACATCTTTTTGTGACAGAAAGCCAGGAGCTGGGGTGCGGGAACCCAAACGAAACCTCTGAAGATCAGATTGTAGCTCCAGAGCCTCTTCAAATGTCACTGTGGGAAGAAATTTCCACCTGGTTCAGTTCCAAGCTGAGAGAAAGACACTGGAAACATGGAGGCTGATTGGAAAGATGGTTTATTGATGAAGAAGAACCACATAGGTGTGTGGTTCTGGTGCAGCTGACCAAAATGGAGTTGAGAGTGGGTAGCTTTTATACCTTCTTTTGGGCTTTGCACTTGAGCTTCCTGTTCCTGTGTAAAAACATGTATTCTATTGGCTGTTGTCAGATTCCTATGGGATCATGTAGGGGTCATAGCTGGCTCTATAGGCAAAAGAGGAAATGTAAATCCTAGGTGTTTGTCTGAGCTAATCTGGTCATCCTCTGGTTTATTGTTTATCTGAGTTCCCAGTTGAAGTTTGGACTGCTCTGGGATGATGCAATGAAGGAGCTTGTGTTCTGAAAGGATATTGGGCAATTCCTATTGTGGCTTAATGGCTTTTGTCCTGTTTTGGAACTTGAGTGAGAGGGTTTGCTTCTAATCCTACCATTCTGCTTTTGTTCAGACTTTGCTACAGGGAGTTTCAAAATATCCTGTCTTGAATGGATTTCTGCCTACAGTATTTGGTTTGGCTATGAATAGAGCTATCTAAATACTTGTCTTCCTCTTTCAATAAGCTTTTTAACTCTTAAGTGCTGACATCTGCTGTGGGCTATTAAGCAAAGTGGGGGCTGCTTTCTGCCTCTAAAAAAAGGTTTCTCCATTTCTCTCTTTGGAGAAATATAATATTCTGCCTTTTTTCATATTTCCCAAAATATTTAATTCTTCTAGGAGGGCTAGGCGCTGACTTTCTACATCACATTTGTAATATGTAAAATAGCAGAAAAATAGTTAAATACAGAAAGAATAATTGTGTTAAACACATTTATTTTACATTTTCAATTAAAGCACAGGCCTTGCCCGCTTCCCAAGTTATATGTTTTGTTTTAGCAACAGAGAAAGTAGCGAAATGACTGAGTTCAAAAAATATTAAATCATTTCCCAATAATTTAACCATCAAAATTATTTACTTTCACTCCTTTTTCCATGAAACCCAGCAAGATTACATAGCCTACCTAGGTACTTAATCAGGAGTAAAATGTAAAAATTTTTGGTACCGGTTCTGTGGGCGTGGCTTGATGGGCATGGGTTGATGGGCATGTGACCAGATGGGCATGGCCAACTTGACGTCACTCACTGTTAGAGCTAGGAGTGCATTCCCTCTCTCCCACCCACCCCCTCCACCAATCCTCTATACCAGAGGTCTTCAAACTTGGCAGCTTTAAGACTTGTGGACTTCAACTCCCAGAATTCTCTAGACAGCATATCTGCTTGCCGGCACTTCTCCGGGAACTCGGCCCACGGAGTCCAGTGCTCCAGGGAAAGAAGGCTCAGCTGTGGCGCTGCTTCCCAGTGGTGAAGAAGCGGAGGGGGTGAAAGCCACTGGTGGGATGGTAGCCCCCCTGCACAGGGAGAGGGCCAGGCCCAGCCACACCACCATTAAGCCCGTGGCACTTTCCCTTCGGCCTGGGCACACTTGTAGTCATGCGGCAGGGCGAAGCAGAACATGGTGTGGATGGAGAAGCATATGCGATCACTGCACTTCTGCAGCAACAGGCATGCCAGGGCCTTCTTGCCCACCTCCATGTGCTGCATGTGGAAGGGGCTGCCACCACCACTCTCGCCACCCTTTCTCCCCACCTGCAGATGTCCGCCTGCCCGAAGCCACCTCCTGAAGCAGCCTGCCGCCGTTTGCTTTTGTTTCATGGCAGGAGAAGGAAGAAAGCGAACTGCAGCGGTGCTCCTGATGGGCAGGTGGGCCGTGGACATCCCAGGGCTGCTGCACATGTGCACGTGCATGTGCCATGCCACCAGCTTTTGTTTTCTTTCTTCTCCCACCGTGAACAATGGCGGGCTGGTTCGGGCGGTCACATACACACACACAGGCTCAGATTGGCAGCACCTGGATCTGCTCCAGGGCCTTTAAGAGCACCCAAGCGGACCCACCACCCCAGAGCAGATCTGGGCATTGCCATTCCAAGCCTGTGTGTGTGTGTCTTTGCTCCTGGTCTTTCGCAGTAGCCTGTGCCCGATGTCCCGTCCCCGGCTGCTCATCTTAAAGGTGCCTCACCCTCACTGTCCCGGGAAGAGGAGCGGGCGCCTCAGCTGTTCTGGCCGCCCCAGAGACCCCCAACCAGCCTGCCTGGGAAGCGCAACAGGTGAGGCGGTGGTTGCTCCCAGCAGGCTTGGAATGACAGCGTCCGGATCTGCTCCAGGGCCTTTAAGAGCAGCAAAAATCGGCTGTCATGCCACACAACCCCCAAGGTGGCTCTCCCAAGCAGACCCACTACCCAAGGAGCACAATCTGGGAGTGGCTTTGGCCAGCCCGGCTCGGACAAGGCGAGAAGGGGTGAATTACCGAACTCCAGTTCAGCCGGCTGGGGATGGGACATCAGGCATGGGCTGCTGGGAAAGACCAGGAGCAAAGACACACACACACACACACACACAAGCTGCGTGCACAGCGGTACTGGTGAGAAGCAGGAAGCTCAGGATGAGTGAAAAGGGGGCGCAGCTGAGCACTTTGTTTCTCTGGAACTGGTAGTAAAAATTGCTTAAGAAGTAAAAAAAAAAAGTTGTGCATAGCTCAGCTGATCGTCGGATTTTTTATTTTATTTATTTTTTTACTTTTTAAGCATTTTTTTACTACTGGTTCTCCGGAAGTAAAACTAGGAAGTAACGACGACCGGGCAGGTGGATGTAACCTCAAGCTGCCATCACTACTGGTTCTTCAAACTACCAGCCATCATTGCTACCGGATTGGTCGAACCGGTCCGAACCGGGAGCATTTCACCTATGCTCAATAATGATGAAAATATATCATTTTTACAGCATTCTCTACAGATGTACAATTTGGACAATGAGAATGTGGAATTAACTCAGAGATCCAGAGTTCTTTGTGTCAACAACTATGCAGGTTGGAATAATCCTTGTTTACTTGCTTACACCAGTCTGATCCCTCCCTGAAAACTCCAGAGGAAACATAATAATCATGGGATAAACGGAAAAGGCTTCCTATTCACTGGTAACAGAAAGGCAGAGAAAAGAAATAAATACACTATTCTATTCCTGGAACAGAAAGTCTCTCTCAACCATCTATCCTGGAAATGTTTCAACTTGATCATAGGTCACCTAAAATTGAAGTATCCAACTTGCTGATCAAATAATACTATTAAGACTTAAAGAAAACTTTAAAGTGGAGGGGAGACTCAATGAACCTAGATTTTGAAATAAATCTAGTTATAATTGTGAGAGATAAAAAAGAGAAAAAAATGTATCTTTGACCTGATAAAGCAGATCTCTTTAAATGTTTCCAATATTTAGTCAAAAAAAGGCTTAGCTGGATCACTATAGAGTGGTCATTTTCTTTCAGCCCAACCAAACCCAAAGGATCACTCTGGGAATAATTCATGGAGAGTTCATTTACAGAGAAATGATGGCTATGCAATGCCCTAATGGAAAATAATAGTTTTTTCTCTGTGTAGCACTTCAATAATCTTTCTATGGTAAATTAAAATGATTGCTACTGCTCTGTGAACTTTCTACTATTAACTCCCAGGGTTAACCAACTTAATTTCTCTGGAAGTTACCTCAAATATTACATGAAAAATGCAGGTCCTGACCAGTAGTGGGTTCCACTTACATTCACTGCCGGTTTGGAACCGGCAGCACGCATGCGCAGAGCATCCATGATAAGGACTGGGTGGATGGGCGGAGCCTTCCACCACCGCCACTACCGGTTTTCCCGAACCGGGGAGAATCGGTAGAAACCCACAACTGGTCCTGACTGTATAAGGAACATGCGGTGAAGTTACGTAGCTGGAACACCCTTAGTTTTATTTTACATCAACCATTCTCTATACTGTGCCACACAAAAACATTGTTTTCATATCTTGGTGTAGTAAGAACAGGGTCTCATATAAGGAGGGAAAAACACCAACAAAATGTGGACCAACCCCAATAATGATACTGAGACCCATAAATCCTATAAAGTAGCAAAAGAGATGAGGATTGACTCCTGTCCCCCATCGCAGAGATGACAAAAAAGTAGCAGATTTACAGCTTCCGTATTTTATATTTTAGAACATATGCTAAACACGAATACTAACTGAAATATCTATTTGAATCATGTTGAAGCCCTCAGTATCTTTGTCAACGTTTTTTTTCTAAACATGTGCCTGCCATCTAGTGGCTTAAGTTCACAAAAGAAACCCCTAGAGAAAAGTGGTTACAATAAAAACTCAGTTCTGTCCTTTGTGAAATGCATGATTTTATTATTATCATAATATACTTTATTCATTAAACATGAAACTTAGTCAACTGAACATTTAAAAATGTATCACAAATATCATTATCTAGCACTGATGGTTAATACAGGTTGCTGCCAGCATCCTAGGTATCAACCAAATATCATATTTTTCGGACTATAAGATGCACCGGACTAAGACGCACCAAAATGTGGAAGAGGAAAACAACAAAAAAAGTTTTCGTCTCCACATGCCCCATTTTTGGCCCTTTTTGGGGCCTTTTTCAGCCTTTTTTCAGCCCATTTTGAGGCTTTTTTGGGCCCATTTTTTTCCAAAAAATGGGCTGAAAAAAGCCTCAAAAATGAGTCAAAAAAAAGGCCTGAAAAAGGCTAAAAAAAAAAAAAGGCCTGAAAATGGGGCATGTGGAGGGCAAAAAACAGCTGGTGGTTTGCCCTGAGAAGCAGCAGAAGATTCTGGGATTTCTTGACAAGAGGGTGTCTGGGTAGGATGCTCCTGTCTCCTTTTCATCTGCCATGTTGCACCGTTTTCCTGGTTTTAGCCAACTTAAGGCAAATTCATAGGAAGATAGGCTCCATATGATCTTTTTTCTTTTTGAAGGGGAAGGTTTGCCTTTGAATTAGTGTGAACTCCTGGCAACTACCTGAGCAAGAGCCTGCAGTTTTCTTGGCAAGGTTTTTCAGAAGTGGTTTGCCATTGCTTCTTCCTAGGATTGAAAGAACGTGTCTGGCCCAAGGTCACCCTTGTGCCCAAGATTGGACTAGGACCTACGGTCCCTGAATTTCTAGTCTGATACCTCAACCGCTAACACCAAACTGGCTCTCTCATATGCTTCACATAGGTAAATTATCCTATAATCATGATTCAAATCATAGCCTATTAAGACAGTCTATCAATTATTCCAGTGATAATTGAATAGTTGTCATAACCTACTTACATCTGAACAGAACCTGCATGCCATTTTCAGCTACGTGGTGCTTGTAACCCAAAGGAATATCTGAAGAAATAATCAGCCCAATATCAAGTTTTGCAATATCCCTCCTACTTTATAGAAGTAAACTACATGCAAAAGGCTGTTGTTCTTTATAATATAGTAATTTTCTGGCAGTCCACATGGTTAGGACTATATAGCAGTAATTTTTGCATACAACATTCATGCACCAAATAAAGTCTTTTTATTTGGATTATAAGGTAAGAATATTCTTCTGAAACAAGTCAAATGCTACTGACCGTAGCCTTATATAATCAGCAGGTGTCAAGCAGATGACACAGGCATCTATAGTTCATACAGTTGTGTTCAATTTCACCCAGTGAGGCCATCTGAACCATAAGATCTCTCTGGCAGAAGAACTTATATATATCCTTCTACCTGACAGAAATACTCTCACAGATCAATCAAGGTAAAGGATGTACCTAAGCAGACATCACCACCTTAAATTGGAAATAAAAGACATAAAGCTCTAAGCTTTTATATATCTTGCGTTAGGTATGGAAGTAGATTAATGGCAGGTTAAAAAAAACAACCCTCAGCTATTTTCTACTGTACCTTACATCAGTTCTTTTATCCAACCAGTTGGTAGGAAATATTCCCTTCTCTTCATATGTTTCTCCTCCTAACAGGATGACATTGCTTTAATGGAGAGTCTGTCCCTAGGAAATAATTTTTAAAATGTCCCAAGATAGGCTTAGAAATCATGTTTGAAAATATTACCCATCTGCCATGCTTTGTAAATAAGGAGTTAATTGAAAAGAATAATTATTACTGTCAAAGAGTATAAACAACTGTGCTGCCACACTCACACATCAGTGGGGTTTATGGAAGGTTTTATTTGTCTTCCCTGTTAGCTCATGGGTTATAGAAATTCAGAATCTCAGGAAACACGAACGAACACACAGCCATAACCCACACACGTTGCTTCCAGCAATGCCTCCCTCTGTCTGCTGTGCTAAATAGCTCCCGATGCAGCCCATCAAGAGGGGTGGGGTCCTTTCCCAAGCAATCTGGCAAACCTCAGTCTTTCTGCCCTGCATGATCTGAGATCTACCTGTTGTGACTCATCCTCCCTCATCTCCTCAGCCGGGCCCCTCCCGTCTCCGACCGGGCCTGTTATCAGACTCCGAGTCTGATAATGAAGATGAATGGCCTGTCATGCCTCCAGCCCCCGGCACTGGCCCCATGCCCGGATAAACCTCGAAGGGACTTGGCAAGCTGCAGAGGCTTCGTTGCCAAGTTTGCCATGGACTTCCTTGACTCGTTCGTCCGAGTGGGGGGTGGGACACGACACTACCATGGCAGGCAGTTCCTCTCCATCCTCTTCACTGGCCTGAAAGCTGTCCCCAGCTGAAGCCTGTAGGGGCCGGAATAGCTCAGGCTGTAAGGAGCCTGTTATTAGAACACAATAGCCTGCAATTACTGCAGGTTCAAGCCCGGCCCAAGGTTGACTCAGCCTTCCATCCTTTATAAGGTAGGTAAAATGAGGACCCAGATTGTTGGGGGGGCAATAAGTTGACTTTGTAAATATACAAATAGAATGAGACTATTGCCTTATACACTGTAAGCCTCCCTGAGTCTTCGGAGAAGGGCGGGATATAAATGTAAATTAAAAAAAAAAAAAGCCTGTTCTAGCTGGCAGTGCAGGATCAGTAATTCCTAATGAGCCAGGAATGATCTCATTCTCCCTCGAGCCGGCCTCTGAGGAGTCATCCAAAGGAGATATCACAACAACCAAAACACCCCACAGTGGCTACAGCCATTATGCTGTCCCAAGGCTTAGAAGAACTTGCAAGTTTTCAATTGCTTTCTAAATATTTGGTGTGTCTGTGGAGGAAATAAAGTTTTTTTGGGGGGGGATGCTGTTCCAGAGAGCAGGCACAATAGTTTGTTTCCCGCATACATTATTCTAACAGAAAAAAATTCATTAAAAGTTTTCTTAATCCTTCTTGGCCATATTTTCCCAATTTTGTGAAAGAAGCTTTGGAATCCATTTGCAAACATAGTTTAATGATCAGTTCGTCTTTCCCTTTTTTTAAAAAAATGGGCTTCTTAATTCCTCTTTTGTTTGCTCACCTATCCTCCTTTTCTCTTGCTTCTTCCAAACAGTCAAGATGTAATACCATATAAGAATAATTAGGTGACATTTTCATTTCCCCCCTTTCCAAGTTTACCACCTAAGTACAATAATGTCAGGACTGTCATCCCGCTGCAGCAGCTATGCTTTGCCAGATGCCAGTCTACTGTACACAATGGGGAGCGGGAGCTGCGGGGAGGCAAGGAGTTGGGATAAGGGGGAATCAAAACTACTCACTGTGCCATCCCATGAGCATGCATTACCATGTAATGCAACACCTTCCAGCCTGCCAAACCATAGACTGTTACCAAAACAATTTGTTTGAATGTAGTTGGACAAGGGGATACATCCAGAGGGAACGGTGGGGAAGAGTTAAACAGATGATTTTGGAATCAAAAATTAGATTCAGATTTGCTACGCTGGAACCACTTGGCTTTAGTAAAGGGTACTTTCAATAGCAATGGAGTCAATAGCCTTTTCTTTTCTAACTGACCAGGGACAGCTGACCAATAAACTTCCAGAGAGGTAGTCTTATTAGCCAGTCTTAGTACCTGACAGTCTTAGCACCTGGATCCCAAGCAAATTTATGATATAAGCCTTCTTCATCAACAGAATGAGATAACTCTTCCCAGTTTTGTATTTTGCTGGATGAAGTGGCAATAAATTTTTTAAAAAATAAATCCTGGGACAATAGAGTGCAAAATAGGTGCAGTGACTGTTTTCAGCAAGAATAGTTTGCAGCCAATGTCTCTCTGTCACCGATGCAGCTTCTTCTTCTTCTTCTTCTTTTTTGATATATTGTTGATCCTCTGGTTGCTTTTTTATATGTGGAAAGGCTGTGACCTGTTACAGAAAACATCTGTTCCAACTAAGTTCTATTGATTTTCTCCGGAGTTTATTGCCAACAGAGCACTTTCAAATTGTAGGTTTGATCAAGAGGCTCTTGACCAAACTTTCAAGATGTTAAAGCTTGGATCACCTGAATTTCATTTCTGTTGCAACTGTATATACACTTACTTTCACTATATTTGACGGGACTTACATCTATTCCCCAGATAAGGGAAGGTGATAACTCAGTAATAGAGCACATGTTTTGCAGAAGAAAGTTTCTAGTTAAAATCCAGAATCCCAGGAGTATTGCCTCTACTATTGCCAGTACTGGACTAGATGGACAATTGATCTGACTTGGAGCAAAGTAGTTCTTTATATCATTCATGGTATTGGTTTGCAATCAAAATCTCTCAGGGTATCAGATATAAACAGAAAAAAATCTGGATGACCATTAGGTAGCAGCAAAGACCAAAGAAAGTTCTTTGCAGCTCAGCTCCGGTAGCCCTACTTTATGTATACTTAGCTTACTCAATTAAGAATGTTTTGCTAATGATTGCATTTATGTGAGAATGTGCAGCTCTGTAATTTCCTCTCATAATAGAGAGTCATTGCTTTAACCTATAGTTATTAGCATGCTTGTCTGAAATCGGCTCTTAATAACATGTATTGTTAATCTGTGGACAGCAAAATGTGTAGGCAGAATTCAGAGTGTTATTTAAACTCTAAATTGGCAGAAGATAGGGTTCAAAGAGCTTTCTCAAGATTGCTTTTCATACTTCTAAAAATTCTCATATATTTTTTGTTTGAGGGCTTAATACTTTTTCCAAAAATATCACGCAGGATATAATAGAATTAATAATAAATGGCTTACCACTACAGTATGTCAATACAACCTCTCCTACACTAATCTGAAAACATTCAACAAGCATCAAGCATGCAGGTGAAATCCAAACACCAGTTTCTGTGAAATACTCCAAGGTTAATATAAATTTTAATAAAGTTAGGTAAATTTCTCTAATTTTCTTGCTCATATTTTAAGAAAAAAAAGTATTTATTTTTAGACCTCTAAAACTCTTTGATCTTTATGGTTCCTGAAAACTTGTTCTCCAATACTTTACTAACTGGGAAATTGGTTGATAACAAAATGGAAATCTTTGATTACAAAAGGCAACTTCTAAAAATGAGGGGACTGATAATAAAAAGACTAAAATGATACAACGAAAGGACCCAATCTCTTCTTAGTACATGGAGGGTTTTTAAAATCCCAATATTTTGGTTTCAATTAGAAAGTTATTCCATAAAGTAAGGAAAATAAACCAAGTGGTAATGAATAGACAAGAATGTATCCAGATAAATCTCTTCTTTTTTCACTAAGTTTTTTTTTTCTTTTCAGAAAGCAGATCTGGGGGAGATCAGAGAAGATCCTGAAACATAGGGAAGTAAAGATGGAGGTAGTAAATCTCTGAAAATGTTTGGTTTTATAGTTTTAAAATGGTTATTCTTTAAATTCTGAATTGGGTATAAGGCTATATAAATGTTTTAAATAATGAATGATGGAATGAATTCTAAAGTCAACTTGCTCTTCAGTCTTTGGTCTAGTAGAAAGATCTCTGCAGAAATTTCTGGGTGAGAGACAGATGAAGAAAGATCATTCTGAAACTAATAAGAAAGAGAGACAGAAACAACTGCAGAAAATAAAATATTCCTTATCTGTTTATCCCCAAATTATAGCTCTGTGAGTTTAGCTAGAACTCTCCATCAGAATTTTATGCTTTATTATAATATGCGTATAATTACATGCTGTAAGGTTTCCGAAATTTTAATATAGTATCTATCATTACTGTCTCTAGATATATGCTTGCTACAAATGCTCTGTGGGATTGTACGCACGTGTGTGTAACGTGGAGCATTTCCAGACAAAAGTGAGCTGGTGACTCATTGCATGTGCTGCTCAGCAATCATACTTTTCTTTTGTACCATTCTGTGGGAGACTGGTGTTTAAGCTGCTGTCCATGGTTATTGGTGCTAAATACTTCACTGAATCCACTTATAATTGTTGGCATTTAACTCCCTAAAATTAAAAAGGGAGATTTACATTTCCCCATTTCTTATTTTTAATAAAAATGGTTTTTTAAATTATATTTTGATGCTATCATTTTTTTTTTCTTAAAAGGAATCAGATTGGTGTGGAGTGCTGGGGTGGGGGGGCTGCAGCTTTGTGCTGTGGCTCTGGGGTGGCTGACCACGGTATGGGGCTTGAGGCAGCACTCCTCAATGGTAGGAGCACTGGAGCTGAAATAGAGATCTGGGTTGGGGGCAGCCAGCTGAGGCTGCTGAAGGCTGCTTTAGTCCTAGAACTAAAACCAAGGAGTGCCACTGTACATGGCAGCCAAAGCAGAGATGGGGGAAGGGGAAGATAAAATGGAGTTGAAACACCCTTGTGATCTTAAATGTGGGCAGGCTGCCAAGTGTCAAATTTTGATCACGTGACTAAGGGGTTCTGCAATGGCAGTTACTTTGGAGACCAAGTGTAAGAACCATTCATTCAGCACCACTGTTAACTTTGGATGGTTGCTGAACGAATGGCCTTTAAGTGAGGATTACCTATAGATTCCACAATTTAAATTCTGCCTCAACGTTTTTGGAGAGTTTCAGTAGACACATGGAGAGAGATGATCAATAACAGTGATCAAATGAGCAAATGAATCTTTTTTATAGCTAAAGGAGAGTGATAAAAGGTACAACTGAAAACAGCGAAAAAGTCTTAAATAAAACTAGAATAACACAGGCAATTTTAATAGATGAAATTAAAATATTACAATTATGGGAGACCTTTCACCAATTGATCCTAATATTCATAATTTCTGCACCAATGTTTTGCTATAATCTGAGTTATAAATGGCTAACAATCCAAGAAAAGGATGGTCACCTACATTTTGTCATATCATCCAGGGTACTGATGTAAAAGAGGCAGGATATAGGTATTAGCAGTGGAATGCAATACTGCAGGCTACTTCTGCTAATCACCGGCTGCCAGCAGTTTGGCAGATCGAATCTCACCAGAGTCAAGGTTGACTCAACCTTCCATCCATTATAAATGAGGACCCAGATTGTTGGGGGCAACATGCTGACTCTGTAAACCGCTTAGAGAGGGCTGTGAAGCACTGTAAAGTGGTATATAAGTCTAAGTGCTATTGCTATTACGGATATATCTATAAATGGTACAATAAAATAACATATACTGCATTATTTCAACATCTCCAGTTTCACATGGGCAAACATGTTTCTTAAATGGGATTTTAGAGTAATGTCCCTGTAATAACGCAGAAGGCAAAATATTATGTCTTGTTTACAAGTTTTACTGTGAATATTTGGATTTTCAAAAGCTTTTGACAGTATTCCCCATTAAAGGCTCTGAGTAAACTTAGCAGTTATGGAATAAGGTAACCTGTATTTTTATGAATTTCTAAATGATTTCAAAAAGTTATATGTAGGCATAAATGGGCAATTTTCTCAATAGAGAAAAGGGAATTAAGAAATGGAATTTCTCAAGTATCTGTATTCAATATGATGCTTTTAAAACTTATAAATTATCTTCTCTTGGGATCAGCAGTATGCTGACCAAATTTTCAGACAATATAAACTTTGCAGGCTGATAAAAAAAATTAAAGCTACTGAAGAATTGCAGAAGAATATCTTTAACTGGATGGAAGGTCCACCAGTTGGCAATTCAACTAAATGTAAAGTGATGTACATTGAGGCAAAAACACCATAATTTCATATATACAGTATGCTAATGAAATCTAAGCTCTCTGAAAATGACCTTAAGATTGTAATGAGCAGCCCAATGAACATGTTGACTAAGTATACAGCAGCATTCGGAAAGGAATTGTAATGTCCTCATACAAATCCACAGTATGTTTGCATCAAAAGACCAAAAAATATAATAATAGCAAAAGTACATTATAATGTATTTATTTTATTATAAATAATAAAAAACAATATAATGAAGGGAAATTGGAGGACATGATAGAAAATGGAATGGAATGGAACGGAACAGAACAGAACAGAATAGGTTCATTTGGCCAAGTGTGATTAGACACACAAGGAATTTGTCTCCGCTGCAGAAGCTCTCAGTGTACATGCAGAGTAATAATAATCATAATAGTGATACCAATAAGAGAAGGTAGTAGAAAAGATGAGAAGGATAATAGTAATACAGCCATACTACATGGGTAAATATAAGGTAAAGGTTCCCCTCGCACATACGTGCTAATCGTTCCTGACTCTAGGGGGCGGTGCTCATCTCCATTTCAAAGCCGAAGAGCCAGCGCTGTCCGAAGACGTCTCCGTGGTCATGTGGCCGGCATGACTCAACGCCAAAGGCGCACGGAACGCTGTTACCTTCCCACCAAGGTGGTCCCTCTTTTTTCTACTTGCATTTTTACGTGCTTTCGAAACTGCTAGGTTGGCAGAAGCTGGGACAAGTAATGGGAGCTCACCCCGTTACACGGCAGCACTAGGGATTCGAACCGCCAAGCTGCCGACCTTTCGATCGACAAGCTCAACGTCCTAGCCCCTGAGCCACCGTGTCCCCTTGGGTAAATATACTTAGACATAAAACGGTACTGTGGGAATTAAGTGTTTAGCAGAGTGATGGCACTGGGTGGGTGGGTGGGAACACTGTCTTTGTGTCTAGTTGTTTTGGCATGCAATATCCTGAGGGGAGAAGTTAAAACAGTTAATATCCAGAATGTGAAGGGTCTGTAGATATTTTCTCAGCCCT
The DNA here is from genome assembly GCF_028640845.1 of Ahaetulla prasina. Lineage (NCBI taxonomy): Eukaryota > Metazoa > Chordata > Lepidosauria > Squamata > Colubridae > Ahaetulla > Ahaetulla prasina. The sequence goes on from NC_080539.1 coordinate 161,236,090, forward strand.
TTTTCTGACTTGTGCAGTATACAGGTCCTGAATGGAAGGCAGGCAGGGTGCACTTGTTTTTTTTTCTGTAGTCCTAACTATCCGCTGAAGTTTGTGCCTATCCTATTTGTACCTGTCCTGTTTGTACTGCTGTACTAAACCAGACAATTATAGAAGTACATATGACAGACTCAATAATTCCTCTGTAGAACTGCATCAGCAGTTCCTGGGGCATTCTGAACTTTCTGAGTTGATGCAGAAAATAGAGTTGAAATTATCCATATAACTCTCTAAAGTAAAACCTTCTAATAACCATAACTGTCAAGAAGAATGCCAACCTTGTAATGCCCTTATGCAAATTTATAGTATTTCTGCATCTAGAATACTCAGTACAGTTCTGGTTACGATATTTGAAAAAGTATATAGTAAGAGCTGGTAAAATGTAGAAGAGAGTGATCAAAATGGTGAGGCTCAATCATCTTCCCTCTTAAAATGTTTGGAACCGTAGCTTAAAAAAAAAAAAAGACTGAGATGGGGACATGATGAAGGTGATCAATCATATAACATGAAGTGAGGTAACTTTAAATAGCTTTCTACATCACCATCTGCTTAAGAAATATTACCCAGGTTGCACTGAATTTATACAGGTAGTCCTCAACTTAAAACAGTTCATTTAGTGACAGTTCAAAGTTACAACGGCGCTGAAAAAAGCGAGTTATGACCGTTTTTCACACTTACAACCACTGCACCATCCTCTTGGTCACATGATCAAAATTTAGATGCTTGGCAACTGACTCATATTTATGACGGTTGCCGTATCCTGGGGTCATGGGATCACCTTTTGAAAAGCAAAGTCAATGGGGAAGCCAGATTCACTTAGCAAGCATGCAATGATTCACTTAACAACTATGGCAAAAAGTCGTAAAATGAGGCAAAAGTCACTTAACAAATGTTTCTTTTAGCAACAGAAGTTTTGGGTTCAATTGTGCTCGTAAGTCAAGGACTACCTGTATTTGATTTTTCTTTTGACATGCATGTTTTTGTTCCTGTTTAAAACTCATCTACAGTAAAGACTTAATAACCTTGAAAATCAAATTTTACAGAAATACAATGGGACACTCTATTTATGTTATTATGATCTTACAGTAATCGTGGGGATTCTTTCTAACACACAATCTAATGCTTCTCTCATGGTTTTTAAACTTTCTGAGATTATTTCAAGGCTGCTGGGTTTCATCTTCAGCATTAACATAACATAATATTACTTGGTACAGGCTAAATTATAACAGTATGTACAGACTGAAATACAGATGTTTTTGGCTGTCAGCTATCACTGAAATATTAACAATGTGTGGCCCCTTTGCCGAGAGATAATATGTAAGGAAATGTTTGAGCAGAATGAAAGCAAAAATCTGACTAGGGATAATGAATTCTTTACTTTTTCCAAAGTAAAAGCAAATCATCATCATCATCATCATCATCATCGGGGCGTGCATAAGCGCACAAACGTGCCTACCGTTCCTGTCCTATTGTTTTTCTTTTCTTCTTCCTATATATATATATATATATATGCTTATACCTCCTAATATTTACTCATATATATGTTTCTATACTATATAATCTTTTTGTATGATACTTACATATATTGTTGTGACAAAAATAAATAAATAAATAAAAATAAATAAAATTAATAGTAGTAGAAGAAGAAGAAGAAAAAGAAGAAGAAAAAGAACTGGAAAAAATCATGAAATATCGCGACCTGGTGAAACTACACGGCTATGGATGAAACATGTAACAGTGATACCCATTGTCATCGAGTTACTTGGTACCATGTCTAAGAATTTTATAAGATACATCAACTAATTGCAGCTTCCTACAATAACACCAGCGGAACTGCAAAAAAACTGCGCTACTCAGAACATCGTATAACTTAAGAAGATACTTGGTTGATACCTAGGATGCTGGCAGCAACCCATATCAACCATTAGCTATTATTAGTCAAAGCTATTTGTGATGTATTTTTGTATTTTTGAATGTTCAGTTGACTGAGTTTCATGTTTAATGAATAAAGTTAATAATAATAATAATAATAACAACAACAATAAAAATAACAGAGCTGGAAGGGTCCCTTTAAGACTTGTGGACTTCAACTCCCAGAGTCCTTCAGCCAGCAAAGCTTGGTTGGAGACCCCTGTTCTAGTCCAACCCCCTGCTCAAGTAAGAGACCCTGTACCATTTCAGACAAAAGTTTGTCCAGTGTCTTCTTAAAAACCTCCAGTGATGTAGCAACTGACAACTTCTGAAGGCAAAGCAGTTCTGTTATGTATTCATGTATGTACCTTTAAATATTTGAGCGGGAAATCAGCACGTTGCTGATTGGACAAAGCCTCCAGCAGAACTGTATAAAAGGAGAGGTTTTTCCTCCAGCCTGTTGCTGGGTTCACCCTATATTAAAGAGCTGTTGTCACTACCTTGGTCTCCAGCCTCGTCACTTCCCGAACTTAACATTGGCGACGAAGGTGGGATCTCGAGGCTAAGGAGAACCAGAACCGAGCTGAAGCACGATAGACTCGAACCCAGCAAACTCAGGGCAGAAAAGCGGAGATGGCCAGTTACACTCCGCCCGCACCGTTTGACCCGGCTAAAGAGAAATGGGGAACGTATATGACCCGTTTCGAAAGCTTTCTAGAAGCCAACGAACTGCAAGGAGTTCCAGATAACCGAAAAAGGGCTTATTTCTTAAGCCACTGTGGTCCGGAGGTCATTGATATCGCGGAAGCCCTGGCAGAGCCATCACCGTTGCAGTCGGTGTCGTGGCCAACCCTACAGACTTTACTGAAAAACCACTTCGCACCAACGCCGTCCAAATACGTGCGGCGGTTTGAATTCGGAGAGCGAAGACAGATGGAGGGCGAATCCATCGGTGACTACATGGCCGCCCTAAGAAAAGCGTCCAAGGACTGCGGATACCGCGACCTAGACGAGGTGCTCCTCGAGCAACTCATCCGAGGGGTCAAAGACATCCGTTTGCGGCGACGGCTGCTAGCAAAGAGCAACCTAACGCTGGCCAACGCTCTGGACGAAGCCAGAGCACATGAAATGTCCTCCCAAGCGGCAGAGACACTGCAGAAGCCGGTCCCACCAAAGGCGAGCGCGAAGGCAACTCCGGTGCACCAGGAGGAGGTTCAGACCGAATCCGACGGTGAAGATGAGGAAGGGGTCTGCCGCACCGAGAAACGCGACAAAGGGGACCGAGACGAATGCGGAAGCTGCGGGGGTCAACACCAGCGCCAACGCTGCAAGTTTAAGGACGCGACATGTCGGCGGTGTGGGAAGAAAGGGCACCTAGCTCAAGTTTGTCGAGCGGCCCAACCTTCCCGCCGAAAATTCAAATCGGCCAATCAGAGCGCGGAATCGGCAAGGCGACCCGCGATTGGCTCAAACAAAAAAGGCGCGGATTCCAACCAAACAACTGTGGTCATAGGCCGCGCCTCGACCCAAGTGGAGAAGATCTTCACCAAACCGAAAATAGAGGGAGTACGGTGCCGGCTCGAAGTAGACACGGGATCAGCGATCACCATCATGTCCTGGGACACTTTGGCGAAGTCACTGCCGTCAGTCGCGAAGCGCCATCTGCAAGCACAACGGCTACGAGTCCACGACTACCAAGGGAATCGCATCCCTGTTCGAGGGACCACCTCCGTCCGAGTCGAGTACGGACCACACAAGAAGACCCTGCCCATCACGATCGTCGAAGGGACCCTGCCCAGTCTGTTGGGACTAGACTGGTTTCGTGCCCTGGGCATGGGAGTGACTGGCATCTACAGAAGTGACTGTAACCTGAAAGACATTCTCTTTAACGAGTTCGAAGATGTCTTCAAGGACTGCCTGGGCAAGTACAAGGGGACCCCTATTTCCTTCAACTTAGACCCCCAGGTAGCCCCCATTAGGCTTAAGGCGAGGAGAGTCCCCTTTGCCCTAAAACCAAAAATCGATAAGGAGCTGGATAAGCTCATAAATCAGGGGATTTTGGTGCCAGTCGATCACGCAAAGTGGGAGACGCCAATCGTCACCCCAATAAAGCCGGACGGGTCAATTAGAATTTGCGCTGACTACAAGGCGACGCTTAACAAAGCCTTACAGAAAAGCGCTTACCCGGTTCCCGTGGTGCAACACTTATTGCACTCTTTGGGGCAAGGGCAAGTCTTTGCAAAGTTAGACTTGGCCCAAGCCTACCAACAACTGCCCGTAGACGCCCGCACAGCCGAAGCCCAAACGATTGTAACGCACAGGGGGGCCTTCAAGTGCACCCGATTGCAATTTGGGGTGAGTGTGGCACCAGGGCTGTTCCAAAACCTGATGGAACGACTACTGCAGGGGCTCCCAGGGGTAGTACCCTACTTCGATGATGTCCTAATTTCTGGGGAAAACATAGAGGAATTGGGGGAGCGTTTAAGAAAGGTTTTGAGAATATTCCGGACAGCCGGATTAAAAGTCAAGGCAAACAAATGCCAGATAGGGGTCGAATCCGTCGATTTCTTGGGCTACCGGATAGACAAGAAAGGAATTCACCCTACTGAGAGCAAGGTCAAGGCAATTAGGAAGGCTCCAGCGCCCAAAAACAAAGCAGAGCTGCAGGCATTCCTGGGATTGGTAAATTTTTACGCGGTCTTTTTAAAGAACAAAGCAACCATTGCCGAACCGCTGCATAGGCTTTTAGGGAAAAATACTGTCTGGTCTTGGGGGAAGTCGGAAAATAGGGCTTTTGAGGCAGTAAAGAACCTGCTCTCAAGTGATAGCCTGCTCATCCAATATCACAACTCATTGCCCCTAGTGCTGGTCTGCGATGCCTCCCTTATGGGGTGGGGCTGTACTCAGCCATAGACTTCCAAACGGCACAGAAGCCCCTATAGCTTTTACTCTAGAATGATGTCCTCCCAGAGAGGAACTACAGCCAATTAGATAAAGAAGCACTAGCCATTGTGTCAGGGGTTAAAAATTCCACGAATATGTCTTTGGGCGGATTTTGAAATCGTGACTGACCACAGACCGCTACTAGGGATACTGGCTGGCGACCGCCCAACGCCTGTGGCACTTTCGCCACGCTTGACCCGATGGACTATATTCTTAGCCGCTTATTCGTACAAGCTGCAGCATCGACCAGGAAAAGAAGTGGGGCATGCGGACGCGTTAAGCCGATGCCCACTACCAGGGCGACCGAAGACCCCACTCCGGGACGCCCATCCTACTTATTGACTCTTTGGACTCTGGCCCAGTCACATCTAAGGAAGTGGCTCGGCATCATACCGGGACATTGTGTTAAGGACTGTACTCGGTTGGGTACAGAGAGGGTGGCCGCTGCGCGGGCGAGCAGTTCAAAGAATTTGTTAAAAACGAGATGAGCTCTCGGCTCAAGGGGTGCCTGTTATGGGGTGATCGTGTAATAATTCCTGATAAATTAAGGGAAAGGTATTGGACCTCCTCCACGAGGTCACCCAGGGATCGTAAGGATGAAGGGGTTAGCTAGAAGCTATGTGTGGTGGCCACTCATGGACGCAGAGATTGCTGAGAGGGTAGGGTAATGCCAGGCTTGCCAAGAGTCCAGACCTCTACCCCAACGGCCCCAGTCAGAGAATGGGAAAAGCCCCAAGGGCCCTGGTCAAGAATCCACATTGATTTTGCTGGCCCTTTCCACGGCCAAACGTTCCTAGTGGTTGTTGATGCATTCTCAAATGGTTGGAGATCATACTCATGAAATCCACTACGGCCGAAGCAGTAATCGCAGCCCTCGCCACCTATTCGCAACTCACGGGTTGCCGGACACTCTGGTGTCCGACAATGGGCCTCAATTCACGGCAGCCCAGTTTGAAGAATACCTGGCAGAGGAGGGCATCCGACATGCCCTCTCTGCGCCTTTCCACCCTGCGTCGAATGGCCTTGCAGAGCGTTCCGTCCGGAGCGCTAAGGAGGCATTGTCCAGGCTCAAGCCAGGTGACTGGCAAACAAAGATAGATTTCTTCCTGGGCATTCAGCACAGAACCCCAAGCACGGCTACAGGCAGAAGCCCAGCCGAATTGTTGATGGGACGGAAACTCCGGTGCCCACTGGACCGTCTGAATCCCCATTACACACCAGAGGGTTACAAGGGGGAACTAGAAAAAACAAGGGAAATGGGCATAGGCGACCGGGTGTGGGCCCGAAACTATGGGGACGGCCCTAGTTGGCTCGCAGGACAAATTATAAAGACAACCGGCCCAAAATCGTATTTGGTAGAACTACCAGACAACCGAGTGTGGAGGCGCCACATAGATCAGATAAGGAAACGAATAACCGATCAAACCGAACCAAATAAAACAGATCATGACCAATGTCCGTTTGAATTCACAGCTGACAATGACCCGGGGGAGGCGCAAGACTTAGCTGAGGTCCCAGAGTTCCAGCGACGCCATCAGGTTCCCGAGGGAAACAGCAGGGAAAGTTACAAAAGTAATCCAAGGCCGGATGGCCAAGAAAAAGAGGCTGCCAATAATCCAGGGCCCGTTGGCCCAGAGAAAGAGCTGGGAGGAGAAAACAGCCCCTCCGACCAGCTCAAAACACCACCCAGAACTGAACCGCGCAGGTCAGAAAGAACTAGGAGACGCCCAGGTTATTTGCGTGACTACGTCGAAAAATAACATGTAAATAAATATGTAAATAGAGGCAAAGTGTTTTCTGGGAGGGGAGGAGTGTTATGTATTCATGTATGTACCTTTAAACATTTGAGCGGGAAATCAGCACATTGCTGATTGGACAAAGCCTCCAGCAGAACTGTATAAAAGGAGAGGTTTTTCCTCCAGCCTGTTGCTGGGTTCACCCTATATTAAAGAGCTGTTGTCACTACCTTGGTCTCCAGCCTCGTCACTTCCCGAACTTAACAAGTTCCACTGGTGAATTGTCCTCACTGTTACGAAGTTCCTCTTTAATTATTCCAGATTGCTTCTCTTCTTGATCAGTGTCCATCCATTGCTTCTTGCTTTTGCCTTCTAGTGCAGGGGTCTCCAACCTTGGTAACTTTAAAGATTTGTGGACTTCAACTCCCAGAATTCCTCAACCAGCTTTGCTTGGCTGAGGAATTCTGGGAGTTGAAGTCCACAAAATCTTAAAAGTTGTCAAGGTTGGAGACCCTTGTTCTAGTGCTTTGGAAATTAAGTTGAAACAGCCTTCCCCCTCCCCCTTCTTTGTGGCAGCTACGTCCACCTCGCTGCTGTGACGCGGCCAAAAAAATTGACATTTGCTCGAATTGAAATTAATTAAAAAAAAAAAACCAGGCTCCGGCGTCGCTCAACTGCCACGCCTTCTCCGCCCCCTCCAGAGGCTCCGCGGCCTAGCCCCGGCCGCCACGCCTTGCCCCGCCTTCATAAAACTGCAGATCAGACGGCAGCGGCCCCTTCCTTTCCGATACTGGATCCGCAAAGGCGCTTTTGGTCGGAGGCTGAAGAGGCGGCTCGGCCGAGTTCACGTCCCGCGGCGTTGGTGGTGGGCAACCAGCTGAACGGAGGCTGGCGTGGCCCAGACTCGCTGAGGGCCACTTTGATCACTACGCATTGCGGCCGAAGAATCCTTTCCTCGCCTGAATTCTCTTTATAAATAAACTGCCGGTCAAGCAACCTTGGAAGGAACAGCCTCGACCCACACAAACCGTTCAGCCTTTTTTTTTGCTGTGCAAGGGATTGAGCAAAAGTATCTCTTTTATTTCTGCAAGTTCAGTTGCCGTTAAAAAAAAGAAAGAAAGACCATTAGCAGGCTTAAGAGCCGCTTTAACCAGGAGTTCATCGATACTGCCCTAAGCGGGAAACTGGCTTTAGATAATACTTTTTTAAAAATAAAGAGGTCTGTACGCTCGCTGCTTTTTCAAATGAGGCATTTTGTGTGTGTTGTGTGCGTGCGTGCGTGTTTAAAGCTTGTTTTCCTGTGCTAATTGTTTTGCTAATAGTTTCTCGCTGGATGGCACAAATCCAGAATGTGAAATTTAACGAGTTTATACTGAGGTGATGGTCATTGGTACTTAGGTGTGGCTCCCTGGTTGTTGGTGTCTGCTCCCTCTCTTAGCCTTTAATTGCAATTTTTCTTATTTTTTCCCCCTGAATAATAACGGTTTTCTTTTTTTGGGGGGGGGGTAATTGAACTGGTTTATTATAAGCTGCCCTGAGTCACTTTTTGGGTGAGGTAAGATGGGTCATATAAATTTGATGAATAAGTAAGCCGAAAGAGAAACTTTTAAGACACTTTGTAATGGGGACATTTTGAATGAGAATGTGTTGAAAGTCCAATACTGGTAGTCCTTGACTTACGACAGTTCATTCAGTGACCAAGGGCACTGAAAGAAGTGACTTTCGACCGTTTGTCACACCTAGGACCATTGTTGCATTCCCAGAGATAAACGATTTACATTTGGATGCTTGACAACTGACTCTCATTTATGATGGCTGCGGTGTCCCAGAGTCATGTAATACCGTTTTGTGACTTCCTCGCAAGCAAAGTCAGTGGGGAAACCAGATTCACTTAACAACTGTTGTTATTAATTTAACAACTGCAGTGATTCATTTAACAAATGTGGGAAGAAAAGTCGTAAAATGGCCAAAACTCACGTAAAAAATTTCTCACTTAACATAAACTGTGGACTCAGTTGTGGTTGTGAGTTGAGGATTATCTGTACTAAACTAATATTTAATGTATGGAGACTGCATTCACAAAGATTTGTCCAGCCAAGTATAATTGTGAAGATAGTTTGTTGCTAGCTGAACTGGCATATCACAATCTGGCCTATTTTATTATATTTAACTGTGTGCTGTGTGGACCTTAGATTGTGGCTTGTTCCACAAATTATGGCCTAAAAGTAACAATAGCTGCATTATTTAATTATCAGGCTGTACCTGATTTATAAAAATACTCTGTGTGAATGCATCCTGTAATATTCTTTCTGCTTTTTCTCCTGAAATGTTCCCATTTCTAATTTAGTGGCACAGCTTCATCTAATTAAGGAGAACCTATATTGGTAATATTGGACTAAAAGCATGAGATAAAGGAAGGGATGCCCAAGCGTACAGTTCATATTTTATTAAATAATTCAATTTATTAATATTTTAAAATAGGTTCGTCTGAAGTTCTGCATATTTTGGTGTACAACAGAACTACCTCTTTAGCTAATAATAGAAGTGATTGTAACAACTCTATTACATATGATTGTGTCAATATAATCAAAATCGTTTATAAACAAAGTTATGTTAAAATGAAAAACATTTAACAATGTTAAATTTTATACTGTTTTTTTCAGGTAGGATGGATTCATCTTCATCAACAAAATTTCTAGATGCTGATGTGAAGGTAACTAATGTATACTACCATCGAAAAGAAGTCCTTGTAAAATTTCAAGGCCAATTTAACACAGAATGTGAGCTTGATTATCATATATTGCAAAAAGAAATACAGCAAGTACCAAAAGTGAAAGCTTCTGTTGCAGTTGGTGAATTCTGTTTAGTCAAAGACTCAGAGTGTGGAGAATGGTACAGAGGAAAAGTATTAAAAAAAGGACATGATACCTATGATGTACATTTTATGGACAATGGGAAAATACTGGCAGTGCATGAAACACATCTTGCTTCTCCCATTGATGAATTGTTTCAGCTTCCTCCAAAGATGGTTTATGGGATTTTTGCAAATGTCCTTCCAATTGAAGACAAATGGACTGCCAAAGCTTTTAATTACTTTTCATCTTTGATAGGCTTGCAGATTAAAGGTCATATACAAGCCACTCTGCCAGACCAAATGTTTCTTCTTCATGTGCCCAAAATTGCTTCTGATGTGGTTGAATTCAGAATAGGAAAACTTGTTGATGTAGATACTTTCTGTCTTATTGTTGAAATGTTAACTGCATTTTCACAGGAGTCGCTTTGTAAACAAATGTCGGATTTACCGCAACAGAAGTGTACAAGTCCAGGTACTCTATTTTGTGCTGCTGGAGTTCAGCCAAATATTCCACCAGTTCTAAGAAATCTTCAACCAATTTTGTCTGTTGGTGCTGTAGAAAAAGTAAAAATATCAGTAGCAGTTAGCCCCAGTATGTTTTATTGCCAGTTACTTCGACAACAGATACAGCTGGATACATTGATAAGAGACATGTTTTCCTATTATGACTCTATTAGCAGAGTAAAACTTCCATCTTGTGACAATTTTGGAGCCCTTTGTGCAGCTAGACAAAATAATGGTCAGTGGCAGAGAGGAGTAATACAACAGCTACTTTCTGACAAAGTGAAGATTTGGTTTATGGATTTTGGTAACTATGAAGCTGTGTCTTCTGAGTATATTTTGAAGCTTCCACCAGAATTTATTTCAGTACCTATGTTTTCATTTCCTTGTGCTCTATCATGTCTTAGTGATCAAGATGAAATGGAAAGAAAGGCTCAGCTAGAAGAATTTAAAGAAATCCTATTAACACAACAGGCTATTTTGGCCAACATAGATCGGTTCAATAGTAAAGAGCATATATATTATGTTACGTTACGTAAATGCGCATTGACACAGACAAATGAAAATCTATCTAGGCAAAATGATGTGGAACCAAAATATAACATGGATGTCTCTTGTACAAGCGGGAATGTACAAAATTCTAGTGTGAACTTGGCAGAGAAGATTTACAATATTACTCAACAATCAAGTTATTCTTCAAATCAAAAGGATACTCATTTACTGTGTTCCCCTTTAACAATTCCTTACAAAAGAGCAGAAATGAAAATAAATTCAGTTTGTGTTGCTTTTGCAGTTTATGTTTTGAATCCATCAAATTTCTGGGTGCAAACAAATGATTTCTTAGATGAGTTTGAAGCTTTAATGAAGAAAGTTGCAGATGTGTATGATGGAGATGAAATCAATGATAAAATTCTAGAAAACCCAGAGCCCGGCAGACTATGTTGTGCCCGATATAGCAAAGACAAGTTTTTTTATAGGGCTGTCATTAGACAAATCGTAGACAATAATGTTGATGTTTATTTTTTAGATTTTGGGAACACTGACACAGTGCCACTGTTTGATGTGAAGATTTTGCTTCCAGAGTTTCAAGAATTACCGGCATTAGCCATGTCCTGTACACTTGCTAATGCATTTCCAATTGAAGATCTATGGACTAAAAAAGAAACAGATTTCTTTAAAACAGTTGTGGTTGACAAACCAATCACACTGCATGTTCTTGCAAAACAAAAGGAGAATTATATTGTCAATGTGCACTGTATGAATGGCTCCGAGCAAACTGATGTTCTTGGGCTTATGATTGAGGCTGGATGTGCAGAATATTGGGAGGTAAAGCAAGATCCATTTCAGAAAACAATAAGGGGCTTTCAACGAAAATGTCCCCCAAAAAATAAAAATAGAGAAATACTAAGTAAAGCATCTATTCAGAAGAATGAAGTACTGATACCTAAAACTACTGATGAGAATAAAAAGCTGAATACTCACATTGTGACAAAAGGAAATGATAGCATTTTCCCACCATGGAAAAACATATTTTCCAATAAATATGAGCAAATGTTTGAGAAAACAGACAGAGTACAATGCTATAAAGAGTACAAATTTAAACCAGGTTATGTGCTTGATGTTGTATGTTGTCATATTATTTCACCAGGCAATTTTTTATGCCAGATACAAGATAAGCTACCGGAGCTAAATAGTATGATGGAACAAATTCAGATTTTTTACAATACTCAAAAAAGACCTTATGAAAGTGGAAAGCTTGCCTGTGTTGTGAAATATTCTACAGATGGAAAATGGTACAGAGCTGTTGTACTGAAACATGTATCCAAAACTGAAACTGATGTGATATTTGTAGACTATGGTAACAGGGAAAGAGTTTTGTTGAAAGATCTTCAAGCTATTCATCCAGACTTCCTAATTTTGGAATGTCAAGCATTCAGATGTTGTCTTAATGGTGTCAGTAAATCCTTAATATTTGACCCCTATATTTGGACTGCTGAGATATGCAGCAATTTTGAAAGATTTATTTCGTCTTCTAATGAACAACTCATTTGTTCAATTTGTGCCCTAGTTCTTAAGACTCCCAATTATTTATATTACATTGTTGATTTGAAGAATCCGTTTACTAGTTTAAGGCAATTTCTCTTTGAAAGTGGCCATGCAGAAATTTACCCTTTTGAATGTGCACAAGCTCTTATAACTCCATTTTCTCTATGTAGCTTTTATTATTCATCTTTTAATATGGAAGTTGGAAATGAAGAGAAAGTATATGTATCTTATATATATAGCCCTACAAAATTCTATTGCCAGTTAAGTAGAAATGCAAATGAAATAGACAAGATACATAAAAAGATTTTGGAAATTAGCCCCAAAACAAGCCATGCAATCCAAATGAATACTCACAGTTTATGCATAGCGAAATATTTTGAGAATGGAGTCTTCTATAGAGCTTTAGCATCTCCTATGGAATTACCTGATTTCTGCCCAGTATATTTTGTGGACTTTGGAAATAAACAATTGGTAGCCAAAGAGAAACTGGTTCCTATTCCAAACAGTGTTTCAGAATTAATGTTCACACCTATGCAAGCTATTACTTGTTATTTATCAGGTCTAAAGGATGTTGAAATTTCATCTGAAATAAAAACATGGTTTGAAAAAAAATACTTGGAAAAAGAGTTGAAGGCAGTAGTAATATCTAAAGAATCTGATGGGCAGTTCGGTATGGAGTTGTATGATGGTGAACTACAAATAAATGGAAAGATTAAAGATTTACTAAACCAAAAAAAAGGTCATCTGAACCCAAAGAATATAAAAAAAAGTTTTAAAAAACGTATTGGGAATAAACATAGGCCTTATAAAATAGATTTGGATATAGAGAGAAAAAAAGTTGAAAGTAAAGAAATTGGACAGCAAACAAAAACAGGCAATGATAAGTTACCTGCTAAATATAGGAACAAAATAGTAATTGATCAACAGAAACTGGGTAGTGGACCTGCAAAGTTTCCATTGACTTTGGATTTTTCAGATTTCATGTTGAAAAAAGTTTTGAGATACATGTATGAAAGTACTTGCAAAGAACTCAATACTGATGCCGTTGATCAACTTAATGAACAGTCAAAGAAAATTAAAAATAAAAGGACTAGATTGCATAAACTAAAATTAAATGCTTCGGGACAAGAAAGAAGGAACAAGACTAAGCAAAAGTACACTGATCTTCCCCAACCTGACATTCTTCTAAATTCTAAAGTCTGGGGTTATATGTCTTATGTAGCTAATCTTTCAAGTTTCTATGTTCATCGTTCAGAGGATAAAAAAAGAATTGTGCAACTTGCTGGGGAACTGAACAGAGAATCTCTGATTAAAGAATCAGAAATAGCGGCTGAACTTGAGAAAGATGATGTGGTTTTAGCAAAATATGAAGATGATTGTTGCATGTACAGAGCTTTAGTTAGAAAAGTCCTAGCCAATAAGTTTTTTGAAGTAGAGTTTATTGATTATGGTAACATAGCAACTGTGAATTCAAAAAATATCTACAAAATTGAAAAGTGTTTACTCAGTTTACCAAGACTCAGCATACATTGCTTCCTTAGTAAAGCAAAGTCCTTGTTTTCAAATAAAAACTGGAGTACTGATATGGATGCTTACTTTATTGATGAGGTAAATAATCAGCCAGTCATGATTAAGTTTCTACAACAGTATGAGCAACAGTGGGAGGTTGATATAATCTGTCATGGAATATCTATCTCTGATAAATTAATAGAGAGAGAAACCCTTTTTTGTTTAGAGAACATATTTTCACTAAACTTCGACCACAATATGAAATGGCTCCCAACAATAGATTCAGAAACTAGTAGTAATGATCCAGGTAAAAAGTCAGAAAGTCAAACTTTATGTGAAAGCATTAAAATCAGACCTACTAAAATTGGCTACCAAAATATAAAGCCTGGACAGATAGAAATAGCTGACGTTGGTCATATTTCAAGTAATGGGAACTTCTATGTGACGTTAACTAAGGATGCACAAACAATGCTCAATTTAAATGTACTAGTTGCTCAAGAGGTAGAGAAAAAGTGTGTTATTGCTATGGAAGACATTAGAGAAGGATTAGAATGTTTGGTAAGATCAAACAAACTCTTGGGATGGTATCGATCTAAAGTTATTAAAAAATATGTAAAGGAGGAATATATGTTGGTCCTTTTTGTGGATTTAGGAAAGTATGAAATGGTGTCACTGCACGATACACGTGTGCTGACTGAAAAAATAAGATGTGTTCCAAGGAATGCAGTGCTTTGTAAATGGATTTGGATTGGAAATCTAAGTGATTTGTCTTTTGAGGGAATGATGGAGAAGGTAAAATATTGCGAGATAAATATTATATTTTTTAAATACTTAGAATCTGAGCTTATTTGGGAAGTAGATCTTTTTATAGATGGAATTTTATTTTTGGAGTACTGGAATCAAATATCTAACCAAACAAAATTAGAGACACATGCAGATAATGTGAGCAAATCACTTGATATCTCAGTCAGGTCAAATTCAATTTCATGGGCACAATTTCAAAAGAATAGTCACAATCTTGGATTTGTCACATCAGTCAGTGATCCTTCAAACTTCTGTATTCAGTTACAAGATTCATTTAAAACTCTGATAGCCTTGTTCAAAATGCTCTCTAATCTTCCAGAAATCCTCCCAACTATGCCACAAGAATGTATAATTCCTGGTGCCTGCTGCTTAATAAAAAATGGACCTAATGAAACCTGGAATAGAGTTGAAGTTTTTGGAGTGCTCAAAGATTCTAGTACATTAATGCTTACTTTTATTGATGATGTGGGGTTATCAGTTCCCCTTCCCATCTCTGATGTCTCGAAGCTGAAGATTATCCCAGAAAAACTAGCTAGTTTACCACAATTAACCTATCCTTGCTCATTGTTTGGAGTGAAGCCTGCTGATGGGAAACATTGGAATGATGAGGCCAAACTTAAAATTCAAGAATTTCTTGGTCGACAAGATCTCACATTCCAGTTCAAACAGCCTCGTTGTGGATTGAAGCTAGAAGTAGGTGTGTTTTTTGAGCAAAACAATGCGGCAGATGTATTGGTTGCTTCTGGTTGTGCTTTGTATTCTAAAACTGCATCCTTTGGATCAGCTAGTTGTGATGAACTTCGGCTACCAAATTCACGTGTTATTTATGATCCACTCTCCATTCAGAAGATCTCTGAACCACAGATTGCCATAAACAAAGACAAGAAAGGCCCACAGAATTCAGATGTGCAATTGAAATGTGTTGATTTAAAAAATTTAGAGGTGAACAGGTCAAAGAAATTACATGGTAAAAAAAAAGGCTCTTGGATGACTTTCTTGCATAAAAGTAAAAGAAATTCTAGAAGTCTGCACAAGCACAATAAGAAATTATTTCATCAATGTTGTGACAGAGAAAAAATCAACCAAACATATTCTACAAGCGTATCGAAGGCTTCTGACAAGTTGCTTTTGGACTCCAAGAATGCTCAGATCCAGATTCATGAAGAAACTTGAACACGTACTCACAAGAAAGGTCAGTTTCAAATGACACTTAAAACAGCTGTATAAAATGGTCTTATCCTTTGCTTTACCTATAACAGGAACAATAGTTTGGGCTTCTTTTAAGGATATGAGCAA
This sequence comes from Ahaetulla prasina, assembly GCF_028640845.1. Taxonomy (NCBI): domain Eukaryota; kingdom Metazoa; phylum Chordata; class Lepidosauria; order Squamata; family Colubridae; genus Ahaetulla; species Ahaetulla prasina. Next base: position 161,251,729 of record NC_080539.1, read on the forward strand.
AAGAATCATGCATAAACTGCCATAATGCATACTGGAAGGATATTAGTATATTCCACATACAATGCAGTACGGCTTGCATCAAATCTATATGAGTTTGCACAGTGTGGATGTGTGTAGAAAGATAATCTGCCACAATGTGATTATCTGTAGGTAGCCTTTAAGGCTCATTATGGAGCAGACAGTTTAGTTCTCTTGGAGAACTATTATGCTAAGAATTTGACAGCAAAGTAGTGTTCTGTGTTTTGCTGAGCATTTTGGCAGGTTTCAAGCAGAAAAATCTTCTGAATGGCTTTCAGCTCAGAAACACAATTTTTTAATGGCTTAGGTTTTTAGAAATATGATTTAAAAAGAGGTGTTAGAGATACCTACAGGTAGTCCTCGACTTACGACCACAATCGAGCCCAAAGTTTGGTAAGTGAGTTTTGCTCCATTTGTCGACTTTTCTTGTCGCAGTTGTTAAGTGAATCACTGCATCTTAGTTAAATTAACAGTTGTTAAGTGAATCTGGCTTCCCCATTAACTTTGCTTGCCAGAAGTTTGCAAAAGGAGATTTACAGGACCCTAGGACACTGTAGCCTTCATAAATATGAGTCGGTTGCCAAGTGTCTGAATTTTGATCACATGACCACGGAGATGTGAAAAATGGTAATAAATTCCTTTTTTCAGTGGGAAAAGACTGTGTAACTTTGAATGGCTATTAAATGAATTGTTGTAAGTTGACGACTACCTGCATTTGATGTGGTGGCCATTAGAAACTGTTGAATAACATCTGGTATATTTGGATTTGGTACCACCAGAATGCTGATGACAGTACCTTTTTTACTCCTTTTCCGCTAAAGTGCAAAGAAACTTCACTTTATTTCTGAAGACAGTAATAGAGTGCAAACTTATAGATGCACAATCCAGATCAGACACTAATGTTCTTGGTTAGTTGAAAGATAAATGAAAAAAAATGGAATTTAGTAGCTCATTTCATTAGTGTCCAAGAAGATTGGCATTGCTCGGGCAATTGATTTATGCTCACTTGTAGAAAAGAGCTATTAAAAGGCTGGAGGGCATTTTTATTTAGAAATAATCATCTTTTTTTCATGGATATAAAGACACACATTTATATTCCACATACATATAAGGAATAATATATATTCCATATACATTACAAAAATCTTTCTCATTCTTCTATGTATATGAGTTTAGCCAGTCCTGTTACTGTCATGTTTTGTTTGGCCACAGTAAGCCTTTCCTATCCCAGGGCCCCCCAAAATGTTGAATTTCAATTCCATTACTTCCTGAATAACAAATGCATTAATTTGGGAAAAGGTCTACAGTCCACATAGTGTACATGACTCTGTATGTCATGTACACTCTACAGTCCATGTAGAGGGTACATAGACTATGTAGAGTATACATGACTATGTATTGTTCCTGTGACTTTGTAGCCTAGTAGAAACTTTATGTATTCATCTCATTCAAGAAGTATAGGCTGTACTTTGGAAACCTAAAGAATTACAAATCTGTGATAGAGAGAGACAGAGATAGATAGAGAGAGATGATGGTTGGATAGACAGATTTAAAAATGTAAAAAATAATATAAAAATATGTGGAGAATCTGGAAATAGTGCAGAGAAGAGCAACAAAAATGATTAGGGGGCTGGAGGCTAAAACATATGAATTAACAGTTACAGAAATTGGTTATGTCTAGTATAATGAAAAGAAGAACTAGGGGAGACATGATAGCAGTGTTCCAATATTTGAGGGGCTCCTATAAAGACACGGGAGTCAAATTATTTTCCAAAGCCACCAAAACACAAGGCAAGAAACAATGATTGGAAATTAACCAAGGAGAGAAGCAACCTAGAACTAAGGAGAAATTTCCTAATGGTGAGACCAATCAACCAATGGAGTAGCTTGCCTTCAGAAGTTGTGGGTGCTCCATCACTGAAGGCTTTCAAGAAGAGACTGGACAACCATTTGTCTGATATGGTATAGGGTTTCCTGCTTGAGCAGGGGGTTGGACTAGAAGACCTCTGAGTTCCCTTCCAACTATATTCTATGTTCTATGAAAAAAACTTAGAAAGTTTTTTAAAAAATAAGAGTCTGTAAAAAGGCAGGTCTTTACAATAAACCTGGAAAAATTATTATGTATATTTTCTTTCTAATATATCTGCTTATGTTTTTTTTAGGTTAAAATCAGAGTAGATGGATTATCTCAGTTGAGAAGAGATCAACCTTCATTTGAAAAGCAGTACAGGAACAGTATGCAGAACATGTTCTATTTATAAATTTATCATTTATAGAAATCCAGACCAGAGGCCCATAACTATTAAAAAGTGTAAAGGGTTCATTAGTATTCTGATTTGGTTCCCTTCCTCCCCCACCATATGCATATATTTTTATGCCTTTGAAAAGTTTTTACCAAAGATTGATTTAATATTGGGATGATGACAGCATGGAAAAAGAAATACTTTGGAATAAGATTTTCAGCAAAACTAATCTGTTATCTTATTGGAGAAAGACCATTTTGCAATCGGTGCTAGATTTTTATTATGATGCTAAACTTTGTGCCTATGTAATAATCATTTGGAATTTTGTTTAATTTCAGAAGTGATTAGGAAGTATCAGGGTTTTTTTTTAAATGTAATGTAATACAATGTATCACAAGAGACAGTTGGTATGCTTTGGCCTTTGAGGATGTTGAAAAAAAGGCAGAAATCAAGAACACTTGTTCTATATGTTGCTAAATTTTGTGTATGTGAGGCATACGGTTGTATAGATTGTGTAACTGCCAAATGCTGTTGATTTGTTTTTACCAGCCAAAAGCTTGAATTTAAACAAATATAATAGGAAAATAATCTTTTTAGTTATACTAACCATTTCAATGTAAGTACATTTCAGTAAAATATAGATTTAGTTATGGACTTCCATACATCCTGGCCATTCCAGTTTTCTTTTACAATGCTCTGTTTTGCTTACTACCACAAACAGGCTCCATCTAAACTGCAGAATATATTAAGACAGATGTAAATCTCAAGATATTTTATTAATTATAGGGAAGTTTAATGTCGAGTTGATTGCTACCAATTCTTGCCCATTGGCGAGTACTCTAATTTCATAGTTAAAATCTGTTTTCTTTTCTTACACTTAGTGACTTGTGTATTCTCTCATGGGAGAGAGAATGAGTGAGAGGTATACAGAAATCATGTTTTAAAACCCAGTTAAATCTTATTTGTGCATTAGAATGCTTGGAAGTTGTATATATTTTTATTGCAGGTTGTACTGCATTGAGCCTCATCAGTGAGGATTTTTCAATATTGTTTAGAGGGAAGACCTACAGTATATTGGAAGAAAGCTCTCCTGACAGCTTGAACCTTTCTGTTAGTTTTTTTTTTGTTTAATTCTACACATTTTAACAGTTCTAATAACTACATTTTGAAACACATAAGTTGATTTAACTGAATTAGCATATTTGAGTAAGACATGATTTTAAACTTAAATGTCTTAAAAGTGCTACCAAAAGAAAACCAAGCTTCCAGTTGGCCCCAGGGCTTGTTGGAAGTAACAGTGAAATATTTCTTCTTGTAACAGGCAAGAACAGCAGGAAACCAAATGGGATGCCCATGTAAAATTCAAATTAGTTTCTAAAGGCTTTAGTTTACATGTATAACTACTGATGAGTACTGGTGAGAAAATGCAGCTTGTAGCTATATGGTGTAAATATGAGTTTTCTTGCTGAGCGCCCTGAAAACAAAAGATGTGTTTGGATATTTCATGATGTTCATAAAGTGCAATGTATTTTTCTTTAAATAAAAGAATATTCTTTGACTCCAGTGATATAAAATTGTTATTAAGCAGCAATAAAGTGGTGGTACAAGTTTAAAACAGCCACGATAAAGCTGTAGGAAAAACTACATTTGTAAAAAAAAACATGGTTGATGTTCCTCATACCAGATTCCAATTAGGGGAAGCTTTGGTGGGAGGAGGGAGAGAGAGAATATCAAATATATATTACTGAAATCAATATTTTGCTTTTATATGGGGACTAGGTGGGATTCTTTTTAGGTGCCGGGCCCCATTGTGCAATTCTCCCCTCACTCAATTCACCTTATAGCCTAGGTTATTCTTTTCCTCTTTTTTTAAATTAAAGGTTGAAGATCCATAGATCACATGGCTTTGTGGGGCATGTTACTGACCTTGATATTATGAAATAGAGATGGAAGGCAGTGTTACACCATCTAATACAGGTAGTCTTTGACTTATGACCCCAATTGAGCCCAATTTTTTTGTTGCTAAGTGAGACATTTGTTAAGTGAGTTTTCCCCATTTTTTGCCACAGTTGTGGCACACTTAGTAACAGGATTTTAACTGAATCTGGCTTCCCCATTGGCTTTGCTTGTCAGAAGGTTGCAAAAGGGATCACATGACCCCATGGCATGACCCCATGATGGTCATGGCAACCATCATAAATATGAAGCAGTTGCCAAACATTTGGATTTTGATCACATGACCATGGGGACGCTGCAGTAGTGATAAATGTGAAAAATGGTCATAAGTCACTTTTTTCAGTGCCGTTGTAACTTTGAACGGTCACTAAATGAAGTTGAGGATTACCTGTAGTTCTGAATGTAAAACAAGCTATGTTGCTGTTTATGTTGCTATTCTTGATTTTTGTGTGTTTTCTCTCTTTTTTTTTTCTTGAGCACAGTACATAATTCACCTTGGCTCTTTTGCCATGGAGGCATTTAAGTGTATGTTTTGTTCATGTGTCTCGGGTCAATTGCATAGATTTTTAAAGGTACAATTTCAAACGTTAATTCACATTCTTTTTCTGTTTATTAAATGTAAAGTGATTTTACAGAACAAAAATAAAAATAAAAAATACCAAATATTAATGAGTACACTGAAAGCAAGGAAACCTAACATAGGAATAATATAGGAGCAATAATAATTATTTCCTAGGAGCAGGCAAAAGTTTAATAGCAAGTCATATTAATGAGGAGTAGTAGGATTAGTTGAAGTATATAGCACAAATATTGTGAAAGCATTAAATTTAGTTTAACACCCTGAATAACACCATGTAAGAGTGTAAGCACTCTCTGTGGGGACAGCATTTTAGGGAAAGTGCCCTCTGAGGTTGCATAAAACCAAATGTGGAAAATAGCATAGAAAAACCTAGCTATAAGTAATGATAGAATGCGTATTATCTTTATGGATAGATCTGTTCTGACCCAGCCTTAGCAGAAGCAAGAAACAGACTCTTTGTCCCGAAAAACCCCTCGTTATTTACCTCTTGTGAATTAATTGCATTCATCCATCGAAAAGTCCAAGCAAGAGTCCTGCAAGGAGTTAAATGCAGCAACAGATCTTATCAGTTCCTTGCGATAATTGCAAGGCTGTGAGCTCCAAGCCGAAAAGCTACAAATTAAGTTCTGGCAAGCAGTCTTCGATCCACGAAACACAATGAGCAAAATCTTCAGAAATACGAACTGTTGTCTCCTATGACAACCACTCCCCTTCTATTTATTCCCCAGCCAGGGAGGGGACATTCAGCATCAACGTGTGCTTTGCTTCCTGAGTCGACTCCTTGTCCTCCGTTGTTCACCTCTCCTAACTGCTCTGCGAATACGTGCATCTGGAACAGACTCCAGCTGTTCTTCCTCCTCACTTACCTCAGCTTCCAAAGGCCTCTCTGGTGGCTGGGAAATGTCGGATGGCCCTGGTTCTATCTCTTTGTCCAACACGGAGCATCCATCAGAGCCTTCCCCAGGATCCAGAACTGGTCCAAGTTCCTCCCCAGCCTCTTCCTCATCTTAGTCTGCCGCCATCTCCGCTGGCAGCTGGCGGGCCACCAGAAGATCTGGATAGAACATCAGGTCCATTTCTATGGTACATAATAGCAATTTGTTCAGCTCCGAGAAAACAATTTGGGGAACCTTTTTACTTCTTCCTGAAGTGAAAGAAAAGAATTAGGCCCAGAATCTGAATTAGCTCCTCAGATAAGTAAAGCACACAATAGTAAATTAAAAAGCGAATACTTGGTAGAACCCTTGTAGTTCTCTACAACTGTCCTTATGCAGTTTGAAACATTAACAATGTGGGTGGGGTTACCTTGACCCGAGTCAAGTCCTCTTCAGAGACTGACGAGTCTTAAAAGGTGAACCACGTTAATATGTAGCTCTTTTTTGGGAGGGGAGGTTACAAAAGGGTGCTAGGGATTCGTTTTGAGCCCAATATATTGTATAAAACCACTACCAGCACTAAAGCTGTTTTAGATTACTTGAATGGCTGGAAGCTGCTGCTGCTGCCCATAAAAGCATATGCCTCTGTGTGACTCACTTAACTTCATTCACTGTAGGGTAGTTTTATTACAGACGTTTCTTCCCAGCTTGCTTTACCAGAGATTGAGACTTTAAATGTGAAACCAGACAGTTGTAGCCCTAGAGGAACTAATTTGAACTGCCCAGTTCTGATACAACCTTTCTTCTACATGGCAAGTAATTTTTAACTCCTGCAATGTTTTCCACTCTTTATTATTGAGGACATTTAAGATACTAGATACTCCCAGCAAGAGTCTTTGTATGTAAGGGTGTAGTGTTAGCGATTCAACTTCTTCCTCACAGCAGCATCTTTTACTTTTCCTGGCTGGAGGGAGGACATTTGAAGGAAGTCTTTACAAAAACTATGCTCATTGTTTGATAGAATATTTTAGTCTCCAAATGTAGCAAAACCTTTTGCTGTTGCTACAAGTGGATTATTAAAGAAGTTAAACAAAGGAAGGCTAAGACTTCGTAAATTAAGTTTTAAAATAGTTGTTAGAGTTTTTAAGATAACAGCAAGCCAACACTATAACCACGATTCCAAATTATCTTAAAAACTCTTAACGACTGTTTTAAAAGTTATTGCAATACTCTGCCAAAAGATGAACAGATATGGATTAGATTTTCCCAGGGTTCCCTTTGGTATTGTAGAAGATTTAAAAAAAATTCTGGTAATATGGGGCATCGGAGCAAAATTATGCATATGCTTTCATTCTTGATTTATAATCTGTTCAAGGTGGGTGACTTGTCTTCAGTAATCAATAAAGTGAAAAAAATCTGAACATAAACAAATCCCTTAGATCAGGGGTTTCCAACCTTGGCAACTTCAACTCCCAGAATTCCCCAGCCAGCTGGGAAAGTCCTCCAGGCTTAAAGTTCCCAAGGTTGGAGACCCCTGCCTTAGATGACTTCCTGTGCTTCAGTCAATTAAGCAGACGTGTTTGATTTCTGAACATGGGTGTTGTGACTTAGTCAGAAAATCTTGTTTAAAACATGCCAAGGTCTAACAGAAAGATGAAGCCCTCTAGTTGAGGACACTTTGCTCTCATATGTATAATTGGGGACCCAAAACTCTTGTCATGACATCAGGCATCCTAGGAAGCTTGGAATTCTGTTCTAAGACCCTAGTTCTTGTTCAGTCCTTCTACTTAAACCAAGCATGTATGAAGTCATTTTGAGTTCACACCACTATCCAGTGGTGTGATCTACTATCTTTCAGATTTTGTACAAGAGCCAGTTAATGCCAGGCAACAGGCCACTGGTGAAGGATCCTGGAGTTGTAGCATAATAACATCTAAAACCCCACGCTAATAACCTGCAGTCACCTAGGTCCTTAGTTTGATCAATGTATAAAAATATTCTGTTAGATAAATCTGTAGTTCTTGCAGGCTGTATATGCCACGTGGTTCATTTCTCATAATCTGTTCCTGACACAGTTCTTCATGATGAATATGCAGGTGTCCCTCATGGAGTTGTGGGGAAGGTGTTACAAGTTCTTGGGAGTAAAATACATGCACACACACACAAATTTATTCCTTGAGGTTCAGTTCAGATTTGTGTTTGATGTTCACTGCTGGATATCTGCTGTTCATTTATAGCTACGTCTGCTTGGTTCTGCCACAGGTACTGTAGCAGACTTCAGCCTCCATGGAGCTTCGGCTTTTGTATTTTTTCTTCTAGTTGAGATGCTTCTGTAGCCTCCAGGTGTCTTCCTCCATCTCCCACTTTCCCCACAGTCTGAATCTTCAACAATACCTGCAAACCATAGTGCCACATTTTCTGGGTTTTCTGATCAGGTTTTACGTTCTGGCCACTTCGGTTGATCTAAAGGTGAGGTCCTTTTTAAGGAAAATGGAGAATGAAACCTTAAGATGAGGTAGGAGACTCCAGATTATCAGCCCTGGAAGGCACAACTATGCCAGTCTATAGGCACCCTTAAAGGTAAAGGTAAGATTCCTGTCGTGTCCCCCTCCCCCTCCGACGACCGGTCTAGGAAGTCCGTATCAAGCGTGGCCACGAAGCCTCTGCAGCTTTGCCAAATTCCTTTCAGATTTTTCAGGGCAGGCAGGAATCCAAGTTGTGACTTCAGCAAATTAGATGAGACTTTGCTTGACTCAAAGTTGCTTGACTCAAGCTGGTCCTTTATATAGGTTGTGGGGTGTGGCTCCATGACTCAGCACTTATCCAGGCCTGCCCCTCCCTTCCTTCTGCTGACGTCACCTCTCAGATCTCCAGAAGCAGGGATCGTCCCACTGTGAATTCTCTTCCACTGGATCTGCTGCTGGCAATTCCAGCATGTGGCTGGCTCCCTGCTCACATGCTGTAGGAGTGAGGTTTGTTTGTTCATTCCTGACATCCTGTCCGGCCATGGGGCCAGGGCTGGGGGCTGGAGGCATGACAGGCCGTTCATTTTCATTATCAAACTCCGAATCTGATAGCAGGCCCGGGAGGAGACAGGAGGGGCCCAGCTGAGGAGAGGAGGGAGGACGAGGCACAACAATTCCCCTCGCACAATATATGCTAGTCGTTCCTGACTCTAGGGGGCAGTGCTCATCTCTGTTTCTAAGCCGAAGAGCCAGCGCTGTCCGAAGACGTCTCAGTGGTCATGACTTTGGTTTTTCTTTGAAGATGTTTCACTTCTTGGATGAGAAGCAAAATGTCTTCAAAGAAAAACCAGAAAGCCCAGTTGCCTCTTGAAAAAACACCTTTGGGACAACCATGACCTGGATCACTGAGAATCTCCATAGACCCTAGGTAAATGTTTTGAAGAGAGGGATGATGGTCAGGCACAACTTCCTCTTGCTGTTGCTTTGGTGAAAGGGAAGGGATCTGCTACCCTCAACTCAATCAAACTCGGGCTGAGGCTGAACCTTCTTTGGACCACTCCAATTTCTCCCTCCATTTTGGGACAGCCTTTTGGGCTTCAAGGGGGAAGAGCATCGGTTTCTGTGGCTGGGGTGAGATATGCCATCCCTTGATTTTATGCCATCAAGCACTAAAGCTCTGGAGAGGAAAGGAAGTTCGCAGCTACTGTAATTTCCTGAGGCTTCCATAGCTTTGGATGAAACTGTTAAACTTGGGGGTGAGAGGAGTGCCCTGCCAGGCTACATGGTACCGGTTTGAGGCCTCTGCTATTTCTTATGTCTTCCTTAATAGCAAGAACATGGATGGTAACCAGGCGTGAAATCCACTTACCTTTGCTACCGGTTTGCAAATGTGAGAGCACGCGCCTCCTCCATGCAGAGGGTCAAAAACAGGATATGATGACGTCCGGGCAGGTGGGCGGAGCCTCCCGCCACCAGCTCTACCGGTTCGCCTGAGCCAGATAGAACTGGCTGAATTTCACCACTGATGGTAACCCTTATTACGCCGCTCCCCCCCCTTTTAAGATTATGCTTTACAGTACAGTTGGAGGAAATGTCAAGAACGATATAGATTATTAACTAACTTTTAAGTGCAAGGTTTTGCATTTCCTACAAAAACAATAACAAAAACAAAAAGGCTTTTTGCTAAGACACTATCATGTCCTCCTGCCTCCCCTTGCCTCTATAACCAGGTCCGATCCAAAACTCTGGAAGCTAAATGCAGAACATCTTAGATACTTTTTCTATTGTTAGGAAATGTCCTCCTAAATCATGAAACTCATACTACTGCTAATGGGTGTCTTTTGCTATGTCTTTTGAAGAACATAGAGTTCTATGTCCAATTGGCATCTTATAGTATGTATGGTATGCTACAGCTGATTGTGGATATTTGCTATACACAATAAATCTCTACAGGGTGGATGTGCTTCGGCTTGATAATATAAATATAAAGGCTCACAGAAATAACCCAATTTTCTTTTTTTGGGGATGAATGTCATGAGATACAATGAGCGTGGGGGAAAAAAAGTAACCTCATTTGGATGCTGGTGAGATTACACAGAGCCAGCAGGTGGAGACCTTGCATTAATTTTCATAAATGGGAGCAAGCAAAAAAGAACATCTTTCTGTGCAAAAGAACTGTGAAAATATTTGACAGTTCTTGCAATGGGAAATTATGCAGAATACTTACTTTCATGGTATAATTTGCATATGCGAGCTGCTTTAGACATATGTTGCCACTGAAACTCGAATAAAAGGTTGTTTTGTTGCTTTAATAAATGTACCAGGATGAGTCTGTTCAGGTGGTTAGTGTATAACACAACAAGCACACAGTTTTTACTGTTCTGTTACGTGAGGATCCAGACTCCTTTCTCAGGGAAGTACTGCCGTATGAGACATTGTGCATTCCCAGCAGTGAATAATTAATATATTTTTAGTTATTTCAGGAGGTGCTGCCATCCTGGAATTTGATTAAGGGGGTAGCTAAATTCATGTTGTTTTTGTATTTTTTGTCAAGCATACAGTTTCCTTCAATTAGCCTGAATGGAAAATTCATAAGTCATCAACAGTGTCTTGCACAACATTCCCTTCCCTTCCCTTCCCTTCCCTTCCCTTCCCTTCCCTTCCCCCCTTTTTTGCGACAGTTTTGTCTCTCCTCTATTTTCTTTAAGTGCAAGAATGGCGTTCATACTAGTTTATTGTAACCCTAATTTTTCAAGAGTTCCAGAGCAAGTTGATTTTCCACCTTTCTGCTGAAACTGACACATTCGTTGCTGGCTTAATTTTTTTTTCATGGTAGAAACTACCTCGTGGATGTGCATGTTGATGTTCTGATTGTAACATTGAAACATTATTTTGTGGTTCATTATACTGATTTATAGTGAAAAGGATGGATATAGATGTAATAAACACAAACACACACGTGTTTTAATTCATTTCAAAGTCAGAATTGTGCAGCTTGTCTTTATGTGCCAGATAGTACACATAAGTACACTTCGAGTAAATGTGTCATGAAAAAAGAAGGAAATTCTCAATTCTACATGTGGAATGATCCTGCAGTTCTGCTTTAATTGCTATAGCCCAGGTTTCTCAAACCTAACATGTTTGAGTTACGTTTCCCAGAATTCCCAGTCAATTCTGCTACTGTAATATGTTCTGTTTTTCTAACTTGTAAAAGCTGCCTACTTTCTTTAGAAGCCTTACTATTGAACAAAATCAACATAGATTGATTAAATTCCATATGAAGTGAGATAGAAGCAATGGGTTGGATCTAGAATTAGCCATAAATCAAACAGCTCAACTGAAACAAATAGGACTTAAGTTTACTAGCTCAGGCCCTGTTGATTTCAGTCAGTCTAGATTAAATGCAACTAAATTTTCTGCAGAGAGATCACACATAACTTTCAAAGTTTTTCAAGAAGCTTAAAGTGCATGTGTAATTATGCATAACTTACAAAGGTCTTAGGATGGTATTTGATTGCTGTAACTTTATGTAATGATTGGACAATGATGTTAAGCCCAAAGATGTCAAATGCACAATAATAAGTAATTCCGCTGTTGTTATTTAAAATAAAATTGGAGGTGTTGAAATTGGAATTATATATCCAATCAGAGTTGTTATTTCTATTTGATGAATGGCTGGTTTGCCCTAAGCTGCTGATCTATTAATGCTGAGTCTTTCCACAATTGTTCTTCTGCCTGTAGATATTGCTGCAAAGAAGATTAGAAGCTTTATTACTTAAACAGAAAACTCTGAAATAATACAATGGGGGAAAAGATAAGTCTGTGTACAACAAAAGGCAAATTTCCGTGGGCTTATTTTAACTGAACGTTTGACCTACAGCTTAAAACAATTAAAAAAAAAAATGTAAACCAAGACACTTAATTGTTGAAAGCAGTAATCTTGAAGTTAACTCATGGAAAACTTTTTGTTCCACAAAGCTCCCTTCCCTATTATATTTTAAATTGAATTTAATAATTCTAAGACTGCGTTGGCTATTTGTCCACTGTGAAGGCCTCTTCATTAAAGGTTACAGATCGTACTCTACCCCGGAGGTGGACAGCACATGATTAACAACTGGTTCGCCCAGCACCGAAAATGTGTGCACGTGCCTTCCTCACATGCGTGTGACCTTCCATGCATGCACTTTGCTCACATCCGTGTCTTGCACACGTGCGCGTGGTTTACAAAACACGACTAAATAGGACGACATAGCACTGGGGCAGGTCGGCTGGCCCATGGGCCTACCTCCACCCACAGATCTCAACTACCGGTTCATCTGAACTGGTCCAAACTGGCAGCAGTCCACCACTGGTTGAACCCATTTCAAATGTCATGTGAACAGGCATGTTCCTGGTTTTGGAGTCTTGCAACGAATGCATTTTTAAAATCCCCAGCCCTGAGGAAACTGTGGCAATACTACATATTTCTGGCATACCTCTTTAATATGCTGATTTTTGTAGTTCAGCAGCTTCTGGAGGACCACAGATTACCTGTCCCTTTCAGCTCTGTTTATGAATACTCGTGTTTCTTTCACTTTCTCACTTTTGCTAGCAACAGGCTGGAGGACAGGACGACCCTCCCCATACCTCTTTCTTATGTCTTTCTGTTGGGCTGTAAATTCCTGTTTTTTATTTTTCCCAGGACAGACAGGAGTGGCCGTTTAGTGGTAACAGGAAGGGGAGATTTCCCAAGACTTGCAGATTCTGTCTCATCATGCTGCCCTTTAATCACAAGAAAAAAACAACAAACGACATTGTTGAAAACACTAAAAAGAAATACTGGACAACAGCTAGCAAATTTGTTAGCCAATAGTGTAAAATGTAAAATAAATATAAATCAAAACTGCTGTTCCTACATAGTGCAGTCAAACTTCACATATCAAAGGATTTCCCCTATATTGGCTCGCTATCTAGTTTTCACAATTCACTACTTCAGCTAGTTCGGAATGCGGCTGCACGGGTTATTGAGGGAGCGGTTCGGAGCTCCCACATAACACCTATCCTGCGCAGACTGCACTGGCTACCTGTTGTTTTCCGGGTGCGCTTCAAGGTATTGGTTACCACCTTTAAAGTGCTCCATGGCTTAGGACCGGGCTATCTACGGGACCGTCTACTGCTGGCCTCTATCTCCCATCGTCCGGTGCGTTCCCACAGAGAGGGACTCCTCAGGGTACCGTCAGCCAAACAGTGTCGACTGGCGGCCCCCAGGGGGAGGGCCTTCTCTGTGGGGGCTCCGACCCTGTGGAACAAACTTCCCCTTGGACTTCGACTACTACCTGACCTTAGGACCTTTCGCTGCGAACTTAAAACCTATTTATTTCGCATGGCTGGACTAGCTTGATTTTTATCTTTAGATTTTAATTGAATTCGATGGGTTTTTTAAATTTTTGTAATTTTATAGGGGTGTAAGTTATTTTAATACTTGGGCTAATTTAATCAGTTTTTTAAGGGTTGTTTTAACTATTGTGTATATTTGTATTTTACCTGCCTGTTCACCGCCCTGAGTCCTTCGGGAGAAGGGCGGTATACAAATTAAAATATTATTATTATTATTATTATTATTATTATTATTATTATTATTATTATTATTATTATTATTATTATTATTCTTCGACATATCATGAAACTTTTGTAACATAAAAGCTGCAGGCCTAGGCACCTAAGCCAGTCCACTAATTTATTTTTGGAATAAGCTTGTATGCAAATGAGCGATCATTTTTCAAATGTACCCCATATTCCATATGCTGTGAAAGTTTAAAGAAAAGCAAGGAAAGGAGAAATAGTCCTGCTTTGTTCAAGTAGTCCACGCTTAACGACCACAATTGGGATTAGCAACTCTGTTGCTAAACACTGTGGTCACTAAGCAAAACATCTGACCACAACTGATTGATGATCTCAGTTCCCATTCAGTCTCGTTAAGCAAGTCACCATGGTTGTTAAAAGCAAGACATCGCTTTCCAGTGTTACTGTTGATTTCTCTATTGACTACTCATCGCAAGCCAGTTGTGAAGACCATAAATGCTGATCGTGTGATATGAAACACTGCGACAATTGTAAATGCCCACCAGTTGCAAAGTGCCCAAATATATTGATCCTGCGACTGCAGAGCCACTGAGCAGATTGCAAGTGCAAGAACTGATGATAAAATTACTTTTATCAGCAACGTAATTGTGAACAATCACTAAACGGGACTGTTGGTAAGCGAGGGCTTCCTGTGTGCATATTTGGAGAAGTTTTTAAGGTTTTCGTTCAGAATACGGAATAACAACAACAACAGAAGAAGTATCCTTTTTAGAAGCTCACTTTTGATTTTCAATGTAAGAGGATTCACTGCTTGGTTATGAGATCAATCACCTGATTCAACACTATCCAAATGAAGAATGCGGATCTGTATTTTTTATATTGCAGAGACCAAGTCTTCTAGGTCCAAAATCTGAACTTACCACCCATATTAATTAGCTTATGATTAACCTGCAAATACAATATGTTAGGATGCCTTTAAGATCTCATAGAAGGGCTGAGCTCAGAACTAAATTTAGATTATATCATTATTGCCAGAAGGGTAAATTAATCTAATAGCAGAATATGTGTGAAAAAAAATATGCATATCACCATGGAGAAACTGTTCTCTTGTTCCCCATGGATGAACATAATGGCCCAGTTCATGCATTATACTAAGCTATAATTTGCTTTTGTTTGTTGTGTTACACAAACAATTGCTTAGCAGGATGTACGAACAGAGTCCATCCCTTTTCACCATTCCTAATGTGGGACTAATAAAATGGGATGGGAAGATGAAGAAGGGATGAATTATGCAACAGTGGGAAAAAACAACAACTGAATTGAAACTAGGATTCATTAAGAATCCCATTTATTTTAGTCTGTAACTAGTCCACTTTTTCCTATTGTGGAGCTCGGGTATCTCTTGTTTTAATTAAGGTTAAGGAAATCATGTTATAACATTGCCAAAAAGTGGCTATAAGATTATTTCTTTTCATCATACATAACATAACATAACATAACATCAGAGTTGGAAGGGACCTTGGAGGCCTTCTAGTCCAACCCCCTGCCCAGGCAGGAAACCCTACACCATCTCAGTCAGATGGTTATCCAACATTTTCTTAAAAATTTCCAGTGTTGGAGCATTCACAACTTCTGAAGGCAAGTCGTTCCACTTATTAATTGTTCTGTCAGGAAATTTCTCCTTAGTTCTAAGTTGCTTCTTTCTTTGATCAGTTTCCACCCATTGCTTCTTGTTCTACCCTCAGGTGCTTTGGTGAACAGTCTGACTCCCTCTTCTTTGTGGCAGCCCCTGAGATATTGGAACACAGCTATCATGTCTCCCCTAGTCCTTCTTTTTGTTAAACTAGACATACCCAGTTCCTGCAACCGTTCTTCATATGTTTTATCCTCCAGTCCCCTAATCATCTTTGTTGCTCTTCTCTGCACTCTTTCTAGAGTCTCAACATCGTTTTTACATCGTGGCGACCAAAACTGGATGCAATATTCCAAGTGTGGCCTTACCAAGGCATTATAAAGTGGTACTAACACTTCACGTGATCTTGATTCTATCCTCTGTTTATGCAGCCCAGAACTGTGTTGGCTTTTTAACAGCTGCTGCACACTGCTGGCTCATATCTAAATGGTTATCCACTAGGACTCCAAGATCCCTCTCACAGGTACTACTATGGAGCAGGGTAGCACATGCACGGTACTGGTGCATTTTGGGGTTTTGCGCCTAGATGTAGAACCTTACTTTTTTCACTGTTGAATTTCATTTTGTTAGATAGCGCCCAATGTTCAAGTCTGTCAAGATCTTTCTGTAACTTGAGCCTATCTTCTGGAGTGTTGGCTATTCCTGCCAGCTTGGTGTCATCTGCAAATTTGATGAGTTCCCCATCTATCCCTCGTCCAAGTCATTGATGAAGATGTTGAAGAGTACTGGGCCTAAAACAGAGCCTTGGGCTACTCCACTGCATACTTCCCTCCATGTGGATGTAGTTCCGTTGAGGACTACACATTGAGTGCGGTTGGTCAGCCAGTTACGAATCCATCTGGTGGTGGTGCTGTCAAACCCACATTTTTCTACTTTGTCTAGTAGTAGGTTATGGTCTACTTTATCAAATGCTTTACTGAAGTCCAAGTAAATTATATCGACAGCATTCCTCTGGTCTACTAATTTTGTCATTTTGTCAAAGAATGCGATAAGATTAGTCTGGCATGATCTGTTTTTGACAAACCCATGTTGGCTTTTGGTTATTACTTTGTTTGCTTCTAGGTGTTCGGTGATTCGTTGCTTGATTATCTTTTCCAGAATCTTCCCCGGTATTGAGGTCAGATTGATAGGTCTGTAGTTTCCTGGATCTGTTTTTTTTCCTTTTTTGAAGATGGGAACTACATCAGCTTGTCTTATCTTAGTCCTCTCTAGAGGTATGCTAACTGTTTCCATTCATTTTTCACCTTGTATGCTATCACACAAAATGGCAGTATATCTGCTGCGAGCTGATTTTCACAATTCACTACATAGAATGGAGCTTAGCTAACAAAGCATGCAACCCAAGTCTGCATGAGACAATAGTTGTATCACATTACATACCATGTTTCCGCGATAATAAGACCCTGTCTTATATTTTTTTGAACTCTGAAATAAGCCCTTGGCTTTATTGCTCTGTGCTCAAAAGCCCAATTGGGCTTATTATCAGGGGATGTCTTATTTTGGGGGGGAACAGGGTATATGTACCTGTTCTCCAAGACATGGGTATTTTAATTTACAATTTGCACAGCATGTAATTCATTCTAGTGAATTAAACGTATACCTATACCCAGCTATGAATGTATCATCCAGTTTCGGAAACATTCCATTTCATTAGAGTTCTAGTCTCCGAGACAGCCAGCATTTTTGTACAGTTGGATAATGGATCCTTGTAAAATGCCAGAGGTTGTGTCAGAACCATCTTGTTCTTGAATGGCCAGAGACAATTGCATTTCCACACTGACAGCTTGGTATCTCGGATATCTTTCCCTTAGTCCGCAGAGAGAAATAAGAAGATTTCACAAAGTCACTGAAGATGCCCATTTTCCAGGAAAGTACGTTGTAAGCTTCATGTTAAATTGGCCCAGTGCTGTAACAGGTAAGCTGGTCGCTCATTGATAGTCAAGGGAGACTGTGCAGTCACCCCAGGCAAAGAGTGGTAGAACAATGCCTCTGGGAAGCTCTGAAGGTGTATATAATGCTCTTTGTTTATGGGAACTTTCAGGTCTATCAAAGCCGTTGACTACAAAAGTTGTGCAGTTATAACAACTGAAGTTGGTGATCTACAGAAACAGGGAGTCCAATGTGAATAAGCTCACACTATATACAAAACCCACATTAACTAGATAGCATTTAGTAGTCCCTAAGAGTTGTTCTGAGCGGGTGGCTCAGTGGCTAAGATGCTGAGCTTGTCAATCGAAAGTTCGGCAGTTCAACGGTTCGAATCCCTAGTGTCGCGTAACGGGGTGAGCTCCCATTACTTGTCCCAGCTTCTGCCAACCTAGCAGTTCGAAAGCACGTAAAAAATGCAAGTAGAAAAATAGGGGCCACCTTTGGTTGGAAGGTAACGTTGAGTCATGCCGGCCACATGACCACAGAGACGTCTTCAGACAGCACTGGCTCTTTGGCTTTGAAACAGAGGTGAGCACTGCCCCCTAGAGTCGGGAACGACTAGCACCTATGTGCGAGGGGAACCTTTACCTTTAAGAGCTGTTCCTTTTGATATGTTGGCATAGAGATTAGCATGCTGCTGAGCCTCTTCATCATGTTTTATCTCTCTTATTCAGTTCCTCTAGTCAGATAGATAGTAGGAGGCATCACGCTTCATTCAAGTGTGCTCGTCTGTTGCTTATGCTGCTGAAGTTTAATGACATGGTAAAAAAATGAAGTTGAGAAGAAGAGGAGAGCAGACTCCTGAGAGAACTGAAGAAGCTGCAGGGCCAAGTGAGAAAGAAAATTAGGTGGAGTCGCTTTCCAGTTTAAAGAGTCTTTTCTAAGATTTATGCACTTTTAGTATAGTAGCACTGGATTTATGCAGATAAAACTTTAGCGTCTGATGTGAGACCAATGCTAAGACATTTTTGGAATAGGAAACCAAGCCTTGATACTTTAGATTGGGAAATGGTGGGTTTAATAGCTTTGGTAACAAAAATGCTTATCTTGAAAATTCAGAGCAATAACCTGCCACAGATTTTGAAAATCCAGAAAGACCTGCAGAATGCAGGGTCCTCTTTACAGGGCTTATAACTCAGTTTCAGAATATTCAGTATAACATCGTTCACAGCGGTCTTAATGGATAATTTTGTGTGGAATATCTGTCCTGCAAGTGCAATATAAGCTTAAATGTGAGGCTGTTTATTTTCATACTAGACAAAAATCTCAGTCCTTTCTTGAGATTGCTGAGAGCTGCAGTATAGATACAGTGTGGGCAGGGGAGTTACAGCATAGGAACATATTCTACAAGTGAGATCTCTGGAATAAAATGCAAATAATACTAATAATAATGAACGATTTCTGCACCTCTCTACAAATTCTTCAAAAGTAGAAATATTCAGTAAAGCTTGGGTGACAACTAAAGAAAATCTTATAGATTTTTTTCTTCTTCTATTCAATTGTATCGAATTCTGAGAGACTGCCTGCAATTTTCTTGGCAAGGTTTTTTTAAAGTAGTTTGCCATTGTCTTCTTCCTTGGGTGAAATAAAATGACTAGGCCAAGGTGCTTTGCATCTGAAGTGGGACTAGAACTCACAATCTCCTGATTATGCCTTAATTACTACAACAGACTGGTTCTCATAAATACAATAGGATTTAATAAATTTCAGTTTCTAATTATTATTATTTGTTTATCCCTGGATTCTAGTGTGAAGAAGTTTTTTGATCTAGAGTCTGCACCAAATTTTGTTGTTTTCGGCTCATCTGAAATAAAGAAGTATGAATATTATATATATAATATTATATTATATACAGTATATTGATTTTCTGTCTTATAGAGGGATGGGTGGTAGCACTATATTATAAGTTAATTGTCTCATCTAGAAATCGCAATAGCTGTAGTTCCTTTCTCAGTTAGTTCCTTTTTCTGACCTTGCAGTTTTCTCTTGTTTAATTCCTCCATTCTTATTTTTATTTTTATCATTGTATTTTTTATTTTATCACTTGTATATTTTTCTTTTAGTTCTTCAAAAAGTTTGGCTCAGTTAACGGATTTGTTTTTTCCCTTTAACCTACGAAAATTTTGACCTGTTGGTATGGTGTTTTGTTCGTTTATGATGACTTTGGCCAATGATGGTAGAACATAAAAGGCCTTAAATGACCTTCTAAGAGAAGACGAACTGGGAGATGAAAATTTGAGACTGTTTATTTTACAAGAAACTTACATTCCTCCCCATGAAAAAGAATTCTTATTTAGAAGACAGGCTGGCCATGTACATATTCATGGACAATGGCATTCAAACTCTGTTACGGGTGTGATAACTCCAAATAATAAGCATACAAACTTTATAGTGGAACAAAAAATATGTCAGCCCGATACATTTTAAAATACTGGTAATATGTTTTAATAATTGCAATGCATTTATCAATTAATATGTTCATATTAAAGTTCATCCAGATGTTTTACATAGTTATACTAAGTATCTTTTTATTTAGCTCTGAATCAGATAATTATGGCTTCAGATTTTAATCACATTAGGTCGTAATGCTGTTTCAACTAAATTTATTTCCTGTACATAAAAAGTACTACAAACCTATATGCTGGAGTTTAATTTAGTAGATATATAGTGAGTTAAATCCTTCCCAGTGAGAATATACTATTTTTTAACACCATATAAGACTTGTATTGAATTTATTAGTTTTTAGTATCTTGATCTTTAGGTGAATGGATAGTTAAATGCAATATAAGCACTACTGCAACAGTTCATCATATTCCAGTAGTACTCTCAATTAATATAAGCAAAAATTGTCCATTTTTTAAAAATAGTATTTAAGTACATCATTATTACAGAAAGCAGATTGTGGGTTTCTTCCCCTCCTATAAATTGAAATGTAATGGTGACTTGGGATTTTTTAAAGGTATATATTCGTGGTTGTATTATTGCATATGCCAAGGATTTTCTAACTTTTTCAGATCATGAAACCTGTTAATTTTTTTTAAAAAGGGGTGGGGCTTCTGAATATCAGCTGACTAGCCCCGCCCTTTCTGTATCAAAACACCCCTGAAGAGCAGCACCAAAGCAGAGACAGGTGGATGTTTCCCCACTTAGTTTCCTTCCTACCCCTTAATTCAGGGATGGGGAATGGTGGCCCCTTTATGATCTGTGGACTTCAACTCCTAGAATTCCTGACTAGCTTCACCTTCTGGGAGTCGAAGTCCACAGGTCGTAAAGGGGCCACAGTTCTCCATTCCTTGCAGACAGCTGGGGATGAAAAAGGAATAAACCATCCACAACGGACTAAGGGGAGGAAATATCTCACTGGAAGGCACTATAGTGGGTTTTTTTTGAAGTGGGGAGTTCCCTCATATCACAGAACCCATTCAAGCCTT
This sequence comes from Ahaetulla prasina, assembly GCF_028640845.1. Taxonomy (NCBI): domain Eukaryota; kingdom Metazoa; phylum Chordata; class Lepidosauria; order Squamata; family Colubridae; genus Ahaetulla; species Ahaetulla prasina. Next base: position 161,272,481 of record NC_080539.1, read on the forward strand.
TTTGGAATCCTAGAGTTGCATAGAATTCTGTCTGGAAACGCCCCCCCCCCCACCATATGCTGGGTTTAGAAATGGAAAACTAAGAAGACAATTTTGAAAATAAGATGGAGTTTTTGAATACATATGCATAATTCCTGTACCGAAATTATAGAAAGCTTTTTATGTCTGCTAAACAGGATCTTAATTCCCTCCATGCCCTGAATATAGCATATTAATTGAATCACCTAAAACAGAGATAGAGGGGTGGGGTGGGGGAGAGAATAGCCTGGCGAATAATAGGGTTCTCATTTGAAATAGCTACAACAAAGCAATATTATTTTTCCTATGAAAGATCCTTGGGGTAAAATACGTAATGACCCTGTTCTAATAAGCCAGAAATATTTTGAATTATTTTCATACCTGACTTTATAATTCTGAGTCAAGGGTTACTGAAGAAGAAATTAATAATTTTTTTTATACAATAAAGCCTTTCAAAAGATTACATATGACCCAGTTCATCATTTAGCAGTGCCTTTATCTCTTTGGAAAATAATAGACATTATAAAATCTATGAAAACAGGAAATGCTCGTGGTCCTGATGGTTATTGAGTTCAGGGATGTAAGAGATGTGTTGATGTTTTACGCTGAAATATCGTTGCAGATTCATAATTATGCTTTTCTGAATAAAGTTTTTCTCAAACTTATTTTAATAAGGCTTATAGAACAGTGATTCTGAAGACTGGTAAAGATCCTGCTATGACCCAATCTCTTTGCTCAGTGTTGAGGTCACAATTTGGACAATGATCCTGGCACCTGGATTATCCAACTGATGCAATCTGGTTTTGTAAAAGGCAAAAAATGGGGACTTTTAAAGAGGAAGTTGGATAGTCACACCTAAAAATGGTCGAAATTAATTTATCTGCACATTGCAGAAGGTTGTGGATACTTCTTGTGGCCCTTTTCAATTTGATAGTTCTATGAATCTATTCATTTAGATTGTCTCAAACTGTGAAATGGCACTAAGTTCAATTAAAACACTTTTTGATTTCATAATTTGATCCAGATATATTAGCAGCATCTAAGACACCTGACCAGAAATGAAATGTGATTGAGGTCATTTTAACTGCAGTATTTTTCTATAAACAGCATTGCTAAGAAAGATATTAGTTATTTGCAGGAATTTTGCAACAGAGTTTGGATACCCTATATTAGCAAATCAATGGCTTATGGGCCTCGAAGAACATTAAATATTCTCTTGCAGTTGTAAGATGATAGTATGATAATTCACTAAGGAGTCATTCCTTTTTACCAGATACCCATGTATGTTTTTAGAAGGTTAGTGAATCCTAGTGAAATGATGGAGGGCATTTATGAGTATGAAACCAAATGGAATAACTATAGGGTGTAGGATATGGGTTAGCCTCATAATAATTGGATTTTTTTTATTAAGAAGAGCAACATGGTTAAAATATGTGAAGGTGGTTCTAAATTATATACCCAATATTAGTTATTAAACCTTTTTAAAGAGATACAAGTTTACTAGGAATGTGGTGTATCAAAACCTGCGAAGCACTATCCCAGATTTATAATCTTCAATTGATACGTTTTCTCTCCGTGTTTAGGAACGGCTGTTTACCTTTGTAAAGGAAAGATTAGCCAACATTATTCTAGGTGCTTAACAGTTTGCGGTTCCCGTTACCTAAGTATATTCTTCTCCTTTTTCTTTATATTATGTTTTTGTTATTTTTAAATGTTTCCCTGTATGCTAAACAGTTTTACAAAATGCTTTTCAATAGTTCTTTTTAATCAGACATCAATAATTAAGAACATAGCATTCTTTGGGCATAACATCCTTTCTACTACCCACTCCTTCTAAAGCATTTTGAAATCACCATGTCATTGTTTTCAGTCTGAGTGTGGAACGCTGAGAAAAGGCGTGAAACATGATCAGCCAATCAGTTCTCTTTCAGGCCAATCAACGGGAAAGTGCAAAAAATGTAATTCAGGCAGTGCTTGGTTTCCTGAGCTACAGCAGCTCCTGGAGCAACAAATTTCCCTTGTCTTTCTTCACACAAAAAGGAGGCAAATAATTTACTGTCTATAGTCACAGCTAAGCTGAGAATTTTAGTTTTCAAAATAGACCCAAAAGATTGGATTTTGCTTATCCGCAGATGGGTTTATCCACAAGAATGTACAGCAATACTTTTTAAATATACTCAAGTATACTCAAGAATAATACATGGTTGTGATTGAAAGTTGTGATAACCACAATACACTGAAAATGTTGTAGCCAGGTGCTTTTGCCAACATCTGCAAGTTGCAGCATAAAGTCTTTACGTGTCTACATAGTGTGTGTGTGTGTGTGTGTGTGTGTGTGTGTGTGTGTGTGTGTGTGAAAGAGTAATGGGTCTTGTGAGCCCAGAGGTTGGATAACAGAGGAAAGAATTATGTGCTTACTATACCTAAGCTGAGATCAACTCCAGTAGGATTTCCAAGGACTGTGAGTAGAAAATGACTAAAAGGAGGATGGGTTCATTGATAAGAACATCGTGAATAATAATAACAACCATATATTGCTGTTTCACCCAAATAATCCTAAAGCAGAGCACCAGATATCTATATATACATGCAGACATACTGCACTTGCACAAAAAAGACAAAATAGTTCATGTCAGGTGCATGCAAGGAACCAAGAATAACATACAGAGTTACTTTAGGGTACTTTCTTTATTCTTGTTCGCCTATAGATAGGATTTCAGTCCTGCCCAAATGTAGGCATTTAGGAAAGAAAGACCCTTGACTCCAGTTGGCTTAAGTGATAGGTTATTTTACTAAAGTTAAATGGTTGCAACAAAAATAAAGCTAGATCTGAATATTCCTGTGCAAAGGTTACATTTTTTCTCCTTTCCCTGGCCTTACCTCCTTGACCAATCCATCAGTGGACTGGATTGGGAACAGTTCACATTCAGTTCCAGGTATCTTTGGAGGCTGATTTATTCCAGTTTGGCACCTCTGGTTCTTGGGACAAGAGGTATTGGTATTGAAAGAAATTCCTTCTAAAATGTTAAGAAATAGAAAAGAATATGCTTTTTTGGTGGATCAGCTTAGAAATCTCCAGATACAGTATATATGGAATGTACCCGCTGGATTAACAGTAAACTATAAGGGAGGGAAATATTGTCTTAATACAGTTTTTAAAGCAAGAGATTTTTATATTAAAGTATTGAAGGTTGGAAGTTTGCCATTGTTAGAAGTTAAGATAGAAGGAGAGGTGGGAATGGTTAAAAAAGGGGAAAAGGAAGCAAAGCAAATACAACCTAAAATTGGGGCTGTAAATTTGGGAGAAGAAACACAAAAAGCTGCAGGGGAAGATCAAAGTATGATTGTAACTATTAAACATAAAGAGCAAGGAGTAAAGAAGTAATATCTTCAAATGAAAAGACTTTCCTTTCATGGGATAGGGTAAATTATAAGGGATATTTCCGAATATAAAAAAGGATAGCTAAACTAGATGGTACAAAAGTTTTTAGGGTATGATGGATATATAAATTTGAGGGAATATAAGATATATTGAAACCTTTTGATAGTGTAATATTGTGTAGGGATAAGAAATATAATTAGTTATGGATTGTATGATAAATGGGATGTAAAATGTTTAGAAATTTATAGTATGGGGAATATGGGGAAGAATATGAGGTAAATGTTAAAATTATACAAGAAAAGATGATGTTTATTATTATGTATGATGGATATACAAATATGATAGATTATAAGGTATACTGAGGAATAAGTTTTGATATTACAACATTGGAAGATGGGATATTGTTTATTATAGAAGACTGGATTTTAAACTTAATGGACTTAGATGAGAAGGTAGAATTATCAGCATATTTGAAAGATTATTTTTGAAAGATATATATAATGGAGACGGTTTGTTTTTTTAAAAAAAATATTGGATTGAAATAACAAAATACTAAATAGCTTTTAAATGAACAGTATGTAATTGTATTAGTATTAATATTTTCTTTTTTCTTCTTTTTTATGGAAAAGGGGAGTTGAGGTTCAAGAAGAGGGATGGGAGTTTATGTTAATTAGCATATTTTAGTTTATGATTGTTAGATACGATACCCTGTATCGGGGGGAGGGGATGGGGGAAAGTGGGAGAAGGGAGGGGAAGGGTTAGGGTTTGGGGGAAGGAGGGATGTATGGGGGAAAAATTTTTTGTAAAACTTTTTCAATTAAAAAAACTGCAAGATTCTTTTCTTTATAATAAAAACAGTGTCAGAACTCATGATTCATGTGTCTTGTCTGGAGCTCCCTCAAAGAACAAAAAAAAAATCTGCTTCCAAGCCCTGCAGAGTTCTCTTACTGCAATCTGTAGCATGGATTTTGAGTGGAGTTGCAATGAGTCAGAAGAAGATCCACCTAGAGCTCCAAGGAGTCAGAAGAGGAGGATCAGTAGTGGGTTCCACTTACCTTTGTTACCGGGACCGAGAGCACGTGTGTGCTCTTGCTTCACTTGCTCATGTGTGGTGCTTCTGTGCTTCTGTGCATGCGCAGAACCTTCTATGCGTGCGCAGAGCGTCCATGATGACATCCAGATGAGTGGGCAGAGCCTCCTGCCGCCACCTCTACTGGTTCTCCCAAACTGGGATGATCCAGTAGAAACCCTCCACTGAGGAAGATGGTGAGTCATTCCAAGGACTCAGCCTAAAAGTATGAGAAGGGCACAAAGTTCTGTATGATAGCAGCCCAAGACATGAATCTTTTCTGGGGTAAGGTTGGAGATGAATTCTTTATCCTTAAAAGAAGGAAACAGTTACACAGAAAGGTCATTTGGCTTCTACTACAGCCTGTTTTATATAGTCTTGAATGTTTTTAATCTCCTAAATCAGCGGCCCCCAACCTTTTGGGCACCAGGGACTAGTTCCATGGAGAGAAGTTTTTCTGTGGACCAATTAGGGTGTGGTTTTGCATGCTGCTTGCATCCTGTGGATGGTGCTTCATTTGTTTGCACAGCCTGGTTTCTGGCTAAGCTCCAGCTTAGTGTTGGTCCACAGACTGAGGGTTGGGGAACCCTGTCCTAAGTAGAAAAATTCTTTTTTTAAAAAAAAAAAATTATTTCATTTTGTCACAACAGTATACACAAATATTGTCATAAGTAAAAAAACATATCATGAAGAAAATATATATATATATATAAATAAATAAAGAATATGCATCAGCTATATTAATTTGATATAATAAAGGGAACAATAGGACAGGAACGGTAGGCACTTTTGTGCTCTTATGCACGCCCCTTATAGTCCTCTTAGGAATGGGGTGGGGTCAATAGTAGACAGTTTTTGGTTGAAGATTTTGGGATTTTGAGTAGAGACTATGGAGTCAGGTAATGAGTTCCAAGCATTAACAACTCTGTTGCAGAAGTCATATTTTCTGCAATCAAGTTTGAAGTGGTTGACATTAAGCTTGAATCTATTTTTTGCTCTTGTAATATTGCGATTGAAGCTGAAGTAGTCATTTACAGGAAGGATATTGCAATAGATGGTTTTGTGTGTTAAACACAGGTCATGTCGAAGTCGACGGAGTTGTAAGTTTTCTAATCCCAGGATTTCAAGCCTGGTGGTATAAGGTATTTTGTTGTTTTCGGAGGAGCGAAGAACTCTTCTAGTAAAATATTTCTGGATGCGTTCTATTGTATTTATGTCAGAGATGTGGTATGGGTTCCAGACGGATGAGCTGTATTCAAGAATAGGTCTGGCAAATATTTTGTATGCTCTAGTTAGTAGTGTAGAGTTTTTGGAAAAGAAGCTGCGTAAAATTAGGTTTACTACTTTTAGAGCCTTTTTTGCTATGTAGTTGCAGTGGGTTTTGGAGTAGTTGGCAAAAAAAAAGGTTTATTCTTGCATTTGTACATTCAGCCTTTAATTTTGGTTTCAGGCCTGTTGACAGTAGCAGTGTGCATGTGTGTGCACGTGTTGTGTTATGTGTGTATTTAGTGTCAGGTGTGTTATTTGGAAAACAGGTTTGGGATGGATTGGGTGGAAGTGGATAGGATAGCACCTACCCGAAGCACCATTACTTCCCTTGACCAAATAAACTGGAATTTTCTCATGCTAATGCTTTAAAATCAAAATTTAAAAAAAAACCATAGGTCTGGACAATTAATTAACCTTTTCCTTCAGAAACTCTACGGACATTGTTCAAGCTGAGTTTATTATTTGATTAATCTGCCAAAACATTTCAAGAGGGGAAGTGGGTAGTCCCGATGTTTTCCAAAGGTCGCAGGCTGTTATATAAAATCCATATCTATTACAGTCGCTTTTGGTATTGCTCGTCAATAAATAAAATTATACAATGGTTTCCATTAAAAAGAAAACACAAACAGTTCCTATTTGGATTCTTTGAGAAACTTGCATATTTTATCTCACACTCTGCTCTAGGCTTCATTGCCATCTGGGATGCCTTTTTACTTAAGAGTCATTGGAGGAGGGGTACGAATTCAGTTTTGTTCATATAATTTGCAGTGATCCACATTTTCCCCCCTCAAAGGAGGGGTCCTTTCATTTTTCACTGCTCAATATCAATGAAAAGAAAGAAGGGACTGGGATTGGTGAACTGTGCTACATAGATTAACAATCGCTATATAAGGTACTTGAGTGAGGTCAGGAGTCAATAGCTCAGCTGTTACCTATGCCCAAGTTCTTTTAAAATCAACATTATAAACAATTCCTGAAAGAACTCAAGTGAATTCATTCTTTGTAATGAAATTCCTATAACTTCATATATAATTTGCTGAGCAATGATCATAAAGCGTAATTCATTTTCTGTTTCATTTCTTGTTCTTTGTTCTGTATTAAATCACTTTGTTTCCTTCAAATTGGTTGGCTTTTTTAAATAGGTTTTGCCAAAGCCATGTAAAAGAATAGACTATGCGATAGGACCCAAACTCTAACTTATGCCACTCCCAGTAAGTAAATTGGCTTAATATGTGATGGGACTGAGATGCATGCTGATATGAGGAATAAGTTTTATAAAAGTTATTTTGAAAAAAGGCAGAGGAAAAAAGTAAAGGCAATCAAATAGTCAGCTATCCTGAAAATAACCAAATAAAGGGGAAATAAATGGCACAAAATAATGTTCTTCCAAAGCAAAGAGCGAGTCTCAGTTTTACGTAAATTGATAGTTACTAGAAGTCTAGACAGAAAAGTACTTTGAGTTTTATAAAACTCAAATGTGAGAAGATGAGCTGGTATTGTTACTGTGGCTGATTTTTATAAAACTCCAAAAAGCACAAGAAATAAACATTGAAAAATTGGGGATAGGAAGAGGGAAATTGCCAGGAGAGAATCAGTGAAAAGTTCTTTTCAATGACTGCTGGTCCAGCTCTTTGGCTGGCTTACACAGAAAAAAAGAATGATAAAATATACAAGTCTGAAGAGTATCCCTCCATGTAAAATATTATCTAAGAGATCTTCTCCTTTACACAAAGAAGAGATTATACAGTCCAAAGATTATCCTGCATTTTTGGAAGAATAAATGATATTGCAGTGAAAAATGGATGAAATTTAGGTCTCCACAATTTTCAGCAATTCTTGTGTGGGCAGCAAACAAAATAATAATATATCGATAGATGGTGAAAGAAAGGTAATATATATTTGAAACAACCCATGGTGGTGGATTTTTCCTGAACTGAGGACTGTAATTTATTGAACCCTTGATAACTCAGCTTTTCTGGTTGAAGGCAGAATTCAACTGGAAATCAAGTATTTATTTATTTATTTATTTATTTATTTATTTATTTATTTATTTGAACTTTTTTTTATTTGCATTTATATCCCGCCCTTCTCCGAAGACTCAGGGCGGCTTACACTATGTTAGCAATAGTCTTCATCCTATTTGTATATTTATATACAAAGTCAACTTATTGCCCCCAACAATCTGGGTCCTCATTTTACCTACCTTATAAAGGATGGAAGGCTGAGTCAACCTTGGGCCTGGTGGGACTTGAACCTGCAGTAATTGCAAGCAGCTGTGTTAATAACAGACTGTCTTAGCAGCCTGAGCCACCAGAAGCCCTTTATATACCGCCCTTCTCCTGAAGGACTCAGGGCAGTTTACAGCCAAATAAAAAGTTAAGAAATAATTTAAAATCTAAATTCAATTAGGCCGAAAGATAAAAGAGTAATAAAACCATATTAAAAACCAAACTTTAAAATACATTAGGCCAGCCCTGCACGATAAAACAAGAAGGTTTTCAGCTCGTGTCGAAAGGTCCGGAGGTCGGGGAGTTGGCATATCCCCGGAGGCAGCTCATTCCAGAGAGCAGGAGCCTCCACGGAGAAGGCCCTCCCCCTGGGAGTCGCCAGTCGACATTGTTTGACTGACGGTACCCTGAGGAGGCCCTCCCTATGGGAGCGCACAGGTTGTTGGGAGGCTATTGGTGGCAGCAGGCGGTCCCATAAATAACCCGGTCCTATGCCATGGAGCGCTTTAAAGATGGTAACCAGTACCTTGAATTGCACCCGAAAGACCACTGGAAGCCAGTGCAGCTTGCACAGGAGATGTGTTACATGGGAGCTTCGAGTCGCTCCCTCTATTACCCGCGCAGCTGCATTCTGGACCAGTTGGAGCCTCTGGGTGCTCTTCAAGGGGAGCCCCATGTAGTAGATAGCTGATCTTTGGTTACAAGTTTATGATTATATTATACATTGACTAGTTAGTGCTCTGCATCTTTCTGTTGCATTTCAGGAGTAGGTAATGTGAAACCTATGTGACAAGTCTATATGCATGGAGAGTTACTCAGATTCACCCTATCAATTTCTTATAAGGTATATTTCTTTAGCACCTAATTCTGTTCTGCATTTATGAAGGACACAAACATAAAGTTTAAGAAAATGTATAAGTAACTTCTCATCATCATCAAACACACACATACTAATATACCATTGCTTCTACTGATGCATTGAAGCTTTATTCATGGAGATTGGCTCCTTTTACCACCTTGGAATGCTTCAAATCAAGGGAGAAAATCTAAAGAAGGTGGACATTTTTCAGTATTTGGGATCCCATCTCCAAGGCAATGGCAATATAAATGGTGAGGTGCGAGCAAGGGTGAATGCAGCCTGGATGCGTTGGTGAGAATTCACCGGTGAGTTATGTGACCAACAGATACCAATCCATCTTAAAATTAAGATTTACAAGACAACCATTTGCCCTGTTGCACTGTATGGCACCGAATGCTGGGCAGCAACAACAGGGACAGAAAGCTATTTCCATGCCATGGAAATGTGAATGCTATGTTGGATATCAGGCATCTTCCTTCTTGACCAAATCACAAATGACACCATTCGATAACATTTTGGTGTGGCACCAATCATAGAAAAGATGAGAGAAGGCTAACTCTGCTGGTATGGACATGTCCAGAGAGCAGCACCTTCCACAGTAGCCAAGACTGCCTACCAACTAGAAGTCAATGGTTGTCAAAGAAGGAGAAGATTGGCTCCTTTTAGACCTTGGATCTGTTTCTGTTGGGCCATTCTAGTCTTATCCAGTAGGACAAGACCTGGGTAGCATGATGTTTTCTTAGACCATCTCCAATCAGATCAAACCAATTTGACCGATTATAAAGGATTATGGGAATGATAATCCAATTTTTTGGAAGACATGTAGTTGTCTTTCTTTGAACCAGTTTATGCTAGCCTGCTCGTTTATTTATTGTGTGCTCTTATCTTATTTTGAATCAGTATGCACTGTTTTTTTTATTTGCCCCAATACTTCGAATTTTAAATATAAAACATTTCTAAATATATTTTATCTCAGGATAGGTGGATATATGTCTTTTATTCTGAAACCTGAATCTGTATTTTCACCATAGGAGGTGATGCTTGGATCAGATGAATTCAAAATGGGGTCAGTTGGTGAAAATCTTCAGCATCTCTACAATTTGTAGAGATGACTCTACTTTTTTTAAATCCATGGAAATCTTAAATTTCTAATTTTTTATGAACTAAATTCCTCAGAATTTTTTTGTCCAACCATGCCCTTCAAATGCATTTGGTTTCAATAGCCTTTTAGATGACATTCTGTGGCAACTTAATTGGCTGTACTCAATTTCAACTCACAAAGAATTTCAATGACATATGAGACTACAATTGATGGCTGGTAGACTCCAAAATCCTTCTAAGCAGATTGACAACTAGCATTCATATTGTCCTGTGGCCTGCCTACTCACTGCTGGCAGAGATCTCCAGAGCTGTTTGGAGGAAAGGAGGCAAGAAGGAGATCTGCTACCCATTTTCTCTTCTAAGTATTTAGGTTTTTTGTAATAATAAACTGGAACAAACTGAAAACCTTGGTAAAATAAGAATCACGTGAAGTGATTATAAAGATCACGTGAAGTGTTAGTGCCACTTTATAATGCCTTGGTAAGGCCACACTTGGAATATTGCATTCAGTTTTGGTCGCCACGATGTAAAAAAGATGCTGAGACTCTAGAAAGAGTGCAGAGAAGAGCAACAAAGATGATTAGGGGACTGGAGGCTAAAACATATCAAGAACGGTTGCAGAAGAACTGGATATGTCTAGTTTAATGAAAAGAAGGTCTGGAGGAGACATGATAGCAGTGTTCCAATATCTCAGGGGCTGCCACAAAGAAGAGGGAGTCGGGCTGTTCTCCAAAGCACCTGAGGGTAGAACAAGAAGCAATGGGTGGAAATTGATCAAGGAAAGAAGCAACTTAGAACTAAGGAGAAATTTCCTGACAGTTAGAACAATTAATAAGTGGAACAACTTGCCTGCAGAAGTTGTGAATGCTCCAACACTGGAAATTTTTAAGAAGATATTGGATAACCATCTATCTGAGATGGTGTAGGGTTTCCTGCCTGGGCAGGGGGTTGGACTAGAAGGCCTCCAAGGTCCCTTCCAACTGTGTTGTTGTTGTTGTTGTTGTTGTTGTTGTTATTATTATTATTATTATTAAGATAATATGAGCCACGGTGGCGCAGTGGTTAGAGTGCACTACTGCAGGCTACTTCTGCTGCCTGCCGGCTCCCTGCAATTTGGCAGTTCAAATCTCACCAGGCTCAAGGTTGACTCAGCCTTCCATCCTTCTGAGGTGGGAAAAATGAAGAGCCAAATTGTTGGGGGCAATAGGGTAACTCTGTAAACTGCTTAGAGAGGGCTGTAAAGCACTGTGAAGTGGTATATAAGACCAAGTGCTATTTCTTTTGCTATAATTGTTATTCTCAGTCTAAAAATACTAACTACAATGAGTTGAGTGAACCAAATAAGAATCTTCTGATTTGCTGACATCTTTTGTAGGGTTTGAATTTCAGTATTTTTATTGAAAAGAAACCAATTTTAATGGCTATGAGAACAGATCAGTTAGTAGTTTTGTTTCATTTCTGTCATTTCAGTTGAAATTAGCCTGGTTCTATTCATTTGGTTTATTTTGAGAAAGATAGCAAAAGTAGAAGCATGAAGACTGGCAGGAACAAAAGCTTGAGGGAGGGAGAAACAAAAGGTTGCAATCTGAGGACCTATCTATAGCCTTTGTTAATTAAAATTGAGGGGAGTTGCAGTAGGAACTCTGAATATCTGCAAAATATATTTGACTATAAAGTCATGCTGCTGGCCAGGCCATCATGATGTTGCCTTTAGATTGATTACCAAATTTTTCTGTGTGGGCTATTTCCCTCAGAGTATTAGGTCCAAATTTTTCCGAAGAAAAATTTTCTCTATTCTAAATTCAATATTTGCAACCAAATTGTTTGAATTCAGAGATGACAAGATTTGTCATATTATTTGGAAGCGGGTGAATGACCACCCAATTCACGATCCAAACCTGCAGACAAGGAGTAACATGTGATTTCTGTTTCTCATGGAATTTCTAATTTCATTTCATTTCTAAATTTCTTAAATTAATCCAATAGGCGAGGGGTCTGCAAACTTGGCTCTTTTAAGACTTGTGGACTTCAACTCCCAGAGTTCCTCAGCCGGATGAGGAACTCTGGGAGTTGAAGTCCACAAGTCTTAAAAGAGCCAAGTTTGCAGACCCCTGCAATAGGCCAATCTCAGAACTAGTATGTTCAAAAGTTTATAGGGAAGCTTTCTTCTTGTTGTGATAAGATAATACTTTTATTATTGTTCTTAATCACCACTTTCAAGCCAATTTCAGAATTTTATTGAAGTTCTTCACATGATTTGCCTGTACCATGTCTGTATAAAAGATGAGAATTCACTTGCATATATTAGAGAGAATATTCAGTAGCGGAACAAATTTATGTGAATAGCAAGATGTCACATAAGATAAAATGTGTCAATTCAGAATTAAAGCCATTGAGAAAAATAATTTACTGCATATATGTATACCAAATACATTCTTCCTATATGGCACAAATTGTATTTCTTCATTTACAGTACATCTTACTCTGATTGTGAATAGCTTCATTCCAGACCCAAGATTCAGAAATCTGAATAAATGTATCATTTGTGAAGAATTCAAATCAAGAACTGTAGTTGCTAAAGAGAGTTCACAAGGCTGTTACTGAGGACAAAAAAAAAGATCTATGCCATTTAAAGACTAGTGTCATAATACCCTCCTCCTCCTCCTCCTCCTCCTCCTCCTCCTCCCCACCACCACCATCATCTCTCATGGATTATTCCAGGAATCATCAAGATGATTGTGTGCTTCCATCAGTCTTGACTCTTAGTTCTCTTGATGTTAGGATGACATGCAGAAATTCATGTGGTTGATAAAAAGAATTGCCTTCATTGACAAGTATTTTGATCCAGCAGAAGATTTCACCATATAGAATAGAATAGAATAGAATTTTATTGGCCAAGTGTGATTGGACACACAAGGAATTTGTCTTGGTGCATATGCTCTCAGTGCACATGCTATTAAATCTGAATATCTAAACTAATACTCTGATCAAAGATAGTCTGATTTGCATCTGCTGGGTAGCAGAACTTCATACCACGTTGGAGATATTAAATCTTACAGATTATTTTTACTAACTTTCCTCCTCTTCAGCATTGAAGACTAATTAGGAATAATGAAATTAATAGTTCTCTCCCTATTGATTATTCTCTATATTCCTGTCATAATCTGCTCCATGCAATGTTAGTGAAATACATTATGTCCCGGCAAAGAGATTGTGTGAAGGTTTATTGAATATTGAATGACACTTGAGCCACTTATCTGTGATTATTCTGGTTAACTGAACCACTTGACTATTTTCCTGTCAGTGTCTAAAGCCAGAGGTAATAGTTTAACAAGGCTATTGTGCTCCCTCACGATGTTTTTATTTTCCTTCTTTCCCTTATGCTAAGAAAAAGAAGAGGAATTTAATTGCCTTGAATTTTTAAAATCATTTGATAGAGTAGACTATAAGTCAGGGGTGTCAAATGCAAGTTTTCGGCCAGCAGAGCACGGCAGGAGGACTGGCTTGGACTGGATTACAATTATGTGTCCTCAAGTAAGTGACTGATCTGGATAGAAAACAAGCAACAACCTATGTTAATACTACAGTTTAATGCCAGAATTTGCATACTGTAGGTGCATTTAATCTACAATCAACAATCTATTCTGTATTCTATATTCTGTATTCTATCCTGTATCTTTAATTGACAGCCATTTCTATTTACTATCCTGGAAATTTACCTCTGCTATTAGATCTTGTATTATCATGGTATTCATGCTATTGTATTTTTATTATTAGTTGAGTAATAAAAATACAATAGTATAAATGGCTTTTCTACCTGGAAAAGCAATTTACTATTAAACAATGGGTTATAAATTTAGAAATAAAAAGTTTAGTGGAATATGAAGAATAAGTAATAAATGTTTGCCAGCAATATCTGGTAGAAGAGATAGGAAAATGGTATTAGTAAAGAATTGTGGAGAGAAAGAAGAGAAGGGGAAAAATGCATCTTGAGTCTGTGTCAAATGCCCACCATGGCCAAGCTCACCTAACCAGGCCCACCATAGCCATGCCCAACTCTGTCCCCCCTCCGGCCCTCCAAGGTCAAACACATCCCTGATGTGGCCCTCAAAGAAATTGAGTTTGACACCCCTGCTATAAGTGAATGTGAAAAATATATCTAGAAGTGTAGACCTTTCTGAGATCCAGTTTGGTGTACTAGTTAAGACATCAGGCTAGAAACTGGGAGACCTACGTCCTGCCTTAGGTACAAAGCTAGCTGGGTGACCTTGGGGCACCCACTTTTTCACAGCTCTAGGAAGGGAGCAAATCACTCCTGAAAAACCTTGCTAAGAAAACTGCAGGGAGTTGTCCTGGTAATCCCCATAATCAGACATGATTGAAAATGGAAGGAATAAAAAGACCTTTGCTTTTAGATTAAATGTCATTTTTAATGGGAAGCCATCATCAGTTTGATAGTGTTGGGGGCTCTAAACAGCTCAATCAGTATTTCAAGTTTTCTCCTTGATCTGCACATACTTCAACAGGCAACCACTGTAATCAATATATGATTGTATGTTACTTTATGTTATTAATGAAAATACGTGAAGTATCCTCATGAATGCATGTTATTAGTGAAGCATACAGGGATGGGCCACATAGAAGGATGCCTTCTCTAAAGTGTAGCTTCATATCCTAAGCTTTCATATACCATCTGCCCTGCCTTCTTCCAGAGTTGTATATGAACAGCTTTCTATGTGATCTTTGTTGTTGAACTTTGCTTTATCAGGGTTCCATATCTTCCACCAATCAGTGACTTCAGTTCTACTGAGAGATCACCAGGAGATCACGAAGAGACAGTTGTGAGAAGACTCCGGGATGCGAGGAAACAAAGAAACACAACAATTTTGTGTGGTTCCTTTTTAAATACCTGTGTATGTTGCTTGATGCCAGATGTAATTAAGAGTGTTTTAAGCAGTGGACTTGTGGATTTTGTAATTTCACAACCAATGAGGGATTGACAACCTATCTGTTCCCCTTCTTTCTGTGTTCCCTCAAGACTATCCTCTGCTGCTTGTTATCATTAATGCAAATTCTCCCCTCTTCTGGTTTCTGTTGTATTTGTGGCCCCTGCCGCCATTTAATTCAGACTTGGACAGAAGATTCTGTAGGTTTATTAGTAATCAAATATGTCATTTGGCCTGTTAGACTGAGAATGAAATACCTCATTTTGTCTTATTTGATTAAGAATCAAATATGTCATCTTGTCACATTGGGCTGGGAAAGGTCCATAATTCATCATCTGAGCACTTGATTTGCATTCAAAACATCTCAGATTCAGTCCTTGGTATCTCCTCTCCAAAACTGTCAAGAGGGACCACCATCCAGAGTCAACCATACTGGACTAGGTTACTGGTTCAAGGTTCAATATAAGGTGACTTCCTAACTTCCATATTAAGAAGTGAACTGTCCAACTTTCTTTTTATGTGCTATAGATTTTAAAGCACTTATGGGCAATGAAAAAAAAAAGCCATTTCAGAATAATTTACCAAACTAGCATATAATGCCAGTGCTTATCGAATCCTGGATAGGGGGATATGACAATGGCCAGCTATTGCTAAGAATGGATGTGAAAAATGATTCTAGTTGGACTAGGAAACAGTTTCCCCATAGTAACCAGCTCTGATAATCAGCTGCTACAAAGGGACATTTTCCCAAAACTCTTTCCATTTGGGAGCACTGTGCTTTGACCAATCACCGCTATTAAAAGTCTGCACTGGAAGGGTGTGAAGTTATCTGTACTTGTAGGAATGCCTTTTGGCTCGGTTCTTTTGACTCCTCTATAGTAAATACAAACATCTACTGCCGGATACGCCGCCAAGCCTGCTATCCATTGAAAATTGTTGCAAAATGACATATAATTTTAGATGGGAATCTTAGTTTAAAGGCGTCGGGTGATTTCCTCATAATCAAGCGCAAGCTATCAGCCGTGATGGATGCAGACATGCCTTTTTATGTACCAGAGAGTTTTTCATGCAGCATAACGACTGATGTGCCTGGAGGTGGCAATGAGATGAATCTTTCATGCCCTGTCTTGCAGGCAGCTTTGGGGACCGGACTGACATCTGCTCAAAAGCAGTTCTAAGAGGGTGCGTGAGAAAGCCAGGAATATCGGAAGCTCTTCTCATAGTCCCAGGGGAGTTGGGTATGATGTAGGACTTGAAGCAGGCTCTTCCAAGGGCACTCCCATTTTCCTTTAGTGTTTGAAATATTGTTGCTTCTCATTGATTTTGTACCAGAATGGCAGCAGGTGGAAAAGGAAATACAATTTTCAAAAGAACTTGCATAAGAAACACAGCCTTTCAGAGATCTGTGAAAATTTTGAGAGCCTGGTGCAGTTAACTGGTCCTTCAGAGCAGCACCGTTAAGGGCCATTCGGAGCAGAATCCTCTACATTCTTAGCAATGCAACTGCATACAGGCATTCCTGGTCAAATTAGAGTTCAACGAATCCCTAAGTAAACAGAAGCATATGGCACAAATTAAGCACAAGCTCTTTCTGCAACTTTGAACGCATGCCTGCTATTGAGATGCAGTTAATTGACAGTTTCACAAAAGGTAAATACCGTAGTGACTCTCTGAGGTGCAAAAAGTTGGAATCCTCCTGATTTCCAGACATGAAGTATTAGTACCGCTTTGTAAATCCTTAGTAAGAGATGCTGAGACTATGGAAAAGTGCAAAGAAGAGCTTTGCACAGAGGAACTGATTAAAAGGTCAGGAGATGAAAACATATGAAGAAAGGGTTGCAGGACTTGGGTATGGCCAGTCCAGAGAAAAGAAGGACTAGGGGTCCCAAAGGTGCTTTTTCAAGAGGCAACTGGACTTTCTGGTTTTTCTTTGAAGACCTTCCCTTCCTTTCCACTCTCTTCCTTCCTTCCTTCCTTCCTTCCTTCCTTCCTTCCTTCCTTCCTTCCTTCCTTCCTTCCTTCCTTCCTCCCTCCCTCCCTCCCTCCCTCCCTCCCTCCCTCCCTCCCTCCCTCCTTCCCTCTATCCTTAACTTGTAACAAGTTGAACAGTTGTATTCTGGAGTGCATAGCTTAAGGTCCCTGAGAGATATACTGTAGTCGTGCTGCATCAGTAGCTAAGAAAGAAAGATGGAAACTGGGAAGCTAACAAGGACTTTTGATATGGAATAAGGTATGAAATGGAGGTAGACAAAAATGACTTCTATGGCTCAGATTCTGCTTCTGATGTGAGCTGGAGAATACAGGTAGTCCTCAATTTGCAACAGTTCATTTAGTTCATTTCATTCAAAGTCACTGAAAAAAGTGACCCTTTTTCTCACTTACGCCTATTGCAGCATTCCTATGGTCATGTGATCAAAATTTGTATGCTTGGCAACTGGTTCATATTTATGATACTTGCAGAATCCTGGGATCATCTTTTGTAACCTTCTGACAAGTAAAGTCAATGGGAAAGTCACATTCATTTAACAACTTTGTTATTAACTTAACAACTGCAGTGATTCATATAACAATTGTGGCAAAAAAAAGTAGCAAAATGGGCTAAAATTCACTTAACAAACGTCTCACTTAGCAACATAAATGTTGTGCTCAGTTGCGGCCATAAGTCGAGGACTACCTGTACTTTGAAGGCAGGCTGAAGTAAAAATGAGTGCAGTGTGTTATTTATTGTATTTTTATCTCTAACGTGAATGCTTCTGTCCAAGATGAAGCCAAAGAGTTGGGCATGTTATTCTTCAGAAACAATCTTGCAATACTTATATAACTTGTAAGAGGCTCCAGCAATCAATTCCTCCATGCAATATTCCATTATTCCTATTCAGCTGTTAAATTTGTGGCTCTTGGATATCTCTATGCAGGCCCAATGCCATCCATCTAAATGGTTGTTTTAAAAGAGAAAAGGAAAGAGAAAATCCTTTAAAATTCCCCATCCCTATATTTGCATACTGTAAATTTTTGCTTAATATTCACACTTCTTTCCCATTGTTTCCATTTTGGCTCAGTCCTGTTGGCCTTCAATATTTGCTATGGGAAGCAGTGCTGATAGCAAGCAAAGGCAGAAATATTCCACAAATTAAGGCAAATATTCCATGAATGAAGGTTCACATTGTAAAGAAAAAGAACATACATTCAACTTCTCAGTTGCTAAGATTGTTGGCTGTGCAGGTACAAAAATAGCCAGGGAAATGGCTGAAGCCCAGGAATCGGGCCCCTTGTCACTCAAGAGGAATGCAGCTTTACCACCAGCTTATTAGGTATTTAGGAGCCAAGGACTTGGCAGCACAAGGAAGCAACAGCCAATTGCTGGCCATGAACATACCAATCAACCAATAGGAAGGCACCCCATAAATATGACACATAAAATAGCCCAAAGCACACATTTCGGTAGAGAGAAGTTCCCTGAGGATGGGTTCTAGCACGAGTCCAAAAGCTTGGAAGACTAAACCTCTGGTCCTGTTGACTGACCCAGTTTGGATGTTGCAGAAATATTCTATTGGATGGCATTTGTTATATGTATTTTGAGGCTTCTCCCTCTCATCTGATTCCCAAATTCTTGCCAAAATGAAGTATCTCTTGAATATGAATCTTTTACATATGTTTATTCTCAAGCTTCATATAGTTTCCTAGCAGACTGGAAATGCGCATCTTTTGTCATGCTGCCTAAATATGTTTGCCTGTCAGTTTTAATTATCTGGACCAGCTACTATGAGATAATGTCGGCATGAATCAGCTGCTATTTGTAAGGCTTAAGTCCCATTGACTTCAGCTGAAGAGGGGCAAACGTGTAGTGTACTTACCTCTCCTCACTGAAGTCAATGGGGCTTACAGAGGCATCCATTCGGCCGGACGGAGCCCTGTGTTTGCCGAGCTGTAGGACAGAATTTAATAATTTGTCTCTTTCTTTGCACGTTACACTGAAAGCAGTGATGCGAATGAGGTACCTGTAATTTCCTAATGTGTGACATTAATTGTGTGTGTTGATTTCTCCCAGCTATTTCAAAACCAATTCTCATTATCTTCAAATAATTAGTTTCTTACTTAGTAAATGATGAGATGCAAGCCAGACTATACAATATGTTCATAAAAAGGGTTCTGTTAATATTCCCAAACGTTAAGGCATAGCGTGTTAGTGGTTTACATGCTGGTTAATAGATTATTACATACATAATATTTGAGAGATTTTTTTTTTACTCTTTTGCATTGTGTACTCTGTGCAAAGAATCTGTTTGCATACTAATTTTCCTGGGGTTAATCCAGCATTCTTGACATATGCCAAAATATATTTAAATGAAATCAGCTGTTTTTCCAACTTGTTGGTATAATGAATTCCTGGACTGTGGCGGATCTGCCAAAATTGTCCAATTCTTCAGCACGTTCAGCCAGATTTTATGCAAATGGAGAAATTTCTGCAGTGAAGGTGAAAATGGTTGCTGATGCATCTGCTGGACTGTAACATTGGGATTTCTGAATGCCTCCTGTAATATATCTTCATTTTCTGGCTAGTCAAAGGCCAATGAGATTCCAAGAATAAAGCTGGACAATGACTTTAACAACTTTATTTGTCTGTTTACTGAATGAATAATTCACCTTTGCTCTGGTAGCTTGAGCTGGCCTTCAGAATATTTCCATTTCCATTTTATTCTTCCAACAAGCTTGTAGAGGCAAGTTTGGCCCAAGGTGGACTTCCTGGCTAAGTGGACATTAGAACCTTTTTTTTTTATTTGCAAGTCCATCACCAGGCACTTGTGGCCCATGTTGGTTTTGCTGTCCTATAAATTTGTTTTCCAATCGCTCCCTCATCTACTTGTTTTCTGTAGCCATTCCAGTGGTAGGATTCAAATTTTTTTACTACTGGTTTTGTGGGTGTGGCTTGGTGGGTGTCGTGTGGCTTGGTGGGCGTGGCTTGGTAGATGTGCAGGGGAAGGCTACTGTAAAATCTCCATTTCCTCCCAATCCGCTGGGACTCGGGGGGGCAGAGAATAGATGGGGGCAGGGCCAGACAGAGGTGGTATTTACTGGTTCTTCAAACTACTCAAAATTTCCACTATCGGTTTTCCAGAACTGGTCAGAACCTGCTAAATTCCACCTCTGAGCTTTTCCCCTTTTTCTTTGTCCTAGACCGCAGGGTTTTTCTATCCTTATTCTTCTATCCTAAACTCCTCCTTTCTTTTTCCCATGTCCTCAGTTCCTTAAGAATCTAAGCAGCCATGGTGATGCAGTGGTTAGAATACAGTATTGGAGGCTAATTCTAATAATACAGTATTGGAGGCTAATTCTATTGGAGTTCGATCCTGTCTGGCTCAAGGTTGACTCAGCCTTCCATCCATCCGCGGAGAGTAAAATGAGGACCCAGATTGTTGGGGGCAATATGCTGACTCTGTAAACTGCTTAGAGAGGGCTGTAAAGCACTATGAAGCAGAATATAAGTCTTAAGTGCTATTGCTATTGCTACTAATTTCTCTCCCACCATTGCCCTGTCGTAGATTCTCTGTCCTTCATCCCATTTCTCTTCATTGACTTGATCTGCTTGGTTTCTCATGGCTTAGCAGCACTGTGCTTCCTTCCTTCCTTCCTTCCCTCCCTCCTTCCCTCAGTTACTTTAAATGCCTTTTGATCGAACTCTTTCCAACTACTACAAATACTGAAACCCACAGTGTGAAATGAATGCTCATACCAACCGAAAGAATTTTCTGCGATATAGAAAACAGTAAATTGAGTTATTTGCCAACTCCTTCAAAAATGGTGGGAGTGATGCTTCCAAAATTGATCCTCAGCACCTCGTTAGACTCCAAGTCTGCTTTCAGCAAGGTGACACTTTTAAAACACTGTCAGTGTCCTTTCGAAATAAGTGTGACAGGAACAGTTTGTGTGACAAAGTTGACAAAAAGCGGGGTAACCTTTTCAGCCGTTGATTTAAGAGGAGAAAAGTGGATGAGCCAGTAGGCCAAAGGGTAGCGGTCCTGGGCTAAGATTTCCTGTCAAGGCAATGACAAAGTCTATTTCTAAAAGGAACTGGGGATTTTTAAAAAGATACTGAAAACTGAAATCAAAGTCTGAGATTTCAGGCATGTCAAAACATTTAAGTCTTCTTCCTCAGACTGCAGCTGGTTTGAGTCATGTTATTCCAAAATTAACTTGGTGACAGAGTAACCTTTCAGAAATATGCTTGCCATGTATTATTTATTACTGCACTTTAGATGAACCTTCATTTTGCACGAATGAGGGATTTGCAACGAGATAGAGCTACTTTGTTCTGGCTTGAGGAATATCAGATTAAGTCCTGCGAGGGACGGGAAGTTCCCACTGCAGAGCGTTTTTATTCCCTTTGCTTACTGATTATGCCCTACTTAGTTATTTACAAATATAGTACAAGTGTGTGTGTGTGTGTGTGTGTCTTTGTGTGTATACATAACATTTCAGTTATACATATAAAAATGTAGACCTGGACTGAAAAATATTCTTTTTTTTTTTAAAAAAAATGCTAGTTATATCAGGGTTGAAACAATATTTGAAGCACATCATAGCGGTTATGAAATATATTAGAAACCAAGGAAAAGGAACTTCTCGCAACTGGAGAAGTGAAAAAAGTAATGCAACTCTTTTAATGTTTACTCAGAAGTAAATCTCACGGACATCAATGGTTTCTTCTAGTTAAGTGTGCATATTAAAGTAGTGACTCAAAGATTTATGTGGGAATATCCAAATATGATTTATTCTGAAGATATATCCTTTCATTAATATTATATTATTATCATTTCCGTTCATTACTATATTACTGATTATTATTCTATTACCGTAATGAGTGTTTATCCTTTTTAGTCAAAAAGCAGCCGTGAATCCTATTCCACAAAAAAAATTTTTTTATTGATTATATTCATCTATGCTTCTTGAACATGTTTAAGTTCTAAGACAGTTTTGCTTTTCAAACATTGCTATTGCGATTAGGAATAGTAAAAATGGTTCCAGGAAAGGTGAAAATGTCACAAAAAAATAATTGTATTTCTAACAGAGACTCTCTAGTGAGATAATCACCTCCAGACTAGGTGGGGCAATCTCTCCTAGTTTTACGGATAAATATGTTCTCTCTAAGGGACATGGTGGCTCAGTGGCTAAGATGCTGAGCTTGTCGATCAAAAGGTCAACAGTTCAACAGTTTGAATCCCTAGTGCCACGTAACTGGGTGAGCTCCTGTTACTTGTCCCAGCTTCTGCCAACCTAGCAGTTCGAAAGCACGTAAAAAATGCAAGTAGAAAAAATAGGGACCACCTTTGGTGGGAAGGTAACAGCGTTCCGTGCGCCTTTGGCATTGAGTCATGCCAGCCACATAACCACGGAGACGTCTTTGAACAGTGCTGGCTCTTTGGCTTTGAAATGGAGATGAGCAATGCCCCCTAGAGCCAGGAATGACTAGCACATATGTGCGAAGGGAACCTTTACCTTTACCTATGTTCTCTCTCTCCCTATTACTCATGTTATAAGAAAGAAATGCAAGTAGTCCTTGACTTATGACCACAATGGGCGCCAAAATTTGTGATGATAAGCAAAACAATTTTTAAATGAGTTTGATCCATTTTACAACCTTTCTTGCCACGGTCGTTAAATGAATCAATGCAGTTGTTACGTTAGTAACAGTAAATCTGGCTTCTCCATTGATTTTGCTTGTCAGAAGTTTGCAAAAGGTGATCACAGGACCTCAGGACACTGCAAATGTCATACATATATATCAGTTGCGCCCAAATTTTGATCATGTGACCATGGGGATGCTGCAAAGGTCATAAGTGTGAAAAGCAGTCGTAAGTCACTTTTTCAGTGTCATTGTAACTTTTGATGGTCACTAAACAAATAGTTGTAAGTTGAGGATTTCCTATAATGCAATCAGTGGGAATAAAGCAGTTCTTGCCTGTAAAGTGATAGATATGATTTGGCCCTTGGAATTTTCTACTTATGGGCAAATTACACTGAGTCTGTACATAACAAAATAGTATTACTTGTATTTATTCTATTCTATTATTGTATTTCATTTACAAATGTATCCAAGAAACAAACCTTGGAAAATCTGGAATTTTCAAATTCACAGGATAGCAAATCGTCATCTTGAAACAGCTTGAGCGTGTCAAAATATTCTAGTGAATGTCATTAACTTGGCCCAATCAATGCTGTCAGAATACTCTTGAGGAAAAAAAAACTAATTTTAAAAAAGTATCGTTGATTTTAAATTATGGAGGGTGCAGTTTTGTTAATTACTGATTTCAGTTTATCACAGGCTAAAATAATATCACCTCTTTTAATAGTCCAATAAAACTCTAGCAACCACAAATTGCAGTGTCCGTTATCAAACTCATTTCTTATCCTTTTTCAGTAATAAAATTAATAATCTCTAATGGGTAATGCATCACAGAGTATCAGAAGTGGTATTCAGTAGGTTCTGACCAGTTCTGGAGAACTGGTAGCGGAAACTTTGAGTAGTTCGGAGAACCAGTAAATACCACCTCTGACTGGCCCCACCCCATCTATTGTCTGCCTCCCGAGTCCCAGCTGATCAGGAGGAAATGGGGATTTTGCAATAGCCTTCCCCTGGAGTGGGGAGGGAATGGAGATTTTACAGTATCCTTCCCCTGCCATGCCTACCAAACCACACCCACCAAGCCATGCCCACAGAACCAGTAGTAAAAATTTTTTGAATCCCACCACTGTATATATGTAAATGTATATATCCCAATTATCAAGAAAGAACATCTGGTGGTACCTAGGAAAAGGACCTTGTCTGTGGTGCCACCCTCCCTTTAGAATATCATTTCCCCAGAGATAAGATTAGCCTCCATCTTGTTACTTTTCTGCAAGGCCTTGTAGAAAACGTTTTGTCAGTGGGCCTCAGGATCCCATTTGGAGCTGATCAAGTGGCTTGTTTGACTCTGCTGTGGCCACCCATTGGGTGGGGGGTAGGTGAAATTTTAATTGTGGAGTTTTAATGCTGTACACTGCCCAGAATCACTGAGTGTGAGTTGGGCAGCTATATAAATTTGTTTAATAAAACAGAAATGTCTTTGGATAGCGCTGACTCAACAGCCTTGAAATGGTGATAAGAGCCACACCAGGGGTGAAATGCTCCTGGTTTGGACCAGATCGCCTGATCCGGTAGCAATGGCGGCAGGTGGTTCGGAGAACCGGTAGCAAAAATCCCTGCCCCCTCCATGCCCAGCTGAGCCACGCGATCATCAGAGGCTTTTTTTTAACTTTTAAAAGCATTTTTTCTTTGGCTGAAAAAATGCTTTTAAAAGTAAAAAAAAAAGCCTCTGATGATCAGGCAACTCAGCTGGGATCATCAGAACCCTTTAAAAGCATTTTTTCTACAACCTCTTCAGCTGTTTGAACAAGTCTTGTGCTATGTTATTTGAATGCCATATTATTTGCT
Source organism: Ahaetulla prasina (assembly GCF_028640845.1). Classification (NCBI taxonomy): domain Eukaryota; kingdom Metazoa; phylum Chordata; class Lepidosauria; order Squamata; family Colubridae; genus Ahaetulla; species Ahaetulla prasina. The sequence continues at coordinate 161,296,822 of NC_080539.1, forward strand.
GAAGCCAAAATATGGAATTAGTACTGGGGAACTAAGTATCAGCTGGACTTTGGGCCCATTTTCATTTGAAAACATGAGCTCAGACTTCAATGAGGAGAAAAAAAAAACACCAATTGCTTCCCCACCTCCTTTTTAAATCTATTTTTTAACCTTTGAAAAATGCAACAAAAGGGAGATAAGAAAAAAAGAGAAACAAGCTTCATAATCTTCCAGGACAAGAGTGACATTTTACAATTCCCAAAAGAAAAGCATGAAAGAGGAGAAGGCATGGCCAGATCAGCTACATTGGATCTACTTACTACCGTAGTTCATTGCTCTTTGCAAGCAAAGATTTTAAAAAATCAGCTGTTAGAAAATTAAGATTAGCTCTTATAAGGAGCATCCTAATTCTTTATTATTTAATAAACTATTAACACTACCTTTGAAAATAATTAGATATGCATTATGTGAGAATGTAAGTCATTATCGACTTTGGGTCAGCAGATGTCAAGACATGGGAATGGATAGAAAAAAGGGAAGTGTTAGGTTTGGGCAATGAAGAGGCAGGAGATGATACAAGTGACAACAGCTCTGTAGTTTATTGTGATCCCAGCAAAAGCCAACAGGCAAAAACCCCTCTTTAAATAGTATATTGGCTGAGGCATCAGCCAATCAGCAACGTGCATTTTTCGCCCAAATTTCCCTCCTAAAATTCAAATACATTACAGGAAGAACTTGTCATATAGATTTATTACTATTATTTTGAATGATTGAAGGCTGCCATATGCAGGAGAATTTATGTCATTACTCTGCACTAATGGTGGGAGCTGGAATTAGTGGAATTTCCTAGGCACCAAGGCTTCAAAACTTCAGACCAGATTCAAAAACAATTTACAGCCCATCACTTAAAAATCAGGAGCCTGATCATAACCTTGGTGTCCTGAAGAATCATCACTCTCTCTGCCTTGAAGTAATAGCAGGGGTGAAATCCAGCAGGTTCTCACAACTTCCATGGATGGGAAGTCCCAAAGTTTGTACATCTTCCTAGATCGTGCCATTATAGTTATAGCCAATCGTACCTTATTATTTGACATCATATGGCTTGGCAGGAAGAGATAATTGTCAGTAGATTTCATATATTTTGGAAACTAATGATCACAGTCTTGATTCTTGTTCATGGCGGACCATACCTTCTGGAGCTGAGGAGTCCACCTATCAGCTGTTTGTAATTTAATTAGTATTTTATTTATATTCTTTGCAACCTTTTTTGGGAAGAACATTATTCTGAAAAGTGGGATATAAGCAACTGTAGTAGTAATAGCAATATAAACAATCAAATGGTAAAGGTTTTCATGTCTGGCTCTAGGGCGGTGGTATTCATCTCTGTTTCCTAGCTGACGAAGTATGAAATGTTTGAAGACATTTCCGTGGTCATGTGGCCAGCATGACTATATGCCGAGGTGCATGGAATGCTGTTACTTTCCTAGAGAAGTGGATTTGTCTACTACTTGCATTTATCTACTTGCATTTTTATGTTTTTGAACAGCTATGTTGGCAGGAGTTGGGACCATGTAACAGGAGCTCACCCCATCGTGCAACACTCGGGTCTCAAACCTGGGTTGTCAGCTTTTCAATATTTGTGATTTCATTATATTGTGCTTATTGTGGGAGTTAAATTATGATTACATATAAGCAGAGAACAGGCTTGCCCTAACGAAGTGTATCTTCATGTCTTCCTGTAATTTTGTTTATCATCTGAGTGGTGAGTATTTTTTGTCATTGTGAGTAGGAAGCAACGGATAAAGCTAATGCATGGGAAGAATACGCAAGTATCTCTACAGCATGTGATTAGTATCATCAGATTCTTGCGAAATACTATTTCTGAGCCCTGTTTTATGAAATGCAAATTCTAAATCATTGAGATATTATGTTACCTTGGGCTCTAGATGTGCTTGCCTATTTTCAGGTGTCAGTTTTCAATTTTACCTTTGCAGCAGGTGTTAAATCTGTCAAGGTTACACAGGACATTAAAGATTCTGGGGATTGAAGAACATCTTGCTGGTTCAACAGCCGAGAGGACCATGCTATAAATTAGGGTTTGTTTTGCTGGAACTGATTCTTATTTCATGCAACTCTCAGCTCCCTCCGCCAGAGCCGAGCTTCCCCATATTGAAATGATTTGTAGCCTTCTTCCATTTCAAGGACATAATTAAGAATGCTAATTTAAGTTGATATTCTTGATGATAAAGAGCAGGGGTAGAAGTACTCAATGCATTTTAAATAACTTTAGCCTCATCTATAAATAAAAGCAATTTATAATTTTGGCAAATACTTAAGGATGAAGTCTTTCTCTTTGCAGGATGTGTAATTATATGAGGATAATCCTTCAGGTTGAATGAAAAAATATAGCCTAAAACACTTTTTTACCCGAAAAGATAACATATGCTTTTGACAGGGAATTGAGCAGGATGTTGCACTAAGGCCATTAGTATTTTTTTTTTCAATTATACATTAATATCCTCTGAGAGTTAGTTATTGTCCTGGTAGTGCCTGTTAAGAATTATTAGGGCTTTCATCTTTTTCATTTAGTAGCAAGGTCTTTAATTAATGTCTTGCTTGCCTTTAAACCGATACTATATGTTACTGTGATTGTCAGTTGATCATCTAATACAAATGCTGATCTATAATTTTCTAATGAATATGCATCTCCCAGGCCTGTATGGATTCAGTTACTGAAAGATAATTAGGGTACTGCAAGATGAATTAGAAAGTTTGCAAGAACCTTTCGAAGCTGTTTCATACAGTAATTTAGAAGAGGTAATTTTTTTTAACCTTTTCCTTGAATTTGGTATTTTAGAATTATATGTGTACATGACAAGTTCAGCTTCTTCTCTGGGCTTCTCGTTTTAGGAACAAGAATCTCATAAGATAACACTGAGTATCATAGCACCGATTTTTCATGAGGGAGAGATTATGGCTGAATAGGAATTTGGCCTATTTTCTGTTTTTTTCTTGCCAAGCCCAATCATATATTGGTGTCTTTATGCTGGTTTATGAAGTAAGGGTTGAGAAATCTCCTAGAATCTCTGAACCCTTAGTTAAGAAACCCGTGTATAGTGAAAACACAAACACAAAGAACTGCCTTATGTAGCTAATCCACTGACCTTGAGCTCAGTGTCTGCAGGGTTTAAACAGATGGTTTCTCGATCCATCTTGAAATTTAAAATGTGGTTTAACCCTGTGCCATGGATCTCATTGTACATTTAAATTATACAGTCTATATTATGGAATGAAAGAACTGGTTGTTGTGGTCCGTTGGCTGCCGGCAGAGCTAGCTGCAGAGTTCGATGAGGAGGAGGTGGAGGGAGACCCTGGGCCAGCTTCAGAGCCTTTGGAAGGCTCTGATAAGGAAACAGCATCAGAAGCAGAGGCAGAGGCCTTTTGTCCTCCCCCAGGTGAAGAGGTAGCTGTCTTCTGGCCTGAGCTGATTGAGGGGGAGGAACAGATGGGGGCCATCCCAGAGGCGCATCTGCCTAGAGAGGAAAAGAGAAGAGAGTAAAGGAAAACAATAAGCTGGCTCTCAGGGAGAGGGAGACGCAGACGATAGCCAGCTCCTCCCTGTCTGGGAAATAAATAGGAGGGGTTTGGGACTGGCTGGTTGTCACAGACAACTGTTCGTTTCTAGTATACAGCAAGCAATTTGGATTTCTTGGCTAAACCCAGGTTTGTTGGGACTAATTACGTTTGATTCTTCATTTATCCATGTGAATAAAAGATTGTTATTGCCCTGATATAAAAGGGGGTTTGTTTTACTCACGAGTAAATGTCTTATCACTACTTGTGAGGGCTGGGACAGAACACTGGTCACTTTTTATAAAATCTTCAAAATGGCTTGATAACATAAAATCACTACAATGTTAACATGTTAAAAGTTCCTTTAAATTAGCTTGACTCTGGCTGACTACATGGGCACATTCATGCAGTGCTCTTGGCAACAATATGATGTGTTATATCCAGGGGTGGGTTCTACTTACCACCTATTTACAACAGGAGCACGCGCACATGAGCAGAAACTTCTGCACATGCGCAGATCACCCATGATGATGTCGTGGCAGTGAACGGAGCCTCCCGCTGGTTTTACTACCAGTTCTACAGAACTGGACTGAACCGGGAGCAACCCACCACTGGTCTTATTCCAGGAAGATCCTGACATGATCCAAGATCTAACCCAATCTTATCCTACTTTGCTTCTAAACCTAAATAAGTTGGACCAGTTCTGTTGGTTACCAAATTAATGCAACAGTGCATCTACCTGTTTCTATAACAAAGGTACTGCAGAGATTTTGGAATGACATTTCTTTTTAGTATGTTCATGAATTAGCGATCATTGTGTAATTAAAAATAATCATATGTATTATTCTTATATATTAGCCCATATTATTTCTGTAGGATCAGAGAAATCCTGATTAAATTGAGAGTTCAGCCTGAGACTGTTTATTTATCAGAAGGGGCTTAAGACTCACTCTAGAATTAGTAGCCCAGGGTTGTCAAACTCCGGGCACACAGGCCACATGCGTCACATGTTGGCCACACCCACACCCGGTTTAGCAAAAGGGGGAAAAGTCCTGATATATGACCTGACGATGCTGTGATGATGCAAGTTTGACACCCGTGTTTTAGCCCATTCCATATGTTAACTGAATAATTGTTAAATGTCAACAAGCAAGTGTTAATTTCATTTGTTCCAAATGCACTGTTGACATCTTTTTAAAATTTAGTACAATATATTGTGCTGCTACCAGTATAAGTAGCACACAGTAATGTTCTAGATTGTGATGTAAATTAAAACAGGAATCTTCCTGTTGTAGAAGGTCTGCTCTGAAAGCTGGTTGGCCTTCAGAAGTGTTGGAATGCGGTTTGCACTATGGCCTGGGATGATGGGCATTTTAGTCCATCACACCTGAAGCCACCAAACTGGAGAAGGCATCAGTTGCCACCACACCAGGCATACGAATGAATTGAGAGGCATGTTACAGCAAGCAGGACATAACGGTTCATAAGATGAACGAGCCAAATCTTGCTGTTGATAATTAAGATAAGGTGGTGCATTCATTATAGGAAACAGCAGTGCAACAAATTTACAGTGATAAATAACTTGCTACTGGGGAAAATAAATGTCCTGGTGGTTGGGGTTTATCATTTTTATATTGACAATTTATTAAATGGAACACAGTGTCTTTGTTGTGTGGAAGAACTGCTGCATTCAGGTGTCACCGACTGTTTTATCACACCAATAAAAAGCAAAAAAGATTCCAGCTATTTTGCTAAGCCTTTTAAAATAAATTAATCTTTTAAAAATATTTTGCTTCATCTTCAAATCTAGCTTACTTGCAGTTCTTTGGCTCGTATCATACATTCTAATTCCTTGAACAGTTCAGCAGTATCATTTCCCCTCTAATGCTAAGCTGTAATTTCCATTCAATCTTTCTCTTTTTCCATTTCTCTCTCTCTGCCTCTCTCTCTCTCTCTCCTTTCTTTCCTTATTTTTTCCTTAACTTTTGTAAAAGTATTACTGCTAGTCAGATTGAAAAACCATCTTCAATTGTAACTGAAATCAACCAGGAAATGGCTTTCTTTTACTTTAAACTGAGAATGAAACCAAGCAGGACTGCAGAAAATGGCCCCGCTCTGTGGCTTCTTTGCCACACGGATTTGGTGTCTCATTGACTTTCATCTGTGTTTCCCTCAAGAATTTCTCTCTGAGGAAGAAAGTATCGTTCTGTTGTGATTTCAAATACCCATTCAAGCAGAAAAGGGATTGATATAGCATTTTGTCCATAAAAGGTTTTGGTTTTAATCAACTCTGGACTTAAGAAGTGTTGCATTGGCCACTGTTTTTAAATGACAATGTGTTCATGAAGTTCAACACGAGATAAGCCTGATTTGATGGAATTGTGGGTAGTAATTTCTATTTTACATGTCTGCATAGCTGCATTTGGGTTTAGCCCATAGTTGTGTGATCATAAAATAGTTTGGATTCTAGAAAGGCAACTGATCTTGTAGGCCAGGCAATAGACTTTAAGCATCTAACATAACTTCAATCACTTTGCCTACTGGAAGCTTGCATACAACAATACACACTGAAAAGACCTCTTGCAGGGCATAGGTCCAAGGAATTTTGGTTATATTGTAGATCTTTATTTATTAGCCTCTCTAGCAGAGAGCCAATGGCAGAAGCCAGAGTGAACATCATTTCATTTGTTCCATCTAAGAGAAATCTCTGCAAAAGTGCGTGTGCATTGTTAAAAATTGGTAGTTAGGAATTATGCACACTGCTATAGATTTAAATAGCACAGCTTTCCACTTTCAACTTGGTCCATGGCCACTCAATTGCACTAGAGAAGGACCACTGGCTAAGGAATTCACTATACATGCCAGACACATGGAGAATCAGGCAGGTGTTCCTCTGACAAGAGTGCTAACTATAGACTTCCCAGCAATGTATGTGTATAATTTATTTGTGTTTCAAGTTCTCCAGAAATTGTTTTCTTTTTGAAAAATCCCTCCTAGGAATAGAGAAAGAGTAGTAGTAAAATGGAGTAAGGGAAAATATTGTACCACATTTCCTGCCTCTTGTCTGGTGGCTATCTTAGTCACATACTTAAATATAAGACATGGAGTTAGATTTCTAGAGTTTATACTATGGATTAACATATATCATTTGGTTCTTAATACAGGCTACAGGGATCTGACTCCATGCCTTATTTGCAAGAATGGATTATTATTTAAGGCAGGTACATCATCTAGCCCTTGGACTGAGAGTTCACTAACAATCATCCTTCCAGTTACTCATCTTTCATTCCCTGTTATTTTGATAGGAATATTAAAAAAAAGATTAGTATAGGCACCTTATTATAAATGTTAGTTATAAATTTCTTTAGGACAAAAATCAAGAATATACATTTCTCTGGCTTGCTGGTCATCTCAATCTTGATCTCATTTTATGTTGCTATGTGCTAATATCCAATAGATGTTATTATGATGGAGAATCTTAATTTTAATCAAGTTGCTGTGTGCCAAAAGGTTATCCACAGGTTGATGGATGGCTGTGCAGAAGGTTGCATGTATACTACAATATTTAAAGTTGGAATGGGAAAAAATGGAAAGGGGAAGGAGCAATGGAGAATGTGGTATCTTGTTTTATTTATATTTTATTTGGGTTTTTTTTGAAAAAAGAAACCACAACAAAGCCAACATGATAAATTAGCAGTTGAATAGTTTATTCTATGGTGTGTAAGTAAACTCATCCTTCCCTGCAGAGAAACAAAGCCAGAGTAAATAAAAGTATGGCTTTGGTTTCCATAAGGAATATGAAATACCTACCGTCGTGTCCCACTCCTCCTCTGACGGCCGGGTCTGGGAAGTCTGTATCAAGCATGGCCACGAAGCCTCTGCAGCTTTGCCAAATTCCTGTCAGAGTTCTCAGGGCAGGCAGGAATCCAAGGTGTGACTTCAGCAACCAGATGAGACTTTGCCTGGCTCAAGGAATGCCAGAAAGCAGATCCTTTATATAGGCCATGGGGTGTGGCTCCATGACTCAGTACTTATCCAGGCCTGCCCCTCCCTTCCTTTTGCTGATGTCGCCTCTCCATTCTCCGGAAGCGGGGATCTGTCTACTGTGTCTTTTCGTCCTCAGCTGCCAGCAATTCTAGCTTGTGGCTGGCTTCGTGCTCACACACTGTAGGGAGGTTTGTTTGCTCAGTCTGTCCGGGCATGGTGCCAGGGCTGGGGGCTGGAGGCATGCCAGGCCATTCTTCTTCACTATCAGTCTCTGGCTCAGATAGCAGGAGATGGGAGGGGCCCGGCTGAGGAGAGGAGGGCGGGTGAGGCACAACACCTACATTGCTCAGAAGGAGTAGTATACCAACAGGGTCTATGACAATTCGCCATGGCCATCTCACCATGGCCATCTCGCCACAGGACAACTTCCTGTGGGACAAGCGTGACACTAATATCAAAGAAATGGTGGAACAGAATCATTAAAGAAAGGTTGCAAAAGGAGGAAGAGAATTGTTACATTGTCCTACAGCGAGTTGTCCTGTGGTGAGTTGGCCGCAGCAAGTTGGCTGTGGCAAGTTGTCCCATTCCCATACCAACAAGCAACTGACAGATTGGGGTGGGTGGGTGCTGAATCTGTATCTCCTGATATCAATTCAGAGGTGTCTTCAGTAAAGATTAAAGCAAGAGAACAAATCTTGGGTGAGGAAATATTCTTTTTAAGGAGATCATTATTATGCACCAGATTTATTAGACTGACTGATTAAGAAAGCACATCAGAATGGTCAGCCATCCTAATCTTTAGCCTCTCATGATGGCGCAGTGGTTAGAATGTAGTATTGCAGGCTAATTCTGCTTGTTGCCAGGAGTTCAATCCTGACAAACTCATGGTTGACTCAGCCTTCCCTCCTTCCACAGCCTTCTCTGTGGGGGCCCCTACCCTATGGAACGGGCTTCCCTCTGGACTTCGCCAACTTCTGGACCTTCGGATCTTTCGCCGCGAGCTTAAGACCTATTTATTTATCCGTGTGGGACTGGCATAGAATTTTAGTTGTTTTTAGGGTTTTAAATTTTTAAATTAGGTTTTGGGATTTTAAAAGTATTTTTAGATTGGGCTAATTTAAATAAGTTTTTTAATTAATATTTTATTCTACTGTATGTATTTGATTGTTGTTTTTATTTTGCCTGTTCACCGCCCTGAGTCCTTCGGGAGAAGGGCAGTATAAAAATTATATTATTATTATTATTATTATTATTATTATTATTATTATTATTATTATTATTATTATTATTATTATTATTATTATTATTATTATTATTATTATTCCGAGGTCAGTAAAATGAGATTGTTGGAGCCAATATGCTGACTCTGTAAACTGCTTAGAGAGGGCTGTAAAGCTAAGTGCTAAGTGCTGTCAGTTGGATGCTTTTTCTAGGAGCTCAGTCATTGTTTTCTTGTTCTAACCATCTGATGCACACTTCACCAACCACTGCGTTCAGACATTTTGGGCCACATCATCCCTGAGAAATAAAAATCTGGTTATTCTCTATCTCCCGGTATGTTCCTAGGCATCCATTACAACCACAGTGAAGAAAACCTGACCAAAAAATGTGAGTTATGATCTTATTATGGATGCTTTGTCATTCCTCTGTTTTGTCCCTTTCCATGGATGTCTGTGGGTGAAACCATATTTCTTTCTAGTATTATGGGTTCAAGTTATTGAACGTTATTCTTAAATAAACCTGGTTCTGTTAGGACCACTTTTTTTTTAAAGACTATTAAGTCCACTTTGACAGTGTGCGGGCAGCAGCCAAAAAAGCCAATACAATCCTAGGTTACATTAACAGAGGGATAGAATCAGGACCACATGAAGTACTACATGATGCTGTGCTTGCCATCGTGCATGTTTTGAATGTGATGAGACACTATTTTTTCCTACGGTAGCAGTGATTGGCCATATTTCATTCCCAACACATTCTCAAATTACTATTATTAGTAGTAGCAGTAGCAATATTTACTGCCTTTATGTTCTACCTTTTTTTCTGAAAAGTCAAAGCGGTATATAGGAGTCTTGCCCTAATTCTATCTTATTTATTTATTTTATTTATTTATTTATTTATTTATTATTCATATTTGTATACCTATCTAAGCAACAATAACCTTGTAAATTAAATTAGCCAGAGAGGTTCCTGCAATTAGCTTTGTGATTCAGCAGAGATTTATTTATTTATTTATTTATTTTGTCACAACATCATATAAAAAGATTATATAGTATATAAACATATATATGAGTAAATATTGGGAGGTATAAGCATCTATATATATATATAGGAAGAAGAAAAGAAAAACAATAGGACAGGAACGGTAGGCACGTTTGTGCGCTTATGCACGCCCCTTATGGTCCTCTTAGGAATGGGGTGAGGTCAATAGTAGAAAGTTTTTGGTTAAAGCTTTTAGGATTATGGGAAGAGACCACAGAGTCAGGTAAAGTATTCCAAGCACTGATGATTCTGTTACAGAAGTCATATTTTCTGCAATCTAGATTAAAGCGGTTGACATTAAGTTTAAATCTGTTGGTTGCTCTTGTATTATTGCAATTAAAGCTGAAGTAGTCTTTAACAGGAAGGACATTACAATAGATGATTCTATGAGTTAAACTTAGGTCTTGTCGAAGGCGACGGAGTTCCAAGTTTTCTAAGCCTAGGATTTCAAGTCTGGTGGGATAAGGTATTTTGTTGTTTTCAGAGGAATGGAGAACTCTTCTTGTAAAATATTTCTGGACACGTTCAATTGTATTGATGTCAGAGATGTGGTGAGGGTTCCAAACAGGCGAGCTGTATTCTAGAATTGGTCTAGCAAATGTTTTGTATGCTCTGGTTAGTAGTGTAGTGTTTTTGGAAAAGAAGCTATGCAAGATTAGGTTTACAACTCTTAGAGTCTTTTTTGCTATGTAGTTACAGTGGGCTTTGGCACTTAGACCATTTGACATGAAAACTCCAAGGTCTTTAACGGGGTGGAGGTCATCTGTAAGGTAATGTCCATCAAGTATGTACTTAGTGTTTGGGTTCTTTTTTCCAATATGTAAGACTGAGCATTTGCTGGTTGAAATTTGGAGTTGCCAAGTTTTAGACCAAGTGGTTAGATGATCAAGGTCTTTTTGGATGATAGATGCATTGTCTGTGGTGTTAAATAGTTTGACATCGTCAGCAAAGAGAACACAATTACTTGAGATATGGTCACAAAGATCATTAATGTATAGTATGAAGAGTGTTGGTCCAAGGACTCTGCCTTGAGGAACGCCACTCTTGACAGGAACAGGATTTGATAAAGCATTGCCAATTTTGACCACTTGTTGTCTTTTAGACAGAAAAGCAGATATCCATTTGTGAAGTGGTCCTGAAATGCCATAGGATTTTAGTTTTAGGAGAAGTTTATCGTGTACTACTGAGTCAAAGGCTTTGCAGAAGTCTATGTAGATTTCATCTATTGTTTTGCCTTGATCAAGATTTGTAGTCCATATGTTTTTACAGTGAAGATTGTAACTGGATCTCTCTGAGCCAATCCAAGATCTTAACTGCTACTATGGCACCTCTGTAATTCAACACCTTCGCTATTAAGATTCAATAAATTATTCTGGGTAGCTCAAATGTGGAAACTGATTAATATTTATAAGCAAATAAGACCACCACCACATTCAAACATTCAAGCTTAAAAAAAATAGGGCTTCATCTCTCAAGAGAAAGTGTATCGGTGGAAGAGGGATCTCTGAATTCATGTATTAGTGTTAAAAATGTGTCTCTATTTAAAGTGCCAGTGCCTGCTTTGAATTTTTGGACTGTAATATGGGCTAAGCACTCCTGTGTCCTAAGCATGCCAGAGAAGGACTTACTTGTTCATCTGGCTTTCTAGTTGTAGGAAAAGACAGGATGCTCTATATAGAAAGAAAGAATGAAAGTGAGGGAGGGAACTTCATAAATAACCCTGTGCAAATTTAGCATCCATTATGGCACCACTGGACAATGTGAGGGGCAACAGAAAAGGGAAAACGAGTAATTCAACATGGCAACACTCTTATGGAAGGTTTTGGTTTTACCCCTCTTTGGTTTTTCCTTTTGTTAAACCAATTATAGAAAGTCCTCTATAGATTATATGTGTTTCTTGCCTCAACATTCTGCCATTTTGCCACTCGTGATTCCCTTTCCTTTTTAAATAGAACTGTGAGTTCAATGCCTCCAGATCATTTCATGGATGAGAAATGAACTGTCCCTGGAATATGAACAATGGACATCTTTGCCTGGAATTGTTATTGAGTATGAAAAATACTTATTTTTTTAAAAAAAATTTTTAAAGCAAAGCTAGGGCCCTAGTTTTGAAATGTATAGGCAGTTTATTGAATGCATTAATTCATGTGCCTTCCAATTCCAGGAATAATGAAAATAGCATATGTTGGTTTGTTATACTTCCATTAAGGAGACTGAGGGATGATTTACCTTCCATCAGCCTTTTAAAGTGTAATGTTATCAATAGAGAATTAAGGTCTTGTTTAAGCCTTTCTCGAAGTGTGACTTCAAAGTGGATTGTGCTTTTAGTCTGTTGGTTGCTCTTGTATTATTGCAATTAAAGCTGAAGTAGTCTTTAACAGGAAGGACATTACAATAGATGATTCTGTTACAGAAGTCATATTTTCTGCAATCTAGATTAAAGCGGTTGACATTAAGTTTAAATCTGTTGGTTGCTCTTGTATTATTGCAATTAAAGCTGAAGTAGTCTTTAACAGGAAGGACATTACAATAGATGATTCTGTTACAGAAGTCATATTTTCTGCAATCTAGATTAAAGCGGTTGACATTAAGTTTAAATCTGTTGGTTGCTCTTGTATTATTGCAATTAAAGCTGAAGTAGTCTTTAACAGGAAGGACATTACAATAGATGATTCTGTTACAGAAGTCATATTTTCTGCAATCTAGATTAAAGCGGTTGACATTAAGTTTAAATCTGTTGGTTGCTCTTGTATTATTGCAATTAAAGCTGAAGTAGTCTTTAACAGGAAGGACATTACAATAGATGATTCTGTTACAGAAGTCATATTTTCTGCAATCTAGATTAAAGCGGTTGACATTAAGTTTAAATCTGTTGGTTGCTCTTGTATTATTGCAATTAAAGCTGAAGTAGTCTTTAACAGGAAGGACATTACAATAGATGATTCTGTTACAGAAGTCATATTTTCTGCAATCTAGATTAAAGCGGTTGACATTAAGTTTAAATCTGTTGGTTGCTCTTGTATTATTGCAATTAAAGCTGAAGTAGTCTTTAACAGGAAGGACATTACAATAGATGATTCTGTTACAGAAGTCATATTTTCTGCAATCTAGATTAAAGCGGTTGACATTAAGTTTAAATCTGTTGGTTGCTCTTGTATTATTGCAATTAAAGCTGAAGTAGTCTTTAACAGGAAGGACATTACAATAGATGATTCTGTTACAGAAGTCATATTTTCTGCAATGTAGAGTAAAGCGGTTGACATTAAGTTTAAATCTGTTGGTTGCTCTTGTATTATTGCAATTAAAGCTGAAGTAGTCTTTAACAGGAAGGACATTACAATAGATGATTCTGTTACAGAAGTCATATTTTCTGCAATCTAGATTAAAGCGGTTGACATTAAGTTTAAATCTGTTGGTTGCTCTTGTATTATTGCAATTAAAGCTGAAGTAGTCTTTAACAGGAAGGACATTACAATAGATGATTCTGTTACAGAAGTCATATTTTCTGCAATCTAGATTAAAGCGGTTGACATTAAGTTTAAATCTGTTGGTTGCTCTTGCATTATTGCAATTAACGCTGAAGTAGTCTTTAACAGGAAGGACATTACAATAGATGATTCTATGAGTTAAATTTAGGTCTTGTCGAAGGCGACGGAGTTCCAAGTTTTCTAAGCCTAGGATTTCAAGTCTGGTGGGATAAGGTATTTTGTTGTTTTCAGAGGAATGGAGAACTCTTCTTGTAAAATATTTCTGGACTCGTTCAATTGTATTGATGTCAGAGATGTGGTGAGGGTTCCAGACAGGCGAGCTGTATTCTAGAATTGGTCTAGCAAATGTTTTATATGCTCTGGTTAGTAGTGTAGTGTTTTTGGAAAAGAAGCTACGCAAGATTAGGTTTACAACTCTTAGAGCTTTTTGCTATGTAGTTACAGTGGGCTTTGGCACTTAGATCATTTGACATGAAAACTCCAAGGTCTTTAACGGGTGGGGTCATCTGTAAGGTAATGTCCATCAAGTATGTACTTAGTGTTTGGGTTCTTTTTCCAATATGTAAGACTGAGCATTTGCTGGTTGAGATTTGAGTTGCCAAGTTTTAGACCAAGTGGTTAGATGATCAAGGTCTTTTGAATGATAGATGCATTGTCTGTGGTGTTAAATAGTTTGACATCGTCAGCAAAGAGAACACAATTAATTGAGATATGGATGCCCCTGTTTTGCTATAAGGCAGAGGAAAACAAAGAGGATTTTCACTACATGGAGGGTAGAATAGGCAATGTGGTAGTTGCTGTGCGCCAATACTTCACCTATTTCCATTTCCCATGGTATATTGCCTGCTCGGGATCCAATGCAGGGGTGGAATCCAGCAAGTTCTGACAGGTTCTGGAGAACTAGTAGCGGAAATATTGAGCAGTTTGGAGAATCAACAAATACCATCTCTGGCTGGCTCCAGAGTGGAGTGGGAATGGAGATTTTGCAATATCCTTCCCCCAGGGGTAGGGAGGGAATGGGGATTTTGCAGTATCCTTCCCCTGGAGTGGGGTGGGAATGGAATTTTTGCAGTATCCTTCCCCTGCCATGCCCACCAAGCCACACCCACCAAGCCACGCCCACAGAACTGACAGTAAAATAATTTGGATTTCTCCATTGATCCAATGTCTATAACTTTAATCACTGTTGCAAATGCAAATTCTCATCTCAGCAAAATGGGTATGTGGCCATGAAGATTTTAACTGTAAATTTATTCATGTGTGGCCTGGTTTTCTGCAGTAGTGTCTGAGAGAGTCAGCCACAATGAAGAAAATAATTCAAATTAAAAATTTTTAAAGCAAAGCTAGGGCCCTAGTTTTGAAATGTATAGGCAGTTTATTTAATGCATTAATTCATGTGCCTTCCAATTCCAGGAATAATGAAAATAGCATATGTTGGTTTGTGTCCTGCAGCTACAGCCTAGCCCAGGGATCCTGGGCTGCATTATGTTGAGGAAAACAAATGTGAATAAAAACTCAGACAATAAAGCTAGGGCCCTAGTTTTGAAATGTATAGGCAGTTTATTGAATGCATTAATTCATGTGCCTTCCAATTCCAGGAATAATGAAAATAGCATATGTTGGTTTGTTATACTTCCATTAAGGAGACTGAGGGATGATTTACCTTCCATCAGCCTTTTAAAGTGTAATGTTATCAATAGAGAATTAAGGTCTTGTTTAAGCCTTTCTCGAAGTGTGACTTCAAAGTGGATTGTGCTTTTAGTCTGGGTGTATACATGCACTTTTAAAAGGATCAATAATGACTCTACCAAAATATGGAGTTTTATTTATCTTGGCTTCCATGAAGAAGTTCTCTAACTTTTGTTTTGCCCAACATTTCTAATATCATACCCTCGGATTTGGGCTTTTATGCAATTTGAAGTCCCTTCTCATAAGAATTCCCTCCTGAAATGTATAGGCAGTTTATTTAATGCATTAATTCATGTGCCTTCCAATTCCAGGAATAATGAAAATAGCATATGTTGGTTTGTGTCCTGCAGCTACAGCCTAGCCCAGGGGATCCTGGGCTGCATTATGTTGAGGAAAACAAATGTGAATAAAAACTCAGACAATAAAGCTAGGGGCTAAGCTTCATCCAAGGTCACAAATTATTTATGAACATTTTATATTAGAATGGAGAAGTTGTTTTTCCTGTCAGGAGCAACAATGGTGCTATGACACCTGTTCCAGCTAGATGGCACTGTGGTATATCAAATAATCCAAGCCTGCCTTTAGAAGTGACCTGCTTTGCTGTGTGTTCCATACTGCTCAGCGTTTTATTTTCTCTTTGGAAAGAAAGAAACAAAAAGACGCCAAGGCCCATGTTTTTTAAGTTCTGCCTCTGGATGGTGCTAGGTTTTGGTCAGCCATATTGTAAATATTCCAGCAGCCAGATTTCATTCCACATCTTAATTAGATAGCTAAAAAAGAGATGGATAAAAGAAATCAGGGGCACCTTCAATTGAGATATGGATGCCCCTGTTTTGCTATAAGGCAGAGGAAACAAAGAGGATTTTCACTACATGGAGGGTAGAATAGGCAATGTGGTAGTTGCTGTGCGCCAATACTTCACCTGTTTCCATTTCCCATGGTATATTGCCTGCTCCGGGATCCAATGCAGGGGTGAAATCCAGCAGGTTCTGACAGGTTCTGGAGAACCAGTAGCGGAAATTTTGAGCAGTTTGGAGAACCAACAAATAGCAACTCTGGCTGGTCCCAGAGTGGGGTGGGAATGGAGATTTTGCAATATCCTTCCCCCAGGAGTGGGGAGGGAATGGGGATTTTGCAGTATCCTTCCCCTGGAGTGGGGTGGGAATGGAGATTTTGCAGTATCCTTCCCCTGCCATGCCCACCAAGCCACACCCACCAAGCCACGCCTACAGAACTGACAGTAAAATAATTTGGATTTCTCCACTGATCCAATGTCTATAACTTTAATCACTGTTGCAAATGCAAATTCTCATCTCAGCAAAATGGGTATGTGGCCATGAAGATTTTAACTGTAAATTTATTCATGTGTGGCCTGGTTTTCTGCAGTAGTGTCTGAGAGAGTCAGCCACAATGAAGAAAATAATTCAAATTAAAAATTTTTTAACCTAGCCAAATCATTGAGAATATCTATGAAATAGTTTTAGCATGAACTGTAATGAGGTTCTCTTTCCTTATACAATAATCATTAGTTGAGAGAGCCCGAATTTGATCACAAACTGGCTTCTTTCACAACAAACTGGACACAGATGCCATTTTCCTTAACAGTATTAAAGTAATACAGTTGCTAGTTAACATTGCTTGTTGAATGTGTCTGTATCCTGGTTTTTAATTTTAAGGGCAAAAAACAACATGCAGGATTCTCCAATTGTTCCTACGGTATCCTCAATATCAGCCCTGTGAATAGATAACTCTGACAAAAGGTAATAGTTTTATAATCATGGTTCTCTGCGGGGCCTCTAAATGTGTGTAAATGTTTGAAAACAGAAAATTTTAGCCAAAGCAACATTCCACTGCCTAAGAAACAACACAAGATAATGGCTGCCTGGCTTTCATGCCATCTAGCAGAGCTTTGTGCAGGCAGGAAAATCAACGTCCAACATAGGCAGGAATAGTTTAGGAAAAAATAAAAGATCACTGAGAAACTCCAAAGAGCTGGATAGCCAAGAGTAAAATTAAAAAATAAACAAGTTATACTTTTTTATATCCTTAAATATGACATGCCAAAAATTAGGCTTCTCAAAATTCTATTAATTTTAAGGAAAGCAATTTTAACTGCTCTATTGAAATTAATTATAGTTAACAGATCTGGAGGAAGCATACAAAGAGAGTGCTTGGTATGTGGATCTTTGGGTCATTTTCACTATTAAATGGGTCAGTCTTTCCAGATCTCTTTTGTGATTTCATTGAGCTGATTCTATTTATATAAGATTGTATATTGGCTCGGTTTTTTTTTTTTAAAAAAAAGAAACTTCATTTTAGTAAATATTTATTGATTTTTTTTTCCTGTGGGTGTTTCATTTATTTGTTTACCGCGGATGTTTTAATTATATATTGATTATGCTGTGCACTTTTCAGGGAAAATTGCAGATCATGGAGATATAGAAATAGGAATGAATGAGGGGTCCTTGCTTGTTTTCTTGCAGATGTTTCATTACCCTAACTGGGTAACATCATCAGTGCTAGTAAGGAGTACTGTCTGCTGTCAGTTTATATACTGGTGACTTGTCGATCAGTGTTGGCGTTTTAGGGATTCTTTGCTTGGGCTGTTTGCTTTTGGTTTCTTTGGCAGTTTCTTGATTGGGGTACTATTTACTTAATTGTTGGTTTGATGTTAACCTTGGAATTAATCTATGCTGATCTGGGTGCTGATTACTGGTGAAGAGGTGCTAGAGTCTTTTTCTCTTTTGGATTGGTTGATTGTTTCTTTCGCATAGTCTATGGACGTTATTAATGTCTATGTGTCTATTGATGGCTGATTTGTTGAAGTGCCATGCTTCTAGAAATTCTCTGCAGTTTTTGGACTTGGCTTGGTCTAGGATAGTCACGTTTCCCCAATTGAAACTCTGATGAAACCTGTCTCAGCTGTGGCCAAACTATGGTGAAACCTGTGTTGCGAAATTAAAGAATTTTCATCATGTCTTCTGACTGCTAGTTGGTGTTGGTGGATGCCTTTTGCCAGTCTTCTGCTTCTTTGTCCTACATAGTGGTTGTTGCAGTCCTTACATTGTATGTTATACTGTAGATGACTCCTGTTTTTCCTTCTGGGTTTTTGGGTTTTTCGGACTGCTTAGGATGTTTTGAAGGGCTTTAGGTGGCGTGTGTGCTATGTTGATTCTAGGGGGTTGTAGTAGTCTGTTGGTGGATTCTGAAATATTCTTGATGTATGATAATGTAAATCTTTTTAGGATTTGTGTTGGTTGTGCTGTATTGAGTTGAGTAGTTAGGGACTTTTTGATAAAGTTGCGTGAAAATCCATATTGTTGGAATATGCAACAACCAACCTCCCACAAGAGAAGCTGCATAAGGACTTTATTGAAAGGTAAAAATAAAGGTTCCCCTCACACATACGTGCTAGTCGTTGCCGACTCTAGGGGGCGGTGCTCATCTCCGTTTCAAAGCCGAAGAGCCAGCGCTGTCCGAAGATGTCTCCGTGGTCATGTGGCCGGCATGACTCAACACTGTTACCTTCCCACCAAAGGTGGTCCCTGTTTTTTCTACTTGCATTTTTACGTGCTTTCGAAACTGCTAGGTTGGCAGAAGCTGGGACAAGTAACGGGAGCTCACCCCGTTACATAGTAGCACTAGGGATTTGAACTGCCGAGCTGCCGACCTTTCGATTGACAAACTCAAGGTCCTAGTCCCTGAGCCACCGCGTCCCTCAACGCGACTTTATTTAGATGAGCCCAAACACACTGTGGCAACCCGGAACAGCAGAAAAGGGAAATAGAGCATCTATACAACATATTCCAACAAAATGGATATCCATGCTACTTTATAAAAAAATTAACCACTCAACCTAATATAGCACAACCAACACAAATCTGTAACATACAGTGTAAGGACTGCAACAACCACTGTTTAGGACAAAGAGGCAGTAGATTGGCAAAACACTTCCGCAAACACCAAGAGAAGACACAATGAAAATTCACTCAGTCCCAAAAGGAACAAAAAGACCCAAGCACCTCTCCACCAGCAATCAGCACCCAGATCAGCATAGATTAATGCTCAGGTTAACATTAGACCAACAATCAAGTAAACAATGCCCCAGTCAAGAAACTGCCAAAGAAGCCAACAGCAAACAGCCTGCTTAAATATTGGTATATATACTGGTCAGGTTCTGTTGCAGTCAAAAAATGAAAGAGATTGTGGTAATAATTGAGGGTATTTATTTGAAACGAAGACAATTCTGAATTTAAGGTTCTCCTCTCCCTCAAAAAGAAGATTAGATGGAAAAATGCTCAAAAATGTTTTTTTGTTTTTTGCTATGTTCTCAGCTATTTTAAGACATTCTTTCTGTTTTAGAAATAAATTGTTTGAGAGAAAAAGCTAGTGTTGAACAATCCTGCATTAGAACATTTAAAGCAAAATATATACAGTATATATACAATACACTGCAGTTGTTGTTTTTTATTTACATTTGTAGGTTATTTTATTTACAGCTGTAGGCCCTGTGTGAAAAATAGCCACTGTAAACTGGATGGGGTGTAATAGCTTCATCACTAAAGTTGGAGTACAAATTTTATTGTTAATATAACACATTCATAAAAGTGTTGTTAAATTTGGTCCAAGACAAAGGGACCATGACGTTACTATATATTTAATGGCCCTGATAAAAAGATAGAAAAATTTAAAGAATATTAATTTTGCATAGGAGGAACTATGAAATGTCAAAAAAAAAAATATCTAGGATAGATGGAAATGATGAACTATGAGAAGTGTGAATAGTCACTTTGAAAATTAATCTGAATGTTGAACAGTCATGCTGTGATAGAGGATTAAGCAGAGGTATGCAAAATAAAGCCATCCTAAGGAACACCTAAATGGTACTCTAGACATCTCATCTCTCCTTGAGATTTGCTTGTAGTTCTCTCAAAATTTCTTCACTAACCAGAACACACTTTCGAATCCACTGCCTATGCAGAGACTCGGCAGTCAGTTCCCCATTTAGCACTTAGTAATAGGAGAAGCACTTAGACTTATATACCACTTCACAATGCTTCACAGCCCTCTTTAAGTGGTTTATAGAGGCAGCATATTGTCCTTGGAAGGATGGAAGGCTGAGTCAACCTTGAGCTGGTCAAAATCGAACTCCTAACAGTGAGCAGTGACTTAGCCTGCAATACAGTATTCTAACCACTGTGCCACCATGGCTCTTGCATATCTGCAATGCTTTATGAACAGTAATCCAGTCAAAGGACAATAAGAGCCTTAGTGGCATTGTGGTTAGAATGCAGTACTGCAAGCTACTTATACTGACTGCTGGCTGCCAGCACTTCAGCAGCTCAATTCTCACTGGTTCAAGCCTTCCATCCTTCCGAGGTGGGTAAAATGAGGACCCAAATTGTTGGGGGTGATATGCTGACTGTGTAAACAGCTTAGAGAGGGCTATAAAGCACTGTGAAGCGGTATATTATAATAATAATAATAATAATAATAATAATAATAATAATAATAATAATAATAATAATAATAATAATAATAATAATAATGATGATGATGATGTTTTAATTTGTATACCGCCCTTCTCCCGAAGGACTTCAGGGTGGTGAACAGGCAAATAAAATACAAACAGAAACATACACCATAATTAAAACAACCCTTAAAAAACTGATTCAAATTAGCCAAAAAATTTAAAATAACCTTACACCCCATAAAAATTACAGAATTTAAAACCCACAATTAAAATTTAAAATTTAAAATTTAAAATCAAGCCAGTCCAGCCAAACGGAATAAATAAGTTTTAAGTTTGCGGTGAAAGGTCCCGAGGTCAAGTAGTTGTCGAAGCCCGGGGGAAGCTCGTTCCACAGGGTAGGAGCCCCCACAGAGAAGGCCCTCCCCCTGGGGGCCGCCAGTCGACATTGTTTGGCTGACGGCACCCTGAGGAGTCCCTCTCTGTGGAAACACACCGGACGCTGGGAGATAGAGGCCGGCAGTAGACGGTCCCGTAAGTAGCCCGGTCCTAAGCCATGGAGCGCTTTAAAGATGGTAACCAATACCTTGAAGCGCACCCGGCAAACAACAGGTAGCCAGTGCAGTCTGCGCAGGATAGGTGTTACGTGGGAGCTTCGAACCGCTCCCTCAATAACCCGCGCAGCCGCATTCTGGACTAGCTGAAGTCTCCGGGTGCTCTTCAAGGGGAGCCCCATGTAGAGAGCATTGCAGTAGTCCAGACGAGAGGTAACGAGAGCATGAGTGACCGTGCATAGGGCATCCCGGTCCAGGAAGGGACGCAACTGGCGGATCAGGCGAACCTGATAAAAAGCTTTCCTGGAGACGGTCGCCAAATGATCTTCAAAGGACAACCGACCATCCAGGAGCGCGCCCAAGTTGCGTACCTTCTCCATCGGGGCCAATGACTCACCTCCGATAGACAGCCGCATCTGCAGCTGACTGTACCGAGGTGCCGGCATCCACAGCCACTCCGTCTTGGAGGGATTAAGTTTGAGCCTGTTTCTCCCCATCCAGACCCGTACGGCTAAGTCTAAGTGCTCTTGTTATATATAGATAATGAAGTAGTAAAATTACTAGGATTTGACCTATATCCCCACTCAGAGAGTTTATTGCAGGGGTGAAATCCAGCAGGTTCTGGAGAACCGATAGCGGAAATTTTGAGCAGTTCGGAGAACTGGCAAATACCACCTCTGGCTGTCCCTAGAGTGGGGTGGGAATGGAGACTTTGCAATATCCTTCCCCTAGGAGTGGGGAGGGAATGGGGAATTTGCAGCATACTTCCCCTGGAGTGGGGTGGGAATGGAGATTTTGCAGTATCCTTCCTCTGCCACGCCCACCAACCTACGCCCACCAAGCCACCACAGAACCGGTAGTAAAAGAAAATTGGATTTCATCACTGGTTTATTGAATGCCTTTGAGTCAGCTTGTCCCTCTAAAACCAACTTCCCCACAAGATAATTACTGTAGGAATAAAATTAGGAGGGACCTCCATCTTTATTGGGCACGCTTTGCCTCTAATGAATGCTAGTTTCTCCTCCCTTTCCATCCCTATTTCTTCCTTTATGTCTTTGATGTCCATATATGGTACCAATTGAATACAAGCAGCGCAGGGTTGAATTGTTGAATACTAATTGTTGAATTGTGGGTCTATGATCTTGGTTGTTTGCTGGCAGATGTTTCATTACCAAGACTAGGTAACATCTTCAGTGCTTGACGGGAATATGGTTTGCTTTCTGTTTCTAACTGGTAGTTTGCCTTATCAGTGGATATTGATGAGTTGGATTATTCACTCCCACCATGATATAGCCAGGCATTTTTGTAAGTTTTTGTTTGTAGGTTTTGTTTTTGGTCAGGCTTGTGCATTTTATGTCCATATGTACCAGTGGTGAGATCAAATTTTTTTTTACTACTGGTTCTGTGGGTGTGGCTTGGTGGGTGTGACGGGGGAAGGATACTGCAAAATCTTCTTTCCCTCCCCACTCCTGGGGGAAGGATATTGCAAAATCCCCATTCCCTCCCCACTCCTGGGGGAAGGATATTGCAAAATCCCCATTCCCTCCCCACTCCTGGGGGAAGGATATTGCAAAATCCCCATTCCCTCCCCACTCCTGGGGGAAGGATACTGCAAAATCTCCATTCCCTCCCCACTCCTGGGGGAAGCATATTGCAAAATCTCCATTCTGCATATAGCTAAATTTCCAAAAGTGACATAAGTGAATATTATATATCTATCACCTTAAATAATACTGTAAGTCTCCTGAACTAATTAGCCTTCTATAAGAGCAGGTAAGTGATATGGTGGCTCAGCGGCTAAGACACTGAGCTTGTTGATCGAAAGGTCGGCAGTTCAGCGGTTCGAATCCCTAGTGCCATGTAACAGGGGTGAGCTCCCGTTACTTGCCTCAAAGCATGTAAAAAATGCAAGTAGAAAAATAGGGACCACTTTTGGTAGGAAGGTAACAGCGTTCCATGCGCCTTTGCCGTTTAGTCATGCCGGCCACAAGGAGATGTCTTCGGAGAGCAGTGGTTCTTCAGCTTAGAAACGGAGATGATCACCTCTCCTTAGAGTCGGGAATGACTACCACATATTTAATGGCCCTGATAAAAAGATAGAAAAATTTAAAGAATATTAATTTTGCATAGGAGGAACTATGAAATGTCAAAAAAAAAATCTAGGATAGATGGAAATGATGAACTATGAAAAGTGTGAATAGTCACTTTGAAAATTAATCTGAATGTTGAACAGTCATGCTGTGATAGAGGATTAAGCAGAGGTATGCAAAATAAAGCCATCCTAAGGAACACCTAAATGGTACTCTAGACATCTCATCTCTCCTTGAGATTTGCTTGTAGTTCTCTCAAAATTTCTTCACTAACCAGAACACATTTTCGAATCAACTGCCTATGCAAAGACTCGGCAGTCAGTTCCCCATTTAGCACTTAGTAATAGGAGTAGCACTTAGACTTATATACCACTTCACAATGCTTCACAGCCCTCTTTAAGTGGTTTATAGAGGCAGCATATTGTCCTTGGAAGGATGGAAGTCAACCTTGAGCTGGTCAAAATCGAACTCCTAACAGTGAGCAGTGACTTAGCCTGCAATACAGTATTCTAACCACTGTGCCACCATGGCTCTTGCATATCTGTAATGCTTTATGAATAGTAATCCAGTCAAAGGACAATAAGAGCCCTAGTGGCATTGTGGTTAGAATGCAGTACTGCAAGCTACTTATACTGACTGCACTTCAGCAGCTCAATTCTCACTGGCTCAAGCCTTCCATCCTTCTGAGGTGGGTAAAATGAGGACCCAAATTGTTGGGGGTGATATGCTGACTGTGTAAACAGCTTAGAGAGGGCTATAAAGCACTGTGAAGTGGTATATAAGTCTAAGTGCTCTAATATATAGATAATAATAATAAGTAAAATAATAATAATAATAATAACTCAGAGAGTTTATTGCAGGGTGAAATCCAGCAGGTTCTGGAGAACTTCAGGGTGACAGGCTTAGAACTGGCAAATACCACCTCTGTCCCTTAAAAACTGATTCAAATTGCAATTTATCCTTCCCTAGGATGGGAGGAATGAATTTAAAACTTCCACAATTAAAATTTAAATTTAAAATCCTTCCTCTGCCCACCAACCCAGTCAAGCCACCAGAGAACCGGTAATAAAAAAATTGGTTTCATCACTGGTTTATTGAAAGGCCTTTGAGTCAGCTTGTCCTCTAAAACCAACTTCCCACAGATAATTGCTAGGAATAAAATTAGGAGGACCTCCATCTTTGTTTGGCTGGGCATGCTTTGCCTCTCTAATGCACCGGACGCTCCCCATCCCTATTTCTTCCTTTAAGTCTTTGATGTCCAATATGGTACCAATTGAATACAAACAACAGGTTGAATTGTTGAATACTAATTGTTGATAGTGTTATGAGCTGTTGTTTGCTGGCAGATGTTTCATTACCAAGACTAGGTAACATCTTCAGTGCTTGAGCATGGAATATGCAGTTTGTTTCTAACTGGTAGTTTGCCTTATCAGTGGATATTGATGAGTTGGATTATTCACTCCACCATGATATAGCCAGGCATTGATCTTTTAGGTCTGTGGGTGTTGGCGTGGTGTGAGTGTGAAGGATACTGCAAAATCTCCATTCCTCCCACCCTGGGAGAAGAATATTGCAAAATGTCCATTCTCCCCACTCCTGTTCAACATCTAGCTGCAGTTGCAGCTGACTGTTGGGGGTGAAACATTGGCCCCAGCAGAAAGGGTGCGCAACTTGGGCGTTCTCCTGGATGAACGGCTGTCGTTTGAAGATCACTTGACGGCCGTCTCCAGGACAGCTTTTCATCAGGTTTGCCTGATTCGCCAGTTGCGCCCCTTCCTTGACCGGGATGCCCTATGCACGGTCACTCACGCTCTTGTTACCTCCCACCTGGATTATTGCAATGCTCTCTACATGGGGCTCCCCTTGAAGAGCACCCGGAGGCTGCAGTTAGTTCAGAATGCGGCTGCGCGGGTGATAGAAGGAGCCACACGTGGCTCCCATGTAACACCACTCCTGCGCAGAGTGCACTGGCTACCTGTGGTCTTCCGGGTGCACTTCAAGGTGTTGGTCACTACCTTTAAAGCGCTCTATGGCTTAGGGCCAGGGTACTTACGGGACCGCCTTCTGCTACCGAATACCTCCCACCAACCCGTACGCTTACACAGAGAGGGGCTTCTCAGGGTGCCGTCCGCCAAGCAATGTCGGCTGGCGGCCCCCAGGGGAAGGTCCTTCTCTGTGGGGGCTCCTACCCTCTGGAACGAACTTCCCCCTGGATTATGCCAACTGCCTGACCTTCGGACCTTCCACCGTGAGCTGAAGACCTATTTATTCATCCGTGCGGGACTGGTTTCGTGATTTTTAAAATTTTATAATTTTATATTTTTTAGAGAGTCTAATTTTAATAGGATGTTGTTTTATATCTCAGCCTATATATAATAAGTTTTTTAATCTTTGTTTTATTTGTATATTGTTCTATTTTTATTATGGCTGTGAACCGCCCTGAGTCCTTCAGGAGAAGGGCGGTATAAAAATCTAATAAATAAAATTAAATAAATAAAAACTCTGGGGCCAGCCAGAGGTGGTATTTACCGGTTCACCAAACTACTCAAAATTTCCACTGCCAGTTCTCCAGAACCAACCAGAACCTGCTGGATTCCATCCCTGATATGCATCCAATTGCATGGACATGAAAATATGCCCTGGAACCAATCTAAAAATGCCTTAACTGAAGTGTGTCGCCTGCATAGCAGACAAATGCACCACAGGTACTCCTCCACTTACGACCACAATTGAGCCCTGAATTTCTGTTGATAAGCAAATTTTGTCTCATTTTATGACCTTTCTTGCCACAGTTGTTAAGTTAGTAACCTGGTCATTGACTGACTCTGACTTCCCCATTGACTGTGCTTGTCAGAAGGTCGCAAAAGTTGATCGCATGGATACTGCTACCATCATAAATACAAGTCAGTTGACAAGCATCCAAATTTTGATCATGTGACCATGGGGATGCTGCAATGGTTGTAAGTGTGAAAAAATACGATACACTGCAAAGTGACATAAGTGAATATTATATATCTATCACCTTAAATAATACCGTAAGTCTCTTGAATTAATTAGCCTTCTATAAGAGCAGGTAAGTGATACAGTGGCTCAGCGGCTAAGACATTGAGCTTGTTGATCGAAAGGTCGGCAGTTCAGCGGTTCGAATCCCTAGTGTCATGTAACAGGGGTGAGCTCCTTTGCCTCAAGCATGTAAAAAATGCAAGTAGAAAAATAGGGACCACTTTTGGTGGGAAGGTAACAACGTTCCGTGCGTCTTTGGCGTTTAGTCATGCCGGCCACAAGGAGATGTCTTCGGAGAGCAGTGGTTCTTCAGCTTAGAAACGGAGATGATCACCTCCCCCTAGAGTCGGGAATGACTAGCACATATGTGCGAGGGGAACTTTCACCTTTACCTTAAGAGCAGGTATTTCAAATTGTAGTATATTCATTAAATAAATAAACTGGAAACAATTTTTTGGATTAATTAATGAAAGTGGCTAAATAATGGTTCGAGTGACAGAATAAGGGAATGGGCAAGGGATTGATTATAAAGATGAAAATCTGGAGACCAAATACACTTTTATCACAAATCCTTCATCTTTGGAGCTATTTAAGTGGTGGAGATATGTAGATGAGTTTGTTATCACTTGAAGAGGTAGTTAAAGGTCATTTCTTTTTTAAAAATACAAGGATTGCTTAAGATCCTTCTATTTTGAGATGCATGTAAATGAGATATTAATATTTTAGAGCAGATATTAATATTTCAGAGCAGGTACATAGTAAAGGACATTCTTCACCATTAGAAGTTTATGGAAACATGATTGCAGTCTACAGGTAGAAATGCATATCTTTCCTATGAATAGATCTCATAAATATAAGAGACACAACTGCCAGATAGCCAGTTTTGAAGGATTAGGAGAAATTATTCATCTCTATATTTATTGAGGTAAAAGGATATCTTGTTGCTAAACAAAAGGATTGTAACCAAGCCTTTACAAAGGTGAGAGGAGGGGGTGGGAGGGTGCGGAGGAGGGGGTGCCGGGGAGGAGGAGGAGAGAGAAGGAGAGAGAAGAATGTAATGAGAAAGTTGCTATAAATTTGTTATAAAATATTAGAATAATATTTCTGAATAACAGCAATGGGTAAAATAATCTGAATCCCCAAACAGTCCTCATTTCCTATTTTTAAAAGAATGAGATTTTGAAGAGTCCTTGTACATTGTGGCAGTAATTTCTGACCTACAGTCTTTGCAATTAGTATGGAGCATTTATTTTATTACTTATTTATTAAATTTGTTTGTTGCCTATTTCAATGTAAGGAGAATGTCATATGTCAATGCTAGAGATTGTAAACATGCATCTATAGTAAACGACACTGATTTTCTTATCCAAATAAATATGCTCCAATATTTTTCAGTATGAAACAGAACATATGTGGTATGATCCACATATTGAATATCCAATTTATTTGTGAGTCAATTTTCAAAGCCATTAAATACATATATACATTAGTATTGATGCACTTTTTTAAAAAAAATCAAGATCAGTCATAACAAATCACATTTAGTTTTGGCT
Source organism: Ahaetulla prasina (assembly GCF_028640845.1). Taxonomy (NCBI): domain Eukaryota; kingdom Metazoa; phylum Chordata; class Lepidosauria; order Squamata; family Colubridae; genus Ahaetulla; species Ahaetulla prasina. Next base: position 161,324,467 of record NC_080539.1, read on the forward strand.
CCATGCTAATGTTAGCATGAGGCACGAACAGAATCATCATTCTTCAAGAAAAAAAAAACACATTTTGGATTTAAGAGTTTAACAGTTCCAGCAAGTCTAAACAAAGAATGATGAATATCTAAGTTGCTGCAGATTTCTGGAAGTCTGGAGACTCATGAAACCAAACAGGAGTGGGTTTCAAATTTTTTTACTACCGGTTCTATGGGTGTGGCTTGATGGGTGTGGCATGGCTTGGTGGTGTGGTTTGGTGGGCATGGCAGGGGAAGGATACTGTAAAATCTCCATTCCCTCCCCACTCCAGGGGAAGGTTATTGCAAAATCCCCATTTCCTCCCAATCAGCTGGGACTCAGGAGGCAGAGAATATATGTGGGTGGGGCCAGTCAGAATTTTGACTACTGGTTCTCCAAACTACTCAAAATTTCTTCACTAACCAGAACACACTTTGAATCCACTGCCTATGCAGAGACTCGGCAGTCAGTTCCCCATTTAGCACTTAGTAATAGGAGAAGCACTTAGACTTATAATTACAATGCTTCACAGCCCTCTTTAAGTGGTTTATAGAGGCAGCATATTGTCCTTGGAAGGATGGAAGGCTGAGTCAACCTTGAGCTGGTCAAAATCGAACTCCTAACAGTGAGCAGTGACTTAGCCTGCAGTACAGTATTCTAACCATTGTGCCACCATGGCTCTTGCATATCTGCAATGCTTTATGAACAGTAATCCAGTCAAAGGACAATAAGAGCCTTAGTGGCATTGTGGTTAGAATGCAGTACTGCAAGCTACTTATACTGACTGCTGGCTGCCAGCACTTCAGCAGCTCAATTCTCACTGGTTCAAGCCTTCCATCCTTCCGAGGTGGGTAAAATGAGGACCCAGATTGTTGGGGGCAATAAGTTGACTTTGTATATAGTATACAAATGGATGAAGACTATTGCTTGACATAGTGTAAGCCGCCCTGAGTCCTTCAGGAGAAGGCGTATAAAATCTAATAAATAAAATTAAATAAATAAAAACTCTGGGGCCAGCCAGAGGTGGTATTTACCAGTTCACCAAACTACTCAAAATTTCCACTGCCAGTTCTCCAGAACCAACCAGAACCTGCTGGATTCCATCCTGATATGCATCCAATTGCATGGACATGAAAATATGCCCTGGAAACAATTTTTGGATTAATTAATGAAAGTGGCTAAATAATGGTTCAAGTGACAGAATAAGGAATGGGAATTTGCAGCATACTTCCCTGAAGTGGGGTGGGAATGGAGACTTTGCAATATCCTTCCCTAGAGTGGGGTGGGAATGGAGACTTTGCAATATCCTTCCCTAGGAGTGGGAGGAATGGGAATTTGCAGCATACTTCCCTGAAGTGGGGTGGGAATGGAGACTTTGCAATATCCTTCCCTAGGAGTGGGAGGAATGGGAATTTGCAGCATACTTCCCTGAAGTGGGGTGGGAATGGAGACTTTGCAATATCCTTCCCTAGGAGTGGGAGGAATGGGAATTTGCAGCATACTTCCCTGAAGTGGGGTGGGAATGGAGACTTTGCAATATCCTTCCCTAGGAGTGGGAGGAATGGGAATTTGCAGCATACTTCCCTGAAGTGGGGTGGGAATGGAGACTTTGCAATATCCTTCCCTAGGAGTGGGAGGAATGGGAATTTGCAGCATACTTCCCTGAAGTGGGGTGGGAATGGAGACTTTGCAATATCCTTCCCTAGGAGTGGGAGGAATGGGAATTTGCAGCATACTTCCCTGAAGTGGGGTGGGAATGGAGATTTTGCAGTATCCTTCCTCTGCCACGCCCACCAAGCCACCACAGAACCGTAGTAAAAGAAAATTGATTTCATCACTGGTTTATTGAATGCCTTTGAGTCAGCTTGTCCCTCTAAAACCAACTTCCCACAAGATAATTACTGTAGGAATAAAATTAGAGGGACCTCCATCTTTATTGGGCACGCTTTGCCTCTAATGAATGCTAGTTTCTCCTCCTTTCCATCCCTATTTCTTCCAACAACCTGGGTCTCTGGTGGCGCAAAGGCTAATGCAGCCTATTATTAACAGCAACTGCTTGCAATATTGCAGGTTCAAGTCCCACCAGGCCCAAGGTTGACTCAGCCTTCCATCCTTTATAAGGTAGGTAAAATGAGGACCCAGATTGTTGGGGGCAATAAGTTGACTTTGTATATAATATACAAATGGATGAAGACTATTGCTTGACATAGTGTAAGCCACCCTGAGTCCTTCGGGAGAAGGGCGGTATAGAAATTTAATAAATAAATAAATAAATAAAAACTCTGGGGCCAGCCAGAGGTGGTATTTACCGGTTCACCAAACTACTCAAAATTTCCACTGCCAGTTCTCCAGAACCAACCAGAACCTGCTGGATTCCATCCCTGATATGCATCCAATTGCATGGACATGAAAATATGCCCTGGAACCAATCTAAAAATGCCTTAACTGAAGTGTGTCGCCTGCATAGCAGACAAATGCACCACAGGTACTCCTCCACTTACGACCACAATTGAGCCCTGAATTTCTGTTGATAAGCAAATTTTGTCTCATTTTATGACCTTTCTTGCCACAGTTGTTAAGTTAGTAACCTGGTCATTGACTGACTCTGACTTCCCCATTGACTGTGCTTGTCAGAAGGTCGCAAAAGTTGATCGCATGACCCTGGGATACTGCTACCATCATAAATACAAGTCAGTTGACAAGCATCCAAATTTTGATCATGTGACCATGGGGATGCTGCAATGGTTGTAAGTGTGAAAAAAAATACTTTTTTCAGTGCTGTTGTAACTTTGAACAGTTACTAAACGAACTGCTGTAAATTGCTGTATTGCTCTTGCTATTTGTGTGAATGGTTATTTCTGATACACTGTTTTTCAGAGGAATGGCTATACATTTTTCTTATCTTTTTTATGCAGTTATCCAAATCATAAAATTTATATTCTCTTCCAGGTTGACCACTAGCATGTTCAAATAGTAGTCAGTTCCGGAACCATTACCTCAATATGCAGATTTCCCTCAGAAAGGCTTTTATTCTGCATATACAAAGACATAGCTAAATTTCCAAAGTGACATAAGTGAATATTATATATCTATCACCTTAAATAATACCGTAAGTCTCTTGAATTAATTAGCCTTCTATAAGAGCAGGTAAGTGATACAGTGGCTCAGCGGCTAAGACATTGAGCTTGTTGATCGAAAGGTCGGCAGTTCAGCGGTTCGAATCCCTAGTGTCATGTAACAGGGGTGAGCTCCTGTTACTTGCCTCAACTTCTGCCAACCTAGCAGTTTGAAAGCATGTAAAAAATGCAAGTAGAAAAATAGGGACCACTTTTGGTGGGAAGGTAACAACGTTCCGTGCGTCTTTGGCGTTTAGTCATGCCGGCCACAAGGAGATGTCTTCGGAGAGCAGTGGTTCTTCAGCTTAGAAACGGAGATGATCACCTCTCCTTAGAGTCGGGAATGACTACCACATATGTGCGAGGGGAACTTTCACCTTTACCTTAAGAGCAGGTATTTCAAATTGTAGTATATTCATTAATTAAATAAACTGGAAACAATTTTTTGGATTAATTAATGAAAGTGGCTAAATAATGGTTCAAGTGACAGAATAAGGGAATGGGCAAGGGATTGATTATAAAGATGAAAATCTGGAGACCAAATACACTTTTATCACAAATCCTTCATCTTTGGAGCTATTTAAGTGGTGGAGATATGTAGATGAGTTTGTTATCACTTGAAGAGGTAGTTAAAGGTCATTTCTTTTTTAAAAATACAAGGATTGCTTAAGATCCTTCTATTTTGAGATGCATGTAAATGAGATATTAATATTTTAGAGCAGATATTAATATTTCAGAGCAGGTACATAGTAAAGGACATTCTTCACCATTAGAAGTTTATGGAAACATGATTGCAGTCTACAGGTAGAAATGCATATCTTTCCTATGAATAGATCTCATAAATATAAGAGACACAACTGCCAGATAGCCAGTTTTGAAGGATTAGGAGAAATTATTCATCTCTATATTTATTGAGGTAAAAGGATATCTTGTTGCTAAACAAAAGGGATTGTAACCAAGCCTTTTACAAAGGTGGAGAGGAGGGGGGGGGAGGGGGGGAGGGAGAGAGAAGGAGAGAGAAGAATGTAATGAGAAAGTTGCTATAAATTTGTTATAAAATATTAGAATAATATTTCTGAATAACAGCAATGGGTAAAAATAATCTGGAATCCCCAAACAGTCCTCATTTCCTATTTTTAAAAGAATGAGATTTTGAAGAGTCCTTGTACATTGTGGCAGTAATTTCTGACCTACAGTCTTTGCAATTAGTATGGAGCATTTATTTTATTACTTATTTATTAAATTTGTTTGTTGCCTATTTCAATGTAAGGAGAATGTCATATGTCAATGCTAGAGATTGTAAACATGCATCTATAGTAAACGACACTGATTTTCTTATCCAAATAAATATGCTCCAATATTTTTCAGTATGAAACAGAACATATGTGGTATGATCCACATATTGAATATCCAATTTATTTGTGAGTCAATTTTCAAAGCCATTAAATACATATATACATTAGTATTGATGCACTTTTTTAAAAAAAATCAAGATCAGTCATAACAAATCACATTTGGTTTTGGCTCCATGCTAATGTTAGCATGAGGCACGAACAGAATCATCACTCTTCAAGGAAAAAAAAAACCATTTTGGATTTAAGAGTTTAACAGTTCCAGCAAGTCTAAACAAAGAATGATGAATATCTAAGTTGCTGCAGATTTCTGGAAGTCTGGAGACTCATGAAACCAAACAGGAGTGGGTTTCAAATTTTTTTACTACTGGTTCTATGGGTGTGGCTTGATGGGTGTGGCATGGCTTGGTGGGTGTGGTTTGATGGGCATGGCAGGGGAAGGATACTGTAAAATCTCCATTCCCTCCCCACTCCAGGGGAAGGTTACTGCAAAATCCCCATTTCCTCCCAATCAGCTGGGACTCAGGAGGCAGAGAATAGATGTGGGTGGGGCCAGTCAGAATTTTGACTACTGGTTCTCCAAACTACTCAAAATTTCTGCTACTGGTTCTCCAGAACTGTCAGAACCTGCTGAAACCCACCTCTGCAACCAACTCATGAGAGCAAGGAGTTAGATCCAGTGGTGGGATTCAAGTAATTTAACAACCAGTTCTCTGCCCTAATGATTTCTTCCAACAACCTGGGCCTCTGGTGGCGCAACAGGCTAATGCAGCCTATTATTAACAGCAACTGCTTGCAATATTGCAGGTTCAAGTCCCACCAGGCCCAAGGTTGACTCAGCCTTCCATCCTTTATAAGGTAGGTAAAATGAGGACCCAGATTGTTGGGGGGCAATAAGTTGACTTTGTATATAGTATACAAATGGATGAAGACTATTGCTTGACATAGTGTAAGCCGCCCTGAGTCTTCGGAGAAGGGCAGGATATAAATGCAAAAAAAACCAAAAAAACCAGTTTGCCAATCTGTTCAGAAAGTTAACAACCGGTTCTCCCGAAGTGGTGCGAACTGGTTGAATCCCACCACTGGTTAGATCTCATTTGATTATATAATGAATGATTAGTAATATTTCCTGCTGGGAATTCTGGGAAATTTAAAGATCTACTATTTTCTCTAATTTTTTTTGGGAGGGGGAGTTTAATTCAAATATAATGCAATTTGGAGTTCTCAGCAATTTTAACAAGCATTTTATTCTTCACTTTCTAAATTAGTCAGCTAGTTGTACAAATTCTTCATGGTGGTTCAAGTCTCTCCTGGATGCTCTTAGAAGGACACAGCTTATTGAGATTTTTATCACTTTATTGAATGGTTTCATTTGATATTTTGGGTTTCAAAAACATAATTACTGTTCTATGCATTTATTTATTCCTTTCCAATTTCCCTGAGAAGTTTTTTCTTCCTAAGTGGTGGATATTTTGCAGATACAAACAACAGCTATTTAAAGCTTTGGTCCTTTTTAAAATTCTATTTAGCTGTGGTACTTGTCTATACAGGTAGTCCTCAACTTAGGACAGTTCATTTAGTGACCATTCAAAGTTACAACGGCACTGAAAAAAGTGACTTACGACCGTTTTTCACACAATGGTTGCAGCATTCCCATGGTCACATGATCAAAATTCATACGCTTGGTGACTGACTCATATTTACGATGGCTGCAGTGCAGTGGTGAAATCCATTTTTTTTTTACTACTGGTTCTGTGGGTGTGGCTTGGTGGGCGTGGCTGGGTGGGCATGGCAAGGGAAGGATACTGCAAAATCTCCATTCCCACCCCACTCTGGGGCCAGCCAGAGGTGGTATTTGCCAATTCTCTGAACTGCTCAAAATTTCTGCTACCGGTTCTCCAGAACCTGTCAGAACCTGCTGGATTTCACCCCTGCTGCAGTATCCTGGAGTCCTGTGATCACCTGTTGACCACCAAAATCAACAGGGAAGCCAGATTCTCTTAACAACCATGTTACTAACTTAACAACTGCAGTGATTCACTTAACAAAGGTGGCAAGAAAAGTCGTAAAATGGGGCAAAATTCACTTAACAAATGTCTTGCTTAGCAATACAATTTTGGGCTCAATTGTGGTCGCAAGTCAAGGACTACCTGAATAACAAAGAGAATGTAACAAAATGAAAAAGGAAGGGCTTGAAATATTATGTTATGTTTTCATTTCTGTGTTCTGGAATTCTCAGCAACAAGATGCAACATAGACAAACATACATTGATATGGTTTCCATACCTATGGCTCCTTTTACCATCATTGGTATGGAAACATATTTATGTTTATGTATCTTAATCTTTGGTTGATATGCTTCTCCAATACTGCCTGAATTGGGGCAGCTTAGAAACCTCCTCCAAAAGGATGCTGAAATTCATTCTATGATGATAAGGTAAAGGTAAAGATTCCCCTCACACACATGTGCTAGTCATTCCCAACTCTAGGGGGCAGTGCTCATCTCTGTTTCAAAGCTGAAGAGCCAGCGCTGTTCAAAGACGTCTCCGTGGTCATGTGGCTGGCATGACTAAATGCCAAAGGCTCGCGGAACGCTGTTACCTTCCCATCAAAGGTGGTCCCTATTTTTCTACTTGCATTTTTTACATGCTTTCGAACTGCTAGGTTGGCAGAAGCTGGGAGAAGTAACGGGAGCTCATCCTGTTATGCGGCACTAGGGATTCAAACCGCTGAACTGCTGACCTTTCGATTGAAAAGCTAAGCATCTTAGTCACTGTTAACAATATCATAAAATAACCATGTAATAAATGCTGTCCCAAGTAAAAAGGAACAATTACAACACCACCCACATCTGTAGAGACTAAATGGAATAAATGGATTTTATAATTAAACTTAATTCTAGCTTGTAACAAGGCCATAGAACAAATCTGCCATGTATTCCGTTGGAAACAGATCTGTGCGACCCACTGCAGGCTTCAAAGTAATCTGAAGACAAAACTAGAAACAAAAACAAAACACAAGTCCCATGCCAATCTTTTTTAGTAAAAAATAACCTTGAAGTTTGAAAGAAGAAAAGATGCTTTGGATAGTAGTGATCAAAGAATAATAGTTATATATATATATATATTTAAAAATGCTTCCATGACAACCAATTTATATAAAATATTGGAACAAGAGGAAATTAATGTAATCAAGAAGGGTATTAAGAAAACTAGTTATAAACATTTCTCAAAAAACAGCAATAGCAATAGCACTTAGACTTATATATCACTTCACAGTGCTTTTGTTGTTGTTAGTTGTGAAGTCGTCCTTTATAGGCCCCTCTAAGCAGTTGACATAGTTAACAATCTGGGTCCCCATTTTATTGACCTCGGAAGGATGGAAGGTTAAAGTCAATCTTGAGCCGGTCAGGATTGAACTCCTGGCAGTGGGCAGAGTTTGCCTGATATTGCCTGATAGATATTCAAATTAGAGAAAGACATGTACAAGGGCACAGTTTGAGGCTCCAGGGGAAGTTAAATAATGGGGCAGAACATTATCCTATGAACATGGACATAAAAAGAACACTTTCCTACTGATTCACATATCCATCAGCTTTATTTTTACAGTTATGTAATATGCTAAACTTAAGGAGCCATGGCATCTATGGTAAATTTTCTTGACAGAGACCTATTGCCCAAACTATTTGACATTACTGAATTGGTTTAAAGGCAATCCTTCAAGAGAGTTCCTGTAAGGATATGTGAGAATGATCTTGGGAGGCAGGAAGGAGAGCTGCAGACTGGACAAACACCATATAAAATGTGCCTTAGCCCACAAAAGGCGGGATACAATAGGAGATTTACAATAAAAATAGAGCTAGTATTCCTGGTTGTAATTCTTGTCTAGACTACTTTGCAGGGTTAACATTGGTACATTAAAACCGCAGGACTGCCCAACACCCCGTGAACCTGAAAATTCATTCTGAGCAAATATGTATAAGATAGTGATATTGAGATGTCCAAACTAAATAAATAATCAGTATTGCCACTCAAAATCCTTAAATCCCTGCAACGTGTTAGGAGGATACATTTGCCTCTTAAGATAGTATTCATTTTCCTACTTGAGGGCCGGCATTCGGTACTTTAAAAATAAGAATGCATGCCCAATACTGATGGAAAGAAAAACAAGATTTGAATGCTGCATATTGTTGGGTTTCATTGTCAATAATACTTAAAAATTCTATTAGCCTTATTCACAGACATGTACTGAGGCAACTTTTATTGTTTTTGTAATGATATTGCATTTCTTCTGTTTTTCTTTCTCTTAGTATTTGGCTTAAGAAAACTGAACGTTAGCTCTTTAAAGTTATCATTTGTTAATTCCTTTCCTCCAAACTTTTAAAAAAAAATCACTTCTGTTTCTATTGTTTCAAAAAATCAAGGCTCTGGAATGAAATCTTATCAACATCAAGCATTCCCTTCTCCTATGCATTTAACATACACTCAAAAAATTAAAATAATTTTTGAGAGGCTTTCCTCCACAGTCAGTTTAAGTAGTTTGGTATTAGTCTACTGTTTTGTATTTCTGTGTTATTTTTTTAAGAGCCATACATCAAATTCAGTGCTGCTGGAATTTTTCCCAGGAGAAGTTGTGATACATATGAGAGAAAATATGGATTTAATTTTACTTTTCTTATTATGAGTTCATTTTGGGCCCTAGACATTTGCCCTCTTGTTTCAAGCAGACTTATCTAGCATTTGGATTCCCGGAATTGTTTTTTTCTCAGAATTTTAATCTGGCCTTTTTGAACTCTGTAAGATTCTTTTTCACTTTGAGATTTGCCATCCAGTACTGTCTGCTCTACTGTTCTATATATCTTTTAATCTATTAAGTCAATGATGAAAATGATGGTGAAATTTATTTTCATGTGGAGCTGGAACCATTCCAATTCCAGCAACTGCATGCAATTTCTTCAGTTCATATGGTTAATTTTTCTACAAATGTGACCTTTTATACATGGTCATTTTTCACCCAATGCTTCAAATCTTTCAAAGTACTTTGTAGACTTGATGGTTTTCCTGATGCTTCTGGGGGTTGTTACAGATTATATGCAATGTTCCCTTTTATATGTGGAGAATGCTAAAGGGGTCATAGTAATGGGATGGACTCTCTGACCCTGAAATGAGTAGCCAGCAATGACTTTGATCACCTCATTAAACTCTCTGTCCATAGGAGCTTTCTTGGCCATATCAAGGTTAAGCTAGCGTGGGGCCTCATCTATCTTCTCAGCTCTCAATGTCTTGAATGTCATCAGCCAGAAGCATTAACTAGTTTGCTTCTTCTCTCTCTCTCTCTCCCTCTCCCTCTCTCCCTCTCCCTCCCTCTCTCTCTCTCTCTCTCTCTTTCGTGCTAATGAAATGTTGCATTTCTATGATGGCTCTACAACACAGCTGGGAGTCAACTTAGTTGTCCACACTCTGACTGCAAGCTTCAGGCTGGCCTGTCCAGTCTACACCCTTGAGTTAAACTCATCTTTAACTTTGACATAATAAAGTTAGTTTGTTAGTCTTAACAATGAATGAACTGGATCTAGGATGAGAATTTATATGTTAGCAATTATTGCTTTAAAGAATATGGGTTGGGAATGGCAAAAATAGAAATAAAGACTGGTTTTGCAGTTATTAACCAGCTTTATCTAATATTTCATTAAACTGTTTCGCTATATTGGATTTAAGTGAGTTAGATATTTAAGCCAAAACCCATATTGTCTTATTTTTCAGTCCAAACTATTCAGTTTAGCTCATGCCCACTTAATAATCCAGCAGTGTATCATATCACAGATATGACCCAGCTAGTGATGGCTTTTGAAGGTATTTCCACCATTCAATTTTGTCTGTAGCAGTTTTCCCACTCTTTTGATGTACTAATCACATTTTAACTTGTCTGTGCATGATGTTATTCAGCTATAAAATGCCCAGATACTCAGTAGTGTCAATGTTCCCTGACCAACTTGGCACCTAAGCCAAAACTAGTGATGAAGTCCTTCTCACAATGGGCCAACTTTGACCACCAACTATGCCAATTTTTCTGCTATCCCACCACACCTCAAAATCAAAGGTATTGTTGTGACTCCAGCCCCTGAACCTGGCCCCATGCCCGAAAGTGACTCCGAGAGTGAGGGGGAAGGGCCGGTAAGGCTTACCTCGGGAGCACCAATTCCTTTGGCCCAGCTCCAGGAGCCAGAACCAGACCAGTCGGAGGACGTAATGAGGCCGTCATCCCCTGATTCCTCCCTTCCCCAGGCTACGCCTTCAGACCCAGCTGATAATAATAATAATCAAGCTTGGATTAACCCGCACTTCAGAAGATTAAAGAGGTGGCGTCATCAAAGGGAAGGGTGGGGCAGGAGCCCCACTCCACAGGATATATAAGGAGCTTTGGGACTGCTCTCATTCCACGGGAAGCAAAAATTAGCTGAACCGTTTCAAAGAGAGCTGAAAGTCTTACTCTGTGAGTTATTTGTTTGAACTTTGGCAGGCAGCTGCGATTTCTCTGCCAGGACTGATAAGAGCCATGCTCCGAAGTGGGGAAGGAGACAGAACAGGTATCCAGTTTTCATCAACTGTAAGAGAAAACAAATGGCCATTTAAAGTCTTTTTTTTTTCTTTTGTGCCTTCGAGTCAGTATTGATTCATGGCAACTGCCTGGACAAGACTCTGCAGTTTTATTGATAAGGTTTTGGGAGTGGTTTGCCTTTGTCTGCTTTCCAGGGCTGAGAGAAAGTGATTGGCCCAAGGTCACCCAGCTGACTAAGGTAGGACTAGAACTTATGGGCTCCCAGGCTCTAGTGTGGTGCTTTAATCATTACACCAAACTGGTTCTATATCTAAAGTCTGGTAACCCCAAATTATAAATTTAAAAAGAATGTCCTTTTGAAACGGTTTTTGAAATTTTTTAGGATCTATGTAGGAAAACTTCTCCAGGAGCTCTTTTTGGGCAGGTTTGTGGCTGGAAAGACATTATTTGAGATTTGGCTATCTATGGTGTGACAAAGTTATGGTCAATATAGATTTTCAAAATCATTTTGTTAGGAGTTGGAATATATACAAAGTATATGAGGGTTTGGAATATATACAAAGTAAGACGATTCCTAAAATTCCTTTATTGTCACTCCAAGAAGAGACATTTAGAGAAATGACTGCTGCTCAGACTCGGTTGACCTATGCTGATTTATTGATTTTTTTCTGAAGGAGAATATAAATTAAAAACTAGAAAAGAACTAGAAATGGAAGGTCAATGGCTTGCTTACGCTCAGTTGACAGATTCAAGTTGGACAAGAAGAATTTTCTTTTTATAAATGAGAAAACTGACTTTGAATTAGATTTATGGATTAATGATGATCATGTTATTGCTAAGATGTATAAACTTTTATTCAAAACGAACATGGAAGATGAATATGTTAAAGACTGTATGATTAAATGGGCAAAAACTTTGAAAATAATATAATGCTTGATCAATGGGAGAATATGTGGAGTAAAAGACTGAAATTTACACTGAATTATAACTTGAAAGAGAACTTTTATAAGCTGATGTATCATTGATAACAGCTGATAAATTGTCAAATATAAATTGGAAATATAATCAATGTAGAAGTCCTTTTTAACATCTTTGGTGGACAAGTAAGAAAGCTAAGACATATTGGGATCATTTTAATTCAAATATTACTTAATTTAAATGTACAATGGAAGCTGGAGTTTTTCTTTTAGGTGTGATAGATACAAAAAAACAGGACTTTGTTTATATATGTGACCACAACTGCAAGGCTTTTGTATGCACAGTGAACAAAGGACTTGACCAGAATGGATGAATGGATGCTGAAGTTAGTGGAGATGGTGAAACTGACTGCTTTGGTTAAAGACAAGACTTTTGCTAGTGTTGTTTCCAGTTGGAAACCACTTTTGACTATTAGAATTGTTCGTGATGATAGAAGCACTGTGTATTATGGTTAATTTTAAAGCAAAACATTAATGTATTTTATATTTGTATCTGTACCAAAGAAATTTGAATGGTATCTATATTTTTATTTCCTTTTCTTTGCCTGCATCCCCACTTTTGTTTTTCCCCTAACCCTAGATACCAGCAGATCGATACTGATTTATAATATGAAATAAAATATTCACAGAGGCAGAATTGGAAGAACTGCAAAGATCTACCCAGGGCAAAGAAATCAAAGTCTTGTCAGAAGTAGCTAAAACAGTGGAGGCAAACTAGGAGGAGTTAACAGTAGAGCAGGGGTAGTCAACCTTTTTATACCTACTACCCACTTTTGTATCTCTGTTAGTAGTAAAGTGTTCTAACTGCCCACTGGTCCCACAGTAATGCGCCATGTATCGTTGTCTGCACATGCCTCTCACACATCGTGGATTGGGTTGGGGGCGGGGGGGGGTGCCGGCTACCAGCTCTGCTTGTCTGTTACAGCTGGATGGTGTTGGGCGGATGCGTGAGCTATTTTGGGACGAGGCTCTTTTGTTTGCGATTGCACTATAGCGCCCTTTAGTTTCACTTACGTAACATGAACTAAACTTATGTGCGGGCGATACAAATAGTATATTTTCAGAAATTTAAATTGTCACGGGGAATTTTATGAAAACCTAATGAAAATGTTTTTAAATAATGCTATGAAAATTTTTTAAAAAGTCAATTAAATTAAAAAAAAGGAAAGTGCTTCAATATCGGACAAAACCCCTACCACTCACCATGAAAGCTGGAACGCCCACTAGTGGGCGGTAGGGACCAAGTTGATTAGCACTGCAGTAGAGGAAGCTGACAATACTCTTGAATCATTTTTATTCCCAGATAGGTATACTCTCCTCTGCCTTCTCTTCAAAAAAACAAAACCAAAAACAAATCCCTTTAGCTGCAAAGGAAGAAGAATTGAAACAAAGAATAACTGAGCACTTAGAACAGCATAGAAACAACAGAATAAGGTTTTAATTTTTTTTAATTTTGAATAATTGAATTGTTAAGTTGTCTTGTGGTGAGTTGTTCTGCAGCGAGTCGGCTGTGGCAAGCTGTCCCACAGCGAGGTGGCCATGGTGACTTGGCTGTGGCAAGTTGGCCATGGTGAATTGGCCGTGGCGAGTTAGTCACAGTGAGTTGGCTGCGGCAGTTTGTCCAATTCCACCTTGGGTGTTCTTTCCTCTATATGTCTATGGAGATTCTCAGTCATCCAGGTCATGGTTGTCCCAAAGGTGCTTTTTTCAAGAGGCAACTGGACTTTCTGGTTTTGCTTTGAAGACGTTTCATTTCTCGTCCAAGAAGCTTCTTCAGCTCTGCTTCAGCTTCAGCTCATAGCTGAAACAGCTTGGATGAGAAGTGAAACGTCTTCAAAGCAAAACCAGAAAGTCCAGTTGCCTCTTGAAAGAAGCAACTTTGGGTCCTTCCTCTATTGACTGGTTGTTTCCTAGGCAGCCAAGGTCCCCCAAGGTCATCCATACAGTCCATTACCCCTGTATTGGTCTGCTATCAGGAAAAGAAGAGGATGAGAGAAGGATGTGAAAAGGGGCCTCTGGTGGCTCAACAGACTAAGTCTGTTATTAACACAGCTGCTTGCAATTACTGCAAGTTCAAGTCCCACCAGGCCCAAGGTTGACTCAGTCTTCCATCCTTTAAAAGGCAGGTAAAATGAGGACCCAGATTGTTGAGGGCAATAAAAGCTGACTTTGTATATAATATACAAATGGATGAAGACTATTGCTTAACACAATGTAAGCCGCCCTGAGTCTTCGGAGAAGGGCGGGATATAAATTCAAATTAAAAAAAAAAAAAGAATTCCCTACAAACAACAAGTACAGTGATATTATTGTGCCTGATTTAAGGTTCTGAAAGTAATCAGTGATACACTCAGTTCCAATAGCTAGTGCCAATTAACAACTTGATTTATATATTTTGGACAGAAGATTTGAAGCCAACCACCTCCTCCTTCCCTCTCCTTTCAGCTAGGGCAGTGTTTCTCAACCTTAGCAATTTTAAGATGTGCGCACTTCAACTCCCAGGATTTTCCAACTCGTCAAATATCTCTCATAGTTTTCATAGGAGGGAGCCTGAGCTAAAATATCAAGTGAAACTTATGGGGCTTTCTTATAGTTCAAAATAGTAGCATTTTTCCAAGAACATCTGTTTGGGGGTAAGATCTGATCTGTATGCCTGATTAACAATGCTCCTTGCCAAACCAATTTTTCTTAATGTTACTGCAGCCCTCTCTCATTTTTTAAAACAAAATATTGCATTTAGTTGAAAGGTCTAAATAGTTAGGAAAAAGTACAATTCTTATAACCAGAGCCACCCGTTTTATGCTATTATTTGCAAAAGACAACAAATCATCATTACCCCCGTCTCGTTATCCTAGCAGTGACTGTAGAGCACTGACTGAAATTGCACTCAGTTTTTCTAGATAGTTTAAATATATACATATGCATATATACACAAATATATACAGAGAGGACAAATTTGTCATGGGTTTCTCATTTTTCAAAATCTGTCCAGTTTGCCTTTCTTCTGTTTCTCATTTTTCATTCATTTAACTTGTGAGATATATATATATATATATATTTTAAAAAATGCATTAAAGCGAAGAAACATTTCGGTGTATATTTTTTTGAGAATACTTTGTAATTTTTCCAAATGCACATAAGTTTGTAAACAATTCCCCAGAATGTAATGGTTTTTATTTTTAGAATAGAATAGAATAGAATAAAATAGAATATTTTAATTTATAGACCGCCCTTCTCCAGAAGGACTCAGGGCGGTGTACAGCCAGGATAAAATACAGGAAAAAACAACACATACAAAGCTAAAAACAACCCTTAAAAAACCTATTCAATATGGCTACTTTAGATAAAATATTTCCCTATAAAATTTACAAAAAATATAAACCCATAAAATCAATTTGATAATTTTAAAATTTAAGCGAGTCCAGCAAGACGAAATAAGTAGGTTTTAAGTTCACGGCGGAAGGTCCCAAGGTCAGGTAGTTGTCGAAGTCCAGGGGGAAGCTCGTTCCATAGGGTAGGAGCCCCCACAGAGAAGGCCCTCCCCCTGGGGGCCGCCAGTTGACATTGCTTGGCTGACGGCACCCTGAGGAGCCCCTCTCTGTGAGAGCGCACCGGTCGTTGGGAGATAGACGTTGGCAGTAGATGGTCCCGTAGGTATCCCGGTCCTAAGCCATGAAGCGCTTTAAAGGTAGTAACTAACACCTTGAAGCGCACCCGAAAGACAACAGGCAGCCAGTGCAGTCTGCGCAGGATAGGTGTTACATGGGAGCTCTGAACCGCTCCCTCAATAACCCGCGCAGCCGCATTCTGGACTAACTGGAGTCTCCGGGTGCTCTTCAAGGCATGTAGAGAGCATTGCAATAGTCCAGGCGAGAAGTAACGAGAACATGAGTGACCGTGCATAGGGCATCCCGGTCCAGGAAGGGACACAACTGGTGGATCAGGCGAACCTGATAGAAAGCTCTCCTGGAGATGGTTGTCAAATGGTCTTCGAAAGACAACCGCCCATCCAGGAGCACGCCCAAGTTGCGCACCCTTTCCATCGGGGCCAATGACGCGCCCCCAACAGACAGCCGCGGCTGCAGCTGACTGTACCGGGGTGCCGGCATCCACAGCCACTCCGTCTTGGAGGGATTAAGTTTGAGCCTGTTCCTCCCCATCCAGACCCGTACGGCTTCCAGACACCGGAACAGTACTTCGATAGCTTCGTTGGGGTGGCCTGGGGTGGAAAAATACAGCTGCGTGTCATCAGTGTACAGATGGTATCTCACCCCAAAACCACTGATGATCTCACCCAGCGGCTTCATGTAGATGTTGAACAGGAGAGGCGAGAGAATCGACCCCTGCGGCACCCCACACATGAGGCGCCTCGGAGTCGACCTCTGCCCCCCTGTCAACACTGTCTGCGTCCGGTCAGAGAGGTAGGAGGAGAACCACCGATAAACGGTGCCTCCCACTCCCAACCCCTCTAACCGGCGCAGCAGGATACCATGGTCGATGGTATTGAAAGCCGCTGAGAGGTCTAATAGGACCAGGGCAGAGGAGTAACCCTTATCCCTGGCCCTCCAGAGATCATCCACCAACGCGACCAAAGCCGTCTCCGTACTGTATCCAGGCCGAAAGCCGGACTGGAACGGGTCTAGATAGACAGTTTCATCCAGGTACTGGGGTAGCTGACATGCCATCACACTCTCTACAACCTTTGCCGTAAAGCGAAGGTTGGAGACCGGACGATAATTTCCTAAAACAGCCAGGTCCAGGGAAGGCTTCTTGAGGAGAGGTCTCACCACCGCCTCTTTCAAGGCAGCGGGAAAGACCCCCTCCCTCAAAGAAGCATTTGTAATCCCCTGGAGCCAGCCTCGTGTCACCTCCTGTGTGGCCAGCACCAACCAGGAGGGGCACGGGTCCAGTAAACATGTGGTGACATTCAGACTTCCCAGCAACCTGTCCATGTCCTCGGGAGTCACAGGGTCAAAACTTTTTACTCTGAATATATGCATTTTTGTACATGCTTTCCCACAAAGTATATTCCTTCATTCAATTTCGTGAATTGTACTACAAAGTTACAAAAAATTACAAGGCTAAAGAAAAAAAAGAAGCTATTTTAGGATGTCAGGTCTACTCCCTAATTATGTAAGATTCCAGATTTAATAATCCCTGACAGATCACAGCCTAATCCCTTGAACAAACATCTAGTGAAGGGGAGCCCATGACCTCTCTGAATAATTGGTTCCATTGTTGAATGTCTCAAACTATTTGAAAAATTCTTCTAATGCTCAGTCAGAATGTACCTTCTTGATATTTAAATCCATCATTCTGTGCCCTGCACTCTGGAACAATGAGATCTAGTTTTGGCCTTCCCTTGTGCAACATCCTTTCACATATTTGAAGGCTGCTATCATATCAACCCGTATCCGAATCTTTAGTTTCTTTAGGGTTTAGCAGTAAGTCCTGATCTCTGAATCTGTATCAGTTCCTCTGACTCCTTCTTCAAATGCTATGACCAGAAGTTGATACTATATTCAAGATAGAGTGTGACTCTTAGGATAAAATGAAAGTATTTCCTTTTGGGATTTGGTTTTTACGCTTCTGCTGAAGCAGCCTAAACATTAAAATTGTATACTTTTGAATGTATTGTCATTTTATTAGTTTAGGAATATTTATTCGGCATGATTTTAATATATTTATGTGTAAGCCACCCAAAGTCGCTTTGAAATGAGATGGGAGGCAAATAAATTTAAACAATAAAAATAATAATTGCTTGTTTGGGACCCAAATCATATTGCTGATTTGCATTAATTTTGCAATCAGCTACTCTATTTCAAGATACTTTTCACAACTATTATTGCCAAGCCAGGTACCACCGTTCCTATTCCCGTCCGTGCATTTGGGTTTTATTTCTTAAGTAAAGAATTCGGCATTTATTTCTTAAATTGCATGTGGTTATTTTCAGATCAATTATGAAACCTATCCAGATAGTTTCATTTCCCCTTGTGCCTTCTAGGGTATTAGATATTCCATTCAACTTTCTCACTTGCAACTCGCAATTTTCTTTTTTACATTATTTTTTATTTATATAAATTCATTTCTCTGTGTTGCTAATGTTCAGAATATTAGTTACAGATTGCACTTTTTTTCAGTATGACGTTCAATGAAGCTGCATACCCCCTTAATTGACAGGCCATCTAGTCTACATTTAACTAGCTTGTTAATCAGAATATCATGGAGGACTTTGGTCAAATATAACACTAAGGATTTGACAGTTGATCTATAAACACTCAGGACATTATAGTCATGCTGGGCAGAAAATGCTAAAAAGCTTAGATTTGTAAATAAAAGTTATAGAACATACAAGGGTCGTTGCTGCTGCTGTTGTTTTGCTATGGCTAAGATTCTTTAAAAGTTTTTAACTGAGGATCTCTAAATGTTGAACAATATTAGGTTTATTCAGTATAGATCAGTGGTAGTCAACCTGGTCTCTACTGCCACTAGTGGGCGTTCCAGCTTTCATGGTGGGCAGTAGGGGTTTTGTCCGATACTGAAGCACTTTCCTTTTTTTAAATTTAATTGACTTTTTAAAAATTTTTCATAGCATTATTTAAAAACATTTTCATTAGGTTTTCATAAAATTCCCCGTGACAATTTAAATTTCTGAAAATATACTGTTTGTATCGCCCGCGCATAAGTTTAGTTCATGTTACATAAGTGAAACTAAATGGTGCTATAGTGCGACCGCAAACAAAAGAGCCTCGTCCCAGAATAGCTTGCACATCTTCCCCCACACCACCCAGCTGTAACAGATAAGCAGAGCTGGTAGCCGGCGCCCCCCCCTCCCCAAACCCAACCCACAATGCATGAGAGGCATGTGCAGACGAT
Source organism: Ahaetulla prasina (assembly GCF_028640845.1). Classification (NCBI taxonomy): domain Eukaryota; kingdom Metazoa; phylum Chordata; class Lepidosauria; order Squamata; family Colubridae; genus Ahaetulla; species Ahaetulla prasina. Next base: position 161,343,355 of record NC_080539.1, read on the forward strand.
GATACACGGCGCATTACTGTGGAACCAGCGGGCGGTTACAAAATTTTACTACTAACAGAGACACAAAAGTGGGCAGTAGGTATAAAAAGGTTGACTATGCCTGGTATAGATAGAAATCCCCCCCCCCATTTTCTTTCTTTTGATCAAAGATCATTGATGTGTTCTCTGGTAAATGGAATATTTTCAACACATCCACAACTCTCAGGATAAAAAGGGGAGGGACTCACAGAACTGCTGAGAAAGTTTTAGCTGCTTCAGCATAAACTGAAGTCCGCCTAAATCCTGCAATAGCAAAGTTAATTCAATCAGCCACTGATAGTACATATCTATAAGCAAGGCCTCCATCAGGCAGCCATATCTTTTCTAGTCCCTTTCTGTCTTTTTTTCCTCTTTTTATTTATTTATTTATTTATTTATAATTACATTTTTATACCGCACCATCTCCCGAAGGACTCAGGGCGGTGTACAGCCAATATTAAAATACACATAACACTATGATATAAATATAATAAATAAACACTATTTAAAAACAATTTAAAAACAAATATTTAGTGGCCGAATCACTAAAACGGTTGAAGACCGATTAAAAACTCATTAAAATTTCGCTAAAATACATTCTTAAGCTAGTCCCGCTCGGTGAAATAATAAAGTCTTTAGCACACGTTTGAAGGCCCGGAGGTTGGGGAGTTGGCAGACAGCTACCATTCCTCACCCACCAAGCAGGCTCTATCCTGATTCAACAGCTAGGAAAATTCATCCCTTAGGTTCCTTTCTGTCTTTCTAAAGAATAATATTTCTGGAAACTTTGGTGCTCCAAAATACCCTTTTTTGGTGAATGGCGCCATTTGAGCTACGTAAGGAGCCACAACGATGAGTCTGTGTGGTGCATGTATACAAGACTAAAAAAAAGTAAATATCATGAATTGATTTAAAATGGAAAAAATATTTGTTCAGATGGAAAAAAAAGAAAAAGTAAGGGGAGAAAGGAGCCTGCTACTGAGATTTATTTACTAGAAGACTGTGTACTGACTGTAACTCAGTTCTGTGCTATCTATGAATTATACCACTGTGCTATCTATGAATTATACCACTATGAATTATACCACATGGCTACCTGTGGTCTTCCAGGTGCGCTTCAAGGTTTTGGTTACCACCTTCAAAGCGCTCCATGGCTTAGGGCCCGGGTACTTACGGGACCGCCTGCTGTTACCACATGCCTCCCACCGACCTGTGCACTCTCACAGAGAGGGTCTTCTCAGGGTGCCGTCCGCCAGGCAGTGTCGGCTGGCGGCCCCCAGGGGAAGGGCCTTCTCTGTGGGAGCACCTACTTTCTGGAACGAACTTCCCCCCAGTTTACGCCAATTACCTGACCTTCGGACCTTTCGCCGGGAACTGAAAACTTATTTATTCATTCAAGCGGGACTGGCCTGATTTTTTAATTGCTAAATTTTTAAATTTTTAAATTTTAAATTTTAATTGTATTTTACTGGGTATTTTATATGGTCAATTTGGACGGTTTTAATTTCGGCCTTTATGGAATAAGTTTTTTAATTGTTATCTTAGTGTGTATATAAATTGTTTTAATGCAGGCTGTACACCGCCCTGAGTCCTTCGGGAGAAGGGCGGTATAAAAGTTTAATAAAATAAAATAAATAAATAAATAAATAAATAATAAATTAGCCGTTGCTGAGAAAACCTTATTCCCCCATTTGATCTGAATCATTTTCTTCCTATTCATTCTGTATTTATCCCTTCATGGATTTACTTGAAAGTGAGACTAGTTTTTCCTCCACTAATTTATCTTTAAAGTGAGTCCTAAATTGACTGACAATACAATAAAGGAGGGAGATTAGTTCCTGACCATCTTCCTTCTTTTAGGATATTGCCTTATATTAACGATCATTTTCCTTTCGGGTAAATATTGTAAATTTTCTTACCTCTGTAAGAAACTGCTGTGAACAATTTGTTAGTGTGGGTGTTTGTTGTGCTATGATGGTATTGACGATGTTTATTTTTTTTACAACATTTATATTTAGTAAGTGTTACTTAAATTATATGTTTTAATATAAAATGGTTTTACATGTTTTTATCCCTTGTGTGTTCAGAAATGAAATACATACTGCATTACAGTGGGCAGCTTTTTGCTGTGCCTTAGAGACAGATTAAATGTTTATCTATTGGATTTTAAGCATTTAAAAAAAAACTGGCTAGCTTACAATGTTAAAATAATATGCATTTTTTTAAAAAATCCCTCAGACAAAGCTTACAAATAATATCCGAACAATGGCTCCACAAACCTCCTAACTTCTTCCTTGTCTGGGAACACCTGTAGGTCTTGTGATAGCATAGGAGTCATACAGTATGTATCTTCGCAAAGATGTTCTTACAGATAGCAGGTATCATGACAGAGAAGGCATGGTGAAAAGACATGGAGTTAACTCATTGACAAGTTCATCTGTGCAGCCCAGGGTTGAGGTGTACAATTGGGTATTGTTAACATTCTGATGATACCAAACCCTGAATGATGGTCAATCTTACCCAGTGATTTCATTTAGATGTTAAACAGGAAGGAGAAGGCTGTTAATCCTGAAGCATTCCACAGGTGAAGAGTCATAACCTTAACCCTTATTCAATACTGACTGGAATTATTTACTTAGGATGGGGCAAATTACTGTAGCACACTAGCCCCCATCCTAGCCCTTGCGATTTGTCCAGAAGGATTCCATATTGAATAGTATTGAAGGGTTCTGAGAGATCAAGGAGAACAAAAATGGATGCACTGTGCCTAGCCTGGTTTTATTAAAAGTCATCAAGAAGCTCAGTGCTGAACTCTGTCTTGGACTGGAATGGATCCAGATTATTCACTTCCTCCAAACCCCTCTGCAACTGATTTCCGACCACCTTCTGAACATCTTTTTTTTCACAGGAAGATTGAAGACTGAATAGTAACTGTACAGAATAGAAGGGTTCAGTAATGGCCTCTTGAGATGGAAACATTCTACTGCCTCCTTCAGGACAGTGAGACCATTCTTTCCTCCGAAAAGGATTACATCATTACATGGACACAACCATAAGTAACCTCTTGAACTGACTTGACAACACAGGAGGCCTGTGTTGGAGGTTCAGCCAGGACAACACCTGACTGAACCTACACTTCACAAGACCTTGTTCATCAGGAGTGCTGTGTTATGCCCAGTGTGTCATCCAGTGGTACCAATATGGAGATCTCCTTCGGCACATACCCAGATTATTGACATATCAAGATTCTTTTAACTTTAAAAACAAATCATGGTCATATGAAGAACAAAATGCCTACTTCTAACATCCCTTCATTTCCAAGAATATGTCTAGGCCCCAAGCAAGCCCAAGACTCTTGAAAAATTAAAATTATTTGCTAAAACCTAGAATATTATTTGGAAATGTGCGTGCCTGCTACGAAAAAAAACCAACCCCAGACAAAAAGAAGGTGGAAATATAGCATCATCCATGAAAAATCAGAATCACATTTCAGTTCCAGTTCAAATGATTTATTGCTCAACCCTAGACATAAAAATCTGGTCAACTAACTGCCAGCACTGAATTGGCACTAGATAGGACTTAATGGAATACAGTGAGCGGTTGGCCTTGGAGCACTTTTGGACATGTAACAATTCTAATCTGAGTTCTCCATTGAGTCTCCCCCCAGGCTCTGCCTGCTCTTCTCTACACATTTGTTGTTGTTCAGTCACTAAATTATGCCTGGATCTTCATGACCCTTTAGACCACAGCACACCTGGCCCTCCTGCCCTCCACTGTTTCTTGGAGTCTGCCCAAACTCATGTCCACTGCAATCAAAGGCATTATCTAACCATCTCATCTTCTGCCTTTCCCTTCTCCTTTTGCCTTCAATCTTTCCCAACATCAGGGTCTTTTCCAATGAGTCCTATCTTCTCATTTGTGGCCAAAGTATTTCAGCTTCAGCTTCAGTATCTGTCTTCCAAAGAATAGTCAGGGTTGATTTCATTTAGGATTGATTAATTTGATCTCCTTGTGGTCCAAGGGACTCTTAAGAGTCTTCTCCAACCTCACAATTTGAAAGCATCTCCCACACATAGGGAGTGTAACAACAGGGTGGTGGAAAGAGATACATAAGTAATGGAGATCAATCTCTCAGTTAGCCTTCTGATGAATGGGACATTTAATTGGCCATTTCCACCATGAGAACATTCTTGTGCGTGGACAGATCCCCTCAGGAAACATTCTATGAGACAAGTTCTCAAACAATCATTTCTAATGCTAGTCTAAATGGGGAAAGTCTGGGGAAATGTTAACTCATCTCTTTGTACCTTGATCCTCAACCCGATTGGGGCCCTTAGTCTAGAGTTCCTAGAATAGGAATATCTGCAACCTTTTTGAGGATGTAGTTAGGATTAGGACAAAGATTTTGATTTACATTAATTGCATACAGGAAATTGATTATTTCTTATACTTTCATTTTCCTTAGATGTCATCATAAGAAGTAAAATTTGATGGCAATTTTGGAGTAGGGTTTTTGATATCATACCTCATGTAGTTTAGAGAAACTACATAAAATCCTGAGAAGACTTTCATCACCATCACTACTGCCACTAAGAGCAACAGTAGTACCCATGAAATTTAATATGTAGTTTGTAGCTATCCTTCCTTTTGCTTCCTCTCTGATATATGTTTTACATATTTTGTGGAAGTAGGGGAATTGATAATTGTAGAATGCTGCTCATGAAAGCTTTCACATGATAAAAATGGATGAATGCTGATTCTCCATTTCAGAAGGTATACTTATCCTGTGTCATCTTCTTCTTTTCTTTAATAATTGAAAGCCTTTCTACCTGTCAAGCTCTTCACTGGATAAGGAGCCTAACAGGACTCAGAGAGTGATGAACTCAGATTAATTTAATGGATGGAAGACCTCCATAACCCTTTTTACGTCTTTCCAGCCTAAGGATATAATTTTTCCATCATTTTAGTCTCTTCCCTAGTTTCTGCAGTTTCCCAAATGTACAGGAATATCACGCTTCCAGAAGCTGTCAGGGCCTCTTTGAGGTCAGAATAAGCAGCAAGGAGTGACAGAACTAAAGAATTACTCTTCCATTAATTTCAATTCAGCACAAACAGGGATAGAACAACAGTTCTTATACAGAGAATTAACCCATCCGGTAGTTTCTTGCACTGAGCTCTCCAAGGTACCCACCATGCTTCGTTCTGCTACAGCAGCTCATTATGAGTACAATCCTTAGCGGCTTCTTGCGGTCTCTAAAAAGGCCAGGCCAGGTCAATTCCTTTGAAGCATCAGGCAAGATTTCCTTCTCATTTAGGTCTCGTTAGATGCCATTTATTTAATAAGTTGATTAGAATTAAATGAATCCTGTGTAACCTGGCTTATGTTGTCCACTTCATCATCATCTCTTTATAAACATAAAATTGAGCAGAAGGTTGATTGAGATTTATGAATTACAAAACAGGATAGGATTAGATTATTTGACAATGAACAGCAGCAAAAAAGCTCTCTTTGCTTAAATTTTAGTGTTGAAACTAAGGAAGTTGGTTTAAGCTTATGTATTTGTAGAATGATTATGATCTTCTTTCTGGTTTGATTCTCTATTTAAAATAATTGCCCAGGGCTATAGCTCGCCCTTCCTTCCTTCCTTCCTTCCTTCCTTCCTTCCTTCCTTCCTTCCTTCCTTCCTTCCTTCCTTCCTTCCTTCCTTCCTTCCTTCCTATAGCCAACAATCATTTAACTATAAATTCCCATTCAGACATACACATCAACAAGTTAAATGGGGAAACAGTGGAGATGATCATTTAAGTTGCCATGGAGGCAGGACAAACATTAAGTTTGTCCTGCCTCCATGCTTTTAACTGGGGATTTGAAAGACAGCTAGTTATAGTCAGGCCTTTTGAATCCAGTTATAACTGTCAGTCTGACCCAGGACCTTATTTTATTTGGGTTCTGGGTCATATGCTGAGCTGCGCTTGTGTTCAAGCCAAAGCTAGTACTGTATAGCTGGAGAAAGGTGATGATGGGTTAACTGCATTCCCATTCTCTCCCTACTCTGAGTGTATTATGTGTTCAGATAAACCTCTGAACAGGGTGTTGGATATGCCTTTCTTCTAGTTGGTGTTCTTAAGTTTCAAGTCACCATGTGCCTGACAATTCTTCTTCTTCTTCTTCTTCTTCTTCTTCCTCCTCCTCCTCCTCCTCCTCCTCCTCCTCCTCCTCCTCCTCCTCCTCCTCCTCCTCCTCCTCCTCCTCCTCCTCCTCCTCCTCCTCCTCCTCCTCCTCTTCTTCTTCTTCTTCCTCCTCCTCCTCCTCCTCTTCTTCTTCCTTCTACCCCTCTTCCTCCTCCTCCTCCTCTTCTTCCTTCTCCACCTCCTCCTCTCTCCTCCTCCTCTTCTTCTTCTTCTTCCTCCTCCTCCTCCCCTTCCTCCTCCCCCCCCTCCCCCTCCTCCTCCTCCTCCTCTTCTTCTTCTTCTTCTTCTCCTTCCCCCCTCCTCCTCCTCCTCCTCTTCCTCCTCCTCTTCCTCCTCTTCTTCCTCCTCCTCCTCCTCCTCCTCCTCCTCCTCTTCCTCCTCCTCCTCCTCCTCCTCCTCCTCCTCCTCCTCCTCCTCCTCTTCTTCTTCTTCCTCCTCCTCCTCCTCCTCCTCCTCCTCCTCCTCCTCCTCCTCCTCTTCTTCTTCTTCTTCTTCTTCTTCCTCCTCCTCTTCTTCCTCCCCCCCCCTCCTCCTCCTCCTCCTCCATCTGTTCTGACCTCAGCACAAAAAAACTCCTGTGCAAAATGTTCAGTTGATGAGTATTTGTCTGCAGAACCAAGAAGCACTTACTGTTCTGGATTCCCATGTCTCATCTAAAATTTTCAAGTCAAAATATTTTGGGAGAAAACAGAATGTTCTGATACCCCACAGAGCATTCTATCTTTTGAACCATCACGATGAGATGGTTTCAAGTATTCTCTGTCCTGGTAGAACCTAAAATGTTTCAAGTGTTCCACCCTAAAGAACAACGGAAGCTGAAAACCAGCCCTTGCGCTGCACTTTTCATTGATGTTGAGTGCTACCTACCATCTGAACTTCAGAAAAATTGGCCAAAGGATTATTAGGAACAACAATAAAGAAAAAACGAAACAGTGAATAGTGGAAGTAATTCTGGCTGCTTTTTGTACTTTCTGACTGCAAATACAGCCATAGAACATAACCCAACAGTAATTCTATCTATAATGTATATGCATACTATACACTAGTGTAGTTGGCAATCTGCCTGAAAAAAATCTTAACACAGAGAGAACAATTGACAGGAGCAACATTACATTACAACCTAATGGCTATAATTTCCTTATAACAAGGAGCAGCAATAACTTCCTGTGCGGTAGCATCTTTTTTTCAGGTCCCAAACAATTATCCATCTCTGAACATGTGCTTAACTGATTCTGTTATCACTGTTTCTCCCAACCCATCTTTTTCTAACCAATGGCAGCTGAGATGAAACCTGTACCTATTAGGCTCCCACAGAGACAAAGATGAACACAGCTGGGAGGTATATCATTACTGTAGTCCAGGAAAGAATATTAATAGAAGATATATGACAGTTTCTAAATGAACAAAATGACAATTCAGAATTATCCCAGGTCAAATCTCAGACTTTACACCCTGTCTTACAGCATTGCCCTTTCAGATGGGAGGAATTGGAGTTTCTGGTCTTCTCTAACCCTCACAATGTCCATTGCTTACTGTACATTCTTTGCACTCCTGCTGCCCATTCAGATGAAGTCAAGAAAATGAGAGAGGAATCTTTTAATCCCTAACAGAACCGTTGTTGTCGAACCCAAAATTGACATTTGTGTAGCCATTTTAGTTAGCTTGATATTATATTTATTTATTCTTTCTCTTTCTCTCTGTTTTGTAAGGGTTTTTTGGAGGGGGGCTCGCCACATTCTTTAGGTTTTGGCCAGGTGATCTTGTTTTGGCTAGGTGACCTTCTTTCCTGTGGGAATGGAGGCTGTCCTTGATGAGAGCTGAAGGTGGAGTTTAATGACATCGGGCAATGTTGATTTTGCTTTTATTGGGGAATGTGATTTTTGTGGGATGTTTCTAATTTTCAATATTATGTGGTGTAATTCCGGTTTGTATCAGATCCGGGATTACTACAGTCTTTCCCAATTTGATGCCTACCTAAATAAAAAGAAATTTGTTTTGGAAGATGGACTTTGCCTATTTCTTTTTTGAATGGGTTTCATCACTTGGAAACCATGATTACTCAGTGTGTTTTATTAGCTAACGTATTCTCCCAGTCCCCATGGGTGTTTGTTTGTTTATTTTTAATAATGAACTAGACAAACATGACTCTTTGGGGCATTGTTTCAGGTATATTTCCTTACCTAACACTCACACAGCCCCTCGGACCTTCCCCAACTCTCACTGCACCACTCTTGTACCCTTGCTTACCCCTCTGCTTATGCACACATAGAGGCTCAATCACATGGTTTATTGAGTTTTTCAACCGCCATTAGGCCAACCAAATCCAAGAAAAGAAAAGTTTCAGAAGAAAACAGAACATTTAATTCAATTACATATGCTAGTTTTGTGGCTGCTCAAGAAAAAGTCAGGCACTGGAAGGGTTTTGTGGCTCCCGGTATTTTTTTTTCTGTGGGAAACTGGTCCAAATGGCAATTTGAGTGTTTAAGGTTGCAGACCCCGACTTAATTTGTGGAAAGCTAGCAGAGTGTGTCAGCAATCAGATCAAACTTCCACTTCCAGCCGACTCCCCGCTGACTTGTGGGAAACTGGCAGGGAGCAATGGAAATTATGATCATCTGTCCACAGCAATGCTGAAGTGACTACAACTTTCCCAAATCCATTCCTTTTGGGAATAATGGGTCCAGCATTCTATAAACTTGAGGCACCTTGGTTCAAAAACAGACGCACTGTCCACCTAACTGACGGTTACAAACAAACAGACACGAGAGTTCTGCTTGTATATAAGACAGGGGGATGTTGAAGGACTTTAGCCATTGTGGAATGGAATGCTCATGGAATATAGGTTTCTCCTGCATTTGGAACACTATAAATATTTCAAGGAACCTTTTGGATTTTCTTAGATTTTAGTACAAAAGAAAGACTATTGTTTAAGGTCTGCTCATCTTTACAATCATCATTCACAATTTTTTTCATAGGACATGTTACGTATTTGTCACTTAGACTTATATACCACTTCACCGTGCTTTACAGCCTCTCTAAGCAGTTTACAGAGTCAGCATCTTGCCCCCAACAATCTGGGTCCTCATTTTACCCACCTCGGAAGGATGGAAGGCTGAGTCAACCTTGAGCCTGGTGAAATTTGAAGAGGTAATAACTGGAATATAAAGAGGAGAAGCTGGCCATGACTATTCCCTCTGATACTGTATTATGGAGCCTAGTGCAGACAGCTTTGAAACCAAAGGAAAGAGACTTATACACAAGAAAGGAACTAAGGCATCTGCATACTTGAGATTCGCTTCAAGACTTGGTTAAATTTTCAGGCAAGTTAAGAATAATGTGATGCTACCAGTGTTATCAGGTCTTTAATGACATGCTATGTATATGCATGGTTTAAAAAAAAAGGTTCTTTGCTTTGTAAGAGGGAGCATGGTGAATTTTCTGCTATATCTGTCATTTTTCTAGCTTTATTTAGCTCCTATCTTTTGCCCGTTGTCTAATCTGAAAAGCATTTAATAAGCCCCACTTTTTTCCCCCCAGAGACTGCTACTGACTTTAGCAAATAGTTTAGCTTTATTACTGTGATAGATGTCTTTTTCGGAATGATTATATATGGACGACTGCTCCTAAAAGAGATTTGGAAAGCAATGGAGGCTTCTTCCACAATGGCATTTTTAACAACTGCTTTGTAAATGGCTGGCGCATTGCTTGTTGTCATCTATAAACTGTCACAGCAGCCTTACAGTAACACTGATCCCTGCCCCACCTTCCCAAGTTTTGTGATAAACGTCCTCATTATATTAGCATTTTGTAATTAGAAACAGAGGGCTTTCATGCAAATTTCTTGATAATTTCATTCCAGAGGGGTAGCTGTGTTAGTTTCTTACGGCAAAATGTTCTTTTGACGCTTTAAAGCTAGTAGATAGTAAACCGATCCAAACTAGACTGCCGAAAATACGACTTCAGTAACAGAGTTGTCAACGCCTGGAATACACTACCCGACTCTGTGGTTTCTTCCCTAAATCCCCAAAACTTTAACCTTAGACTGTCTACTGTAGACCTCACCCCATTCCTAAGAGGTCTGTAAAGGGCGTGCATAACTGCACCAGCGTGCCTACCGTCCCTGTCCTAATGTTTTCTTTTATTCATATCTTTTACATGTATTTATAATTATGTTTACACTTGTATCTGTCATAAAATACATGCTTGACAAATAAATACAAATACAAATATGGCGGGATAGAAGGCTTGGCAGGCAAGAAACCACTGCATCATATTGGATTGCGTCGGGGGCTCAAAATAAGCCCCAAAAACTTATTCTGCAATAACATTGTTGCTCTTAAAGATGCCACAAGAATGCCGTACAACAGTGCTATAAAAAACACTAACATTGATACTTTAAAAATGTGCACACGCAGACATGCACACTGTATTAACATTGTCTTAAGGCTTTTATTTAGCTTCTTCAAATTGGTGGCTTTAAAGTACTTGATTTGCCCAGGTGAAGTGGTTAATGTTTCCTGGATTACTGCCAGGGACGATTGCAGGTAATCTGTAATCACTCAGCAAACTTTAACAATCTCAGTCCTGGCCAGGATTCTTGCATGAATGATTGCCAGTCAGCTTCTGGAACATTTGATCAAATGGGTTTTCTTGATCCATTTCAATATCGTTTCAGTCCTGAATTTGGAACAAAAGCTGCTTTGGTTCCCCGTGGGAAGACTTGTTTCAGGAAAGGAGTGGGCAAGGAAACATGTCCGATCTCTCAAGGTCCTTTGATCCCATTTACAAGAACACTTTTGTACAGTTTGGAGAATAATGGTTACTGTCATGAATTAGAATAGTGTGGGTCGGATTTTTATTTTTATTTGATTCATGGAATAGGGCTCTTCTGGACTCTATGCTCCTTGATTTTAAGCATTTTTGTTGAGGTATTTATTTAAATATAAATGACAGTGACAAATTACATGTACATCTATGCACTTCAGAATTGTGCCAATTCATATTACCAAAAAAAGGCCAGGAAGGAAGGAAGGAAGGAAGGGAGGGAGGGAGGGAGGGAGGGAGGGAGGGAAGGAAGGAAGGAAGGAAGGAAGGAAGGAAGGAAGGAAGGAAGGAAGGAAGGAGGACACCCTAAAGCTGACTCACTGATGGATGCTATGTAAACCCAATTGGGAAAGGTGTCATTACCTGGGCCCAGCTTCTCTAGCTAGCTGGTGGCACAAAAAAACAATACAGATCCTGAAGACCTTCCATTGCAAGGCATTATATATAAAGGTGCTTTAAAAATGGTCTGGAGGCTAATTTGGTGTGAAATTGGTTAAACTAGAGTGCTGATTAGGACTGGCTTCCATTAGGCCCATTGCAATGTACATTGTTTTGCAATGTATCCTGGTTTACATTGTGTATAATCAGGGGTGAAATGCTCCCGGTTCGGACCTGATCACTTGATCTGGTAGCGATGGTGGCGGATGGTTCAGAGAATCGGTAGCAAAAATCCCTGCCTCCCCCCCCGTATGATCATCAGAGGGTTTTTTTTTTTACTTTTAAAAGCATTTTTTCTTTGGCTGAAAAAATGCTTTTAAAGTAAAAAAAAAGCTTCTGATGATCACGCAGCTCAGCTGGGATCATCAGAGGCTTTTAAAAGTATTTTTTTACAACCTCTTCAGCCGAAGAGATTGTAGAAAAAATGCTTTTAAAAGGCTCCTCTGGTAATCCCAGCTGAGTTGCCTGATCACCAGTGGCTTTTAAAAGCATTTTTTAACAATCTCTTCAGCTGAAGAGGTTGTAGAAAAAATCCTTTTAAAAGTAAAAAAAAAATTGGCCAAGCCCACCCAGTCACATTACTCTCCCACCAAGCCATGGCCACAAAACTGGTGGTAATTTTTTTTACATTTCACCCCTGTGTATAATCCATTTATGTGTGTATATATATGTTCATGTGTATATGTACATGTATAAGTATATATGCAATTTAATAGGTCTTGATAAAATTTCCATAAAACACTGAGAATAACATATCTTTGCACAGCTGCCTTTTTATTTTTTTTATTCTAAAAATGATTTCTCTGCCCCCTTCAACTCTGTTCCTGAAATTTTAGGAACTAAACTATAAAAGACTGAATTTTGAGCTCCATTAGGTGACCTGGAATTTTGTCATTTCAATACTTTCAGAATCTCACTGCCGCCGGCATTCATCATCTTCGCTTTGAGTTTATCTTTCACTTCCCACACACAGGCATTGTTATCTGGAATAATCATTATTGGGTAACAGGGGTCATGCTAATTAGCAAAACACTTTTTCTCCATGCACTGAAGATAATGGAGTTTTAATCAAGGAACTGAAAAACATATTATTGCAAAGATTTTCTAGAAGAGTATGCCTATTCATGCCCACACATGTAATAGGGCCATTGAGTTCAATCGACTTTATTCCTAGATAAATGAAAAGATGAAGCTATCTCAGAGTGTTTCTATATGTAGTTGCACTGAATTCAACAGGACTTTACCCTGAGTGGTAAATTTTAAGCTGTATAAATCTGGTCTCTTCTGTTCTTCTTAAGTAAGGCAGTATTCTAGTTTATTGATTGCTTTTAATATTTTTTGAAAGAGTCCTGTTTTTTTAAAAAAAAAACTGCATCCATACCCATTTCCTTAAAATGAGCATCTTGTGTATGCATGTTGTTAAAATATACAACTTTAATCTGTATTCATTACATAATCATATTATCTCCCCTATGTATATAGTTTCTAATATAAATTCCCCAAATTCCTTTTATAAACATTTCCCTTTCACACATTATCTTAATATAAGCCCTTCTTTATAAATACTCTTATTTTTGTCCTTTTAAAAAATATATCATCCATTATACATTTTTTGCATAGTTACTTTTTTTAAAAAAAGAAAACTACTTTGGTGGCATAGTAGTGAAGTATATTGTGATAGGGAAATTCAAATGGTAGCCTTCCATTGCTATCATCTATATCATGGCAAGATGTCTTCTGTCCCTAATTTTTAAGGAATTGCATGTCAGGGTTCCAAGTAACATCCCACAATCAAGTAAGACTCCGAGGCAGGCAATTCCTCAAAGATCCATTTTATTAGAGATGTCATATTGGCACAACTGGGAAAACCCGAATCTGAAAGCTTCCAGGTTTTCCCCACCCAAAAGAAAGTCAAAGTCCCTTCCCCTGCACCCACATGTCCATCACATACTCCAATCAATCCACTGTTGCAACTGGAGATGCCTCCCAGTCACACCTCTCCAGGTGCAAATAACAACAACAGAGTTGGAAGGGACCTTGAAGGCCTTCTAGTACAACCCCCTGCCCAGGCAGGAAACCCTACACCATCTCAGACAGATGTTTATCCAACATTTTCTTAAAAATTTCCAGTGTTGGAGCATTCACAACTTCTGCAGGCAAGTTGTTCCACTGATTAATTGTTCTAACTGTCAAGAAATTTCTCCTTAGTTCTAGGTTGCTTCTCTTCTTGATTAGTTTCCACCCATTGCTTCTTGTTCTATCCTCAGGTGCTTTGGAGAATAGTTTGACTCCCTCTTCTTTGTGGCAACCCCTGAGATATTGGAACACTGCTATCATGTCTCCCCTAGTCCTTCTTTTCATTAAAATAGGCATACCAAGTTCCTGCAACCGTTCTTCATACGTTTTAGCCTCCAGTCCCCTAATCCCCTAAGGTGCAGGCTGAATGTCCTTGACTCTCAGAGAAAAGAATAGTGTTATGGCTACATAACTCTACCAACTCCATACAACCACTTTCCCACAGCACTGTGGCAGCCCTGAAGATCCAAAGAAAAAGATGGCCTCCAGGGCTGACATTGCATAGCATAGCATCAGAATAACTGCTAAGCCAAGAGAAGGCAACATGTCATCTATGCCCACCGTGATACCAAAAATATCATCCTTAGAACTTGAATAATAATTTTAAAAAGTAATAATCAGCCTCTTTCAGTATCAGCAAATCTGTGAAACTGTAGTATATATATGAGACTTTGACAGAACCCTTGCAAGAGGGTTGCCCATTTTTTCCTGTTAGCTTTGGGGTTTTTCAAAGGATTTTTTTTTTAGATTGTTTTTAAGAACTCAAAAATCTCCAATTATTTAGGCAAGGTTAAATTGCTAAAAATCTTACATGATTTGCGAATTTTGTGAGATTTCTGATAAGTGTTTTTGGCATTTAGTTTAAAAAAGGCTGCTAAAAGTATGACATCAAGGAAGCTTATGCAATTATATTGTTATACCATCGGTATATTTGGAGTGTGTGTGTGTGTGTGTGTTTGTGTGTATGACATAAGGTTAGATAATGGAGGCATCTTACTCCTTTCTCTCCCTGCTCCTCTGTATTTGCTTTTCGTTTTCCAAATAATATTCAGCATTCTCTGGAAACAGTGCAGGTACAGCTCTCACTGGCCTGTTTTGAGTTTGTGTTTTGGTTTGGTTTTGGCCACTCAATTAAAAAAAAAATCTGATACATTCTGAGAGTCCCCAGAACATACTAAAATAACTTTTCAAACTGTCACTCGTTTGGCTTCATTTCGGCTCATGGCCAGCATCTGGACTTTCTCAGAAAGCAATAAAGTAAGAATTATCATCTGTTTAGAAAATCCACCTATATTAACCCTCCCCAAATAATCTGACTTTAAGAATGGTAATAATCACCCAGACTTCTTAATCAACACAATATAGGGCCCTGTAGGTATAGAATATTAGGAACTGCTCTATGTCACTTAGATATCACGGAACAACAATTTCTTCAGTAAGGAAAAATATTTGCCACTAAAATGATTGCTGAATAAAGCAACAAGACACAGACAAAACAACTATACTCAGGGACAGTTTTTTCCCTCACACCATCAATCTGTGAACACCTCATTCTCACAGTGCTGTCTAAGGTCTATGTATGTTTACCCAAGTAGTATGGCTGTAGTATTATCATTTATCTTTCGTATTACCTTCTTTATCCCCCCCCCCAGCTTCTTGGTATGAAGACAGTGATGATGATTGGTGATGATGATGATGATGATTCTGTTGCTTTGCATGTACTGCACTGGAGGGAAATTCCTTGTGTGTCCAATCACACTTGGCCAAATAAAGTATTCTGTTCTATCTATTTGGTTCTTTTCCGTTCCATTCTGCTCTGCTCCACTCCACTCCACTCCATTCCAGGGGTGAAATCCAGCAGGTTCAGACAGATTCTGGAGAACCAGTAGCGGAAATTTTGAGCAGTTCGGAGAACCACCTGTGGCTGGCCCCAGAGTGGGGTGGGAATGGAGATTTTGCAATATCCTTTCCCCAGGAGTGGGGTGGGAATGGGGATTTTGCAGTATCCTTCTCCTGCCACGTCCACCAAGCCACACCCAACAGGCCACACCACGCCCACCAAGCCATGCCTACAGAACCGGTAGTAAAAAAAAATTAGATTTCACCACTGTTCCATTCCATTCCTAGATCCAACTGATTCTAGAGGGGCTAGCTATTTATTTATTTATTTATTTATTTATTTATTTATTTATTTATTTATTTATTTATTTATTTATTTATTTATTTAGTCACAACATCATACAAAAAGATTATAAAGTATATAAACATATATATGAGTAAATGTTAGGAGGTATAAGCATATATATATATATATAGGAAGAAGAAAAGAAAAACAATAGGACAGGAACGGTAGGCACGTTTGTGCGCTTATGCACGCCCCTTATGGTCCTCTTAGGAATGGGGTGAGGTCAATAGTAGAAAGTTTTTGGTTAAAGCTTTTAGGATTATGGGAAGAGACCACAGAGTCAGGTAAAGTATTCCAAGCACTGATGATTCTGTTACAGAAGTCATATTTTCTGCAATCTAGATTAAAGCGGTTAACATTAAGTTTAAATCTATTGGTTGCCCTTGTATTATTGCAATTAAAGCTGAAGTAGTCTTTGACAGGAAGGACATTACAATAGATGATTCTGTGAGTTAAACTTAGGTCTTGTCGAAAGCGACGGAGTTCCAAGTTTTCTAAGCCTAGGATTTCAAGTCTGGTGGGATAAGGTATTTTGTTGTTTTCAGAGGAATGGAGAACTCTTCTTGTAAAATATTTCTGGACACGTTCAATTGTATTGATGTCAGAGATGTGGTGAGGGTTCCAAACAGGCGAGCTGTATTCTAGAATTGGTCTAGCAAATGTTTTATATGCTCTGGTTAGTAGTGTGGTGTTTTTGGAAAAGAAGCTACGCAAAATTAGGTTTACAACTCTTAGAGCTTTTTTTGCTATGTAGTTGCAGTGGGCTTTGGCACTTAGATCATTTGACATGAAAACTCCATGGTCTTTGACGGGATGGGGGTCGTCTGTAAGGTAATGTCCATCTAGTATGTACTTAGTTTTTGGGTTCTTTTTTCCTATATGTAAGACTGAGCATTTGCTATATTTGATAAATTTGCACAGCATCTCTTTCAGAGAAGTAAAACAAGTAAACTGGAAGAAAGGTAAGTGTGTGTGTTATTTGGGACTACTGGAATGCACCTTTACTGATGTTGGGACCCGGATTTAGACATATTGGCAAGAAGGTGCTTTATTATGAATTCTGACCGTTATGCTTATGGCAATGCTTTTCCATAGATGGCTGGCAGATTTAGAAATATGCCCTCCTTCCTAACAAATGCCATTTCCTAGGTGTTTAATGCAGTGGTAAAATTGTAAACCTTTAATCCTTCTTTTGATTTTGGCATTCACAACACAGAGTTCACATCTGGTGATCTGACTGTAGAAAAGCAGGCATTCACATAGACTGACGGTAGCGAATGAATATCTTAGCATTGCTGCTTGATTCAGTTTTCTCCCTGCATTGGTAAAACAAGTTTTTAGGATAAAAGCAACCCATGGGAAGCTTGTTTTATAATAGGGCTTCAAAAATACTACCATGAAGGACTAGATTTTAGAGCCACCTTTGCTCAAGAACTTTTAAGTTTGAGGGCATCTGATTTCATTGAAAAAAACATTGCTGGCCATGGTGCCTTTAATCAAATGAAGGGAGGAATCTAAATTACTGAGCAAGAAGCAGAGATAAGGACAAGCATGAGGCTACATATTAGGCATAAAATTCCATCTTCCCCTCACGTGTTTTTCAAATATTTATCTTGCTTACTCTACTGACTAGCATGCTAATTAGGTTTAGCCAGCATATTTAACAGAAGAACAAAACCGTTTTCTTTGGTATTACGTTTTACAATTATAACAAAACAAAAACCCCTTTTGATCTATTGGGTAGTGTTGCCAATCCCATAGCCCATTTCTAATACATACATTATGCTGGTCGATAATATTTTTGTCCCTTCTACCAGCATAATACATATCTTTCTTAAGTATAAACCTCATCATCTTCATCATCAGGCAATAATCATTTATAGACATAGTCAGTTTTTCCTCTTTTCTTCACCTGCTTGGAATGAATATCGAGAAGAGGGAGCAGGACAGGCAGATGACTGTCATTTTTTAAATTTACTTTTATTTATTTATTTGAATGTATTGGTCACCCAATATAGCTGAGTTTATTGGGTGATCAATAAATTTCCGGTGGACTCGGGTTACAGGGTTAATATCTTTTGTGCAAAATGACATTTTAAAACCACCAGTGGCTATGCTTTCCACTGATTTCCAAATCATCCCTGTTCTCTCCCCCTCCCACCCACACCCCCAAGATAACAAACCACTCCATCTCCCCTGTGATTGAAAATTGGCAGCTGTTTATATCTCTCCCCCCGCCCCCACACACTATAGTAATCAGTAAGAAACAAAGCCTCATTTTAAAAAGCTAAACACAGTCAGGAGGTCAAATCTGATTCCCTGTTGAAGTGATTCAGGACAAGATTGAGCTGTTCCTGAAGCTCTAGTCTAGCATGTTAACATGAGCCAAAGGGCGTTTTTGTTTTCTGAAATTCTTGTGTTCAGGCTGATTTAGAACTTGCAAGATGGGTACCAAACCAGGAGGTCATTAAAGGAGGCATCAGGACTGAATTAAACAAGACCATGTTCATTATTATTATTATTGTTCCCATGATTGACTTACAGCACCAGGGGGCCTTTCCCAACCTGCTGTGATGAGCCGAAGCAGCTGGGACTGTTTCCCAGAGTCCAGGTACAAAGGTGTTCCTTTCATTGAGCTGTTAATTAGGAAAAGCTAGCTTGTCTAAACAAGAGTTAGTCACAGAAGTTCACTCAAAATGCTAACCAATCGCAGGATTGACCCAGAAACCCTGGTTTTTGCTGATGCAATCCCTGTATTAGATCATACAAGTGGCTGTGTCTTCCCAATCTTCAGATTCAATCAGCTGTAATTAGCAGGACCAAAGATGAGAAATGCTGGTTGCAGTAATAGCAATAGCACTTAGACTTATATGCTGACCCACAGTGCACAGTGCACAGTGTGCACTGCACAGTGCACAGTTTACAATGTCAGCATATTGCCCTCAACAATCTGGCTCCTCATTTTGTTGACCTCAGAAGGATGGAAAGCTGAGGCAACCTTGAGCCCATCAGGATCGAACTCCAAGCTGTGGGCAGAGTTTGCTTGCAGTACTGCACTTTAACCACTGCGCCAACCAGGGCTTATTTGTAAGCAACATTTGGAATGCCACCAATTTGGAATGCAAACAAATTTAAGTAAGTAAGTAAGTAAACAAACGAACGAACAAACAAATAAATGGAGATCTCGCCAATAGTATAGTCGGAACTGTATTTTTTTTTTTGGATGTTTCAGTTTCCTGGGCTAAAATCAGATTGGAAGGTCCATTTTTTTTTATTATTAATGTCAGTGCTTCCATCTCAGTGAACAATAGTGGGGGAAGAAGCAGAAACTCCCCTGATGGCAATGGATCAATAACATACTTTTGTGTTGGTGTTGTTCTAAATGACATCTTAAAAGGCTTATTTGGACAGCTATTACAGAGACCAACCCCTCTCTCCTTCCTCTGCTGGAAGTGACAAGCCTGCTTTGAAAGAAGAGTAAGCTCTGACTGAGAGTTGGAGCACCAGGATTAACTCACAAGGGAGGGGGAAGATGCACCTGTGTGCAGAAAAGAAATTAACCAAGGCTTATGGAGCGAGCAGATTAAAAAGAAAGGATAAGAAGTGGTGAGCGGCAGCTGCAAATCGGTACTGAGGTTGCACCTTTTCCTTTGCAGAAAAGTTAATACAGTATTCCTTGTTTCTGATTTGAATATATTCAAAGGCAGTGCCTTCAATGTCCCTTTGTTTCCCTCTGTCTATCTAGTACCTTTCACAATTTTGGAATTGCAATAGCTCAGTGGTTAAAGACACCCAGCTGGAAAGCTGACAGCCCTGGTTTGAGACTCGAGCATCACACAGTGGGATGAGCTCCCGTCCTTGCCTCAGCTCCTGCACATCTAGCAGTTCAAAAGCATGCAAATGCAAGTACGTTAATAGATACCACTTAAGTGGGAAGATAACAGCTTTCCATGCCCTTTGGCTTATAGTCATGCTGGCCACATGACCACGGAAGTGTCTTTGGACAATGCTCCCTCAGTTTAGAAATGGAGATGAGCACCACCCCCTAGAATCAGGCGTGACTGGACAAGTGGGGGGAATCATTATCTTTACTTTTAGTACCTTTTGCATTACTGTTGGCAAGGAGCTATTTTGACTCCTTCCTCCCTGCTGAAATCGCAATGAGAGGAAGAGAGAGGAACCATTGCCCTGTGTCCCCCCACTGATCTTGCACTTCTGTGTCATGTCACATCACCCACTTTAGCCACAGAGACTGCATCTGGCGTCTCTTAAAGACACTGATGGAGGACTAAATTGTTTCCATATGGAAAGTCAACGAGGAACTTCCATCGATCTCTCAAGAGAAAACTTGGCATTTCTCCCCAAAACTCACTCACTTTCTTCTTCTTCTTCTTCTTCTTCTTCTTCTTCTTCTTCTTCTTCTTCTTCTTCTTCTTCTTCTTCTTCTTCTTCTTCTTCTTCTTCTTCTTCTTCTTCTTCTTCTTCTTCTTCTTCTTCTTCTTCTCAGCTTTTTAGTTTTGGCTGCCACATCCTGCCTCTCTTTTTTGTTATTAGCATTTCTCTTTCGCTCTCTTTCAATGCACCCGCTTCATGAGGCAAACAGCTGTTCATTTGTTTTGTCAGTAATGGGAAAAAGACTTGAACAGCTGATGACAGGTAATTTGGGCTGATGTCGAAATTCTTATAATAGAAACAGCGTTGAAAGCTATTACTTCATCTTATGCTGACTGTGTATGTGTGATGAGGCTTTCCGAGTAGGAGGAAACAATATCAAATTTGCACTTTGCAGAGGTGTAGATCAAACAAATGGAACATCTCAAAAGTCAGAAACTTCAAATAGTCAAAGTTGCTCTCGCTGGACACATCAGTTCTTTAACCAGAAGTCTGAATTTAGGCAGTTTATTTAAGAAGTCGGCCACCTGTCCTGCCTTTCTTATGAACTCCAACAGTGCAATCCCATATAAAGTCCATAAGAATATCATCAATTGGCATAACATAGCCCAGGTAACAGAAGGAAAGATCAGGCTATAATTCTGGATTATATCTACTCAAGATTGCGTTATCCCTCTGTCACCTCATCACGTGCCTGATTTTAGTTATTTTTAACATACTCATCCCCAAATCATGCTTCTTTTTCCCCTAATGGTTCATGAACTATTTTGTGTGGGCTATTAAAAAAAAGTTCAGGCGCTATGTATGGCCCAGAGGAGTCAGGTTGTCCAATCTAATCTATGGTACATAGTTTATTTTAAGAATATTATTTATTTATAATATATTTATTGTAAGGATATTATAAGATAAGGATATCTGAAAGAGGGATCTAAAGCAGGAGTCTCCAACCTTGGTCCTTTAAGACTTGTGGACTTCTACTCCCAGAGTTCCTCAGCCAGCTTTGCTGGCTGAGGGACTCTGGGTGTTGAAGTCCACAAGTCTTAAAGGGGCCAAAGTTGGAGACCCCTGATCTAAAGGCCTTGGGAATGGACATTAACGACTGGGAAACCTTGATCTCTGATCGTTCAGCTTGGAGGCTAAAGACGCAGCATGGCCTTCTCCAATTCGAAGAGACATTTGTTCGGCAGGCTGAGGCAAAGAGGCAGTCCCGGAACCGGCGAAATCTGGGGGCTGGGCAGGGGACAGAATGTATCTGCCCTCAGTGTGGAAGGGATTGCCACTCTCGGATTGGCCTTTTTAGTCACCCCAGATGCTATTTTAGGACCTCTTCCCAGAGCACAATACTATAATCTTTTGAGACTGAAGGACGCCAATGTAAGTATATTATATTATTTATTTATTAAGCATACCCATATTAAAAACACCATACTCACATATAAGTGATTCTGGGCAATTTACAAAATTTTAAAAATAATAATCTACCATATAATAAAAACCCACAACCCCTTCCACCCCCACGGCAGTAACACAAAATACAATCAGGCACTTGATTTGCCTTTGTCTCCATTCGTGGTCCCCAGGGCTGTTGTCAAAACCACGTTTTTGGTGCCTTTAGGAAAAGCAACAGAGTGGGGGCCAACCATACATGGGGGTAGGGGAGAGAAGATTCTCCTGAGTTCTTTCTATCAACAGCCTTTTTAATGTTTGCTGTTAATTATACAGCAGAGTTTACATACACCAATATTCTAAAGTGTCTCGGCAAACTTAGCAAATGATTAGACAAGCTCATTTGGAAGGACTGAAGCCAAGATAACCCGTTAAAACTCGAGAGATCTGAAAGTCTATGAGGGCCGTATTTACCTAGGAAATATCTCAACTGTCAAGTTCATTTGTTTCTTAAAATCAGTGTGCACATATACCCACTTCAGTACATGTCCAGGGCTTCGGTAATAACCCAGCTACAAGATTATCTCAAGCTGTCTTTGACTCTGCAAATAGAACTAATCAGTCCAGCGTGCAAATATGAGTCAGCCCGGTTCTGTTCAGATTAATGAAAATCATTTAGATAAATTAATCTCATCCAATTATTTTAAACTGACTTGTTCCCAAGTCAAGGAGTGGAATATAATTAAAACTGCTGAACATACAGAATTTTTTCCCAAATGTGTTAAGACTCAGAGAAGGGGCAGAGTGCAGCATAAAATGGAGAGGCTGAAGCAAGGTTATTTGTTGAACATTACCATCTATCTTGGTTTTTCACATACTGGGCAGGCAGATAAAGGAGAAAAAGAAAGAAAAAAAGCTCTGCTGTTTAAAAAAAAAAATGGATCAAAAGAGTACAGTTATTTCCTTGATGCCAGGAGAAAAGAAATGACGGAACAGGGAAAGTACTCACAAAGTCACATTAGCCAGCAGAAGTTAAGAAATTTAAGCAGAATGTAAAATACAAAAAAAAAAAAAAGAGAGAG
The DNA here is from genome assembly GCF_028640845.1 of Ahaetulla prasina. NCBI lineage: Eukaryota > Metazoa > Chordata > Lepidosauria > Squamata > Colubridae > Ahaetulla > Ahaetulla prasina. Next base: position 161,365,948 of record NC_080539.1, read on the forward strand.
AGAAAAAGAAAAAGAAAAAGGTTGGTACATTTGCAGATGGTTAGGCTCTGTATTTTTCAAACTGCATTAGTTTCCTTTTCAATCATTTAGGCTCCAGATAGGATGATCAGATATCTTCATTTCTCCCCGAGGAAGAGTCAGTAGGCCTGCAACTTGCTAATCATACAGTGGGTAATTTGTATTGTTTCAAAGGAGACAAACCAGCCAAAGTGAGAAAAGTAGATATCTTTTTATTTCCTTAATTGGAAGAGTTAAAATCAGTGGTGAAATCCAATTTTCTTTTACTATCGGTTCTGTGGGCCTGGCTTGGTGGGCATGGTGTGGCTTGGTGGGTGTGACAGTGGAAGGATACTGCAAAATCTCCTTTCCCTCCCCACTCCGGGGGGGGGGGAAGGATACTGCAAAATCTCCATTCCCTCCCCACTCCTGGGGGAAGGATATTGCAAAATCTCCATTCCCACCCCACTCTGGGGCCAGCCAGAGGTGGTATTTGCCGGTCCTCTAAACTACTCAAAATTTCCGCTAACGGTTCTCCAGAACCTGTCAGAACCTGCTGGATTTCACCCCTGGTTAAAATACTTCAGAGTTAATTTCTAAACACTCCAGTCTGTTGGAATGAAGATGGTCATCAGACATATTTCCTGAACTAGGTAGAAAATAGGTGTATTTTGTGGAAAGCCCCCCCCCCTCCTAGAAGAATGAAATATTTTGAGGAATATTAAAAAGATCTTAAGGGAGGCAGAATCCAGCTCCAGTTTCCCTGCCCCAAGCAGAAACTGATGAGGGCAGCTTTTAGAAATGCAGATTTGGTAATACATTCAGAAATCCTGAGTCAAGACAGAAACTCAGATAAGCAACAAACTAAAGGTTGACAAAATTAGCTCAGACAATCACCTAGGATTTATATTTCCTCTTTTGCCTATAGAGCCAGCTATGACATAACCCCTACACGACCCCATAGGAATCTGACAACAGCCAATAGAACATTAAAGGACATGTTCTTGCACAGGAACAGGAGGCTCAAATACAAAGCCCAAAGAAGGTATAAAAACCCACCCACTTTTAACCTCATTTTGTCAGCTGCCCAGAATTGCACGTGGTTCTGCTTCATCAATAAACCATCTTTCCAATCAGCCTCCATGTTTCCAGTGTCTTTCTCCCAGCTTGGAACTGAACCAGATGGGATATTTCTACCCATAATATATTACATTTGCCCACTTTCTAAGCTGCCCAGACTCACTGACTGAGATGGGCAACTATAGAAATTTGATGAATAAATAAATGCATTCTGAAGCTCACACAGGACCATCAAGAAGTTTGGCAATTGTATGGGCCATTCTGAGGACTGCAGAAAGGCAAAGACCAAAGCTATCAACAAACTAGAATTGTCAGACAACTAGAATTTTCAGATCGCTTTTTTCTATTGGGGGGAAACACAATCATATATTTAAATATTTTGCTGTTCTCTAACAACTAAGGGTGCAGGGCAGCCACACGAAGATGTGCAAGTTGTGGACTGCACAAAGGTGCTATGATGTTGGGGGTGCCAAATGATCAGAATGCTAACAGACCAGGGCCAAATTGCAGGCTGCCAAGTTGTATTCTGGTTCTTGGCAAAAATCTCAAGAATGTTTATACTACACTGAGAACCAGTTTGGTGTAGTGGTTAAGGTACCAGACTAGAAACTGGGAGAATGTGAGTTCTAGTCCCAACCACTCTCATGAGGCACAAAGTCACTTGGGTGATCTTGGGCTTAGCCTCCCTCTCACAACCCTGGGTAACAGGCAAAAGCACACTCCTTCTGAAATTCTGCCGAGGAACTTTATTGCAGGGACTAGTGCAACAATCATCATGAATCAGCAATGACTTGAAGGCAACAACAATAACAAAAAGTCACACTTGACCTGCTGGTTAGGAATTTTGGAATAAAATCTGATTCATCTGCAGGGTTCCATGCAGTGGTGGGATTAAGTCGTTTCGGGCTGGTTTGGGTGAACTGGTAGTTAAATTGCTGGCTGGCCACTCCCCTTCCTGCCCCTTCCAGGAGTCCCCATGTGCCCCATTTTGGCTCCCAGGTAAGTGCAGGGAGGCCTACTAGGCCCAAAACAGGGCATGGGGGGGTGCAGCTTCCCCTGGCAGCCTGTTTTTGTTCCCAGGAGGCTTCAGGGAGGCCTCCTTGGTCCAAAATAGGGCATGGGGGGGCATCATTCCCCCATGCCCTGTTTTCACCCCCAGAAGGCTGCAGGGAGGCCTCCTAGGCCCAAAACAGGATGCGGGGATGGTGGTGTGCCCCCCGTGGCCCATTTTGGCTCCCTTTGGGGAGCCCTCCTAGGCCCAAAATGGGACATGGGGGGGCGCATCCCCCCACAGCCCGTTTTTGCTCCCATGGGAGTGCAGGAGGCCAAGTGCTGCCTGTCACACCCCCTTGCCAAGCCCACCATGGCCATACCTACCCAGCCGGTCATTAGGGCAGAGAACCGGTTGTTAACTAATTTGAATCCCACCACTGGTTTCCGTGGTAGGAAATGTTGTACTAAACACTTTTGAGTTCTGCATTTTGCTATCCATTTTCATCCCATTTGTTAAACTGAGATTCATCCTTGTTTCAAGGGAGAGGACAGTTTCAGTGGGCAGCATGTGGTGTTCTAGAATTTCCTTGGGTAAAAGTTGTAGTGAATGTTTCTGGTTTTCACTCCATCATATATGGGGTTTTGTGGTCTAAGATCACTCTGCCTTTCCCTACTTCAGATTAATCCCAAGGCTGGTTGTCGTGATGTTACTCTTCCCTTATGGGATGGAGTGGAGACAGTGGGAAGTGAAGTCAGGGAGGCTTCAAAAGGATAGAAAAAAAGTATTACAGGAAAAAACACCAGCTTTGGACTCCCAAGTATGAAATAAACAAGAAATTTATTTCAGTGGCATGGGAATCTCAAGGTAAGATAAAGCAACACAGGAGCAAGAATAATAACAACCTGAAGCCTCTGTTTCAGGGGGAAAAAAACCAAACCGCTGAAGCATGGCAAGGCAGACTTAATCCCAGTATTGTTGTTGTTGTTAGTTGTGAAGTCATGTCCGACCCATTGCAACCCCATGGACAACATTCCTCCAGGCCTTCCTATCCTCTACCATCCTCTGGAGTCCATTTAAGCTCACACCTACTGCTTCAGAACTGCTTCATTCAGCCACCTCATTCTCTGTCGTCCCCTTCTTCTTTTGCTCTCAGTCTTTCCCAGCATTAGGCTCTTCTCCAGTGAGTCCTTCCTTCTGATTAGGTGGCCAAAGGATTTGAGTTTAATCCCAGCATTAATATTCCTTTATTTTAAACCCAGCCTTCTCCTTCTCCTCCTTTGTAAAGATGTTACTTGTCTGTTTTTTCCACGATCTTTCATTTCTCCCATCAAGCATTTCTGGTCTCAGTTTATCAGTTTATTTAATTATTTTGAGACTCCTTTGTCTCGATCCTTTAAAAAAAGGAAAGAACAAAGCTCAAATTATACGCTTGCTGATAATGATGCCTTTATGCATTTTAGCAAATGACTCACAGATTCTTCCAGTAAAAATAATTGTTGTCCCCAAATAATTTTTGTTTATTTCATAAAAAAACAACAACACACCCCTCTGCTATACAAGAGTGTTGTATAACTGGCTTAGTGCAAATGAGCATTTTTAGTCTCCTTCTGTCTCTTTAATTTAGAGCTAAAATTACATTTCTGTGGCTCTCTGCTTCTCCAGCTTAGCAATCCTTGACATTTGTGTCTGCCTTCTGTGCTACTACCCGCCCTTCTCTCTTGTGCACAACCATGTAAAACCTTCATGCCTAAATGAATATAATTAGAAAATAAATTAGCAGAAATATGGTGGGAAGGAGATGGCAGCTTTTGGAATGGTGCATGCAGCCTGGTAACTTGGTGAAGATGTCTTTGTGGGGAGACATTTAGCATTACCATGGCAAAATTGGCATTTATATCCCAAAGAGAAACTAGTCACATTTCATTAAAAAACTGTTGGGGTGTTATATGCTGAATATACGAAAGAGGAGAAGTTAGTGCGTAAAAAAGATTCAAATGGGGTGGTTTGTATTGATCAGCTTTCCCTAATCTGGCTATGTGGACTTGAATTCCCAAATATTCAAACAAAAGGTAAAGGTTCCCCTCGCACAGATATGCTAGTCATTGCCGACTCTAGGGGGCAGTGCTCATCTCCGTTTCAAAGCCGAAGAACCAGCACTGTCCGAAGATGTCTCCGTGGTTATGTGGCTGGCATGACTCAACGCCAAAGGCGCATGGAACGCAGTTACCTTCCCACCAAGGTGGTCCCTATTTTTTCTACTTGCATTTTTACGTGCTTTCGAAACTGCTAGGTTGGCAGAAGCTGGGATAAGTAACGGGAGCTCACCCCGTTACACGGCAGCACTAGGGATTCGAACCACTGAGCTGCCGACCTTTCAATTGACAAGCTCAACATCCTAGCCCCTGAGCCACCGCGTCCATATTCAAATATGTGGACTTTAATTCCCCAAATCCCACAACCAGCAAGACAACTGTATTTATTCATCACATTTTTATACCACCATTTTCACCTAAGTGACTCTAGGTTTATGCTGGTTTATGCCGATCGTAGCCAGTTTGGAGAATGCCAGTATAAATATGTGGAATTCAAAAGGAAGGAAGGAATATACATACACACACACACACACACACACACACAAACACACACACATTCTGTAATTTTTTAAATATCTATCTATCTATCTATCTATCTATCTATCTATCTATCTATCTATCTATCTATCTATCTATCTATCATCTATCTATCTATCATCTAGTTACCATCTATATTATCTATCTATCATCTATTATTTATCATAAATAATCTTAGCTAAGACTATCTAATCTAATCTATCTACTTGTCTCCCTGCTTACCTAACTCCGATGTTAATTCTTTGTTATTTTAATGGAAATGATTGCCATATTGTGTTATTGCCTTATAAAACAACTTGTATTGTCAGCTTTGAAACCTGACACCAAGGCAGCTCAAAAAAGCCTCACCCTACCCCATTTTTCTTTTTCCCTTGAATGATTTTGGATGTTTGATATCAATTATGAAATTGCTAGCTTTGAGCAAGAAAAGCTGTTCTGTTGATCAGCTGGATTTAGACGTGACATTTGAGACAACCTTTAATCCCCTGATGTACTAAACACTGTCACAAGTGACACATTAGCAGGAGGGCATCCAATTGCTTAACAGGCAAATGACTAAGTAATAGCCAGATGGCTTCTTTGAATTTTTAATTGTCCTGGGGGGGAGGGGAGTCAGAACAGAAATTTATTTATTACATGAGGAATTATTTGTATTAAATGTTCTGTCATTGGGTAATGGCTTTGATATGTTTGTGCAATCTCTTTGGGATGATAGCTTGACTATAGTGATCCTGTACAGAAGGATTGTTGCCATTGTATTGAAGCATGATGTTGATGTTTTGCTATCTCTTTGGGGTTGCTTAATGATGTGGTTTTAATAAACTGTTGGATACAACCCTTCAGTGATGCAGGAACTTTGGTCCAATTAAAATGAGATATAGCTATTCCCTCCTTCCCTCCCTCTCTCTCTCTCTCTCTCTCACACACACACACACACACATACACACCCACAAACACACATACCTCTCTCTTACTTCCATCAATATAAGCTGCTCAAAAAAATGAAGGGAACACAAAAATAAGACATCCTAGATCTGAATGAATGAAATATTCTTATTAAATACTTTGTTCATTACGTAGTTGAATGTGCTGACAACACAATCACACAAAAATTATCAATGGAAATCAAATTGAGCAACCCATGGAGGTCTGGATTTGGAGTTACACTCAAAATTAAAGTGGAAAACAACACTACAGGCTGATCCAACTTTGATGTAATGTCCTTAAAACAAGTCAAAATGAGGCTCAGTAGTGCGTGTGACCTCCATGTGCCTGTATGACCTCCCTACAATGCCTGGGCATGCTCCTGATGAGGTGGCAGATGGTCTCCTGAGGGATCTCCTCCCACACCTGGACTAAAGCATCCCCCACCTCCTGGACAGTCTGTGGTGCAATGTGGCGTTGGTGGATGGAGCGAGACATGATGTCCCAGATGTGCTCAATTGGATTCAGGTCTGGGGAACGGGTGGGCCAGTCCATAGCATCAATGCCTTCATCTTGCAGGAACTGCTGACACACTCCAGCCACATGAGGTCTAGCATTGTCTTGCATTAGGAGGAACCCAGGGCCAACCGCACCAGCATATGGTCTCACAAGGGGTCTGAGGATCTCATCCTGGTACCTAATGGCAGTCAGGCTACCTCTGGTGAGCACATGGAGGGCTGTGCGGCCCCCTAAAGAAATGCCACCCCACACTATTACTGACCCATTGCCAAACCGGTCATGCTGGAGGATGTTGCAGGCAGCAGAACATTCTCCACGGCATCTCCAGACCCTGCCACATCTGTCACATTGTGCGAACCTGCTTTCATCTGTGAAGAGCACAGGGCGCCAGTGGCAAAGTTGCCAATCTTGGTGTTCTCTGGCCAAACGTCCTGCACGGTGTTGGGCTGTAAGCACAACCCCACCTGTGGATGTCGGGCCCTCATACCACCCTCATGGAGTCTGTTTCTGACCGTTTGAGCAGCCACATGCACATTTGTGGCCTGCTGGAGGTCATTTTGCAGGCTCTGGCAGTGTTCCTCTTGTCCCTCCTTGCACAAAGGCGAGGTAGCAGTCCTGCTGCTGGGTTGTTGCCCTCCTACGGCCTCCTCCACATCTCCTGATGTACTGGCCTGTCTCCTGGTAGCGCCTCCATGCTCTGGACACTACGCTGACAGACACAGCAAACCTTCTTGCCACAGCTCGCATTGATGTGCCATCCTGGATGAGCTGCACTACCTGAGCCACTTGTGTGGGTTGTAGACTCCATCTCATGCTACCACTAGAGTGACAGCACCACCAGCATTCAAAAGTGACCAAACCATCATCCAGAAAGCATAGGAACTGAGAAGTGGTCTGTGGTCACCACCTGCAGAACCACTCCTTTATTGGGGATGTCTTGCTAACTGCCTATGCTTTCCACCTGTTGTCTATTCCATATGCAAAACAGCATGTGGAATTGATTGTCAAACAGTGTTGCTTCCTAAGTGGACAGTTTGATTTCACAGAAGTGTGATTGATTTGGAATTACATTGTGTTGTTTAAGTGTTCCCTTTATTTTTTTGAGCGTAGATTATAGTTAAGCCAGATGCATCAATAGTTTACTTCCTTGCTTGTTTATTTATGGTCAATTTTATCCCCATATACTCCTGACAAAGCCAACAGGGGTTCACCATGCAACAATAAACAACTACATACACTACATCAAGTAACAATTAAAACAGTATCAATAAAATAATGAAACAATTAATGAGGCAAACAAAATACAGATGAAAACAAACCATCTTTCATATAAAGTAATAAAATGTACAAAGATTAAAAGGGAAATAGTTTGCATTCCAAATAAATCCTTTTATTTCTTTTAAAATAGCTGAGGAAGTCAACAAAGTTGGTTTCATCGGTGAGAAGTCTGGAGTGCCAGTTGTGTCTACCTGGTCTTCATTCAAAGTGGCACTCAGGACAGATCCATAAAGAATGAATGATGCTCCTGGATGATGGCATAAGGAACAAGTGCTCTAAGACATGATGGCAAACCTATGGCACGCATGCCAGAGGTGGCACACAGCACCTTCTTTGATGGCACATGAGCCGTCACCCCAGTTCAGCTCCACCGTGCATGCGCATGAGCCTCCCGATGGTCAGCTGGTCTTCGGGTCTCTGCCACATATGTGGGGTTAGGGTGGGCCGCACATGAATGCATGGGGGGTGGGGCACATGTGGGGGGTTTGTGCACATGCGTGAGGAGCCAGGGGCATGTGGGGGGCTGCACATGCATTTTGGGGGTTTGTGCACTTGCATGTGCGTGCTTTGGGCACTCGGTCTGGAAAAAGTTAGCCATCATTGGCGTGAGTTACCAACTGTACGCTGATGACACTCAGCTGTACATCTCCACCCCAGGCCACCCCAACAAAGCTGTCGAAGTGCTGTCCTGGTGTCGGGAGGCCGTGCGGGTCTGGATAGGGAGAAACAGGCTCAAGCTCAACCCCTCCAAGACGGAGTGGCTGTGGATGCCGGCATCCCGGTACAGCCAACTGCAGCCGCAGCTGACTGTTGGGGGCGAGTCACTGGCCCCGATGGAGAGGGTGTGCAACTTGGGCGTTCTCCTGGATGGGCGGTTGTCCTTTGAAGAACATCTGACGACCGTCTCCAGGAGAGCTTTTTATCAGGTACGCCTGATTCGCCAGTTGCGCCCCTTTCTTGACCGGGATTCCCTATGCACAGTCACTCATGCTCTCGTCACTTCTCGCCTGGACTACTGCAATGCTCTCTACATGGGGCTCCCCTTGAAGAGTACCTGGAGGCTTCAGTTAGTCCAGAATGCGGCTGCGTGGGTGATAGAGGGAGCCACACATGGCTCCCATATAACACCTCTCCTGCGCAAGCTGCACTGGCTGGCTGTGGTCTTCCGGGTGCACTTCAAGGTGTTGGTTACCACCTTTAAAGCGCTCCATGGCTTAGGACCGGGTTATCTACGGGATCGCCTTCTGCCACCGTTTGCCTCCCACCGACCCGTGTGCTCCCATAGGGAGGGCCTCCTCAGGGTGCCGTCAGCCAAACAATGTCGGCTGGCGACCCCCAGGGGGAGGGCCTTCTCTGTGGGGGCCCCTACCCTCTGGAACAAGCTTCCCCCAGGACTTCGTCAACTTCCTGATCTCTGGACCTTCCGCCGCGAGCTGAAGACGTATTTATTCTTCCGTGCAGGACTGGCATAGAATTAGTACTATTATTTGTAATTTTAAATAGGGTTTTATGGTTTTATGTATTTTAATTTAGGGGCCAAATTTAATAAGTTTTTTATTAGTGTTTTTATTTATATTGTATCTATTTATTGTTGGTTTTATCTGGCTGTGAACCGCCCTTAGTCCTTCGGGAGAAGGGCGGTATAAAAATTAAATTATTATTATTATTATTATCACTGGCCTAGGCCATCTATGTTTGATGTTCTATGTTTAATACTCTGTATGGATACAACCCTTCCTTGATTATATCTATGAACACATTAGCCACTTATAATTAATGAACACCTGAAATGTAGCTTGGAAGGCCACACAAAGCTTGTGCAACTGAGGAAAACACAGTTCCTGTGCTCCCAGTGAGGAACACCAGAAAGGAACCTCTTGGACACATTCTAGACCTAGAATGTAGATCTGCACTTCCTACGTTTCCTTCAGAAACATCCCCATGTCAAGCACATTATAGTAATTTCTTTGGCAGGTAACTAGTTCATTGAGGCTAGATTGCTGTAAAGTAGTTTCATATTTCTTTCCAATCCTTTATATACCATGAGCTAGTATATAAAGAGAATGCCAATGTTTAAGTAAATCCTATTACTACAGAAAGGGGTCAACTCTGCCGAAAAAGTAAATTTCCCTTAATCAAGTTTAACTTCTGGTGACTTCAATGACAACAACTTCTTGTGAACATCAACTTTACTTTTGGTGACTTTATTGACCCTTTATTGACCTCTTGGCCCTACTCCTGAGTTGTCCTCTTTGCTTTAGCTGCTCTTGCATTCTGCCAGCTCTTCTCATGCGTGCATTAGGAACAGGCTCCTCCTGTTCTTCTGCCTCACTACTGTCAGCCTCTGGAGGCTCTGGAGTTTGCACATCACTCCCCAACGGCCCTGGCCCCACCTTTGCCTCTGATGCAGAGCCAGGCCTTCCCCAGCCTCCAGGACTGGCCCATGCTCTTCCTCAGCCTCATTGCTGTCTGACTCTGTTGCCAGGTCCGCAGGCTGCTGACGGACCACAAAACCTTGGTACTGGTAGGAAAGAAAATGATTTGCCATTGTCAACTTCTGGGTGTGTTTTTTCAACTTTTTCCAGTCTAGCTCACAGCCTGAAATTCATTGGTAGTCCCTCATAAAATTACTAACCAGACCTGTTTCTGCTTACCATCTAAGGTCGCAAAGATCAGCTGGACCCTGCCTGTAGTAAGAAAGATTGATGAACTTCAAACTGAATGCTGGCAGTTTCTTAACCTGTCTATACTTCATAGTAGAGTTCATGCTATTTTGTGGAAAATGATGCCCATTTAATACATAGGAATGGTCCAAATAGGGTTGATTCAGAATCATTTTAAGTTGATGTGGACATTTTTGACATTTTGACCTGATAATTGGACTCTTAGACAAATCTTATGGTGCACATAATACCTAAACACAAAGGAGATTTTTGCTTTTCTGTTCAGTGTATGTACATAGATGCTTCCATCAAATAAGTGAAGGATTGTTTAATTTTTAATGTGATAAAGAGAGTGATTTTATGTTTGAGTCAATTGATGCTCCTCAAGTTACCCTTCCTTGCAATTCATGCTAAATTAATGACAGTTCTCTATTCTCTTATTATAAATTATAATAAATGCATTAATTCCACATAATATAAGAACTGACACAGAAATAGAAGTGGGAGAGAAAAGAAAGAGAAAGAAACACCAGGATAATTTTATATTCTGGAAGAATATTTTGGGCGGAATGGAACAACTTGCCACAGTCAACTCGCCATGGCCCATTCACAACAGCTACCTCACTGTGGAACAACTCACTATGGCCAACCAATTTGCCATAGGACAATTCGCTGCAGGACAATTTAACAATTCAATTTAATTGTTTTAAAATAATTAAAACATTATTTTCATTTTTATCAACCACATTTCATTTGGTCCCTTCTTTGGCATCCTTTATTTCATGATTCTACTCCACTGTTTCTTTGATATTAGTGTAACTCTTGTCCCATGGCGAGTTGGCCCACATTGAGTTGGCCATGGCACGTTGGCCGCAGTGAGTTGGCTGTGACGAGTTGTCCCATAAAGCATGTGAATCTGGCAGGTCTAACCCTAATGGTAAATTAGTCTGCTCTTCATTCTCTTGAATATTTGCAGAAGAACAAGAAGACATGTCACTCTTTGCAGTATCAACAATGCACATCATTGTAAATCATAAGCTGGTAGATTGGACTGGGCTTAGAAAAGAAATAGTTCCCAGGGCCAACAGTGGGGCATTTGATTAATGCAGGGACTATATATATACACCCCTACTTTTATCTCACAAAGGATTGCTTTAGAGATTAGTCACTCTTTGCAAATGGCCTTGAAATTACCTGAGATTACTCAGACTGATGTACTTGAAGATATCAATCAGAAACCCACATAAAGAGCTTTTTGAAACACAGTCAAACAGTTTGGTTTGGTAAGTTTCTAAGAAGCCAAATTAAAGAGACTGTGCAGCTCACCCAATACACTGAGTATTGATAAAGTTGGATATAGAAGCTTAAAGGATCAACAGCTTTTTTTCCTTTTCTTTTTTTTTAAAAAGCCAAAGCTCATTTTTTTTTCCTTTATGTTCTGATATTTTCCATCTCCAAAGCAAACTTAAGGCCGCTATTCAGAGGTAAAAACTTTAGAAATCATCGTCATCCTCCTTGGGAAGGACTCAATAGGAAGGACAAAAATGCCGAATCCCGTCTAAACACCCTGCCCGTTGTGCGATGAACCCTAATAACATTATCAGTGATGAAGTTTGCCCAAAGATTACTGCTTTGAATGAAAAAGTAGGTTCAATACATTTCCAACAAACGTTCATATCAACAGAAATGAGTACGCTATTTTGGGAATGTGACCCTTTTTCATGAATAAATGAAACATTGACATTTGCAGATAAAAAAAAAAGACTTAACTGCTGTGAAAGACAGTGACAAATGTCAGGGTGTCAATAATGATCAGTGAATAGAATAGTTTCTCATCAGAGCTCTGAACAGATAACTAATGGAACTTCTGCTTGCTAATATTGCGAGTGGGACACACATGCACACACGCACACACACAATGCATCCCTGAATGGCAGGAGAGAAAGGTGATAAAATGCTTCGGATTTATTCCGCTCTTGGTAGATGTAAATAGAGTGGTTTTTCAAACACAGAGTCAATAAATAATAGATTGTATATATTTGGTTGGCACTAGGATATGAATGTTTTATCTTTTTTCCAATATATAATATATCTGTCCAAATGTTTGATTCCTGATATAGTTGGATGATAATGATGATGATGTAAAGCTCTGTGCTTCTTTTCCCAATCCGTTCTCACATTCATGAGCAGACCTTCTCTGCTATCTCAATTAGTACGGTGGCTTAATTTCTCTTTGCCCTGCCAGTCATAGCTGAGACTGTATTTTATAGGAACTTGGGATCAGAATAACAGATTTGGAAGAGACTTTGGAGGTCTTCTAGTCTAGCCCCCTGCTCAGGCAGGAAACCCTATACCAGACAAACTGTTGTCCAATTTTCTCTTAAAAACCTCCAGTGTTGAAGCACCCACAACTTCTGCAGGCAAGTTGTTCCACTTATTAATTGTTCTCACTGTCAGGAAATTTCTCCTTAGTTCTAAGTTGGTTCTCTCCTTGATTAATTTCCACCCATTGCTTCTTGTCCTGCCTTCAGGTGTTTTGGGGGATAGGTTGGTCCCCTCTTCTTTGTGGCAGATATGAATACTGCTAGCACTTGCCAATGGAAAGGACATTTCTTCTCTTGAAGGCATAATATTGAAGTCTACACACATAACAGGTGAAAAAGAAAAGAAAAATCAATTATGTTACACTGCACAGCCTGACTAATATGTCAAAGAGATGGTACCATTGGGTGTATTCATACAGTGGTTTAATGGAACCCCCTTGCACATGTTTTTCATAGCACATAGTCTGACAATCACTAATTCATACAAAACTTTCCAAATTTGCAAGTGGAATGGGATTTCATGATTGGCTGTAGCTACCGTCCTTTCCCAGTGCTACCGCAGAGTGCCAATGTAATGGAGAACCTTTGGGTGGAATAAGTGGGTGGGGAAAAACAGTGGTGCTTTTAGTGTCAAGCAATGAAATGTGAATGATGCTTTCCAAAATTAAAATGTAGATCTTTCAAAGAGGCATGCAGTAATAGCGATAGGTAACTTTAATTCACCTGCTATCAGATGGGAGCCTGTCAAGACTTTTCTTGAAAATTCCTGACTTGACAAGTTGATAACTTTATCTTTAAAAAGTCCAGAAAGGGAAAAGTCCAGAAAGGCACAAGGGAATCAGATTTCCCTGAACTGATACTAAACAGCTGGGAAAAGTTGTGTGAAGAAGTGGAAATAACAGAATAATGGAAAAATGGAATGCTGAACTTCTTTGTTTTAAGAAGGACTAAGGTTAAATATAGATAAAGGTGTCTTGAACTTCAATAATCCAGATGTTAAAACTTAGAACATAGAAATGTAGAAATCCTTGCCGAGAAAAATAACTGGGAAAAGATAACCAAATGAGTGGAAATTCCTATAAAAAGACAGCTCCAAACAGCCCCAGTGAGAAAAGAAAACTGAAGACACAGAAAAACTCAAAGTGTCTGCACAGAAATTTTAGTGAAGCCCCAAAACAACCAGCATTAACAAGGAATTTGGAGGGCTTTTAATTTCTTTTTCTAAGATATCATAATCCAGATCTTGGAACCTGAGACAATAACTGTGGAGAATAAGGAAGATGAACTTGACAAAGACATGTCATATATGTTATCAAAGCAACGAGGAAGAAACAATGAATTAAGTCCCAAACAATTTTTGCCAATACTCTTTATTTCGTCCGGGGGGGGGGGGGGCACGGCCCCGCCTGTGATTTCCGCTACCGGTTCAGATGAACCGGTCTGAACTGGCTGAATACTACCTCTGCTCCATATCATCTAGATCTGGTTGGGGTCAGGCTGATGTGGCTGATTTTGTTGGATTGGAAGATGGAAGAAGAAGACTCTCCAAAGGAGCAATGACAAGATACTTCCAGGCTGATACCAAGAAAACTGCAGGGATTTATCCTTGAAAACACCAGGAGTCAGGTTTAAAACAGAGGGAGGCTTTGTTCTAGCATCCATCTTTAAGGTGAAGGATATCAGGAAGACAGGTATTGGGTAGTACTCAGACGCCACCTTTGATTCATTTCAAATCTCTGGTTACTGGTATGATTCCCTTGGCGTCAAATGACCCTTTAGGGCTGTGCAGTGAACTGGATTCAAAGGTGAAAGGTGATCCAGCATATGCCAACATGCACATCTCATCTGACAGCACTGCCTTCAGGCAGCTAGATATCTTTCCTGGGCTGTCAGCATATCTTTAATTCAAATTCCTTGGTTCCTGGATTGTGCATAAACCTGGAAAAGTTGCAGCTTCGTGAGGAATTGCCAACATGTGTGACCTGTGTTCTCTCCCCCCCCCCCACACCTTTTGAATCTGGATCACTGCACTGGAGTTTTTAATACATCAGGTTGAGTAGGCGGCATGTAACTGCAACCGTTTTTCTTTTAAATATTTTCTAAATTGGATTGAAATAATCCAAATAATTAAGCTTCAAACACAGAACAGAGGAAAGCCCATCTCTTCCTTCTCCATCTGTCTCCTGGATAAAGATCGCTTCCTCTAACTGGTCTTGAAACCTGAAGTCACTGCTTCATGCTATGTATTCTGTACAGAGCAGAAGTCTGAACTCTGTGGAAGTTTGAACTTGAACAGAGTCAAGAGAGAGACTGTATAATCAAAGCCACCTCTTAACACATTGATTGAATTTATATCCTGGTTTTTTTTTTCCTTTCTGGAGCTTAAGGCAGTATATAGCATTCCTTCCTCTAACTTGCCCCACAACAACCCCAAGTAGATTAAGCTAAGAAGATAGGCCTGGCCAGGGGTGGGTTCTACTTACCTTTACTACCAGTTTGCAATGGGGCTGCACGCAGAAGCTTCCTGATGATCTCCGGGTCAGTGGGCAGAGCCTCCTGCCGGTTTTACTACCGGTCCTTGCAAACCGGTCCGAACTGCGGGCAACCCACCACTGGGCCTGGCTTAAAGTCATCCAGTAAGCTTGCGTGGCTGAGGGTGGACTTGAACCCAAATTCCCCCAGTTCTACTCTGATCCCTTAACAACTATACCACGCTGGTTCTCCTTTTAGTCCTGGAGGAGAAGTTGCTGAGGTAATTATGTACACCAGATAGTCTCCATACAGGAAGTACCAATAGTTAGACCTCATAGAACCTCATAGACAATTTATTACATAAATCAAATTGGTTGCCACTTACTTCTAAGCACTTCCTTACTTGTTTGACATGTGACCTTGGCTAAGTGTGGTAACATTTTCTCTTGAAAAAATAAAATTAATTAAAAAAAACATATTGTGATTGTCCTATGAGGCAATTGATTCTATCACACTTGGTGGACGTGCCCCTATTAATCCTTCGATAAGTATGAAGAAAGGCTCTAACTCAATGGTTGTCCATGTATACACCTTTGCCAAGCAAGGTGTGCGATTATGGTTGGCCTATGGTCTTCTTTATGAAGGAGCCCCATGTATATAAGATGCCATGTGTAACAGGTGTCTTCTGACATAATGACCCATAGAAGTGGGAGGCTATGTTGAAGGGAATGAGCTGTGGTTCCTCCTCATCAAGTCAAGGATACTTGGCTGAGTATCCTTACAATTCACCTTCTACCCTATCCCTGGCTCCCGTTTTCTTGGTTCACTTTTATTGTTTATCGTATTAAAATGGAGTCTAGCCAGGCCATCACATGAACTTTGGTTGAGGTTCATGGCAGAACTTCACAGCAGCATCCAGCTAGGCTAAATATTGAACCCATTTCTGGTAAGAGGCAGAACTGGAGGCAGAACTGGAAGGCAACGGATAAATGAGGCCTTAATTTCTGAGGCTTTTTTTTTTTTTGCATAATTCCAATTTAGACAGGCAGGAGCGAAAACGTTTAAAATAAATTAATGCGGGGAAGTGACATGATGACTGTATTCTGCATTCCAACAACAACATCATCCATCTTAGATATTACGCAGATGGTATACTGATGCAGTTCTGTGACAAGGCTACTAAGCAAATTTAGCCTAAATGCAAGAATCCTGATTCTGTTGATGGGATGTTTAATTAATCAAAATGGATGCACATCAGGTATTCCATTTGGAGGCCGGATAATGGAGAAGCACGTATATTATGCAGCGCAGGTACACAAAGCAGAGGGCCGTGTGAGAGTATGGAGAATCCATTTCTTAAAGCTCTTCAGTACAAGCTCCAGAGAGGACTGATCAAAGAGTGGATTTGGAGAGTAATATGTCAAGATGTATTTTGAAAAGCTATAGAAAAGCACACCAGGACATTCCCTGGACATTCAACACAGCTTGTGCTCTGGTCTATCAGCTGCTTCCCCCACCCCAAGCCTGCATAGAATCCTTCCCCCCTCCCTCTTCTCTGCCACTCAGACCTAACTTTAAGACATTCTGATTGTCATGTGTCATTTTTTTTAAAGGGTGGGAAGTGAATTGGGGCATCTTCAGTCTTTCACAGACTGGAATAACAATAGAAGCTTAGAAGCTGTCTAGTTATTGTCTGGGAATTCTTGAGTGCTGAACTGTTTATCCAGTTTACTTAATTTCGGGAGCTGGCTAACATTTTCGGTGGATTTATTAGCACGCTGCAGGATTTTTATACTCTTTTATTGTTTCGAGGGAGCATGCTTAGCTTAGATGTGTTAATATATAATAATATATCTATCTATCTCAGACTATAAGACATACCAGTGTATAAGACACCAAGATTTCGAAAAGTAAGTAAGAAAAAAAAAGTTTTTTGCCCTCCTCAGCCCCCAGGAGCACTCTGCAGGCCTCCCAAACCCCCTGCGCACCCTGTTTTTGCAAAAAATGGGCCCATTTTTTGCGAAAATGGGATGAGCAGGGCAGGGCTTCGGGAGGTCAAAAATGGCTGTATTCGGTATATAAGACGCACCAACATTTCTACCCTCTTTTGCGGGGGGGAAGTCCATCTGAAAAATACAGTGTATGTATTTTACCAGTAACATTGGGGAAAGATGCTGTAGTGAAAAAGAAGGAAAAGAAGAAGGAAGAGGGATCTCCGATCCAATCCATTAAGATTGGACATGAGACATGGTAAGGAGACAATTTTTTTGTTGTTTGTGGTTAGGGAGAGAGAAAGAGAACCTGGTAGTTTTTCTAGATTCTTTTTGGGTTTTCACACCATTAACTGATGACATCCTTGTAGAAGTGCTGGCTCTTGGTCATACCAGTTTGCAATGGTTCTTCTCCTTTTTCTCATGCTATACCCAGAAGTGGACACATCCTAAGACCCATAAAGTCTTACCTTTGACCACAGGAGTGGAACAATTGTCATAACTTCAAGGATTGGTTGCAAGTAA
This sequence comes from Ahaetulla prasina, assembly GCF_028640845.1. Taxonomy (NCBI): domain Eukaryota; kingdom Metazoa; phylum Chordata; class Lepidosauria; order Squamata; family Colubridae; genus Ahaetulla; species Ahaetulla prasina. The sequence continues at coordinate 161,383,345 of NC_080539.1, forward strand.
TTTTTTCCCCCAAACATTGTTGTAAGTTTGAACTGTCATTAAACAGTCAGAAGCCAAGGACTACCTGTATTGAAATTACCAGCTTCTATATATGGAACAGAAGCTAGGCAGCAATTTGTCCCTTGCTACAAGCAGCCAAATGTCTTCATCCCATTGAGGTAGGAGCACAAGATCATCTTGCTCAAATCATACCTTGCAAGGCTGAACTTGTTAAGTTCAAACTATCCTGCTCGTTGACTGGGCTAAATCTTTGATGCCGTAGCCCTTGCTGTCATTAGGACTGCATACCTGACATTTATTTGCCTTTTCTCTCTCCCCCCCCGCCATTTTGCGTTTTACTCTTTTTGACCGTAATTTGACTTTTCTCTCCCAGCCCTAAAAGCTCCCTGCTGACTCGATAAACCCTAATCCCATAATTTGAAACTGTTACAATAGCTTCCATTCCGCACAATGATGCTGCAGTAAGCTTTGCACGTCAAAAATGATTTCGGCTTAAATTGACGGTTAAAGATCCTCTCCGGGTTTACTGTCTGAGACTTGCTGTCAGTCTGTTTTGGTGGAAGTGAATTACTTGGTTGCCAAAAAAAAAAAAAAAAATAGAAAAAGAAAAAAGAAAAGAAAAGAAATGAAAAGAAATCCCAGCCCATCACCCATCCATAATTTAGAAGAACGGCACAAACGGATTGTCCACTTCACGTCTTCCTTTTGTGCTTCTATTATCTGACCGGCTTTGTTTCTTTCACGATGCTGATATTCTACAAAATTGGTTGACATTTACACCAAGCAATCTGAACTTCAGCAAATGATGAGACCCAAGTGTCTTTCTTTTGCCGGGGAGTTGGGTTTGAAGTATTTTGGAGAAGATGCCCTCTGCTGCAATCCCCACTCACAGAGACAAAACCAGTGGTGAAATCTAAATTTTTTTACTACCGGTTCTGTGGCCGTGGCTTGGTGGGGGCATAGGGTGGCTTGGTGGGTTTGACTTGGTGGCGTGGCTGGGGAAGGATACTGCAAAATCTCCATTTCCACTCCATTCCAGGGGAAGGATACCGCAAAATTCCCATTCCCTCCCCACTCCTGGGGAAAGGATATTGCAAAATCTCCATTCCCACCCCACTCTGGGGCCAGCCAGAGGTGTTATTTGCCGGTTTTCCAAACTGCTCAAAATTTCTGCTACTGGTTCTCCAGAACTTGTCAGAAACTGGTGGATTTCACCTCTGGACAAAACCCTTCTCAAACAACAAAAATCCACTTGTGTCTCATGTGCTGCAGTCTGTCTATTAGCAACCTCAGTAAGAGTGAACAGAGGGGAGGCAGGCACTTATGTCTGAATATGTCTGTTTGATAATAAGTACAAGAATCAATGTCTCGGTAAGGAAATACTTCCTAGAAAAAACCCCAAAACCCTCCTTATATCAATTCTTCCCAGTTCGGGAACAGATCTTTAAAACTTTGATTTGCAGAGCTTGGCTCCAAATTTGAAGGATTTAATTTCAGTCTCATCCTCCTTTGGATGTAAAAAATAAAGGTGAAGGTTCCCCTCGCACATATGTGCTAGTCATTCCCAACTCTAGGGGTCAGTGCTCATCTTCGTTTCAAAGCCAAAGAGCCAGCGCTGTTCAAAGACGTCTCCGTGGTTATGTGGCCGGCATGACTAAATGCCAAAGGCGCACGGAAAGCTGTTACCTTCCCAGCAAAGGTGGTCCCGATTTTTCTACTTGCATTTTTTACATGCTTTCGAACTGCTAGGTTGGCAGAAACTGGGACAAGTAATGGGAGCTCACCCTGTTACGTGGCACTAGGGATTCGAACCACTGAACTGCCGACCTTTCGATCGACAAGCTCAGCATCTTAGCCACTGAGCCACTGCATCCCTCTTTGGCTGTAGGTAATTCTAAAATGTAAATAAGCAACTGAAGTGAGCTTGAAGGGCAAGGTGTAATTGGAATAGAAATAAGCTCTTATGTAATGAGTTTGAGAGAACTTTTCCATATGAATGGGGGGAAAAAACAACCCTGAGTAAAAATTCATATTTTATTTAGCAATCGTGACGCACATCTATGTTGGAAAGCTCCAAATAAGGAACAGCTACCATGTTGCAAAGTAGAGAGCAGGTATCCAAGTTCTTGGGACTCTTCTTTAGGGCTGATGCTGCATCAGAGAATGTCCATTGAGTGGCAGAACAAAGCCAACCTTGGTTGGCCCCAGAAATTAAACAGAGTTGGAAATAATTAATTTTTATAGCTAAGACTGTCAGGACTCTCCCAAGGTTGTAGGGTAGACTGGGAGGAAATCATCTGAGAGGAGACAATGGCAAATCTCTTCTGTCTGGTTTTCCAAGAAAATGACCTGGGTATTATACAAAGGGAAGCTGCATTCCTATATATGGATTTTAAAGAAGCAGGAAATTAAGAGTATTGGCACCTTTGAACCTTGGTGTTGGCTAAGACTCCTGAGAGTTCTGCTGCAGACAATTCCTTGAGTTCATTTTTGTTGTTGTTGATTTCCTTTTCTTACTTTATAATCTTACTTTACAGCCACAGTGGCGCAATGGTTAGAATGCAGTACTGCAGGTTTAATTCACTATTCACTGCCAGGGGTTTGATTCTGACCGACTCAAGGTTGACTCATCCTTCCATCCTTCTGAGGTGGGTAAAATGAGGACTCAGATTGTTGGGGACAATATACTGACTCTGTAAACTGGTCAGAGAGGGCTGTAAAGCACTATGGAGTAGTATATAAGTCTAAGTGCTATTGCTATATCAGTTTGTATAAGTTTTCATCTTAAATTTTAAAAAACCCTCTTTAATAAAAATTATGAGAGAGAGAGAGAGAATGAGAGAGAGAGAGAGAGAATACAGTGGACACATGGAAACACATGGATGGATCTTCAAACAAATCAACCCAGAGTTCTCATTTGAGGCACAAATGATTTAACTTTATGCAATCGCCTAGTTTTGTGGAGAAGGCTGCAAGACTGGAAAAGATGGAAGGAAAGAGAAAAAGAGAATAACCAGTGAGAAGGTGGATGGACTCAGTTATAATGATGATTGGTGCACCATTGAAAAATTTGAAAGGTCAGATTAGGAACAGATCATCATCTACTTAAATCTACTTATAGGTCGCTAGCACCTTGATGGCACATAATCAGTCAACCAACCAACCAATCAATCAATTTCTATACATCGGAGATGGAAAGCCTTGGGAAGAATATTCAGTGGCCCATAGTTCTCTTTCTTTTAAAATTATCATTGCCTGAATTTCTCTCACTCTTTTCACATGTTTAGAGCCATAATGCCCCATTTTTCACATGGATGTACTTGCAGACACATTTCTACATTCGCTCTCTAGACACACACACACACACACACACACACACACACACACACACACACACACACACACACACACACAAACCAAATGGGCTGCTCAATCATCCTGTCCTGGGCCATCTTATTCCCTGAGGTCTGATATGATTTGAAAAGCTGAGATTTGAATTATCAACTCAGCTTAATTAAAAAAAAATGTCCGCAAATCCTTCAAATTGCTCAGGAGGACCCGGAGCACACCACAGTCAGTTCACCTGCACATAGGCGTGGTGAGAATTGGGAGCAGTTTCCACAGATGTTTGGAAAAAGAGGCAGCTGCTGCAGCAATTTTATTTTTAAAAGGTGGTTTGTATAGATCCCTGCACATGTCAAAGCAAGGATTTGCCTGGCTATAGTGTTCTCATGCACAAAAGTCCATTACCTGCCAAATCAATTCAAAAGCACCAATTCCAGCTGACGCTTCAGATTAGTTTGGTGATTCAGCTTGAAGGAATAATTCAAACTGAAGGTTCACTCAGCCTGTCTAGTCACCAGTTTCCAGAGAGACCTCTGTTTGTCTGGCATTTATACCTGGGGTGTCAGAAGCGTGTGCATGTGGGGATCCCTAGCGCAGACCCAAGGCCCAGATAGAGACCTCCAGGTCTCAGCCAATCTATATTTATTTCTCGCCGTGCCTACGGTGAGCAGCTCCGCTCTTTCCCCTTTCAAAGCATTTCATTTACTTAAACCTTGTATCCCTTGTTTCGTAACGGTGACAAAACGTGAAAGCCTCTAAGCCGAGAGATATACACAGATGACTTTTGGGAGGGTTAGGATTCAGAATGATTGAATTTAGAAAGCCATCCTCAATTCTGTCAGATTCATGCTGTTCGCCATGCAGCTCTCTTTATGTTAACGTCAATATCTTTTAATGTGATCCAGTGGTTTCCTAGGAGATGCCCTCAATGGCTGAGCTTCTCTACTTTAGTATTGCTGGTGGATAATATCTATCTGCACCATTTGTTTGGTTCATTCAGGGTTGTTTTGCCCTTTTTCCACTGGTCATTATATTCCCTCAGGGGGCTGTTAATGGGCACTAATGAGCTGGGGAGAGAGGGAAAAATAAGTACAGGCACATTTTACCTTCACAGCTTTGACCTGCTCTGCTTTCAGGACATGCACACCTGGCTAAAAAGAAGGGTTCAGAAATCAGGATTAGTATATCTTTGTTTCATGGTCAGCCTGCCAACGCCATCCTTAAGGATGAAAGTGTCCTTGAACAATCAGCAATTAAAGAAGTGGGGGGGGGACTCTGAATTAGAGTTACAATTTTCATTTGGGGAAGGCAAACCCTCAAGCCTTTCTGATGGCATCATCCAGGTTGCATCCTTAATCGAAGATTACGATGCCAAACGGAAAGATTTTACCTCCTGTTTCTTAGGTTTTCCTGTCAGAAATCTATCAGCTTTGTTACAGGCTGGTGTGACAGAACACAACAAAATCGAGAGAACAGTCTTTAAGTTTCACTGAGCCTGCTGTTACTGCCGGAAAAGAGGCTGACAACTTGGGTGGGATCCCATCCCAAGCTATAATTTCTAATCTGTCAAAATCACTTCCTTTTAGAGCCCCTGATTACATTAGCATGTGCTCTTCCTGATATGATTGTCTCTCTCTTAGCAGCCACTTTCTCCTTTCAGCTGCCACAAAAGCCAATCAGATTATATGGAGGGCAGGGAAATAAATAAACTCTTCTCTTCTCTTCTCTTCTCTTCTCTTCTCTTCTCTTCTCTTCTCTTCTCTTCTCTTCTCTTTATTTCTTTTTCTCTCTCTCTCCCTCCCCTCCTCTCCCCCCCTCTCCCTCCCTCCCTCTTTCTCTCTCTGTAAATGAGTTTAGGCAGGAGTAAATCAGTCAATCCTAGATTTAGCCACTACTTGATGAAGGGCAAAACTTTAGGGAGGCAGCAGAGGAGTACTCAAAGACAGTATTATTATTATTATTATTATTATTATTATTATTATTATTATTATTTATTATTCGTATTTGTATACCGCCCTATCTCCCGAAGGACTCAGGGCGGTTCACAGGCAGATAAAAACATTTATATACAAATTAAAAATAACCATTTAAAAAACTTATTCTAAAGCCCGATTCTTAAAAAATGATATAAATATTAAAACTAATTAAAACCCCTATAAATTTAAAATCTAGTCCAGTCCTGCACAGATGAATAAGTGTGTCTTAAGCTCGCGACGGAAGGTTCGGAGGTCTGGAAGTTGACGGAGTCCTGGGGGGAGTTCGTTCCAGAGGGTGGGAGCCCCCACAGAGAAGGCCTTTCCCCGGGGCGTCGCCAGACGACATTGCCTTGCTGACGGCACCCTGAGGAGTCCCTCTCTGTGAGAGCGCACGGGTCGGTGAGAGGTATTCGGTAGCAGTAGGCGGTCCCGTAAGTAACCCGGCCCTATGCCATGGAGCGCAGTAAAGGATGATTATGGTTAAGGTCACAGGGATTCTGCCAGGAAAGACCACTTTCCACAAATCTATTAGTCACCCTTGACTTACAATCAAAGTCGGTAGGGGAAGCTGAATTTGCTTAACAACTGCATGATTTACTTAACAACCACAGTGATTCACTTGACTTCTTCTCTTGGTTTTAATATTGGGTCACCAGAGTTGAGAGATATATTTTACTGTACATCAACCAGTCTGGCTTTGCCATCATTTCTTTTCTTAAAAAAGCTTGATGTGGTGACACCCAAAGGGGCAGCTTCGTAGAGAGCCTTGTTTTATATTTATTCCAAACTCTTAGTATGTCACGTCTAACAAAATGGTTATTAAAATCAACATTGGCAGGGGAAGGGCCTTCTCTGTGGGGGCTCCCACCCTCTGGAACGAACTACCCCCAGGACTTCGTCAACTTCCGGACCTCCGAACCTTCCGTCGCGAGCTTAAAACACACTTATTCATCTGCGCAGGACTGGATTAGATTTTAAATTTATTGGTTTTAAATGGGTTTTAAATGGGTTTTATTTTTTATATTGTTTTTAAACATTCGGCCTTTTAGAATAAGTTTTTTTAATTGTTATTTTAATCTGTATTTATGTGTTTTTATTTGCCTGTGAACCGCCCTGAGTCCTTCGGGAGATAGGGCGGTATATAAATACGATTAATAAAATAAATAATAAATAAATATAAATAAACATTAACTTTACTTTTTTCATACCATAAGTAGCTGTTCTCCCACATTTGGAAGATTGATAAGAGTACAAGCACTAGCACTAGCAAGGCTCCTTTTAATGGTTTGGGGCTGTGTCGTTATTAGCAATTAATATTTATTAATTAATCCAAATGCATGGGAGAACCAAAAGGATTCATGTTAACACTCATGTAAAGACGTTAAAGAGAAAGCGCAATCATGAACAGAAACCAGTGTTAAAATGGTCTTGTTGGCAGTTAACTCAGGGTCTATTAAATAAGCATTTTGAAGGCATGCCAGCTTGTTATGGATACCTGCCAAGCATGTCAGATGTTAACCACACTCTAGATCAGAAAATAATTGGATTAAGAAAAAAAAACAACGAGACTCTGCTTTTCTGTGTTCTAGATTAGGGAATTCTCCAACAGTTGGAATGTTGTTTTTCATTCAAATGGAATGAAATATTTGAATTGCTGAAAAGATGCAGGCATGATCTACGACAGCTTTGGTGGCAAGAGTTTGGTGCTCTCTATTTTTAAAATGTGGATGATGATGGTGATGATGATGGTGATAGATGTGATGAAATATGTCGCAAAGTCATCTTATGAGGCAAATTTTAGAGACTGGAAACAGATTGAGGGGAATATAAGTGGAGCAGAGCTGATTGAATGAAAAGAAAGATTTCTCAATTGGTGCGATAACCAATTGTGCCCAAACCAGAAGGGTCATTTTGATTTCACCACAATATCCTGGCAATGTTTTATATAACAAAGTGAAGCGCTGTTGTTTGGGAGCAGCTGTTGCAAGTCCTGCCACTTGCACTGTGCCAAGCAAACAGATTAGGAACTGTACTTTTTGATTTAGAATAGAAGGGATTAGACTTTGCCTTGGGCAAATAAAAACCTGCTTCCAGGTTGTCCTGTGGCTTCAGCTTGATCAGATTCACGATCCCAGTTTTGATAGCTATATTTTATGGAAAAGCAGTTAATATAATGGATGGATGGATAAATGAATGAATGAATGAACAAATATGAAAACACAAACCAGTATTTTTCGTATCTTCTTTCTTTCCCTTATTGTGAATGACAGGAAAATGTCAAAGAAAAGCAGAGTATTATAATACTCTCTTTACAATTACGGTCTTCAGACAATAGGGGCTGTTTGTTTCTAGCCCAAACACTTCTCCAGTGTCTTGAAGTCCTTTTCCATTTTGTATCTCTTATGGAGAAACCCTTGGCTGCTTTCCTCTTGCATGACAAATCTTCTTGGAGAAAACCCAGATTCTTTTTTTTTTCCTTTTTAATCACAGATAATTGCTTAAAGAACCATTGATCCAGTTCATTCAAATCTCTTCAGGGTGTAATTCCAGTGGTGGGATTCAGCCAGTTCGCACCGCTTTGGGAGAACCATTTGTTAACTTTCTGAGCAGTTTGGTCAACTGGTTGTTGGAAGAAACCATTAGGGCAGAGAACCGGTTGTTAAATTACTTGAATCCCACCACTGTGCAATTCTATAACTTTTCAGTATAAGCATTCAAACACTGCACTTAATGTTTGTTCGATGTGGTTTGATCCATTTTAAGGTGAGGCTGCAAATGTGACTGGATGCTCCTCTTCAGTAAAGAGGAGAATTTGTCCCCTTTGATGCCAGCTGCTTCCCCTTCTCTTTGGGGAAGCTCCTTTGATTGCCATTAATTTCATTTGGACCACGCAATCATCCCAGATTCCAAGCAGCATCTTCATTAGCTGCCAACAAAGATTATTCTGTCTATTAGAAGTGCATATCTTTTATCAGGCCAAATTTCCCTAGACAACAGGGACATTAATCACCATAATTTCAACCCAGTCAGGGAAAATATAAGTGAGAAGATGTTTTCAGAGTTTGTAATTTGGTAACAGCTGGTGACCCCATTCCAGAAAGTTTCCATAGGATTAATGGGGCATTCATGACCATGGAAATTAGTTGTCCTAATTTTTTGATGCCTCCTTCACTCCCTATAACCTGCCATCTTGCTCCTTAAACATACAGAATTGCTTAATGTTGTCAGATAACAAACCAATCCAAGTTGGCATGCTTTCTACTACTTTTCTAAGATCTTAATTTGAAATTTTTTTCAGCTTTGCTTCACTGTTGCTTCACTGGGATTTTCTTGTACACAAAGAATCTTCCATACTTTACTGCACCAGTGCATACAAGATAGATAGATGATTGATTGATAGATAGATAGAGATAGGTAAGTAGGTAGGTAGATATAGATAGATTATAGATAGGTAGGTAGATAGATATAGATAGGTAGGTAGATAGGTAGATAGATTATAGATAGCTAGATAGATAGTTATAGATAGGTAATAGATAGATAGATAGATAGATTGATTATAGGTAGGTAGGTAGGTAAATAGAGATAGATAATAATAATAACAACAACAACAACAACAACAACAGAGTTGGAAGGGAACTTGGAGGTCTTCTAGTCCAACCCCCTGCCCAGGCAGGACACTGTACACCATTTCAGACAAATGGTTATCCAACATTTTCTTAAAAATTTTCAGTGTTGGAGCATTCAGAACTTCTGCAGACAAATTGTTCCACTGATTAATTGTTCTAACTGTCAGGAAATTCCTCCTTATTTCTAAGTTGCTTCTCTCCTTGATTAGTTTCCACCCATTGCTTCTTGTCCTGTCCTCAGAGAATAGTTTAACTCCCTCTTCTTTGTGGCAACCCCTGAGATATTGGAACACTGCTAATGATAGTCTCCCCTAGTCCTTCTTTTCATTAAACTAGACATACCCAGTTCCTGCAACCGTTCTTCATATGTTTTAGCCTCCAGTCCCCTAATCATCTTTGTTGCTCTTCTCTGCACTCTTTCTAGAGTCTCAGCATCTTTTCTACATCGTGGCGACCAAAACTGAATGCAATATTCCAAGTGTGGCCTTACCAAGGCATTATAAAGTGGTATTAATGCTTCATGTGTTCTTGATTCTATACCTCTGTTTATGCAGCCCAGAACTGTGTTGGCTTTTTTGGCAGCTGCTGCTGATAGATGACAGACAGACAGACAGACAGACAGACAGACAGACAGACAGACAGAGGGATGATAGATATGGTAGAGAGGTAGAGGGAAAGAGATGATATAGATTATAGATAGATAGATGATAGATAGATAGATAGATAGATAGATAGATAGATAGATAGATAGATAGATAGATAGAAGGATAGATAGATAGATAGATAGACAGATAGATCCCTATGCAACTAAGCTTGAAGTAACCCTTTTTAAAATAGACCTTCCCTAATTGTATATGAATGTCCCCAAATCAAGAACAATCAATACCAGCTCACTCCATTCATTGATGCTATCCTACTTATTTATTTATTTATTTATTTATTTATTTATTTATTTATTTATTTATTTATTTATTTAATTTGTCAACAAGCATAAGGAAACAAGTATCAGTATAAACATAGACATGGACACATGAAAAAATGTCACAAATAAATGGATATAAATAAGCAGAACATAGACATAAACACATAAAATGAGTATTTGTAAATGGAGACGCTGGACACCCTCTTAGGGACCTCTTAAGAAACATGTAGGGTCCACGGTAGACATTTTAAGGTAAAAGGTATGGGAGGGTTAGAGAAACTAACAACAGGATCAGGTAGTTTATTCCAGACATTTACTACTCTATTGTTGAAGTCCTATTTTATGCAATCAACTTTAGAGTGGATTACATTTATTGCAGAATCTGTTTGGCCTATCACAGCATTTCAGCACGTAAAAAGAAATTAATGACTGAACTTAATGACTAGATTCTTTTACACTTTAACATAAATCTAAGATAAAGGTAAAGGTTCCCCTCACATATACGTGCTAGTCGTTGCCAACTCTAGGGGGCGGTGCTCATCTCCGTTTCAAAGCCGAAGAGCCAGCGCTGTCCAAAGACGTCTACGAGATGTTAAATCAGAATTGAAAAGGGAGACTAAATCAGATAGTTTGGTGTAGTGGTTAAGATATCAGATTAGAAACTGAGAGACGGTGAGTTTTTAATCCAACCTAAGGTCCCAAACCAGCTGGGTGACCTTGGGCCAATTACTATCACTCAGTCCTAGGAAATGGGCCCTGCTGGATTTTTGGGATCCCATGAGTTGTCCAAGAGGCAAATTGGTTGCCGATTCTTAGCTTGAGGCTTAGAACAGCAATCAGGGTTCAGAATTCCTTGTAGTTCTCCTAACTTGACCCCCACAGTCTGTGTCTTGTCTTCCTCAGTACTTTATGGATAAAATACTTTTGGTCCTCCAGATGCCGTTGAACAGCATTTGTTACTATTGTTTGTTTGTTGTTTGTTTGTTTATGAAATTTAAATTGCCGCTTATTCGCACATGGAGACTCAAGGCAGCTTACAAGAGTATAAAAATATATATATTTATATATATTTTAAATATAAAAAACAATATAAAAACAATTATACTAGTAAAAGTGAGAATCAATAATAAATTAATAAAATAATATAATAAACTAACCGCCCCATCCCTCACCCCTGTGATAACATCTCACATGAGCCATTCAATGGGCTCCATTCCGCTCTGCGTTTCCCCAGGCCCGCTGGCAGAACCAGGTCTTCAGCACCTTCCAAAAGAGTGTTAGAGTGAGGGCCATTCTAATTTCTGGGGGAATGATGTTCCAGAGAGCGGGAGCCATCACGGAGAAGGCCCTTCTTCTGGGTCCCACCAGGTATATCTCCCTCAGGGATGGGATCCACAACATCCCCTGCCACCGTGCTCTGATGGGTCAGGTAGATGTGACCGGCAAGAGACGGTCCCTCAGATAACCAGTAACCTATTAATCTGCACTGATTGGGGCTGTAATTGAAGACCATCCAAAGGGCTATAATTTCTCATTTGCATGGAGAAGACCATCATCTATGAACCTTGTTGAGATGATGTATATTTCCTGAGCTGGCTTTATCCACGATCTCAAAGCCTGAATGAATACTGTTGTTGAGAAACAGATGGGGAGAGAATAGAAGGAGGAATCAAAAGCTCCTCTTTGGGAGAAAACAACCAGGAAGCTGGTATTTGCAAACAGAGAGCAGAACTGAATCCTTGTGATTGATGTCTTTATTTCTATTCAGCGTATACTCGAATAAATCAGTTGAATAAGTGGTGAAAAAGTGTTTGAAGATCTGAATGCTTCGAAGGTTTTTTTTTTTTTAAAAAAAAGCAAAACACCACCACCACCACATTTTTTTTTCATTGTGAAATTTAACACAATAAACAGGCTGCCCACACAGATAGTTACCGCTGTTTCTGCGGTTGCTATTCTTTTGCTTTCCACTTAAAGGGATTTCTCCCCCTTTTTTCAACTTTTCACAGAATTCCATTGTTTCACATTGAAATGTGACGGCAGCTACAATTTATCCACAAGGTAGTGCAAACTCCGTCTGCCCTTGGACGGTGTCTGAATAGATCAGAAGAACTTTCTATAGTTTTACAAGGTTCTTCTTTTCAGGCATTCTGAATGGGTTGAGGACTGATCAGGATCATAAGATAGTTAAAAAAAAGATTGTACATTTGCAAAACCTGTACAATATGCCACTATTTTGTAAGCAACTGGGAAAGATGCTATTTTATATACAAAACCATTGCTGAAGAGAACAAACCTAAACATGAATTGTACTGAATTGGAGATGCTACAAAGAAGACTGGCTATTCATATTCAGTGTAGGTTCAGGACGGAAGGAAAAAGATGATAGAATGATGCAAGTAGCAACTTCTCCAAAAATTGCCATTCTGCCTACACACAGAAAAAGTTGGAAAGCTCACAGAAAATAGAACCCACTCCCTGTATTCATCCCTACCCAAGAGACTGTAAGACACAAGCACTGGAAGAACACATCTACTTTGTGCCTCTGCAAACCCTCGTCCCAAACATGTCATAACAAAAGTTTCAATCTCCTTAGCGGAGATGGTTTCATTTGAAGGGTTGCCTCAATTCAGATTATCAGTTCATTTCAAAGGTCAGGTTCATTCTGAAGTTTCCACTCAAGTCATGAATGAAATCTTCACGGTGTATCCAGAAAAGGTGCCTGACTCCTGAACTTTTGTGTTGATGTCACTTGGCTGAGAAATAGAATACAAGCCCAAAGAACTGTAAAGAGGGAAATGGAACAAAGAGGTTGTTACAAGGATACTTCGGTACTCATCCTTAGCTGGTTCCGAGAGGTACGATGAGTACCAAAAATGATGAATTCTGAATAAATTTTTCCCATAAGGAATAATATAGTGAGTCACAAGACAGCCGGCACCGACATGTTCTAGCTTGAGCATTGAGTACCAAACAAATGATGAGTACCGGGACAAAATGTTCATGTCAAAATGCATTGAGTATCAAATTCGATGAGTTTCAAAGCAGTTGAGTACCAAGGTACCACTGTAGAATAAAAGAAAGTTTGCTCTGGGATGAAGATCAGCACTGTAACATTCTCCCCCATTCCCCGAGCAGTTTCCTATATACTCAACCATACATGTGTGGGGTTACCAAATAATTGTTTTGGCACAACTTCTTATCCTCAACTCTATTAACAAAGGGTAACTCTCCTGATGCCAATCCCATTTTAGAAATTCCCTTCTCCTCGTGGGTCTTTTTTCATAAAGCTAGTAAGGAAACAGGAACCTAGCAAGCAAGCTTTCAGCTTCATAGAGGATTGCTTGTGAGCATCCTGGTTGCTGATCATGGACTGTGCACGACCTCCCATGACCTGTAAGGAACAACACAAAGATGGAGAATGCATGTATAGGATTGGTATTGTACAGAAGTGGGTTTCCACAGGTTCTGACCAGTTCTAGAGAATTGGTAGTGGAAATTTTGACTAGTTCGGAGAACTGGTAGTAAAAAGTCTAACTGCTCCCACCCACATCTATTTTCTGCCTCCCAAGTCCCAGCTGATCAGGAGGAAATGGGGATTTTGCAGTATCCTTCCCCTGCCACACCCACCAAGCAACATCCACAAAACTGGTAGTAAAATTTTTTGAAACCCACCACTGGTATATTGTGCAACAATATACACAAATAAATATTGCTGGTGCTATGCCTCATTTTTTTTTTACTGTCTCCTGAAAACCAGTAAGTCTTTCAACACTGATGTATCACTACTGTCATTATCTTAATCATAGCTTTCCTGATTTACTGCTTTAGAGGTGTGAATGCAACTAAGGAATATAAGAAATAAAATAAAGTCAGTGCAATTATCTTGCCCTTCATTTTATGTGGTCATGTATATGGGACATTTCATCTCCTTTAAAAAAAAAGAAAAAGAAAATGGAATACAGTTGCTGAAATTATCTCACCAAAGAAGGAAGGAAGGAAGGAAGGAAGGAAGGAAGGAAGGAAGGAAGGAAGGAAGGAAGGAAGGGTGATGGACACTGTTTATTGTCATTAGAGAGGTCCAGATTAATCTAATTGCAATATGAATCCATATGATGTGCATTTGAAAACCAATTTGATCTATTTGTCCACAAATTAAGTTTTTAAGGAGAAAATTCATTAGAGCCTTGTTGTTGCAACTTCCTCTGACTTGTGTCATCAAGTTAACATTAGGTCTTAGCAACTCTGACAGAAACATCTTCTCAATTTGCAGAATAATATTTGCATGCTTGTGCATAACTTTCAAGAGATAACTTGTAATCTCTCTCTCTCTCTCTTTTTTGGTATCCTTACATGGGCTTTGTTCTATACAGCTTCCTCAAATATATGCTTTATTTGTGGCACCTCTATCTCAAACGGGTTCTTTCTTTGGTATGCAATTTCATTAAATAGTTTTTTTAAAAAACAATGTCTAAGTTATAAAATAGTTTGGGATGGCCCCTTCGCCGACTTTAAATCTCACATGCTTGTTCATGCTGAGATAACTTTGGATTCTGTTTTATCAGATCATGTCATTTTGCTTAAGAGACAATTTGCAATGGATCTGTTACATCCCTAGTCATTACTAGTTTGAGGACTAAAAGCCCCTAGAACATCTCTCACAGGGATATTATTTGGGATTGTTTAATTAACGGTCAGATCGCGAAACCCGCAGAGGAAGTGGAGTGGCTATCTTTTACAAAAAATCACTGAATCGAAAAAAAATATTCAAGTTGCACATAAACTTGCTCTTCCTGAAACTATTGTATGCGACCTGTCCCATAACATCACACTTCGATTCTTACTATGCTACAGAGCCCCTGACTATGACATCACACATGTGAACATGTTAACCACACTACTAACATGGGCTACCTCTTGCCCATATCCTCTCATCTTCCTGGGTGACCTCAATCTACCTCTTATTAACTGGATAACAAACAAATGTACAACTGAACCCATCCATACTACCCTATACAACGCTGTTACAAACCTAGGTCTTGAACAACTAGTAACTAACAATACAAGACTCAACAACTGCCTTGACCTCATCTTCTGCAACAATGCAAACTCAATTTATGGACTACAAATAAAAGAACCCATTTCCAACAGTGACCACAGCACGATAGACTTTTGTCTCAATATACGCCCTTGCAAAAATCATCATAATAATGGTGTCAAATGTCAATGTCAAAAAAGCCAACTATGACCTTATAAACACCGACCTCTCATCTCTTGACTGGCAAAATCTGTTCGCAACCTGTATAACTGCTGAAGACTACTATAGAGTTTTCCTACTTGAAGTCAATAGAGTCATTAAACTATACATACTACAAACCACCACCAAAATCAGAAAAAACAAATTACCCACATCAATAAAAAAAGCTTCAATCCAAAAAAGAAAATCCCTCTGGTGAATGAACTTAAAAACATCAGATTGAATATAGATGGGATATTCCAACTGGTATAATAGTATATTATGCAGGAAAGTACATCGTTCAATACGGTTGGAAAAGCAAGAGAATTTTATGTTGAGGTATTAAAAGTTGGAAGTCTTCCCCCATTGGAAGCTAGAAGAAGGGAGGCTGAAGTGAAGGAAAGAGAAGTGAAGCAGGTACAAGAACAGATTGTGATGGAAGAAGATTTATTACAAGTGTTGGAAATACCTACGACGGGTTTAGATTCAAAAGAACAAAGGCTGACTAGAGCTGCTGCTAAACGCAAGGAACAAGAGATGAAGGCACAACAACAACTGGCAACTACTACAATGGAAACAGTGGGAGGAGCAAGGCCTAAAGTAAAATGTGATCTGCGGCTGGTGTTCCAAAAGTTTCCTTTGGCCGATAATGGCAATTAAACTATTATCTTGGAATGTTAATGGCCTGAATTCACCGCAGAAGAGAAGGAAAGTATTTCATTATTTGAAATAATTTAAAAATGACATTACCTGTTTACAAGAAACACATATTAGATCTTGCTAAATGTTGGAGATGCGATTGTGAAGATGCTACTTATTACCATATATGGTGGACTTGTAAAAAGTTAAAGTATTTTGGATTAAAGGCTGGTGGATCATGCAGAATATTTTGAAAAGAAGATTAAGTTTACTCCAGTTCTTTCTACTAGGAATAATTATGGACTATACAGCTATAGAGACTAAATTGATTTTGAACTTAATAACAGTCGCAAGACTTTTGATTGCTCAGTATTGGAAGAAAGAAGAATTACCTACAATCAAGAATGGACAAAACAAAACAACAAATGGACACTCAAAGTATCAAATCTGGCAGAGATGACAAAATCTCCGCTTACTTGAAAGACTATATACTAGAAAATATATTTTAGAATGGAAAATGTGGATTGATTATATTTAAAATAAGTATCAGATAAAAAAATATCGAATAGCATATGAGTAAATTTAGGAAATATTTTGTATTAGATATATTTTTGAAGGAGAGGGAATTGAGAGTGTGACTAAGTGTGGTGTGACTAAAGATTATAATTTAGGAATTATTTTGGATTATGATTGTTAGTTTTGATACCCTGCATTTTGTTCTGGGAAGTCGGGGTGGGGGTGGGGGTAAGGGGAGGGAATTGGGGGTTTGGTAGAGATGGAGTGATGGTTAATGTACAGGGATTATTGAAGAAATATAATTAATGTAGGGTCGGGTCTGCATAGTTACCATTTTAGAACGGTGGGGAGGGAGAAAAGAGAGTAGGAGGTAGGAAAGAGGAGAAGAGGAAGGAAGAGGGATAGTAGAGGAGAAGGAAGGTGTAGGGTGGAGGAGTGGATGTAGATAAGAGAAGGAGAGGAAGGTTTGGAAAGTAAAAGAAGGTAGAAGAGGAAGAGTGTTAAAAGGGTGGTGGTGACTGGGCAAGCCCGACTAATTGTATATAACTGTACATTGGATGAATTATTTGATATGATTGTAAAAATAAAACTTTAACGATACATAACCACCAATTGTACATAAATCACAACCAACTAACATCCAAAACTAGGTATACCTCTTCTCAACACCATTCTCTACAGATTTTAAATATAAATTGATAATTGCAAGAAGTATTGTAAACAAATTACCTGAATTTATCCTCCTGTTAAACAGTGGTACATTTGATATTATATTTGTTTGTGAAACATGGCTGAACTCATCCCTCCCTGACTCTATCATTTCAAACAAATAATATCAAGTTCATCGATCAGATCGTGAAAACCAAGTGGTGGTGGAGTGGCTATCTTTTACAAAAAATCACTGAATCGAAAAAAATATTCAAGTTGCACATAAACTTGCTCTTCCTGAAACTATTGTATGCGACCTGTCCCTTAACATCACACTTCGATTCTTACTATGCTACAGAGCCCCTGACTACGATATCAAACATGTGAACATGTTAACCACACTACTAATATGGGCTACCTCTTGCCCATATCCTCTCATCTTCCTGGGTGACCTCAATCTACCTCTTATTAACTGGATAGCAAACGAATGTACAACTGAACCTATCCATACTACCCTATAAAACGCTGTTACAAATCTAGGTTTTGAACAACTAGTAAATAACAATACAAGACTCAGCAACTGCCTTGACCTCATCTTCTGCAACAACACAAACTCAATTTATGGACTACAAATAAAAGAACCCTTTTCCAACAGCGACCACTGCATGATAGACTTTTATCTCAATATATGCCCTTACAAAAATTGTCATAATAATGGTATTCCAAACTACAATTTCAAAAAAGCCAACTATGACCTTATAAACAACGACCTCTCATCTCTTGACTGGCAAAATCTGTTCTCAACCTGTATCACTGCTGAAGACCACTATAGAGTTTTCCTACTTGAAGTCAATAGAATCATTAAACTTAACATACCACAAACCACCACCAAAATCAGAAAAAAAACAAATTACCCATATCAATAAAAAAGATTCAATCCAAAAAAAAAAATCCCCCTGGAGAAGCAGCAAAAAGGGCTATGTAGCAAATTTCAAAAACCGACACAGAAATATATGCAACCAAATAAAAACAACAAGCAAGAAGAAGACCTGCTGCACACAAATTCCAATCGTGCTTTTTATAATTTTGTGAACAACAAACTTAAAGACTCGAGATCCATCCCACCACTAAAAGAATCTAACGGCAAAAAATATAATGATGAAACAGTTAAAGCAAACCTCTTTAACACATTCTTTGGCTCAGTCTTTGTTAACAGTAACGGCTCATATCCGACATTCCCCAATCATACCAACAATGAGTACAACGACCTAACACATATAGATTTCACAGAAGATAATGTTGAAAAAGCTCTTCGCAAACTGAAACCATCCCTATCTATTGGACCTGATGGACTATGTGCATACTTCTTAAAAAAGCTTTTCACTAATATAGCAGAACCCCTAAGCATAATCTTTGAAAAATCTTTCAGGACCAGCTCCATTCCCAAACTTTGGTCACTAGCCACGGTCATCCCTGTCTTCAAAAAAGGAGACCCCAGCCTAGTTGAAAATTACAGACCAATCTCTCTATGCTGCGTCACCTGCAAAGTAATGGAATCTATCATCAACCAATCCATCACCCTCCACCTAGAAACAAACAACCTACTCTCTAATAAACAATTTGTTTTCAGAAAAAAATTATCCTGTAATTTACAACTTCTTCACTGCAAAAACATATGGACTACAAATCTTGATCAAGGCAAAGCAATAGATGCTATTTAGATAGACTTCTGTAAAGCTTTTGACTCAGTGGTAAATGATAAACTTCTCTAAAACTAAAATCCTATGGCATTTCAGGACCCCTCCACAATTGGATATCAGCTTTCCTGTCAAACAGACAAGTGGTCAAAATTGGCAGTGCTCTATCAAATCCTGTTCCTGTCAATAGCAGCGTTCCCCAAGGCAGCGTTCTTGGACCAACACTCTTCATATTATACATTAATGATCTCTGTGACCATATTATAAGTAATTGTGTACTCTTTGCTGACAACGTCAAAACATTTAACACCACCAACAATACAGCTACCCTTCAAAAAGACCTTGACTTTGTGTCAGAATGGTCTAAAACTTGGCAACTCCAAATCTCAACCAGTAAATGCTCTGTCTTACACATTGGAAAAAAGAATCTAAACACTAAATACAAGCTCGATGGACATTTTCTTACAGATGATCCCCACCCTGTTAAAGACCTTGGAGTTTTCATATCAAATGATCTAAGTGCCAAAGCCCACTGCAACTACATTGCAAAAAAGGTTTTAAGAATTGTAAACCTAATCTTGCATAGCTTCTTCTCCAGAAACACTACACTACTAACCAGAGCATATAAAACATTTGCTAGACCAATTCTTGAATACAACTTGCCTGTTTGGAACCCATACCACATTTCAGACATCAATACAATTGAACCTGTCCAGAAATATTTTACAAGAAGAGTTCTCACTCCTCTGAATACAACAAAATACCTTATGCCACCAGACTTGAAATCCTGGGTTTAGAAAACTTAGAACTCCGACGCCTTCGATATGACCTGAGTTAAACTCATAGGATCATCTATTACAATGTCCTTCCTATTGAAGACTACTTCAGCTTCAATTGGAGCAATACACGAGCACACAATAGATTTAAACTTAATGTGAACCGCTCCAATCTTGAGTGCAGAAAATATGACTTCAGAAACAGAGTTGTTAATACTTGGAACACACTACCTGACTCTGTGGTCTCTTCCCAAAATCCCCAAAGCTTTAACCAAAAACTGTCTACTATTGCCCTCATCCTATTCCTAAGAGGTTTGTAAGGGGCGTGCATAAGAGCACAAGCATGCCTACCATTCCTGTTCTATTGTTTCCTTTCATTATATCCAATTAATATAGTTATTACATACTTATGCTTATATATATGCTTATATATTGTATAGTTATTTCATGCTTATGCTTATATATACTGTTGTGACAAAATAAACAAATAAAAATAAAAAAGTAAATTGAGAATTTTGTTAAAACACTTCTTTCTTTCCTTCCCAGTCATCTCAAACAATCACCCTCATCCTCATCATCTCCCTCTCTCTCTTTTTCATTTTTACTAGTGGGTCTATTTTAGGAGCACGGAATGGATTGATTGGCAGGTTACAACATGCCCCCATTGTTGCCTTCTTACAAAAAGCACCATGGAAAGGGGAGGACCAGACTGGCCCAGCCATTAGCCACAAACTAAGCAGCTGTAGGAACCTAACTTTGCCCTCCATACAGACAACATTATGCAGTGGAACAATTGGTTTCTCGGTAGCAGTAAACATAAAGGGAAGGTCACCGATGCTCTAACAAGAGGAGCAAAGACTGGTGGGTAATTGCATTGCCACCATCTGAGCAGCAAACGAAGATCAGCTGGCAAGAACTGGTTATAAATGCCTGTTAGCAAGACAACATACCTCTTTGTTATGACCTGACAAATTGATCTCTCTTTTCTTCCTCTACTCTCCAGACTCCCTTTGTCTGTGTTGTATGTTGATCTCTATACAATGCCTAGTTAATGAAAGTGCTCTACAAATAGACATAGGGAGATAAGGAGAGGTTTGGTGACTGGAGTTTCATCTTTTCATCTTCTAAGAATAACAGGAACTGATGGGCTGAACATTCACAACTGACAAAGTAATAACGCGATGCATCAGATGCTAATCTGGGGTTTGAACCTACTGCCACTCACTCTCTGCAGCTAACGATGGGCAAATTTTATTCAGCTTGATTCACAAATCCACGACTAATTTCAAACCCTGTTAGTGAATATTCATCTGTTCTGAACATTTTCTCATTCATGCTACTGGCATATACATATGCCTGATTAGTGGCCCTTGGAAATTTTGGACATTGATTCATGAACCAAGCCTAGGTAGTCTTTTGCACTCCTTCAAAGTGCTTTGACAATTCAGTATGTGTTTCCTGGCACTTACAAGCATACAAACAAAAGATAAAGTAATAACATTACTTGCAAATTTTGGGGGAAGCAGGATTGAATGGTGTGATGGCTTTTCTGACATTGACAGTCAATCAAATGACTTTCTATAGATATTTAAATCACTTTATTACTTATCAGAGCTTTTCTGGGATAGGAATTCACTGATGTTTTAGGCATCAGTCATATTCTTAGCTTCTTTCTTCAGATCAACCACGGTCCTTCTCTAGCCTAGTAGGTACTCGTAGCTTAAATTCTGTTTTAAATGTTTTATTTTTTATTTATTTATTTTATTTGTCACAACAATATATATAAGCGTAAGCATGAAATAACTATATGATATATAAGCATATATATAAGCATAAGTATAAAAAAAGAAAAACTATATGAATTGGATACAGTCAAAGGGAACATTAGGACAGGAACGGTAGGCACGTTTGTGCTCTTATGCACACCCCTTATAGACCTCTTAGGAATGGGGTGAGGTCAATAGTAGATAGTCTTTGGTTAAAGCTTTGGGGATTTGGGGAAGAGACCACAGAGTCAGGTAGTGCATTCCAGGCATTAACAACTCTTGTTACTGAAGTCATATTTTCTGCAGTTTGGAGATTGGAGCAGTTCACATTAAGTTTAAATCTATTGTGTACTCATGTAATGTTGTGATTGAAGCTGAAGTAGTCTTCAACAGGAAGGATATTGTAACAGATTATTCTATGAGTTAAACTCAGGTCATATCGAAGGCGGCGGAGTTCTAAATTTTCTAAACCCAGTATTTCTAGTCTGGTGATATAAGGTATTTTATTGTATTCAGAGGATTGAAGAACTCTTCTTGTAAAATATTTTTGGACTCGCTCAATTGTATTAATGTCCAAAATGAGGTATGGGTTCCAGACAGGCGACTTGTATTCAAGAATTGGTCTAGCAAATGTTTTATATGCTCTGTTTAGTATGTAGTGTTTCTGGAGAAGAAGCTACGCAAGATTAGGTTTACAATTCTTAAAGCCTTTTTTGCAATGTAGTTGCAGTGGGCTTTGGCACTTAGATCATTTGATATGAAAACTCCAAGGTCTTTAACGGCGTGGGGGTCATCTATAAGGTAATGTCCATCGAACTTGTATTTAGTGTTTAGATTCTTCTTTCCAATGTGTAGGACAGAGCATCAGCGAAGGGAACACAATTACTTATAATATGGTCACAGAGGTCATTAATGTATAATATGAAGAGTGTAGGTCCCAGAACGCCACCTTGGGGACGCCATTATTGACAGGAGCGGGATTTGATAGGGCACTGCCTATTTTGACAACTTTTTGTCTGTTTGACAGGAACGTTGTTATCCAGTTATGGAGGGGTCCGGAGATGCCATAGAATTTTAGTTTTAGGAGAAGTTTGTCAAGTGCCACTGAGTCAACAGCTTTACAGAAGTCTATGTAAATTGCATCTATAGCTTTGCCTTGATCAAGATTTGTAGTCCATATGTTTTTGCAGTGAAGAAGTTGTAGATTACAGGATAAGTTTTTTCTGAAACCAAATTGCTTATTGGAGAGTAGGTTGTTTGTTTCCAGGTGGAGGGTAATGGATTGGTTGATGATTGATTCCATTACTTTGCAGGTGACGCAGCATAAAGAAATTGGTCTGTAATTTTCAACTAGGCTGGGGTCTCCTTTTTTGAAGACAGGGATGACCATGGCTAGTGACCAAAGTTTGGGAATGGAGCTGGTTCTGAAAGAGTTTTCAAAGATTATGCTTAGGGGTTCTGCTATATTAGTGGAAAGTTTCTGGAGAAGAAGCTACATAAGATTAGGTTTACAATTCTTAAAGCCTTTTTTGCAATGTAGTTGCAGTGGGCTTTGGCACTTAGATCATTTGATATGAAAACTCCAAGGTCTTTAACGGCGTGGGGGTCATCTATAAGGTAATGTCCATCGAACTTGTATTTAGTGTTTAGATTCTTCTTTCCAATGTGTAGGACAGAGCATCAGCGAAGGGAACACAATTACTTATAATATGGTCACAGAGGTCATTAATGTATAATATGAAGAGTGTAGGTCCCAGAACGCCACCTTGGGGACGCCATTATTGACAGGAGCGGGATTTGATAGGGCACTGCCTATTTTGACAACTTTTTGTCTGTTTGACAGGAACGTTGTTATCCAGTTATGGAGGGGTCCGGAGATGCCATAGAATTTTAGTTTTAGGAGAAGTTTGTCAAGTGCCACTGAGTCAACAGCTTTACAGAAGTCTATGTAAATTGCATCTATAGCTTTGCCTTGATCAAGATTTGTAGTCCATATGT
The DNA here is from genome assembly GCF_028640845.1 of Ahaetulla prasina. Classification (NCBI taxonomy): domain Eukaryota; kingdom Metazoa; phylum Chordata; class Lepidosauria; order Squamata; family Colubridae; genus Ahaetulla; species Ahaetulla prasina. The sequence continues at coordinate 161,406,490 of NC_080539.1, forward strand.
TTTTGCAGTGAAGAAGTTGTAGATTACAGGATAAGTTTTTTCTGAAACCAAATTGCTTATTGGAGAGTAGGTTGTTTGTTTCCAGGTGGAGGGTAATGGATTGGTTGATGATTGATTCCATTACTTTGCAGGTGACGCAGCATAAAGAAATTGGTCTGTAATTTTCAACTAGGCTGGGGTCTCCTTTTTTGAAGACAGGGATGACCATGGCTAGTGACCAAAGTTTGGGAATGGAGCTGGTTCTGAAAGAGTTTTCAAAGATTATGCTTAGGGGTTCTGCTATATTAGTGGAAAGTTTTTTTTAAGAAGTATGCACATAGACCATCAGGTCCAATAGATAGAGATGGTTTCAGTTTGTGAATTTTGTGTAATTGGGACAGATTTATTTCTCTTGACAGTGAGTAAAAACATGCCAGGCCATGTATAAGGCCCAATCTTCTATACCCACACTTTGCTGGATTGCCTGCCTTCATTGTGCTGTATCTCACTATACCAACTACCTTCTGCTGGATCAATTTCTGAACTAATTAATATCAAGAATTAATTAATCACAGTGGGAATCAAGTCCTATTAGAGCAGAGGGAGCCCTGCTAGTTTGCCAACTGACTATGGCAAAACCTCAAGAACTGGTAATAGGAAATCTATATCGGCAGTCTTTGACTTACAACAGTTCATCTAGTGACTGTTCAAAGTTACAGTAGCACTGAAAAAACGTGACTTATGAATGTTTTTTTACATGACAGTTGCAGCACTTCCATGGTCACATGATCAAAGTTCAAACCCTTGGCAACTGACTCTTACTTATGACGATCGCCGCATCCCTGGGTCAAGCCATGACCTTTTATGACCTTCTGACAAGCGAAATAACTGGGGAAGCCAGTTTCACTTAACAACCGAGTTACCAACTTAATAACAGGAGAGATTCACTTAACAATATGTCAAGAAAGGTTGTAAAATGGTCAAAGTTTCACTTAACAACTGTTTCACTGAGGAACAGTAATTTTGGGCTCAGTTGTGGTGGTAAATCAAGGACTATCTGTATCATCTATAGTAGTAAATCAGTCATTATTCTTTAGAGCTACCTCAAGCCTGTGAAAGCAGCAATAGACTATTTTTAAAAACTGTTTAAAGAAGGGCTTATTATTAACTTGAGTAAGACCGTTGCTGTATTAATCAGGCAAGAGATGGACTCTTTGCTGGATCACAAGAAGATTCTCCCTGCTGGCCTTTCCTTAGCCCTGCCTTAAAAGAAGTGCAGAGGGGAATGTTTCAAAATTTCTTGCCATGAACTCTTCAAAATATTCAGGGGAAGCTTAGCAGGGGAATTGTGCTCTAAAGGATCTATCATCCTTTCTATTTCCATCCATTCTACGGGAAAAAAAGGAACGAAGCAGCTGCAGGCATTTTCGTGTTTCCCCATTACAGCACAGGAACGAATCTTATTTGGAAATGAATCTCAGAGCTCAAAGCCCTTGAAGCTTGAATCGCAAACACAAATTGTCTTTACGCCTTCTCTGAATCTGGAGATTGCTTCTTCTGACATTGGCCTTGATGTCGCATGACCTTTCCTGAGCCTTCCATGAAAAATCTATGTATTTAAATGCCAGGTTCTGCTACTTTGGGAGCCTGTAGTTCAATAGCCAGATGTGGCTGGGAACCTAATTTTTTTTGTCACACAGTATACAGTATATAAGCATAAGCATGTAATAACTATACAATATATAAGCATATATATAAGTATGAGTATGTAATAACTATATTAATTGGATATAACGAAAGGAAACAATAGGACAGGAATGGTAGGCACGTTTGTGCTCTTATGCACGCCCCTTATAGACCTCTTAGGAAAGGGGTGAGGTCAATAGTAGACAGTTTTTGGTTGAAGCTTTGGGGATTTTGGGAAGAGACCATAGAGTCAGGTAATTTATTCCAAGCATTAACAACTCTGTTACTGAAGACATATTTTCTGCAATCAAGATTGGAGCGGTTCACATTAAGCTTAAATCTATTGTGTGCTCATGTATTGTTGAAATTGAAGCTGAAATAGTCTTCGACAGGAAGGACATTGCAATAGATGATTTTATGAGTTAAACTCAGGTCATGTCGAAGGCGGCGTAGTTCTAAATTTTCTAAACCTAGGATTTCAAGTCTGGTGGCATAAGGTATTTTTTTGTATTCGGAGGAGTGGAGAACTCTTCTTGTAAAATATTTCTGGACACGTTCAATTGTATTGATGTCAGAAATATGGTATGGGTTCCAGACAGGGTTGCTGTATTCAAGAATTGGTCTATCAAATGTTTTATATGCTCTGGTTAGTAGTGTAGTGTTTTTGGAGAAGAAGCTACGCAAGATTAGGTTTACAACTCTTAAAGCCTTTTTTGCGATGTAGTTGCAGTGGGCTTTGGCACTTAGATCATTTGATATGAAAACTCCAAGGTCTTTAACAGGGTGGGGGCCATCTGTAAGGTAATGTCCATCAAGCTTGTACTTAGTGTTTAGGTTCTTTTTTCCAATATGTAAAACTGAGCATTTGCTGGTTGAGATTTGGAGTTGCCAAGTTTTAGATTCAGATACAAAGTCAAGGTCTTTTTGAAGGATAGAAGTATTGTTGGTGATGTTAAATAATTTGACATCGTCAGCAAAAATTGCTCAAGGGTCCAGATTATGTAGAAATCTGTATCTGCCTGTACAAGTAGTCCCAGTTCATTTAGTGACTGTTCAAAGTTACAACGGCACTGAAAAAAGGGACTTTGGACAGTTTTTCATACTTATGACTGCTGCAGTATCCCCATCAGAGGTGGTATTCAGCCGATTCACACCAGTTCGGGAAAACCTGTAGTGGCGATCTGCGAGTCATCCACGCGCCCTGGCATAATTCCATCCTATATTTATTATTTATTTATTTTATTTATTTATTTACATTTATATCCCGCCCTTTTCCGGAGACTCAGGGCGGCTTACAGTGTATAAGGCAATATATATCACTGTGTTTTTTATGCACGCATGTGCGGATGGTGCCGGTGAGCGAGTTGCTGTGTTTTTTGACGTCACACACATGTGTAGATGGTGCACGCGAGCAAATTTGTAATTATGCATGCATGCACAGATAGCACGCACGCCCACATTTCCGGTGCTGGGCGAACTGGTTGCTACAGTATGTGAATCCCACCTCTGATCCCCATGGTCACATGATCAAAATTTGGACCCTTGGCCACCGGCTCATATTTATGACAATTGCAGTGTGCCAGGGTCAAGCAATTACCTTTTGTGACCTTCTGACAGGTCAAGTCAGTGGGGAAGCTGGATTCACTTAACAACTGTGTTAACTAACTTATCAACTGCAGCGATTCACTTAGAGACCGAGGCAAGAAAGGTCGTAAAATGGGGGCAAAATTCACTTAACCAATTTCTCACTTTCCAACATAAATTTTGGGCACAATTGTGGTCGTAAGTTGAGGACCACCTGTGTATCTTTAAAGGCATACACTCTTGATGTGGAGATAAAACCTGGGGGATGCAGTGTGTTGGAGGCAAGATTGGGAGATAGGATTTGCTTTCCCTGCTAAGATTCACCGCTCTGTGGATAAAGCAACAGTAACGAGAATTGACATTAACAGAAAAAAAATGCACCTAGAACGAAGGATTTCTAAAGGTTAGGGGTTAGGGTTTGTCTGGTTATAGAGTTAACAATAATCAAAAGGATTCCAATTGAGAAAAAAAGTTTATTTTGGTATTTCTGGGGCCAAGAACTGAATTCTGGGGCCAGACCACAATATTATGATTGTACAAAACTACACGCTACACATTAATTCCATGTGATTTTTTTTTTTTTTTGCAAAATCTCTATTTCTTAAAACTTTGGGAGAAATTGTGCAAAAGAGTTAGGATAGGTTTTGTATTCCCAACTGGTTTATATCTGAATGCTGACAACCTCTCTCATTACTATGCAAATTCTTTACTAGTGGAATGGCAGGTAAGTTCTTGCAAAGCAGGTTGTAGACTCTGTGTGATGGGTGGGAGTAGGTTGAAAAGAAGTTCTGAAATATACACCGTCAATATTCATGCTGTCTATTGAACTTTTTCATAAAACAGAATATTTTCATATCGTGCCTGAAGTGGATTTTTTTGGGGGATCCAGAAACACATAATTAAATCAGAAAACATTGTTGCACATGGAGAAGAGCTAAGATGCCATCTAAATTATTCATCAATAAAGTCTCCAATTGCAGAAGGTAAGCATTTAGAAAGCCTTCTTTTTCTCTTTTTCTCTTTTTCTCTTTTTCTCCTTTATCCTCATGATCCTAAGATGGTATCTTCAAAGTCCTCCCTCTTCTACTCTCATGAAAGCAACCTCATTTAACAGCCATGCTGATCTGCTCATTACCCTATTGCAAAAACCAATAAGGCAAGGAAAAGGATGGGAAATAGTAGACATAGAAAAATTAGCGGTTCCCAATCCATATTTCACTTTCTGCTTCATCACATTTGTATCATTGCGAAGTAAGTGTGAAAAGCCATTACAAACGCATCTCTCAAATAAAATTTCTGGGTTTTGTCACCCCTTAACAAAATGAAATGTGCCATCCTGAAAACATAACTAGTGAGATAAGCCTAACCATAGATTTTCAAATATTTCATCTTCACTGCCAAATATCTTTTAATGATAGGAAGGAATATTGAGGAAACACTACTTTGTAAAACGTTAATTCTTTTGACTGTTTATTTCATGAAGTTGATGAAGGGAGTTTGGCACTGCTGTTAAGTGGAAGAAAGCTTCATCAGTTGATTTTTGGATGATGTGAAAGGATAGCAAATTATTCATTTTAAAAAAAGGCATGATAATGATGATTAATAAGTGGTATCTGGCTCAATTGTAGTAACTGTAAGAGGGATCTTGGAATCCTAGTGGACAATCACTTAAATATGATCCAGCAGCGTGCTGCAGCTTCTAAAAAAGCCAACACAATCCTAAATTGCATTAACAGATGTATAGAATCAAAATCACACAAAGCGTTAATACCACTTTATATCACACTTGGAATATTGCATCCGGTTTTGGTCACCATGATATAAAAAAAAGATGCTGAGACTCTAGAAAGAGTGCAGAGAAGAGCAACAAAGATGATTAGGGGACTGGAAGCTAAAACATATGAAGAACGGTTGCAGGAACTGGGTATGCCTAGTTTAATAAAAAGAAGGAGTAGGGGAGACATGATAGCAGTGTTCCAATATCTCAGGGGCTGCCACAAAGGCTGGAGAAGAAGCAATGGATGAAAATTAATCAAGGAGACAAGCAACTTAGAACTAAGGAGAAATTTCCTGACAGCTAGAACAATTAATCAGTAGAATAACTTGCCTTCAGAAGTTGTGGAAGCTCCAACACTGGAGGCTTTGAAGAAGAGATTGGACAACAATCTCAATATAGCTTCAATATAGTTTTAATATAATTTTAAATTTTTAACGGGGTTTTATTTATTTATTTTAAATTTTAGCCATATATTGAATTAGTTTTTTAAATGATTTTTTAACTTTTGTTATATGTGTTTTTATTGGCTGTAAACCGCCCTGAGTCCTTCGGGAGAAGGGCGATATAAAAATCTAATAAATAATAATAACAAATAATAATAACAATTTGCTTGAAATGGCATAGGGTGTCCCGCCTGAGCAGGGGGTTGAACTAGAAGACCTCCAAGGTCCCTTCCAACTCTGTTATTCTGTTATCATCACCATCCTTCTTTTTTCAAAGAAATTGAAAAGCTGTTCCTGAGATCCTGAGCTTAGAATCTGATCAATAAATCCCTGGTTTTGTGGAAGGCCAGATATATTTTCTATATTTAGGCGAGACAGAGAGATAAAGGGAGAGCAGATAATAGGGATGAACAACTGTGGTCACCATCCTTCTGTTAATTGCTGCTGAATGAGGTGCTGTTAAGGGGTGGTGAATGAACAAATAGAAACAGAAGCCAGTCTTCTATCTTCAAACAAACCATAGAAGGGATTTGAAGTTGTCCTCAGTTTAGTTCCAACTGTATCTCTGGGTCTTTGCATACAGGAACAGTTAGGCAAAAAGATGGATCGGTATTTCCAAGCTCCTTAATATTACGGCTCACCTCTCTTTCATCTCTCCGTGGCTCACCCCTATTTTTGGTGGTTTTCTCTTGCCTCTCCCTTCCCCCAGCTGTTATGATGAGTTTAGGCTTTTTAACCTCCATTTTGCAGTCTATTACTGTACGAATGTTTTCTCCTTTCATTCCTCCTTGTCAGTTTGGACAGATATGAAATGAATCCCTGAGGATTAAGTGCAATGTAAGACGTCAACAGGTAGTAATGACTAAGCACTCAATCCACAAAAACTCCATCTTAAAGCGGGCTCTGAATTTCAGGTGTGTTTCTTTAATCTCGCTTTAATAAAATGATCCCTGGGAAGGTTAGGAATAGCGTGATGTTTTTAGCAGAAAAAGCACCATCAAGTTCTTAAATTCCTTACGGAAAGACTAGAAGGTCCTAAAACCCTTATCCAAGACAGGCAGGGTTCCCAATAACTATATCTACCTCCCCTTTGGATTTTAAAGCGTGTGAAGCAGGTACCAAGCAAACATTTGTTTAATTATTGGTACAGTTTCTACAGAGAGAAGAAAGAATGTGCACAATCGTGCCTGATTAATAGAACTTATTCTGGCTTGTCTCTTTCAAAATAAAGGCAATGTAGCATTTTACACAGCAGGGTTTTTCTTGCTGCTGGGCACATGTGGAACTATGATTTTCATCCCTTGCAGTAAAAATGCAAACTCAATGAACTCAACGCATGAATGGATGTGTATCCTTATATTCCACATGTCCAGTATTTCTGAGACTCGTGCCTAAATAGGGTTCCGCGTCACTTTTACATCACAGGTGCTTAAAAATAGTTACAGGTGGTCTTTATGTCACAACGGCAAATAGGATCAGAAATGCTGTTGCTAAGTGACATGGTTATGAAGCACGATGTCCTATGGCGGCATCATTTACCGATGGCAGTTCTGGCAATCCTGGCTACCTTAATTAAGCCAAGATCATTTGGGTCATTAAATGAGGACCTCAGGTGACCATGACTTCCAACTTCCTGTTGGTTTCCCCAATGACTCCTTGTGGGAAGCCGGTAGGGAAAGTTGGAAATTGGGGTCACATGACTAGCTCACTGTGATGTCATAATTGTGAGCTGGTTGCCAAATGCTTGATCATGTGATCACAGGGATGCTGAAACAGCCAGAACTACAAGAACCCATCATAAGGACCCCCTTGTTTGATAGGGTCATAGGTTTGAATGCACTGAACAAATGGTCATACTCTGAGGGCCACTGTGCGATACACATTTTTAACTTTTATATTGTGCATGGGCTGTGTTTGTCTGCTATCTATCTGCCTGTCTGTCTGCCTGCCTGCCTATCTAGCTGTCATTTGTCTGTTTATCTTGTCTATAGCTATCTATCTGTATCTATATCTCACTATCTCTAAGTATCACTATCTCTCTCTATCTCTTTCTATCTCTCTCTTTATTTCTATCTATCATCTATCTGTCTGTCTGTCTGCCTGCCTGCCTGCCTGCCTGCCTAGCTACCTACCTATGTAGATCTATCTATCTATCTATCTATCTATCTATCTATCTATCTATCTATCTATCTATCTATCTATCTATCATCTATCTATTTATCATCTGTCTGCCTGCCTGCCTACCTACCTACCTATGTAGATCTATCTATCTATCTATCTATCTATCTATCTATCTATCTATCTATCTATCTATCTATCTATCATCTATCTATCTATTTATCATCTGTCTGCCTGCCTGCGTGCCTACCTACATCCATCTATCTATCTATCTATCTATCTATCTATCTATCTATCTATCTATCTATCTATCTATCTATCTATCTATCTATCTATCTATCTATCTATCTATCTATCTATCTATCTATCTATCTATCTATCTATCATCTATCTATCTATCTATCTATCTATCTATCATTATCTGCCAGCTAACAGAATAATACTGTGAAACTCCACCCTACAGATTTGGATCTGTTCTTCCTGGTTGTTTTTTTATTTGAATTGAGATTTCCAGGCACTGCTGGGTACACGAGCTGAGCCACTCAGCACTCCATGCTTATTTTCTCTAGGCAGTTCTTCCCCCCACCCTTTTTTTTTTGCTGGATTAGAACAGTGCCTGGAACTCTTGCTGAACGTGCTGCAGAAAGACCACCACTGCTATGCCAACACATGGATACAACAAGACTTTGCTGTTTAACTCAATAGTTTCCTTGCTCTGCCATATTGTGGCAGCAGAGGCAGAGAAGTGGAACATCTTTGTTCTGCCAATGGCTTTTGAGGTTTGGGCTAACAAGTTCCCAGGAGCAACAACAAGAAGAAATATTTTATCCTTTATGTATTCAACCAGATCAGCCTCTTTATTTAACATTTCTCATCTGATCTCTGCCTTCAGAAGACCCTTTAATATTTCAAAACCAAGCCAGCCTTTTTCATAAACTTTCCAAAGAATGAACTGTAGCACATGTATTCCAGCTGCGGCTGAATGTGCTGTGTTTGCTCAACCCTGAAATGATCTTTTTAGATGTGAAAATAAAATGCTTCAACAGAGCCGGGGCATAAATACACAAATGACCAAGGATAGGAAAGTGCCTGCAAAATAAAATGTTTCCATTATCCATCAGAACGTTTTTCAAAGTTCTCTGAATGAGACCCCAATATTGACTTAAATGGGTGATGTACTTGAGCCTGTTGGGTAATTTTATGTGCCAGACAAGCTTGAGGAAACAATTCATTTATAGATTTGCTTTCTGCTTGAATAAAAAGTTGGGAACATATAAGGAAACTTAAGAGGCAATCCTTATTTGCTGTCTAGTTCAAGCCTCGCCCTTGACTTCTGCAGGTATTCACTCAGGACAAGATTATGGTCACTCACTCACACACACTCACAGCCCAGGAAAATAGCCACACTTGAATCACTTAGAACCAAACATTGAGGCACAACCAGGCTGGCAGGCACTAGCCAGGCGGACGGAAGCCGCCAAGTCTGGATCCAAAATTGGACAGACTTCTTTTGGACATCTTTTATCCACCCAAAGCCCTTACTTTGTTATTTCTTAACTCTGGTAGCTGTTAATGGGACATGGGAGGGGTTTTCCATGTGCTCAGGCCCCTATTTCTTTTGCCTCCTTCAGGTGGCACTTTTTCTTTTGTATCCTTAATGACTTGGTTCCTTCTTGACTACTTCCTCTACGGCAGAGAGGTCAGGAACTACGGCCCCTTTATGACTTGTGGACTTCAACTCCCAGAATTCCTGAACCAGCCATGCTGGCTCAAGAATTCTGGGAGTTGAAGTCCGCAGGTCATAAAGGGGCCATAGTTCTCCACTCCTGCCCTAAGGAATCTTTTAGTCATGACTTCTTGCTATCCATCCTGCTTTCCTGCCTCCTTGATCTTCAGGTATGGCAGCTTCACTCTAGTTTCACAAAAGTTGGCTGAGAAAATGAGATGGTTTGAGGGAGTTTGCTATGATGTCCTAGCCTCTGAGCCCAGAGCTAAAGAAAGAGAAACTTGTAGCAGGGGTGTCAAACTGGTGGCCCACAGGCAATTGCATCATGTGCAGGCCACACTCATTCCAGGTCCATGAAGGAAAAAAAAATTGCGATATGTCACGTGATAGCAATGTGATGCTGCGAGTTTGACACCCGTGTTGTAGAAGATGTTAAGGTCTAATTGTCCTGAGAAATTCTCCTTTGCTTGAAAGGTCTTATTTACAAAAACACAACAACCCCAGGTTGACCTTTATGCTCATATTAAAATAAAAAGGAAGAATCCACGTGTGAAAATTGAAAGGCAGTTCTTTTGTCTGGGTAGAATGTGGATATTGGTAGGTTGTATAGAATCTCATGTAGATTTTTTAAAATTTATTTTTGTTACTTAGGAGGTTGCATCACAACTATCATATGCAAAACAAAAAAACGGGAGGGGGAGTGACAATAGCTTCACTTAAAAATGCCAAGGAAGAGACTCATAGTTCTAAGCACTTTGTACCCCACCTAGAATTAAAGATTTACACATAATTTTCAAATAAGGCTATAATAAGTAGTTATAAATCCTTGTTAGAATACGCTGTATTAGCTATTTAAGAACAGAAGCACGGAATCAGGAATTGCAATGTCTACTCTATGAACATGAATGGAAGACCATTTTGGCACTTTTATGACAGTTTAAAATTACAATTCATTTAACAAACATATTTCATGCCTGTTGGATACATACCCAGGGATGAATTGCTGGGTTCCATTAATGATTGGAAATATAGCACTCATTTGGTCACGTGATGTATAACACACTGGACTATTAGTTTCAGCTCTGTGATACAGTGCTTCCCTTTCAGACAGAACATGTTTTGCATGTTCATTTACTTTTGGAAAATCAGTGGTTTATATAGGTGCTTGTTTTCAACGATTATACATGCCGATGTCATAGAAATGAAACAGGGAAAAAAATGCATGAGTTACGACGGTGACTGAGAGCAAAATTTCCACCATTAAGCAAAGCAATGTAGATATATTGCACGGTGTCATGTGACTGTATCACTTAGAGACAGCAATTCCACCCGTCCCTGTTTCCCTGTTTAAGCGAGGACCTCATATGAAGAAATGTTGTGGTCCGCCAGCAGCCTGCGGAGCTGGCAACGGAGTTGGACAGCGATGAGGCTGAGGTGAGGCCAGGGCCATCAGGGAGTGAGGTGCGGACTCCAGAGACTGATGGTAGTAAGGCAAAGGAACAGGAAGAGCCTGTTCCTAATGCACACATGAGAAGAGCTGCCAGAAGGCAAGAGCAGCTCAAACAAAGAGGACAACTTGGGAGTAGGGCCAAGAGATGATTGGCCCCTCCCATAAGGCTTAAAACAGACCAGCAACAGCGTTTGGGCTTTGCTGGAAAACAGCGTTGGTAGCTTCGTCTTCTTCTTCGTCTATGTCTTGCATTTATTTTTGTATTAGTAACTTCTGAACATTTGCCAAGAAAGGCCTTTGGCAGTTTGCCTAATTGGACCAAGATTTGCGATAGGACTGAGGAATTTGTGTTGGGAGGAATTTGCTTTAATTTAGTTGAACTATACTGGGAATGAAGTAATTCTCAGCTGTTCTAATAAAGTTTGTTTGTTTTTTCACTGACTTAGTTTCCTACTACCTACTTGGGCCTTGGTTACAACACAGGAATCCAGAAATGCTTGCTTCTGCTGCTGAAACCCTACCTCAGATAGATAAGCTGCTGGGCAAACAGGCAGGTTATGTGCTGCAGGTGCAGAGGCAGGTACTACAAAGAACAGACAGGTGGGTGCTGCAGTTGGTCACAATGGAGCACAGGAGAATGGGTGCTGCTGGCAAGCACTGTGGAATATTGGCTGCTGCAGTCAGGCATATGGAAAGCAGGTAGGCAGGTGCTTATGAGTGCAAGATCCTCATGCCACCTTTGGGCTCATTGGAAGAAAAAGCAGTTGGAGTGGGAGCGACTTGCAACCTTCCTGCCACTTCTCCTTGATGAGCCCTGACGGACAATGGTTAAAGTGCAGTATTGCAGGCAAACTCTGCCCATAGCCTGGAGTTCAATCCTGACAGGACTCAAGATTCCTTCAGCCTTCCATCCTTCTGAGGTCCATAAAACACAGAGCCGGATTGTTGGGGGCAATAGGCTGATTCTGTAAATCGCTTAGAGAGGGCTGGAAAGCCCTGTGAAACGGTATATGAGTCTAAGTGCTATTGCTATAAAGAAATCCTGGAGGACTCCAGTGAAATGCAATGCAGTACGCACAAAGTGATTTCTTAAACCCTCTGTCCTTCTTCAGGACACTTTAAAATCATGTGGAGCAGAGATCTTCCTAATTTATTACCTGTGCAACTGTGGTACAAAATTGAATTTCATAGGAACCACTCTGCATATTCTGTGGACAAACCCGAAGAATTCTGCAATAATGCTTTTTACATTGTTAACAGCCCAGAGAGTGCTCTAAAGCACTATGGGGTGGCATATACAGTAAGCCTAAATGCTATCAGTATTGCTACCCTTTTCATTTACTGAATTATCTTTCTGAATTCCCCTCCCCTCCATAAAGGTATGAGTTGTGTGCCTTTTTTCTTCTTCTTCTTCGTTTGCTCAGAGTTTTCACTGATCTACTTATTGCATGAACTTTTATTGCTTTTTCAATTGTTTTGTGCTTGCATGCTGTTTCGCTTTTATTATATTTTAGAATTATGTGATAGCTTTGAGGGGGAAGTGCTGTTTTGTGCAGTACACTGATAGCTATTGAAGAGTGGTTTTAAAATCTTTGATTTCATACTAAAGACAATAATAATTAAAACTTGAATCTCTACTTCTGAATCATTGTCTTAATAGGCTTATTTACAAAAAGCTACCTTATGTAATGAATTTTAAGTAGCTCTTTTTACCTTCAGCCTGCTTTGTTGACGTATTTCTTTATATTCATTGTAGTTTTATTGGATTTCAAGATTTCTCTTGTTGATAAGAAACATAAGATATACATTTAACAAACAAATAATAAATACCGGATACTTAATGTAGATGTTTCATAAAATAAGGGATTGATGATGTTGATAAGAATGGTGATATCACCATTTATAATTAGCCAGAGAAAACAAAATAATACTACAGTTATTTTTAGATGGTTTTTTAAAAAAATCAACCTTCCCAAAATGCTCATAACTCAGTCAGAAATTATGGAATTTGTAGTCAGTTATATATGGGGAAAAAAATCAGGCTGCATTAAAAATATCTCAGTCAGTGGAGAATATTTGAGTAATTTTAGTTTTAGAAGCTGCAAAAAACTGTCATTCTAGTCAAAATAAATCTGTCCCACAGAGTCAAATTCAACATCTTGAAACTGAGCTTAAAAACTGAAAGAAACTAAGGGAAGAAAAGAAATAGAAAGGGAAAAAAAGATTTTCATTGCAGGACTGATGGTGAACTTGAAGCAAGGAGATGACATGCCCCTGTCAGAAATTTTTCCCAATCATCTGACATCAATTCTGCCCTCATTCCCATGATTACTGGCATTGTGGTGTGCGTTACTGAAGATCACCAAGTGAAGACAATATGCTGTTGATGAGCCTGGTTAGATGGCTGATATCAAGCCTTTTTTTAAAAAAAAAAATGTATATCTCTTGATTTGTTTTTCCAGGACTATCTTAAACCTTCCTTTCCTGACAAAAGTGAGTCTTTCTTCCCAATGCATGATTGAAAGGAAGTTGCTGTAAAACCATACCAGATCCTTAGTTCATCAGAGCTAATATATCCAACGAGAATACATTTTTAACAGGATTCCCCACTGCTGCTGAAGCTCCAGTGATTGAACTTGGTACCTTCTCCAGGCAGATCAAATGCTTTATCAACAAGTTCTAGCTCTTCCTTAATACACAGAATTAAGCTAGCATTACACAGTTTGATTGGTAGTAACCCCAAGTACAGAAGAACATTTATTTTGAACTTAAATGCTATCACTTTTGAAGAAACTCATGGTTTCACTCAGGACTCATTGGCATTTGGTTCAGGAATTAGCCTTTATATTAGTTTGCAGTTTAATGTAAGTACAACTTAATCTACAAAATCACCACAATAGACCAAAATTTCTTCTGTTGTATAGAAGTATCATCATACTCATTATCCACTGACAAAAAAAGATACCACTTGAGATCTTAGAACTAGACAGGATTTTCATAGGTATTTTTATTGTATAAAATACAAAAAAGAAAAAAAAAGAAAAAAAGAAATTAAGGGAAGGAAAGGGAACAGGAAAAGGGTGTGTGAAATACAAGCGGGAAGAGAAAAAGAAAGAAAAAGGGGAATTGACTTCCAATTCTTCCTAGCACAGTACAAGATAAATACACTCCAACCTCAGCTTTTTGCTTTTATATATTAATATATAACTAGCCATTTCTATTACACCAAATTTTTCTAAGCAACAAAACAAAAATCAAAGTTTGATTTTTTTTCTTCACAAGCTCTCTCACACACACACGTGTGTGTGTGTGTGTGTGTGTGTATCCCCAAAAATAAGACTTCCCTGGATAATAAGCCTAATTGGGCTTTTGAGCGCATGCACTAAAATAAGCCCTCCCCAAAAATAAGCCCTCCCCAAAAATATTTAAATGCGTGTGCAGCCGGTCCCTATCATTTCCTCTGGTTAGGGTTAGGGAGACAGAGCTGGAAATCAGGTAAGATGGCAAGAGGAGCCCCATCTTGCTCCATGCGACCCAAAACAATAAGACCTCCCTGAAAAGGTATGTATGTATGTATTTATGTATGTATGCATGTGTATGCAAATGTATGTATATTCCAAATGTTGAAATAATAATATTAAGTGATTTGGGAGTGTCCATTTTTTCCTGTGTAGACTGCAGTAAAGAAAGAATGACTGAATTTAGATGTCTGAATGGGAAGCAGAGATACAGAAAACACAAAGTTTGAAGAGAGTAGTGAAATGTTTAAACAGAAAACTGGATTTATGGCCAAGTTCTTGGATATGTCTGGTGATTTCTAGACTGATAGAGAAGTGGATGAAAATTGAGAAGTGGGTACATGCAGGCCTTAGAATTGCTTAGCCGGTGGAACTTCATGTTTTCTGCCAATGTAATCAAGTAATGGTAATCAACTCCAGTAATCAAGGGCTAGTGGGAAAAGAATGGACTATCAGTTTGCAGATGATCTTGGCATGCTGGGGCACAAGGATGCCTTGAATGCTTACTATTCAGGAATCAGGAGGAGGTTTAGAGGTTGCAGCAGCCTGGGGATCATTAGTGAGAAAATGGACTTAGTAGACTTGACCTGGAAGTTGCATGTTCATCTGCAGTTTCAAGGTCAAACTTGATCCTTCACCATGACCATAAGGAGTCATAGTGAAGAAGCAACATATAATTGCTTCTGCATTATTATGTTGCCTGCCTCCCCATCAGCAGTCTTGTTTAGGGTAGTAAATAGTGTTGGAGTAACAGGCTTTTTATCTGCAGAAGTACTGTCCATGGTACTGAACCTACAGACTGATCTGCTTCTTTGCTGCTTTGCGGTGTAGTTGATCCTCCCTTTCTATCCACTGTCAGCTGGGCCACCATTTAAAAACAGGAAGCAGATTCTCTGATGGACCAGTCAGTAAAAAAGGCAGGTCTCCTCCCCATTCCTTACAACTGTCTTTCCGCAATGATTATGGTTTTGCATATCATTTTACAATTAGAAATGGATGGCTAAAAAGCAAGAAAGGAGTGAAATCGAAGTTTAAAGCAGCATCCCAGCTCTTTAGTTGGATTATTGCACTTGTAGTGTATCATCCAATGACATTTCTTAGGTCTCTTCTATGGTTTATGTATGAATTATGCATCCCCAGCACCGGGCACACTTTGAGATCTTATTACATGCATACAAGTAAAAACTCATTCTTTGCTTCTTGCCTCTGATTCACAACCTCCACCCCATCAAAACTGCAATTCCTACTGGCAAACCTGTTGAGAAGGAAAAACATATTTAAGAGCTTTTCCAAAGTCATTGGACTTCTCTGAGTGTGTGTTTGACTCTTTTTTTTTTCTTGAGCGATTGATGTCTTCAGCTTGGATGTAGAACCTTTGATGGGAGCTGAAAAAAGAAAATCCCTTCTGATTTAAGTTGTGATAGTCAATCTGTTTGGAAGAAATCCCTCAACTTTGGGATTTAAACTCTTAAAATCCTATTGAGAGGTTGGAAATCCACTAACAGGCCTTCATGTTCAACAGGCTGTTAGGGGATATTGTTTTCTGTTGATGTGTGCACACAGAGAATAAAGCTTTCATTATTGTAAATCAAGCATTATTCGTACCCATGACAGCAGATGCAAACAAAGAGGTATATCTAACAAAGTTTTATAAATCTGCTGTGTTTGCAGTCCTTATTAACATAAGCCACTCTGGACACAGAGTTAATTATGTGTTTTCTCTCAAAGATACAGATTAAAATACATTTACATAGTTTAATACCTTCTACAAATAATTGGACTTTTTTTTTTCAAAGAGAGAATAAACCTCATCACCCACTTTATTGAAGACTTGGCAGAGAGGTTCTAATGTTTGCTTTTTAATTTTTTTAAAAATATCAGCCAGCTGAGATTTCAGAGTACAATATAAAAAGAATAGATCAGCTACACCTTGGAGCTGCTGCTTTAAAAACACAAAACAAAGCAAAACCCTTGGACTTTTTATTTTATTTTATTGGCAGGTGCAATCATTATGAGTGAAGTGGATTAAGGAGAAGGACGGGGAAGAATGAAGAATGAATCTTGCCAATAAAGGAAGTATGCAAAGTTTGCATAAAAGTTTATATTCAAAAGAGATATTCAGAATCACTTGTTAGATTAAAAGGGCTGATACAAATGTTTCAGATGATTTGGCTTCTCCAGCTTCTTATTTTCTATCTGTATTTATTATGTAAATTGACACGCTAGCATCCAAGCCCCCCCCCCTTCTCCCTTAAAAAAAAATCAAAAGAACAATTTTTCAGGAAATGAAAGCTTTTCTTGCTGATGAGCAACACAGCCATTTGCATTTCATTCACTGAGACACTTTGGCCTTTGCTGCATTTAGGAATGAGTTTCTTTTGTTTATTTTACAGTTCAATGAAATGGAAAGCAATTTGTCTTAAGCATTTCTTGGATCCATCAGACAAAAGGAAAGGATCCGCATTAGCCGTGAAAATATCAGTAATATATTTTGGGGAGGGTGGAGTGATGTCATCTGATTGAATGGCTCTCCAAGGTAGTGGCTCCCATTATGCTCAGGTGATTAGGTGAAGAGTCTGTAGCTTAGGGAGAAAGGACATGCTTTGCATGCAAAAAAAATTCAGCATTCAGCACTCAGCATCTCCCTATAGACCAGAGAAAGAAGTTGGAGAACCATGGCCAGTCAGTAGTTATACAGCTAGTTGGGCTACTACATATTTATACATGTAAACACATACACATATATGTGCCTATTATTTATATTTTCATGTGCTTATACACTCAGATGCTCCGGTGGTGATCTACATTCATAAATAAAGCAATACAATTGTATTAAAGCCTAAAGCATCCCAGTTTGTCTCTGCTTTTTTTTTTTTTTAGCAGCTGTAAACATTGCACAGCAATCACAGATACCATCCGTGCTGATGAGGCCCAAAGGTATTTTAAAGCAAGGATGAAGCTGGAGGTTGCAATTTTGTTTTCCCTAAGACAGATTTCCCAATTCTTTAATTAACAGAAGGTCAGATGGGGCAAGGCACCTGATGGGCACCGAAGGAGATGTCCATGGACACCATATTCCCTATCCCTGCCACAAAACCCCACAGCCTCGGAGTTACAGAACTGTAGAATTGGCAAGGGTCATTTAGGATATTGAACTTAACCCTCCTCTCATCTTAATAATAATAACAGCAGAATTGGAAGGGACCTTGGAGACCTTCTAGTCCAACCCCCTGCCCAGGCAGGAAACCCTACACCATCTCAGTCAGATGGTTATCCAACATCTTCTTAAAAATTTCCAGTGTTGGGGCATTTACAACTTCTGCAGGCAAGTCGTTCCACTGATTAATTGTTCTAACTGTCAGGAAATTTTTCCTTAGTTCCAAGTTGCTTCTCTCCTTGATCAATTTCCACTCATTGCTTCTTGTTCTACCCTCAGGTGCTTTGGAGAACAGCCCGACTCCCTCTTCTTTGTGGCAACCCCTGAGATATTGGAACACTGCTATCATGTCTCCCCTAGTCCTTCTTTTTATTAAACTAGACATACCGAGTTCCTGCAACCGTTCTTCATATGTTTTAGCCTCCAGTCCCCTAATCATCTTTGTTGCTCTTCTCTGCACTCTTTCTAGAGTCTCAGCACCTTTTTTACATCGTGGTGATCAAAACTGAATGCAATATTCCAAGTGTGGTGTTACCAGGGCACACTTGGAATATTTAAAGCATCTTGGAATATTTAAAGCATCTGAGAATGAGGTCTACTTCTGTTTCAGCATACCCTATTTTTCTGCCTATAGTATGCCCCCCACCCACTTTTCTTACCCAAAATTCAGAAATCAATATTTTAAGCAATCGGAAGTTTCACTGATGAGGCTAGTTTGCAGAGTAAGGTATTGGCAGTTTTGCAACCGTGATTCTCTTCTCGCTACATGCCCACCCACCCCCCGTGTAAAAGATGCCCCTCTATTTTTAGGTAAATATTTTTAAGAAAAAGTATTGACTTATACACGGGAAAATACAGTATATAGGGAAGGGAACCTTGCTATAATGCTTCTACTCAGTGGTGGGATTCAAGTAATTTAACAACCGGTTCTCTGCCCTAATGATTTCTTTCAACAGCCAGTTTGCCAAACTGCTTAGAAAATTAACAACCGGTTCTCCCGAAGTGGTGCGAACTGGCTGAATCCCACCACTGCTTCTACTGCCAAACTACTTTTGGTGAGTTATTAGTTTCTTTTTTCTTTTAAAACGCTATTGGAGTCTACCTTCCTGTTCATTATACTATAGTATACTCTGCACTCTACAATTATAAAGCTCCAGCTTTGACTTTTTTCATGGTGACATACTTTCACGTATTTGCAAAGCACTATCATATTACCCTGCAGTCTTTATCGCTCAAGGCTAAACATGCCCAGCTTCTTCAATCTCTCTTCATAAGTCTCACTTTCTGTCCTCTTATTATCCTCATTGCCCTTCTCTGAATCTGTTCCAGTTTGTATGAATACTTAAAATGATGTGCCTGGAAGCAGACAGAATACTCAAAGCAAGGCCTAAGCATTGCAGAATAAAATGGGACTATTATTTCCTGTTATTTGGAAACTCTCCTTTTCTTGAAGCAGTCTAAACTTTTTATTTTTCCTCAGCTGTAAACTTAGTTTGCAGTTTAGCTAGGATTGTGAGCTCTTTTTCACAAGTACCAGCACTAAGTTAGGGATCTCACATCCTCTACCTGTTCATTTTATTTTTGTTTTCTAAGTGAAGATCTTCCTACTTATCTCTGTTAAAGTTAATTTCTTGTTTTCAGCTTGTTTCTCTAACATCAAGCATTGTTTGAGTTTTATTCTTGTCAGCATTACCCATCCTACCTTGTTTTGTGTCGCTTGCAAATTTCATAAACATTCTTTCCATTTTTAATCATTAATAAAAGAATATGTGAACCAGGAATGAATCTTGTGTGACCTCACTCAATATTAACTTATGGATACCAGCTGGATGGAGCAAAGAAGATAAGCATTCTTCGAATAGGATTTTGAAGCCCATTGTACATCCACTTTCTTTTTATGTCAGCCATTTCTAATGTTTAAGGCATTAAGAAACCAGAAAAGTCTGAGTTCTGGTTCTGCCTTAGGCATAAAAGTCAGCTGGATTACCTTGGGCCAGTCACTTTCTCTGAGCCCAATTCACCTCACAGGGTTGGTGCTTTGGGGAAAATAGGAGGAGGAAGGTGTATTAGATATATTTCTTTTCCTTGAGTTACTTATTAAGTAACAAAGGTGGGATAAAAATTCAATAACTAAAATTCGGCTCACATAGAACTAGCCATATCAACATAGAATGTCCTTGGGTACATTATGAAATACATTGAAATCAAGGTATATTACATTCATGTCCTTCTGCTATTACATTAAGGAAAATGATTGGTTTTAAAAGATAAGGTTAGTTTGGTAAAACTTGTTGATAAATCTTTAGCTAATTTCTGATAATATATGCTTTCTTTTCAATGTGTGTGTGTGTGTGTGTGTGTGTGTGTGTGTGTGTGTGTGTGTGTGTGTGTGTGTGTGTGTGTATAAAAGTAAAGGTTCCCCTCACACATATGTGCTAGTCGTTCCTGACTCTAGGGGGCTCATTTCCATTTCAAAGCCAAAGAGCCAGCGCTGTCTGAAGACGTCTCTGTGGTCATATGGCCGGCATGACTAAACACCAAAGGCACACAGAACACTGTTATCTTCCACCAAAGGAAGGGGCCGGGATAGCTCAGGCAGTAGAGAAGCCTGTTATTAGAACACAGAGCCTGCAATTACTGCAGGTTCGAGCCCGGCCCAAGGTTGACTCAGCCTTCCACCCTTTATAAGGTAGGTAAAATGAGGACCCAGATTGTTGGGGGGGCAATAAGTTGACTTTGTAAAAAAATATACAAATAGAATGAGACTATTGCCTTATACATTGTAAGCCGCCCTGAGTCTTCGGAGAAGGGCGGGGTATAAATGTAAACAAACAAAAAAAAAAGGTGGTCCCTATTTTTCTACTTGCATTTCTTACGTGCTTTCGAGCTGCTAGGTTGGCAGAAGTTGGGACAAGTAATGGGAGCTCACCCCGTTACGAAGCACTTAGGGATTCGAACTGCTGAACTGCCGACTTTCGATCGACAATCTCAGTGTCTTACCCACTAAGTCACCACAACCCTTGTGTGTATGTATATGTATGTGTATATATATATGTGTACATGTATAATCTGCTCTAGAGTCCTTCTGCTTATTAGAATTAGCCTTGCTAAAGTTCTGTGCTTGCTTAAGTTCCACCCCACCCCCTTTAGAAGATAGGACCGATTTTAATTTCTTCCAGTCAGTGATACTTTATATGTTCTCCATGTTTTCTCAGAATAATACTAGCCAGTTCACTAGCAAGTCCCTTTAGTGTTTTAGGTTACAAGTCATGTGTTGTTAGAGATTTGAATTCATTTAAAATAGGAATTCACAGCGACAGCATTTTATTACTGTTATTCCAATTAGATTTTCAAAAAAGTTTTTTCTGGAGATGGAACAGTTTGGAGAATTCTGGACTGTAGTTCCAGAAGTTTTTGACAGCTGTCTGGAAGCGAATGTTCTAGAACAAGAAATGCTTTGCAACGGTCTGAATGTTGTAGAGTTCTGGACTGGCATATTCAACTTTCTAGATTAATTTGCAATCATAACCATTCTATTTCAAATAGATTTTTAATTAGTTTGAGGTTACACTTCTGTCATTTTCATTCGATATTTTCCATTTAATGGCAGTGATGTTATACAAATTTATCTAGGACCATCTTAAATTTTATTAGCCCTTCAATTTATCTGCCTGTTTGCTTTCTTTAAAATATATTTTGACATTTGGGAAATTAAATTGGACGTTTTTCCTTTTCTCTCCCTCTCTGTCTGAGCCCATTTAAAAACCTTAGAACACAATACTTCTCTAATGGAATGTCAAGTACAGCAAATTCTATTTCAAGTGAAAAACATTATCAAAGCCCTCATTTTTTTATTTTTAGGAAGCAGTCATGAACTGCGCTGCTTTCCTTTCCCTTTCCTCTTAATAACACATCTTGCTTCTATTACAAGTTTTACTATTTTGCCCAGAAGGCTTAGGGTTATTTGTTGGGAAAGAACCTGTAATCTTGCTGTGGGACTAGATTCAATTAAGTGCCTCCAAGGTATGATCCTTTGAGTATTAAATGAATTTCTGTAGTTTCCTTGCAGTCAGTATCTCAGAGTGATACCCATGATGAACTACATGGAAGATAAGGCTATCGCAATGGCTATTAGTCATGATGGTTGCATATTAGTGTCAGGATTGGAAGCAATATATGGTTCTCGGCACCAGTTGCTAAGCAACACAAGTGGGAGGTGCTTTTGCTCTCTGACATAACTCGTAAGTTTCTCATCATTGGATATTATATGAGAACATAATGAGAACATAATACTAGACAAGATGGCTATTTAACCTGATCCAGCAGGGTTCTTATGCTCTTAATCACATGGAAAACTGGTGCAATTAAAAATAATAATGATCTGATTAACCTTTTTAATTTAAAATGTCTCTCACAAAGTAGAATTTTTTTTTAAAAAAAAAACACTGTAGGAAGAATCCTAAAATCTATTTAAAAAGATACAGCTGGAGAAATTTAACTGAGTGCGTTATAATGAATCATCCAAATTAAACTTTTAATCTGAAAAAAAAAGTAGTGATATTGAGTATAAGAGCCGTGGTGGTTCAGTGGTTAGAATGCAGTACTGCAGGCTACTTCTGATGACTGCTGGATGCCTGCAATTTGGCAGTTCAAATCGCACCAGGCTCAAGGTTGACTCAGCCTTCCATCCTTCTGAGATGGGTAAAATGAGGACCCAGATTATTGGGGGCAATAGGCTGATTCTGTAAATCGCTTAGAGAGGGCTGGAAAGCACTGTGAAGTGGTATATAAGTCTAAGTGCTATTGCTATAAAGAAATCCTGGAGGACTCCAGTGAAATGCTATGCAGTACGCACAAAGTTTCTTAAACCCTCTGTCCTTCTTCAGGACACTTTAAAATCATGCGGAGCAGAGATCTTCCTAATTTATTACCTGTGCAACTGTGGTACAAAATTGAATTTCATAGGAACCACTCTGCATATTCTGTGGACAAACCCGAAGAATTCTTCAGTCTCCATAAACTAGACCAATGTTGCAGGGGAATTCTGGGAGTGAACATCCACACAACTTGAAGTTGCCAAGTTTGAAGAACACTGGTCTAGACCAAGGGTCAATAACATGACCATTGGGAATCCCAATGTGTCTCTCCCTCCCTCTCAAAATTAAATCAAGTCATGAGATATAGTTAGCTTATGAATTTCAGGCAGTGGAGGCAGGGGAGAGTTTGTGGATATCCAGGCTATTGAAAAAGATAGTAAGATCACTTAGACTGACATACCACTTCACAGTGGTTTACAGCCCTCTCTAAGTGGTTTAAAACGTCAGCGTATTGCCCCCAACAATCTGAATCCTCATTTTACCGACCTCAGAAGGATGGAAGGCTGAGTCAACTTCGAGCCGGTCAGGCTCAAACTCCTGCTAGTAGGCAGAGTTAGCCTGCAATACTGCATTCTAACCCCTGTGTCAAGAGCTTGGCAAGTTTGAATCAATTACACCTATTGCCAAAACTCTGAGCTCCTGCTTGCTGCTCCATTGAATATCTAATGGAGTACAATAGAGTACAGTACAAATATTGGTCATTTGTATAGTTTTAAGGATTCAGAGAATCTACATTAAAAAGAGAGATCAATTGGGCAGGAACTCTCAAATGTATGTTTATAGAGAAAATTTTACCCTAAAAGTCTAATAATTCTTTATCAGAGGGAAGCATTATGAATTTTTAGAAATGAATCGAACCAGCCAGTAGCAAACCTGACAATTTCATGCATTCATGTTTGCTTAAAAAAAAAATCCCAAACACCAACATGTCTTTTCTTTCCTCTAATGGCAATATTAAGTTGCTGTAGTAACTTCCTTATGATGTTGCCACCTGGGAACATTTTGCCAGTATTCAAGAACAAATTCAACTCATTATGGCTGTTCCACTTCAGAAACAATTGGATGAATTGAGTCATGAGAGATGGTCAAATAAATCATGATTAGGGCACTGCTAATACCTGAAAGAGCTGAACCAGAAAACAGAGTTGCAAGATTTAATTGGTAGAAGAGTCAAAGCTTTAGTTAGCCAATTGGTGTGGGAAAATCAGGGCTGATTGAAGATTTTAAAGTAGGGGTGTCAAACCTAAAGCCCGCAGGCTGGATCCAGCCCATGGGGTGCTTAGATCTGGCCCATGGGGCCATCCTGGAAACAGCAAAAGGACCCACTCACGGTGCCTCTGCCAGTGAAAATGCAGCTCACGAGGGCTGCAGGCGGCCCTTGTGAGCACCATTTTCACTGGCAGAGTGCTACAGGAGGCTGTCACAGCCGAAAATGGAGCTTGGGAGCCCGTTTTCACTGGCAGAGCACTTGGTCCACCATAGGCGCCCCGACATGAGTGAGGTTGAGCTGGCCACACCCACCCTGGCCACGGCCTCCACCCCCAAGGTCAAACACAACCCTGATGTGGCCCTCAATGAAATCGAGTTTGACACCTCTGTTTTAGAGGATCTTTGGACAAGTAACTCATTCTCCTTCCCTATAGTCTAGCAATGAGGAAGCAGGTAATGCCAAAGGAAAGGGCCTCTGGTGGCTCAACAGATTAAGACAGTCTGTTATTAACAGAGCTGCTTGCAATTACTGCAAGTTCAAGTCCCACCAGGCCCAAGGTTGACTCAGCCTTCCATCCTTTATAAGGTAGGTAAAATGAGGACCCAGATTGTTGGGGGCAATAAGTTGACTTTGTATATAATATACAAATGGATGAAGACTATAAGCCGCCCTGAGACTTCGGAGAAGGGCGGGATATAAATGCAAATAAAAAAAAAGTGGAATTATTCTTCTTCTTTCACACTGCAGGTTTCAGTGGTAAAAACAGGATCCAGGATTCTTATCAATAGCTCCAGTAACTGGTTTCTAAACCATGCAAAACACATTTAGCATTATTTAAATATTGCTATTGATTATATTTTTGGCTAACATCCCATCCTCTGTCCAGAACCATAAAGCAGCATGCATAGAGTTCTCTTATGTTGTTCTACAAAAACATTTTTGGAAAGTAGGTTAGGTGTTCCAGAAATTTGCCCCATCAACTTGTACTGTTGAAGATAGATTTAAACTAAGATCTATCCAGTCCTAGCCTGACACATTAATCATTATACACATTGGTTGTCAGTCTTTGAACCCATCAATTTCTAATGTTTTATAGCAAATAGTAAAACCTTTGTCAATTACATTGAAAGTTACCGTAACTATACTAAGTATAGTATAGTATTAGTAGTATTAGTATTGTTCATACTAATACTAAATACAAAACCTAATTGGTTAAATTATTTTAATTTATTGAATCTTGAATGACCTTATTTTAAAATAATACACTTTTTCTCTTGGTCATGGTGTTTTTTATTTTTTTGGATGTTTATGTTAATTTTAAATATTTAAATATGTACATGGCTAATCTACATCACATCTTCCAACACAATGGATAGTCACACAACTTCATAAAAAAGTGCCTGAGCACTCAACCTAATGTAGCACAATTGACCCAATCTGTGAAAAGGATAACACTGCTATAATCAAAAACATCTCAGAAACCACCAATAAACTATTACAACTACATGGCATTGGTGTAGCACACAAACCAACTAAAGCCCTCCAAAACATCCAGCCACCCCAGAAGAAAAAAAACAGGAGTCATCTACAACATACACTGTAAGGACTACAACAGCCACTATGCACAATGAACAGGTAGCAGATTAGCAGAGCATATCCATGAACACCAACTAGCAGTCAGAAGATATGATGAAAACGCCTTAATTTTACAACACACGGACAGACTTAACCATAGTTTCAATTGGGAAATGGTGACCATCCTAGACCTAGCCATGTCCAAAACACTAGAGAATTTCCTGAAAGCCTGGCACTCTGACAAACTGGCCATCAATTGGCACACAGACATAAGCAACATTGCCTCCCAACGACCTGTGCGCTCCCACAGAGCGGGCCTCCTCAGGGTGCCATTGACCAAACAATGTAGGTTGGCGGCCCCCAGGGGGAGGGCTTTCTCTGTGGTGGCACCAGCCTTATGGAATGAGTTTCCTCCGGGGTTACGCCAACTCCCCGACCTCCGGGCCTTCAAACGTGAACTGAAGACCTTATTATTTCACCGAGCGGGACTAGCCTAAGACATATTTTAGCGAAATTTTAATGGGTTTTAATCGGTCTTTGACCGTTTTAGTAATTTGGCCAGTAAATATTTGTTTTTAATTGTTTTTAAATATTGTTATTTATTATATTTATATTGTATTGGTGTGGGTATTTTAATTTTGGCTGTAAACCGCCCTGAGTCCTCCGGGAGATGGTGCAGTATAGAAATGTAATTATAAATAAAAATAAATAAATAAACATCTGAATACTAAATACTAAAGAGACAATCAACAAGCCAAAAAGGGAACCAAAGATCAAAACACCTCTCTGCAGATGAGCAGAGATTAACACCAAGATTAATATTAGACTAACAATCAAGAAGCAAATAATGCCCTAATCAGCTAACATTAAACAGCCCAACCAAAGAACCATTAAGACCATTCTCACCATCACTGACAGAGCAAACTACTAGAACAGTGGTGTCAAACTCAAGGCCCGGAGGCTGGATCTGGCTTGCTGGGTGCTTAGATATGGTCTGCGGGGCTGCCATGGAAACAGCAAAGGACTGGCCTATGGTGCTTCTGCCAGTGAAAAGGGAGCTCAGGAGGGCCACAGGCAGCTCTTGCGAGCTCCACTTTTGCTGGCAGAGGGTTGCAGGAGGCCATCACAGTCGAAAACGGAGCTCAGGAGCCTGTTTTCACTGGTAGAGCTCTCGGGCCACCACAGGCATCCCCAACACGAGTGATGTCAAGCTGTCCATGCCCACCCTGCCCACGAGGTCAAACACAACCCTGATGCGGCCCTCAATGAAATCAGGTTTGACACCCCTGTACCAGTGGTGAAATTCAGTTTGTTTTACTACTGGTTCTGTGGGCATGGCTTGGTGGGCGTGGCAGGGGAAGTATACTACAAAATCTCCATTCCCAACCCATTCCAGGGGAAGGATATTGCAAAATCTCCATTCCTAGCCCGCTCCTGAGGGAAGGAGATTGCAAAATCTCCATTCCCACTGCACTCTGGGGCCAGCCAGAGGTGGTATTTGCCCGTTCTCCGAAGTACTCAAAATTTCCGCTACCGGTTCTCCAGAACCTGTCAGAACCTGCTGAATTTCATCCCTGCCCTGTACTAGAATATAAAATGAGAGCACATCCCACTCCCTGCTAGCATTGATGATGTTGCTTAGTTTGGATGATGAATTATCTTCAGGAAAACAACCAGGCTCAGTGAGCACTCATTTCAACCCTGAGCTACAAATATTCTCCTCTGTCAAAAACAATTCTGAAAAAGGAAGACCTTCTGCCTCTATCTTTCAATAAATTCAGTGGCCAGAATCTTGTGTGATACTGGAGAGGGTGGAGGAGGATATTACTAACCATTCTTAGAACAATTCATATTCCTCTATTAGCTAAAGAACAAGTAGGAAGACTGTAAAACTATTCCCTCAGCGTGGTATTTCCATCAGTGGTTCTCCCAGGTGATTCTTACTACAGCTTTTACTGAATTTGGGGTTGAGTTCCAGATGTCTCCTTTTTTAAAATAATTCTTTAGCTTTCTGCCTTTGAGTTGCAGTCAGCCAGACTCTGCTTGAGATGCCTTTGGTGCAAGTACTGCCTGGGGTATTACTTTATGACTTCCTTTTTTGATGTGCCATCTCATTGCATGTCCTATCAAAATCAAACAAACAAATGCATCTCGAAGAGGGGTCTCGGTGTCATGTTTGGAAAATCAGAGCGATAGGAACAGTCACCGATGTAGAACTCCACTCGTGGTACCACACTAATCAGAGCATGGTCCCAGAGGACTCTGTTCATTTCTTCTCTTCTCAGTTCAGAAGGGAATAAAATGCTCACCTGCTGCTTATGCTCATCAGTGCCTTCCTGTCAGACAGCAGGGGGAAAAGAGGAAGTGAAGGAAGGAGACAGAATGTCAAAGTAAGATTCTGTTAATGCATAATCAGAGGCAAAATCCAGGTAGGGGTTTTGGTAAGATCTGATTAAATCAGAATCTGTATTTATTAATATTCACCACCACCAATAATTGTACTTCAGAAAATGAACAGTGTCTGGAGGAAAGTTTCTTGGGTCTAGAAACATCTGTGAAATAACTTATCTGCAACAAATAATGGTTAAATACTTTTATAAATCAATCAATTTATTGATGGTCCAAGACCAAACATAACTAAAGATCAGCATACAGTACCATAGTTATAAAAGACAATTTAAAAAATTGCAAGAAAATCTTAAAGTATTTAGCAGGTGGAAGGTAATACTATTGAGAAGGAACCAGGTGGTATCATATACAAATATGTATATACCACAGATGCATGCATTTGTGTGTGTCCTTTATTGCTTGATCAAGATGAAAGATGAGCGAGGAAGTATAAACTCTGACACTGGAGATCAATATTTCCTTTCTTGCTTCTTCATTATCCACCTAGAAATCCCCGCAAAGGGGTATAATAGAGTAGGACAAACCTAGAGATTCACTGGATCTTGAGCTCTTCCAGATTCTGAATAAACTTAAATAAACTTTGCTTCAGTGCATTCCAGATTTTGGATCTGCCAAAGCCTTGTGTTTTCAAACCAGTCTTTCAAAAGACTACTTAGTAATGGTTAGTAGATTTTAAATTTATGCCATAGATTAAGTATTAATTGCCTCTGGGAATTAACTCCATTGAAGATAGGGAAAAATCTGGCTTGGAGGCCACATATGGCTCACCAGTATCTCTCTATGGCTTCCTGAGTTGGTCCTTTCTTGCATTGTTTGGAGCTTGGAAGACAATTTAAGAAATAAATTTGGATCTTAAAACTTTTAGAATTCAAGAGATTCATTTCACCCTTTAACATTTCCATTCTCTATCTCAAAACAGGTCCAGGCTCCACCTGTTTTGGATGGTGACCCTTGACATGCTATGTTAAATTCATGCAGCTCTTCATCCAATGAATGAATGCTTTGGAGCTTAGTCTTAGACGTTGCCGCATCCATGTAAGAAACTGTGAAAGAACACGTAAATGTCTCAGTTCTTCAAGGTCACTTGGGCATAGCTCATTGCATCGATCTGCATACTATGTACAAGCCATGATTATATAAGCACGATGTCATCCCTGTGCCACAAACTCAGGAAGAATCATTTACAATTAACCAACCATGTGAAATGCTGACAAAGATAAATGGCTAAACCTATCTATAGAGGAGATTGAGCTGCTACGGAAATACAAAAACTCACTTATGCATTTGTTTCATCCCTTTCTTTTGAGGCTGAATACTTCCCAAATTAAGGATAAACTAGATAGATGAAACAATTAGCTGATTATTCTCAATTCCTGCAATTATGAGTTGCAAAAATATTCTAATTGGAAATATGCAAAAAAGACTTATTCTGGCCCAGCTCAAGACATTGTTTTCTGTAGTAGAGCAGCAAATATCTTTCTCACCTCCAATGAAAATATGCATAACTCATCTAATTTTAGTCTTTGAGGCAGGGGTGAAATTCACATTTTTTTCCTACCAGTTCCATGGGCATGGCTTGGTGGGTATGGCAGGGGAAGGATACTGCAATATCCCCATTCCCACCCCTTCCAGGGGAAGGATACTGCAAAATCCCCATTCCCATCCCATTCTGGAGCCAGCCAGAGGTGTATTTGCCAGTTCTCTGAACTACTCAAAATTTCCACTACCAGTTCTCCAAAACCTGTCAGAACCTGCTGGATTTCACCCCTGCTTTGAAGGATATAATCCCATAATCCCATTTACTTCCTGAGCCATCAAAGTATGAGTAGAAAAATTAAAATAGGTCACCAAAGAACAGTTGTCTCAACCTTTATTATGGTAGGACTCAGTCCAAGAATCCCGACTCTCTTTCAATCAGGTGATCATAGAGGACCACATACTTTTGATTGATCACTTCATCTGGTCTTCTGAAGTGTATGCAGATATTCTATAACACATCCATGCTGGTTGAGTTTGACATTTAAAAATGGATAACAGCCAATGGATCTTTTTGTAATTAATTTTTCATTAAAGAATTGGACGAAAACTCAACTCAATCTAGTGCTGCTCAATTTTATATTCCAGTATGGTGTCCATTGCAGGAAAAACTGTTTAGGTCAATTATCAAAAGCATCCACAGGAGGAGATCTAATATTTATGGTTTCTGCTTTTTTTTTTAAAGCAAGAAATAAATTTCAGCATTTGAATGGCAGGAACTGGCAGAGACCTCACATAGCCATGAGTTTTTAGAAACAAAAGCATAATGGTTACTGCTGGCAAACCAACATTCCAAAACATTCTTCTGGGGTCCATGCAAGAACACCATAAGGATAATTATTATAGCTCTGGAATGAATCTGTCATTGGCGTAAGCATGGGGCTATGGCAGCTATCCATGGCTCCAATACATTGGGGAAATGCCATCCCACAAAAAATACCATAAACTGCAAAGAGAGATGAGAGATGATGAGAGGAGAGAGAGAGAGAGGGAGAGAGAGAGGGGGAGGGAGGGAGAGAGAGAGAGGGAGGGGGAGAGAGAGAGAGAGGGGGAGGGAGGGAGAGAGAGAGAGGGAGGGGGAGAGAGGAAGAGATAGAGACAGAGGGAGTGGGGGAGAGAGGGAGGGAAGGAGAGGGAGAGAGAGAGAGAGAGGTGTTTTATTCTAGCACGCTAATCTTTGATATATAACAAATCAGCAGAGAACTAAATGCAATCAACAATATATTACATTGATTGAAAGTGCTGAGAACATAATATCGAAAGATTGCTGTATATTGTGATTTTATGATACAGCACAGATTGCCTGTACAAACACAGAAAGGTTAATGTAATTGCTTTGCAGCTTCACCTTCAGTGATGAAGGCAACCATAGCTTTGCTCTACACATGCATCACTGAAAACTACGACACGTGTAACCTTTGCCCATTCCAACTGCTCATTAACAGAGAAGATGCACACAGATTTTTTTTTTTTACATAGAAGTAATCACATCATGTACAGCTTCTTTCAAATTGTCGACGAACGGTGACAGTACCAGAAACTTCTAAAAGATAGATATTATCTTACAAGATCATATGCATTTATGCAGAAATAATTAGGAGTGACATCTTTCTAAACCTTAATGTTTAGAGTAGGTAGTGATTTTCAGTGTTTTCTTAGGAAGTTAAATGAGTCTAACTTTATATATTATTTATTGAAGTAATTAATTTAATCAATGAAATCATGAATTTTAAACAATCTGCGTTTATTGACAGATATTTTATTTTCTATCCATTGTGTCCTCTTTCACTTTCTTCATTGTTTTTCTTCATTGTTGTACCTTGATGAATGTATCTTTTCTTTTATGTACACTGAGAGCATATGCACCGAGACAAATTCCTTGTGTGCCCAATCACACTTGGCCAATAAAAATTCTATTCTATTCTATTCTTTTTACATAGTCATTCATTTTGTTCCTTCGATGTTTTAAAATGGCTACAAAATAAAAAGAAATGAAAATATAAGAGGCAGAAAGAAGATCTTTATCCTTTCACAGAACATGCATCGGTAACGACCATCTTGAAATGCCTATCAGTAGCTAATGTAATGTCAGCAGATGTCTGGAAAGATGTCTGGAAAGCTAACCAGGATCAGGCCTGGTGAGAATTTTAATGGAAGACTAATGAGGAATCTCTGGACTAATGTAGGCTAGATGGGGAAGTCAACAACACCCTTCAAAAAGGCAAAAGCCAGTCACATTGATAGACTTACCTTTCATAGCTGCAGGTCTATGTAATTACCAGGAATCAAAGTTGACTCAATTTTTTCCCCCTGACTTTAAATAACCATAGTACCATGCTTGGAAACTATGAGGAAGATATTACTAAACTCAGAAACCTCAATGGGATATCTTTTCTTTATCTTTGTGATTATCCTCGGAACACATTAAATTTGCTGACTAGCAGGAGCTCCATAACAAACCAGACTTGGTTAACAATTCCAGCAACAGTCGATCACTGGAAAAACCCAAGAGACTGCATATTTTTTAGCAGAAGTCTGGGAAAAACAACCATCAAAAGCCATTGCTACTTATTGCTTGACTGATGTAGCCTTGCACATTGCAACCGAGTAGTGATGCAGAACAGGTGGGATTGCAATGACATAATTATGTGAATAATTATAAATAATAATGTGGTGGCTCAGTGGCTAAGATGTTGAGCTTGTCAACAGTTCAGCGGTTCGACTCCTTAGTGCCGTGTAATGGGGTGAGCTCCCATTACTTGTCCCAGCTTCTGCCAACCTAGCAATTCGAAAGCATGTAAAAAATGCAAGTAGAAAAATAGGGACCGCCTTTGGTGAGAAAGTAACAGTGTTCTGTGCACCTTTGGCATTTAGTTATGCCAGCCACATGACCATGGAGATGTCTTCAGACAGTGCTGGCTCTTCGGCTTTGAAACAGAGATGAGCACTGCCCCCTAGAGTCAGGAATGACTAGCACATATGTGTGAGGGGAACCTTTACCTTTTTAATTATGTGAATATAGTGATTCTGAAATTTTTTAGCCGTTTGTCATCATCTCAAATATCAGTGACCAACACTGACCCCCAGGTTGTGGATGATTAGTAATGTTTCTTTTTCCCCCCCAAGTTTTTATTGACTTTTTAGTCCCCCCCCACTACACACATGCACAATTCATGAACAGAGTATTGCCATATCATATCTCATACAATTCAATATATTCAAATATATTTTACTTAGTTACGATTTTTGCCAAAATATTCTTTTTTCATAGTTTTTTTATTCATTTCCTAATATTTCCTTGCTCATTTTATTAAATCACATCTTTCGCCCTCAAGTTCTAATTTCTCCATTTTTATTCATATTCATTCTCTTTCATTCTTTTTTTTTCTATTTCAATTTTTATCCTAATATATTCAAATATATTCAGAGTTGTCTTTCCTCCATTTCCTTTTCACAGCAATCCTTTCTTCTCCTTTCACTCCTTTCCCTCCCTCCTTTCTTCATCCCTCCTTTCTCCTCTCCTCTCCTACTCCTTCTCTACTTCCCTTCCCTTTCTCCTCCTCCACCCTACTTCCTCCCTATCTAACCTTCTCTCCTACTGTTATTTCCCCTACCTCTCCTCTTCCCTTTCTTCTTTCTCTCTCCATCCTTCTCCGTTTCCACCTCTCTCCTTCTTCTTATCTCTCTCCATTGCTGTATTTATTTTCAATATTTCTAGTGTCCAGACAACCCCGATTTTCTCATTTATTATACATATTTTTCAAACCTCC
Source organism: Ahaetulla prasina (assembly GCF_028640845.1). Lineage (NCBI taxonomy): Eukaryota > Metazoa > Chordata > Lepidosauria > Squamata > Colubridae > Ahaetulla > Ahaetulla prasina. The sequence continues at coordinate 161,439,305 of NC_080539.1, forward strand.
CCTCCTCTATTTTAAACATTAACATTGTCTTCATCTTATTCCATTTATATCATACAGTCAATTAATGCAACTTTCCACCTCTTATTTTCTTAACATTTCTGTTCACAGTTCAGTACTTATTATTTACTTTCAGTAGTGTACATCATTTACTAATATTTCAATTTTATTCCCTTTTACATCTTAATTTCAATCATTTTCATTTATAAACCATACTATCTTTTAAATCTTTTTAAAAAATTCTTTCCCTCTCTCCTTTTCCCCCCCACTATCAATCCCAATATGATCATTTATATTATCCTCACTGATTTTTTTTTTCAAATATTTTTTGAAAAAATTTGATTTTTTTTTCAGCATTATAGCTCATAATTTCCTCATCCTCTCTTTTTTTATTTTTAAGTCACAGTTCTGCTTGTTTATTCCCATTAATGGATTCTCACACCATCTGAAGCATCTCCCATAATTCCTCCCAATTCTCCATATTTTTGATATGAGGAGAAAAACTTTTTAGATTTGTTTATCTTATATATAGTCCAAATTCAAATTTGTTACTTTGACTTAATCCAAATTCAAGTCCATATAGTATTTCTTTTCTTCTTTGTCTCTGAAAATGTCCAATTCAAATGTACTTTTAAGTTGTTCCAGTTAAAGTCTTTGTCGGTTCCACTTCCCTTTTTTTACAAACTCATGACAGCTGTATAAACAAAGCCACCTCCTGACTTTCCCATGTTGACTAAATGATGCAATACTTTCTTTCCTCCAGCAGATGTCTCTCTCCAATTCACAAATGCTTCAGCAACAAAATGTCACTTGTTAATCCACAAAGTTAATTACTTCCTGTCTTAATCCTTTTGTTAGCAAACAATGTTTTCCTTCAATTTTCTGTCCCTTTTAGTATTTTGGTTTCTTCCAAAGCCAGTTTTAAATTCAGATGGAAAGGTTCCTTTTGGGGGCTTTAATTACAAAGTTCAACTTTACTTTTTGCTTTCTTCTATTTTTGTTTTCACATGCCAATTAGCCACTAGTTTCAAATTGAAGACTTCTTTTAAGCTTTGATAAGTTTTCTTCTTACCTATGAGTTGGCAAATCACTCATCCAGTAACAATACTCCATTCAATCATTGTTCCTGCTCAGATCTCTTTGTGTGGCCACCCCAGCTTGTGACAGCTCTAATGGCTGTCTTCCCGTGCTGTTGAGTCAAAGGCTAATGTCAGCGCTCCAGGGAATTTGCCACTTCCCTGTTCACACCGATCTGTGCCTCTCTTCTTCATTGTCTCTACAAGACAGCTATGGTCCATAAAGGACCCCCAAATGGCTGGGATATTGGCGTTTCCTCCGGAGCCCTGGGGAACCACTGTCCCACAGTGACGTTTGGCATGCCCCTCCTGATTAGTAACATTTCCAACACTTACACTGAAGGGCAGACATAAACCAAGATATAACTTTACTCTGATGCTGACACCAAGCCAATATACTGTTTTTTTAGTGATTAAATGATAACTCTAGGTTGTTGTTTTTTTTTTTGCCTATGTTAAAAGCAATCATTGGTGATGATGGCTTAAATGTCACTATCATCAAATGGGAAGATTTTGCATAAAAACAAATAAGACAGCTTGTGTATGAAATACTGTACCAAGGACAGTTCATTAATCCCCAAGCCTGTCATTCTTAAAATATGGTGCAAAAATGTAAAAGGATAAGGCTATGCTTGGAATTGTGGGGAATATGATTGCTAAGCATAAATGTCTGGCCCCACCTGTGACATGAAAGCTAATACTATGTTGGAACCTAAGCAAGGTTTCTGAGCCATTTCTTCCCAGCTTGTATGCTTCAGAATGCAATCAAGACTTGATTTTGTCATGTGGCTACCCCAGGAAAAAGTCTTTAGGAATATATTCAGACTCCCATCCTTCTGCCACTTGCAGAGAAACACTAAAGTCCATGATTTTTTGCCTGATGGAGCCTTTTGGCACAAACAGTAATGTATGGAATAAACATATGTGTTGTGACTCTGGCCCCTGAGCCTGTCCTCATGGAGAAGGATAACTCTGAGAGTGATGGGGAGGAGCCGACAAGGCCTCCAGGACCCTCCTCTCTGGCCCCAGATTCCAACTGCAGGCCAGGAGGAGGAGATGACAAGGCCTCCCTCTCCCGGACCCTCCTCCTCCCTGGCAATGCCTCAGGTTCCAGCTGCTGAAGATCAATCCTGGATTGACCCGAGGCAGCGACAAAAAGATAAGCATGCGCAGCAAAGGAAGAGGTGTGGCAGGCCCAGAGATTGCTGAGTCAGTGAGCCACACTCCACAGGGGATAAAAGCAGGTGGAGTTGCCATCTGGCCCTTGTGACAGACAAAAAGCTACCAAGTGTGAACTGCAGATTGGTCGTTTGGGAGTTAAAAGGCCTGGACTGTGCAAAGGATTTTTCTGTGAGCTCTTGGCAACAGATTTTAATAACAACAACAACAACAGAGTTGGAAGGGATCTTGGAGATCTTCTAGTCCAACCCACTGCCCAGGCAGGAAACCTTACACCATTTCAGACAAATGGTTATCCAACATTTTCTTAAAAATTTCCAGTGTTGGAGCATTTACAACTTCTGCAGGCAAGTTGTTTCACTGATTAATTGTTCTAACTGTCAGGAAATTTCTCCTTAGTTCTAAGTTGCTTCTTTCCTTGATCAGTTTCCACCCATTGCTTCTTGTTCTCTAGGGAGAACAGCCCGACTCCCTCTTCTTTGTGGCAACCCCTGAGATATTGAAACACTGCTATCATGTCTCCCTTAGTCCTTCTTTTCATTAAACTGGACATACCCAGTTCCTGCAACCGTTCTTCATATGTTTTAGCCTCCAGTCCCCTAATCATCTTTGTTGCTCTTCTCTTTTGGACACGTGGGCTTCTGTCTCTGTAAGAGATAAGGAACTCGGAACTTGGCAGGCCTTTGCACTGTCACTGCCAAGTCTGTCATCCACTACAGAGAGTCAGGTCTGTTGTAAATATAAAGGACTGTGGGACACGCGTCTCTGCGTCTTCTCTGTGAGGTGGGGAGGGGGACAGAACAATATGACTCAAACAAGCCCTGCATAATAGCAATAGCACTTAGACTTATATACCACTTCGTAGTGCTTTACAGCTCCTCTCTAAGCGGTTTACAGAGTCCGCATATGGCCCCCAACAATCTGGGTCCTCATTTTACCCACCTCAGAAGGATGGGAGGCTGAATCAACCTTGAGTTGGTCAGGGTCAAACTTCTGGCAATCAACAGAATTAGCCTACAATGCTGCATTCTAACCACTGCACCACTATGGCTCCTTAATGATGATAATGATATTCCAGCAACTTTATTAACTAGTTCGGAACCTGCTTACTCCTCTGCGTTATCTCCTTACTATGAAAGGGTTTCTTCTGCTGGGCTGGCTGCTTTATTTAGGGAAAAGAACAAATCAGATTAAGTTGTGGGCTGACCGACAGGTAGTGGAGAAAGAAAACACAGAAGCATAGAGGAATGCATTACTTTGCAGAAGACATCAACCCTGATAAATTCACACAAATCTTTTTTTTAAGATTTAGGCTAATTTAGAAGACAGCGTGGCTGAAAGACAGTGTGTGTGTGTAAATCTTAGATTTAATTTATTTACCACAGTTTCCAGTTACAGCTACAGTGTACATTTTGAGAAAACAAAAAACTGGCACTCAAAGGCTGTTTATATCAATTTTCCTCGCTGAACCTAATCAATAATGGATTTAATTTAACAAAGACTCATTCAGAGTTGATATCCTTCTCTCCGTCTGTCCTTGTCCTGATCCCATGTAATTCTTTTTTCTTGAGAATTCTTCTACTATTAAGGATTAGGAAGAAATGGGTGCTGTATCCATGAAAATAACAGAACTATAGAAAACTGAATCTCAGAATCTGAAGTTACTAAAGGGCTACTATATTTTCTTGGAGACCAACGCAAAACCCTCCCTTGTGATTTGACCAAGTGACGATCATGTTTCTTCCACAGAATGTGACTTTCATTTTGTAATAGTGGTGTTTTGGATTCAGCAAAGAGGGTTCACTGAGATGAATCTGCCTTGTTTGTACTCTACATCACCATGGAGTAAAACGCTTCCATGAGGCACTTTGATGTATGAAGACAAAGCAGTCTGCCTCCATAAATTGAGGCTTCTCATTAAGATGGATAGACCACAGTCCGCACACATTTTACTGAGGAATCCATTTTGTATTTTTAATCAGCTGTGGGCACATATCCCCTTTGCTTTGTGAGCTGTGCTGGATGCCACCCGGTTTCCAGGGGTAATTTAAAATGGTGGCTATCGCCTCTTCAGCTCTTGATGATATAGGGCCCAACTACTTGAGGAACAGTCTGTCTCTATGTTTCAGTTTATGGCCTCTGGAACGCTGTCCCCCACCCTGCTCCCAGCCTGTTGATTTTTCATAAATTGCCGAAAACTGGGCTGTTCTTTCAGGCCTTGGATTTGGACAGGTAATGGAGATCCTTTGACCTTTTGGTTTGGGCATTTTTTTTTTAAAAAAAAATCCTGTCGATCTTCCAGTTTGCCCTCTCTTTTGATATATATTTTTGTTTCTAAATTTTATTTTACTTCATTATTAACCATCCAGAATCATAGCGGAATAGGGCAACTTAGAATAAGGCAACTTCATTAAGTTTAATTACGACATTAAATTACACTAAACCAATTAGCTGAGGAATTGTTCGTTTCCCTGAGCTTTTCCAGAACAAGTGCTGCTTTGTGGAGTTCAAAGGCCAAGTAGACAACATGCCTTTCTCAATACTCTATTCCATTCTCTTTTTATCTATTGTTATAGTTTGGTGTTCCATCTCAGTAGACAGTTAGTCATTATTGGTACCCACAGCCTGCTTGGTCCTCAACTGACCATTTATCAAATTTGTATGCCTCAAAATTTTTCACTCCCACTTATTTTCGTTCTTTTAAAAACTCCAAGCCTGCTGATAACTGACACTTGGGCACAGATAGTGCTTGCTGGCTACATAAACCCTGGCATCTGGAAAATGAGTTTTGCTCTAGCTAGTTGTATAGAGATGGGAATGTGAAAATTGCTTTCCTGCTCAGTGTGAACGTAGATTCACCAAGGAGTTGAGCAGAGATGGAAAACTCTCCCGAGCCCTTTTTGCCTCTTCTGTCATTCTGGTGTTAGAAAATGCATGTTGCTAGCAGAGGTCCTCTTGTACCTCATCCAGGACTCACAACTTGCCAACATTCAGCAGCAAACTGACACATTTTTATTTTCTAAAAGGGCCAGACAGAGGAACTCTCTTGCATTCCACCATAAAATGCCAATATGGTAATTTAATTTGTAACCTTCTTTAGACCCATCCAGTGGCATAGTTGGAAAACACTGCTCTCCGGATTTAATGGTCTCATAACAGGCATGAGAAGATATATGACTGATATGTCCCCCTTGGCAATAATCCCTTTTTTTTTAAAGGCAACTGTTAGGTTACTTTTTAGGTTGGACTGAAGCCAGTTAAATTTAGGAGCCTCTGCTAAATAATTTATTGTAGAAAGGCTAGGACTCCATTATGACACATTTCCAGTGACTAGCTTTGCATCAAAACCTAGACCTATTTATGATAAAATCAAAGTCTGCATTTTCACATCACTTTCTGTCATTCAAGTGATGTAATGGATTCCTTGGGCTGGAAGCCCAGTTTCCCCCCTCCCATCTGTTCTTTTGGCAATGAACATATTTAATATTAGATTGTTTTCCTCCAATTTTATGAGAATTAACATTCACAGCAATATATTTCTTAGGTAAATAACAACAACATTTGTAAATAGATTGATGCTCAGCCAGCTGCCCTTGATGTTATATAGGAAGGAGGGAAGAAGAATGGGAAAAAGGGAGGGAGGGAGGAAGGAGGAAGGAAGAAAGGAAGGAATGAAAGAAGGAAGGAGGGAGGGAGGGAGGGAGGGAGGGAGGGAGGAAGGAAGGATCACACCACCTCATGGAACCAATGGCAATTAAATTCCGGTAGAGAGAAATTCCCTGAAGATGGGCTCCAACACGAGTCTCAAAGCTTGGAAGACTAAACCTCTGGTTCCCAGATTGGATCTTGCAGCGATTAAATTATCCATGGTAGTCCTACATAAACAGCAACTCCAAGTTAGTACTGATCAGAAATATGTTCCTATATATTTTTTTCTTCCTAGTTTTCATTCAGGTTAATGAAAGACCATTTGCCTTTGAAATTATTTATATAGAAGAATATGATTTTAAATTAGTACTTGTTTGTGTGTGTGTGTGTGTGCGCGCAGGAGAGAGAGAGAGAAGAGAGAGAGAGAAAGGGAAGGAGGGGGGGAGAGAGAGATGTTTTATTCTAGCACGCTAATCTTTGATGTATAACAAATCAGCAGAGAACTAAATGCAATCAACAATATATTACATTGATTGAAAGTATTGAGAACATAATATTGAAAGATTGCTGTATATTGTGATTTTATGATACAGCACTTTTATGTGATGTAGTGTCGTGGGCAAGGGCTGTTTGTGAATGTCCTTTGTTTGTACTATTATCCTTCCAGCTCTCTGGAGCCTCCTTAGCTTCTTATGCTTCAGTTCACTCTCAGAAGAAAAGATGTCACATTTGGATTTCTACCATGGAGAAAAGTGCTTCTCCAAATGTAAAGTTAGGCATGCTTAACTTGTGTAAAATCTCTAGATTTTGAAATGCCAAGCTAATCATAGGGTTCAGAAACTGGGGGCACTGGGAGAATAAAAGAGGGCTGTATTGCAGTAGACTCACTGAAGATTTGCCTCCAGAAGTTAGATTAGATTAGAATTCTTTATTGGCCAAGTGTGATTGGACATACAAGGAATTTGTCTTTGGTGCATATGCTCTCAGTGTACATAAAAAGAAAAGATACATTCATCAAGAATCATAAGGTATAACACTTAATGATAATCATAGGGTACAAATAAGTAATCAAATCATACTAGGAAACAATCAATATAATTGTAAGGATACAACAACAAAATACAGTCATAGAGTCATAAGTGGGAGGAGATGGGTGATAGGAACGATAAGATTAATAGTAATAGTAATAGTAATGAGTGAATAGTTTGACAGTGTTGAGGAAATTGTTTAGCAGAGTGATGGCGTTCAGGAAAAAATTGTTCTTGTGTCTAGTTGTTCTGGTGTGCGGTCCTATATAGCATCGTTTTGAGGGTAGGAATTGAAACAATTTATGTCCAGGATTTATGTCCAAGTTATGGGTGCTCCATCACTGGAGGTTCTTAAGAAGAGAGTGGACATTTGTCTGGAATGTTATAAGGTCTCTTGCTTAAGCAGGGGGTTTGGACTAGAAGACCGCCAAGGTCTCTTCCAACTCTATTGTTCTGTTATTTTTAAAAATGTGCTGCTTAAAACTGATTTCTGTTACTTTGCTCTGACAAAAATGTGATTGTGAGTACACAGGAGCTTTCTTAGTGTAAGAGAAGGTAATGGCTCTCCAGATGATGATGAGGTACAACCTTCACAAGTCCTCATCAAATTTTAATGTCAAAGAGATGGTGGATGAAAATTTGTTGCAATGTGTTCTTGAGGAGAGGGAACCTTGTATTCAGAATAACAGAGTTGGAAAAGACTTTAGAGGTCTTCAACCCACTGCTCAATCAAGAAACCCTACACTTTTTCACACAAATAGTTGTCCAATCCCTTCTTAAAAATATCCAGTTTTGGAGCACCCACAACTTCTTGAGGAATCTCATCCCACTGGTTAATTGTTCTAACTGTTGGGAAATTTCTCCTTACTTCTAGGTTGCTTCTCTTCTTGATTAGTTTCCATTCATTGCTTCTTGTTCTGTCTCAGGTACTTTGGAGAATAGGTTGACCTCCTTTTCCTTGTGGCAGTCCTCAAATATTGGAACACTGCCATCATGTCATCCCTAGTCCTTCTTTTCATTAAACTAGACATACCCAATTCCTGCAACTGTTCTTCGTAAGTTTTAGTCCTCTAACCATCTTTGTTGCTCTTCTCTGCACTCTGCACTCTTTCTAGAGTCTCAACATCTTTTTTATATCATGTCAAAATTGGATGCAATATTCCAAGGCCTTCTTTAGTTATTGAGAGGGGCCTTCTATGATGTAAGGAAGAACATAATTTATGACTGACCACATAAGTCACTGGGTTACTTTGGGTTACTTTTACAGTTACTTTTAATCAAATCTCCTTATTGGGTTACTATGGGGATGAATGAGGGGAGGTGAAATGTGCATGTACCTTCCATTGTACTATCGGAGAAAAAAATATGACATACATGCAGTAATACATATTTAATTAAATCTATGAAAATGATTCCTATCTGCTTGGAAGCAATGCTTGTACAGCAAGTTTGGTTCATGTATCCAGCTGAGAATTTTAGAACGCAGAAAAAACAAGCAAATATCATTTTTAAGCACTGGAAACTGTTTTCAGATGCATTTTCAACACACTACAATCTCCCTTAATGGTGCTGAAGTATTTACACACTAAAGGGGTCATGATAGAAGCTCCTTCTCAGATAGCAACAATTCTTTAATTTTCATTTAATACTTTTTATTGAAAACCACAGGGATATAAACTGAAATACTGTTCTCTCCAGGATTGGAGCCCTGGAGCCTCCATAAGGGCATGGCTTAAGATACAGGCTCTACCTTTGTAGTTGAGCTCTGAAAGCTCAAATAAGAAAGATACATACATATTATTAACTGACCCACAATACCCTGCGTGGTTCATATTTGAAGGTGGACTTGAACCTGAGTTTTCCCAGTTCAACGTCACAACCATTTATCGTTTTTCTCAGTCATGTTATGTCAAAATACTAACTAGAGAAAGAACTTCAACATTCCAAGAGGATGCTGAGTATTTAGCATGCCAGAAAAGCTAGCCTGTTAAGGTTTTTTGGACAAGGGTTATACAGTATATGAAAAATTTATGAGTGGTATTCTCTTCCTTGTTTGAGGTTTCAGACTGTATCAGGCGGAATAGCTGTTTGAAGGGCACATTTGATATGATAAAAGTAAATTTGATAAATGTTCATTTGAGAATTAAACTGTTTTAATGAAAATTGGAGTTGTTCACGTCAGTTGTATTATAAGCAAATGAGTGAGCAAATCAACCAATCAACAAGATAGGCAAGATCACATCATGTATTTTGCTATGAGCCCCACATTTATTCCAGCCCTGCATAATACAACATTAGGGTATATTTATTTGTTATATTTTTAGGTTGCAGTCTTACAAGGAAAACATACATTCAGAATCAGTGTAAAATTAGGTTAATAAAAGTTAAAAGAGTTGATTAAAACTTAGCCACCCTTCAAAATCTCCTCTGAAAGGTGGGAGCGAGGTTTTTAAAATTCTTAAGAAGGAGATCACTCTCCAAAGTTAATAGGGAAGGAAATCAGAGACCAGGGATTGCTGAAGCAAAAGGATGCCCTCCAATCATTACCCCAAAGCCCCTGGGATCTGTTCTCTCCATTTTTCTGACGATGTCAACAAATAAATGCAGGGTCCTATAAACAGAGGCTACACAACTTCTGAGAACACAAGGGTCAATGCTGGCTTAATGAGGCAAGTTAAACAATGCCCTCTCCAAAACAGTCCATTAGTTCATGTTATCAAATATATTCCATTGGGGTGTTTTTGGGGGGGTGATTTTTTTTTTAAAACAATCGTTGTTGTTGAGCATGTGTTGATGGGGATGTATCGGGAATAGCTAAATTTCTATCTCATAGACCTGCAGCTTTCTCCTTCATCAGTAGAGGTCTCCAGGATACCAAGACTCTTCCCCCACCACCCCCTTATATCACTGTAGTTCCAATACTGAGAGAACAAAAGATTTCTTCCTTTCTTTTTCTTTTTTATTTGGAAAGAGAAAAGAAGTCATGATAGAGATATTTAACCAGAATACGTGGGGTCTTGCTTCTTCTCCTTCTCCTTCTCCTTCTCCTTCTCCTTCTCCTTCTCCTTCTCCTTCTCCTTCTCCTTCTCCTTCTCCTTCTCCTTCTCCTTCTACAAAGGACTGAGGTTTTAAAGGATGCCTTAAGCTTTGAATATACTGGTTTTAGAGCTTAGTCCTCCACAAACATTTGATAGGGGACAGAATGTTTGAATGGGTGATATACAGGGTATAGCTATATATTTCACTCCGTAGCCTCCTCCCCCCACCACCTCAAAATTCAAAATGAAAAAGAAATGAGGGCTGCTGACCATAGTCTTGCATTTTTGATATAAACTGGATTCATATTACCTCAATCCGAATCTTTGGGGCTCTAAATGAAATAATCAGCCATTCGATTTTTGCCCAGAAATATGGAAAAATTATCATACTCGATTTCTGTAATTCCAGCTGATTCTTTTTTAAAAAACAACAACAACAACAACATTTGCCTATAGGTCTTATTCTGGGATTTTTCTTCGGTTATATGCATTTTTGCAAATAAATTTGTCTAATAATTATGTGTGGAATGTTTTTTTTCTTTTTTTTCTTTTTTTGCTGATAACGTTTATGATACAATATATTTCTGCAAACTGTTTTCCCTTACGTCGGTATTTTCAGTACCCATCTTTTGGTCAGTGAACCGTGTCCCACAATTTGGAGAAAGGCAAATTGGAGAGGACAGCTGCACTTTTCTGTTTGTGCAAGTGCAAAATTTAAATGCAACCGCAACAGATTTCTCTCACATCCCTAATTAGGCCTGAGCCACAGAGGCTTGGATTCTACTGCTTAATCGGCAACAAACTAAGTAACCATGCTGGTAACTATTTCTCCATGTCAATTTTCATCTTCTAGATAGAACTGTTAATACCTCGACTCAAAGGTCGATATGAAGATGAATAAGCGCACTAGAAATTCAATATAACTGGTTGCGCTTAATTATAATAATGTCTTGCTTCGAAACTACAAGGTGTCTAGCACAGGTTATTTCTCTCTTCTCCTCTCTCTCTCTCCCTGCCTCTCATTCCCTATCTTGGTATTCTGCAATGCACAGTGGGTTTTTTTGATTTCTCGGAGCCTCAAGCTGTTTTTTGTAACAAATAATGCTAAATTGTAGTAATCACTTAGTGGTCTGAAGGGAAGAAAATTATGTTAAGGGCCTGCTTGGTGCAAAAAGTCTTTTTGGATGTTCATTAAAGGAGCTGTCATTTTCAAGAGCAGCATGTTTTAATTCCAGCACTTAGTACATACCCTGTTTGATTTTAAGATTGTCAGAGAAAGCTGCTGGGGAAGCTTCCATTGGTCCAGGCCTCTAGGTAATCAGTCCATTTCCCTTGTATTTCCCCCCTTGTAAAGCCCAGAGCTCTAGTCCTCAGAAGGGTGACACCAGCATAAAACCACCATGTTATAATCGGTCTTCTGCTAGTGCTTTGAGACTATCAAACTGTGACTGATACATTTGGGCAGCTTAAAGAATATCTGCCAATAATCAGTCTGCCACAGCTTATAACATGAAACATCCTGGCAGGTGAAAGGAACCTGAATGGCTGTTGATGTTTTTCTATTTGATTTCCATTAGACACAAAAACCAGAGCCAGCCTCCATGCATGTCCAACCTTGATTTCTATCAGAAGCTGAAGAGAATGGGGGGAGGGGGGGCAGAAGGCGGATGTGGCAGTCCCACTTCTCACCTCCTGCTCAGAATTCTTTAATCTGCTTTGATAGTCTTAGACTGGTTTTCTTCCTAAAGTGGAATATGTCCACACTAGCTTTTTTTACAATGTCACCCAACCATCACATACTGCATTAGTGATCTATACCCTAAAATACCGGTAGTTGGTAATGCTATGAATTACTAGTGGGAAAGCTGTCTTACAGGAATTCAGTCATGGGAAGAGAGGGTTTATTAAACTTGTTCAAAGCAGGATATGCTGTGAAGGTTCCAAGGGATGCCCTAATTAAATTATGAGTCTCGAGCCAAGTTTCAAAAAGAATCCAATGAGTTATTAGGAGTGACATGCCAGGCATCTACTCCATTGAGGTTTGCTCTGCCAGATGTAACTTTGACCCTGTTCCTCCTCTCCTTTCAGTCTGTGTCATAAATCATATTCTCCAATGAGACACTCCCGTGGGCTGTAGAGGCACACCTCACACCCCTGCTTTGGAATAGAGTCGAATAGAATTTTTATTGGCCAAATTTGATTGGACACACAAGGAATTTGTCTTGGTGCATATGCTCTCAGTGTACATAAAAAAAAAGATACCTTCATCAAGAATCATAAGGTACAACACTTAATGATAGTCATAGGGTACAAATAAGCAATCAGGAAACAATCAATATCGATATAAATCATAAGAATACAAGCCACAAAGTTACAGTCATGCAGTCATAAGTGGAAGGAGATGGGTGAAGGGAACGATGAGAAGATTAATAGTAGTACAGATTTAGTAAATAGTTTGACAGTGTTGAGGGAATTTGGTAATCTGAGATTCACCGTTGGAAGAAGGTATGCATGGAATGTGCTCCCCTCCTTGCTTCTAATGGCAACTCGAGAGCAGACTAGAAATGCTTTTGCGAGTTGACAATATGCCATATCATTTTCAGTTCCTTTCCCAAGGAATAATTATTAATCGAGTGATTATGTGCCATTAAGTCAGTATTGACTCTTAGTGACTACCTAGATAACCTTTTCCTAACCCGCTCCTTCAGCTATTCCATTGGTGCACCCATAGGTATAGTAATTCAATCCATTCCTTCTGGTCATCCTCTTCTCTTTCTTTTCACCTTTCCCTTAATGTGTCCAATCAAGGATAATTGGAATCTGGTCATTAGTGCCAGGAGTAAGAACTCTAGGTTGATTTTTTTCTTTAATGATCCATGTGTTTGTTTTCTTGGCTATCCATAGTATTCTCAGGAGTGTTCTCCAACTTAAGCAATAAATGTTTTTATTGCCCATGTAATCATGATAGATCAGATCTAAGTGGTGCAAATTGATACGTTGCTCCTCACCTCTCTTTATTTTTTGCTTTTTGCTCCAGTTTTGGTTAGCCTAGTAAAGGGTACATCTAAAGCAGGGCTCTGCAAGCTGAAACACTCAAAGAGCCATTTGGACCCATTTCCCACAGGAAAAAAACATTGGGAAAACCTGGATAGGCGTGGCCAACTCCACATCACCCACTCGGCCACATGACCCCCCTAGCCACGCCTACCCAGCTGGTCATTAGGGCAGAGAACTGGTTGTTAAAAACCACCAGGAACCACAAAACCCTTCCCCCTCTCTCTCTCTCCTGTCTGTATCTCTCTCCCCCCTTCCCCTCTCTCTCCCTCTCTCTGTAAGGCCAGGCAAAGAGTGCTGGGGAGGGAAGGGTGAGGAGTGGTGTGATGGGACAAGGAGCCACAGCAGAGGGCTCAAAGAGCTGCATGGGCCTCTGGAGCCATGGGTTGCTGACACCGGATCTAGAGCATAGTAGGATTCAAAGAGCATATAACAGAAGGATACTTATAAAAAGTAGAACAAAGATAGTAGGCATTATACTGTAAGAATAAAAATATTACATCATGAGCATGTCATTTGGAGAAGTTTAAAGGGAATGGTTTAAAGTTGGCCCAACCAAGTGGTCAATCCAATTCCTCTCAAGATCTGTTTCATCCATAGTCACTCTCCAGAAATATTCAACAAAAGACCCCCCCCAAAAGCAAAAATTAAATGGACCTAGTCGAGTTTTTAGGGCCTGCTCCAACACAGGTAGAAGCCCTAAATGCCAGATCCATTCATCACTGGAGCACGGATGAGTTCTGCGATTACCTCATCTTTTCAGGGATCACTTGTCTTAGTGCAGTGTTTCTCAACCTTGGCCATTTTGAAAGGTGTCGATTTCAATTCCCAGTATTAGTTGGCTGGGGAATTCTGGGAGTAGAAGTCTGCACTTCTTAAAATGCAGACTTCTTAAAATGGCCAAGGTTGAGAGAAATGCAAACTACATTCTTCACAGTTGGGTTTTTTTCAGATGAAATCTCGATCTAAGCTAAAGAGAAAGAAGCAGAATTAAAGTGGGGAATGCACAATCAATTAGATCAAAGTGTACAGCTTTAAAATACTCCTCTTAAACAAATACTATTCTGATTTTCGCAATTCAGCAGTACTATGCTTCTCTGAAACCTGGTTAAATGAATCAATTGAAGATAGCAGCCTGAACATTCCAGGGTTTCAGATTGAACGATCAGACTATAGAAACATCTGGTAAAAAGAAAGGAGGAGGCTTATGCCTATATATTAACAACAACTGGTGTCAAGATTTAAAAGTAATTTACAAATTCTGTGACAACAATTTAGAGACTTTAATTATCAACTGCAAACCATACTATTCCCCTCGTGAATTTTCCTCATTTCTTCTAATTGCTGTTTATGTCCCACCACAAGCCTGTGTAAACAAGGCATTTCGAACTCTAGGAGTTAGGAGAAACCCTTCCATACTTCCACCTCTCACAATACTTGACAACACAGTATCAACAGTAGAAACCTTCAAATTTCTAGGTTCTATCATATCGCAAGATCTCAAATGGACAGCTAATATCAAAAACATCATTAAAAAAGGACAACAAAGAATGTTCTTTCTGCGCCAACTCAGTAAGCTCAAACTGCCCAAGGAGCTGCTGATTCAGTTCTACAGAGGAATTATTGAGTCTGTCATTTGCACCTCTATAACTGTTTGGTTTGGTTCTGCAACCCAACAAGAAAGACACAGACTTCAGAGGATAATTAGAACTGCAGAAAAAATAATTGCTACCAACCTGCCTTCCATTGAGGACCTGTATACTGCACAAATCAAGAAGAGGGCCGTGAAAATATTTACAGATCCCTCACATCCAGGACATAAACTGTTTCAACTCCTACCCTCAAAACGACGCTATAGAGCACTGCACACCAGAACAACTAGACACAAGAACAGTTTTTTCTCGAAGGCCATCACTCTGCTAAACAAATAATTCCCTCAACACTGTCAAACTATTTACTAAATCTGCACTACTATTAATCTTCTCAGCGTTCCCATCACCAATCTCTTTCCACTTATGACTGTATGACTGTAACTTGGTTGCTGGCAATCCTTATGATTTATATTGATATATTGACCATCATTTGTGTTGTAAATGTTGTACCTTGATGAACGTATCTTTTCTTTTATGTACACTGAGAGCATATGCACCAAGACAAATTCCTTGTGTGTCCAATCACACTTGGCCAATAAAAAATTCTATTCTGTTCTATTCTAAAATGCCAAAAGAATTCCTTAGATGACAAGTTCATTTCATATTTCTTTGATGTGAAGCACTGTAACTTAGATTTGTTTGGCTACACTATTATTAGCTAGCCTTTAATAATAGCTACTCTTCAATAAGTTGTTTTATTTAAGACTCTCTCTCTGGCAGCTTTCAATAAGAAATCGTAACTTGTGGATTTCAGGGATAGTATCTTGCTAAGCCTTAGGATATGTTGCCTTATTGGAAGAATCAAGGAATTGGACGTCTTAATGACTTTTTGTGATCAATATAAATAATTTCTAAAAAGTAGTTACTTTTGCTGTGAATAAGCAGGAGGGATGGGAGGGAGACTAGAAAAGCAGATATAGAATTTCTACTCATTTCTATACATATTGACACTTCAAAAGGAAAGGTGCATTACTACATTTGAAAGGACTTTATTACTAAATGAATGTATTTTCATGCTACTATACAGTAATACAAATATTATATATCTATGTGGTTTACTTCTCTTTCATGTTAGGATTTAGAGCTATTTGATAAGTAAATGATCACAATAATATATATTTGTATTTTTTTAAAAAAAATAACAAACTGTTAAAAATATTTCACTTTATTTATAAATCCAATCTTGCAGGAAATTTGGTATGCATCAAAATGCACTTCCAAGCACATGCTGTTTGCTGCATTGCATTGATTCTAATGTGCATATTTAGATGCAAATCTGAGCATGCATTTAATGAAAAAGGATTGAAGGTGCCAGCAGAGCACCTGCATAGAGTGGTTTATTTTCTGGTTTACTCTACAGTAACATAAGTCTCAGTTCTTCAAGATGACCAGTCTGATTCTTTGCACTTTGAGAAATTTCCAGTTGCAGCTGGGTTGCTTGTCCACACCACTTTCTGCTGCCATTCTGTAATGTTGAGGGGGCAAAAGTGAAAATGATCATTACTTGAGCTTGCACAATCAGTTCTCAGAGAGAGCATGCTGGATTTGCTAAGGAACCTATCATATGGTTTTAATGGAAACAGATCAAATCTGGTTATAATGTTCTCCGTAGGGTTAGATAACTAGAATAGCAACTTACATTAGTAGCGACTAACAACTAAGTTCACATATTTCTATGGGGCCACTTCAAATGCATGAAAGAATGCAAAATAAAATATGTTTTGTTTTGTTAGTTGTTCTATGATCAATGCTGGCTATTATTACTATCTATGATAGTTCTGAACTTTATTGTAGGGACTTTAAGAAGACATATGACATGCTGTTGCTTTCAGTATCTGAGCAGTGGTGGGTTACTATCGGTTCGCCCCGGATTGGGTGAACTGGTAGCGGTGGCAAGAGGCTCTGCCCACCCTTCTGGATGTCTCTGTGCATGCGCAGAAGCTTCTGCATCATGCAAGCGCATGCATGCCCATGAGCAAACCAGCAGCAACGGGATTTGAATCCAACTACTGTATCTGAGCACCCTAGTGAAAATGTTTAGCCCTGGACGATCTTATCCTTTTAGTGAACTTCATATGCTGAGTGGATATTTCACTCTGGATCTATTCAGCCTAAAGTAAAGGATGTCCCTTGATTTACTCATATTTCTTCGTAACAGTAACATCTACTGATGGCTTCCATGTATGACATGATAATCATCTGAAACTTTCTAGAGACAAATATCTGTTATCAGATATGACATCAAATAATTCCCATCTGACGGAGTCTTTATCTTTTGAACAGTAAATCACTGAGTAATGAGATATTAGATGGTAGGTGTTATGTATTTGAATTATTGGAGGGAAATTTGGGTGGGAAAAAGCACGTTTCTGATTGGCTGATGCCTCAGCCAAAATACTATATAAGGAGGACTGTTTGCTAGTTGCTTTTGCTGGGTTCTCACAATAAACTTAAGAGCTGTTGTCACCAATGACCGTCTCCTGCCTCCTCATTGCCCGAACTTAACAGTAGGGTACATCAGTGGAGATTTGCCATAACCTATAAGTTAGAACAGAACAGAACAGAGCAGTACAGTACAGTACAGTACAGAACAGAACAGAACAGAACAGAACAGAACAGATTAGAATTCTTTATTGGCCAAATGTGATTGGACACACAAGGAATTTGTCTCCAGTGCATCAGCTCACAGTGTACATATAAACAGCAAGTAATGGGTCATAGGTCATAAATCATAGTTACAATCATTAGTCTTAAGTTACAAATAACAACGGATAAACCATAAGAAACTAATAGGAGAAAATAGTAGGAAAGATGAGAAGATGAGAAAAGACGAGATACATCGTCATTACCAAGTCAAGTGCCACTTTCAGGTTGCATAGAACACTTGATGTGATTCCCACCCACCCACCCCGGCCCAGTTTTTGGAAAGATGTGGGGATGAACCAAACTGATGAAGCCCATTTATAAAATTATAGTGGATTTTTCAAGACAAGGAATTGCACTTCTCTCCTTATTTTCCCCTCATCCCCCTTAATTTAATAGCCTAATGCAGAGGGAGTAAATATAGCCTGTTTTAACTTTTGGGAAATTAGAGATGCTTTATCTAGTGAATTCATATGCCCCCTTGCTTGAAATTTAGAAATACAGTAATAGACACGGAAACTAGCCAGCAAAGAACAAGACAATGGTAAATGTCATTGTCAGGTACATAAAAGCTCTATTTCAGAGAGAGGGGGGGAGAGGGAGGGAGGGAGGAGGGAGAGGGAGGGAGAGAGAGAGGGAGAGGGAGGGAGTGAGAGGGGGGAGTGGGAGAGGGAGGGAGGGAGAGAGAGAGAGGGAGGAAGAGGGAGGAAGGGAGAGACTGAATGAAGGAAAGAAGGTAATATTTTCATTAGAGCAAACATTACTCCAGAATGTTGATAGTTTTTAAATTTACAATATATGCAAAGGTTTGAGCAGATTGCTCCACTCTCACATTTCTAAAATAGAACCTAGAGTCAGAGGTATAATCAATAGCCATATCTTTTTAAAACAAAGATATGGCTATAGATTATACCTCTGACTCTAGGTGGACTAAGAACCCTGATAGCTTGACACTTTTCCATAAGCTTATCAGTGTAGTGCATAAAGACCCAGCAAGCGTACTTATGTGCTGACATTACCACTGCTTTTTACAAATTTCTACCTTTCTGCCGTATTCGGCTAAGCGAAACTGATAAAGATCTCTGCTGCCTTTAATTTTCAAAGCTCAAAACCAGGAAATCAGCTCACATGCTAATAGTTAGAATTCAGGATGTTTATTTGTTTTCTCTCTCTTCATTAATGGAGCATTCTAAAACCTAGTCTTTACAGCAGCGGTGGGTTTCAATTTTTTTTACTACCGGTTCTGTGGGTGTGGCTTGGTGGGCGTGGCATGGCTTGGTAGGTGTGGCTTGGTGGGAGTGGCAGGGGAAAGATACTGTAAAATCTCCATTCCCACCCCACTCCAGGGGAAGGTTGCTGCAAAATCCCTATTTCCTCCTGATTAGCTGGGACTTGGGAGGCAGAGAATAGATGGGGGCAGGGCCAGTCAGAATTTTTACTACCGGTTCTCCAGAACTGGTCAGAACCTGCTGAAATCCACCTCTGCTTTACAGGGTTGAGCATGGTAGTGGGCATTCACACGATTCATAAGTTTGACATGTTAGTTTCATTAGTACATGTATGTTCTCTTTAACAATGTGGCAAAGTCAGAGGAATTTGAGGGGGGCGGTCATAAAAGCACCCAGCACTGCACCTAGGAGGAGAAAACAAAGGCATCTTGGGGTCATGACGATGGATGGTCCATGGATCTAAGCCCTGCCTGTTTTTAGAGGAATAAAGATAATCCTCGACTTACAACCAAAATTGAGCGCAAACATTATGTTGCGAAGTGTGATAGTTTTTAAATGAATTTTCCCCCATTTTATGATCTTTCTTGCCACAGTCATTAAGCAAATCACTGCATTTGTTAAATTCCCACTCCTGGGGGAGGGATACTGCAAAATCTCCATTCCCACCCCACTCTGGGGCCAGCCAGAGGTGGTATTTGCCGGTTCTCCGAACTACTCAAAATTTCCACAATTGGTTCTCCAGAACCTGTCAGAACCTGCTGGACTTCAACCCTGATCAGGAGTGTGCAACTATGGCCCCTTTAGGACCTGAGGACTTCAACTCCCAGAATTCCTTAGCTAGCCAGACACTCGGATTCCAAAAAGCCCAGCCTTACAAGAAACAGATTTTTAAAGTTTCAAGTTGCCACAAGCTGTTTAAACAATTACATTTTCTATTCTAGCCTGTCACAAAATGGATATGATACATAAATGACTTTCCAAGGCCCTTAATGAAAGGAAGGGTGTATATCGGTAAGAAATAAATAAAAGGAGCCATTTCCCCAAATGAAAATGGGCAATTCAAAATGCATAAGCAGACTCTCTATTGATCCAAGTGCCAACCCCCCCCCAGTGTATGTATGTACATATTGCATTTTGCTATTTACATCGACATCTGTGAAAGTATTTGCATGGATTTTTAAAAAAAAAATAACAATAAAAGAACATGCTTGTCATATGCAAATGTGGCATTTCACAGTAAACAATCTACTCTCTGAACTTCAGATCATGACACCTTGGAAGTCTGAAATGCTGAATGGCTGTATATTCTGAGACAGAATGGTTTTATTGTTCTGGCTTCACAGCGTGGCGGTGTATCAGTATGTCTGATCTCTACATTTTAATTGGAAGTTCCTCGGTTCAATAAAGCTCCCACCAGTTTAATATACAGATTTATAAGAGCATAATTCTGGGATGAACATCTTCTCAAAGCTATTGCATTCTTATACCCATCTAGTTGGGGAAAAGTCACCTGAACTCAATAGGACTGATTTATGAATACATACATACATACATACATACATACATACATACATACATACATACATATATGAAAGATTTAGAAAACAATAAGCACAGGCTATAAACAGCCAAAATAGACCTCCCTCCCTCCCCCCCCCACCGTACGAACACATTTCAATCAAGTGAATGTAGCTTGCTTCCTACATATCCACTCTATAGGGAAATATCAAGATGATGAAGAAATCCATTTTTAATTGAAAAGAGATTTTTAGTCCCATCCAGCTTAGAGTATAAATAACAGAAAAAAGATAATAACACAATAATCACAAAGATAAAGGACACAGGTTTAATTATCAATAGTACTAGATATATACTACTAGAACTGATCTGTCTCTTCATCCCCCCCCATTCAGAGATAGATAGATAGATAGATAGATGGATAGATGATGATTGATAGATGATAGATATAGACAGAGACAGACGTTAGATGTTAGATAGAGATAGATAGAACGATAGATAGATAGATAGAATGATAGATAGAATGATAGATAGAACAATTAATAGATCTATTGATCGATAGATAAATAGATGATACATGATAGATAGATAAATAGATAGATGGATGGATGGATGGATAGATAGATAGATAGATAGATAGATAGATAGATAGATAGATAGATAGATAGATAGATAAATAGAAAGATAGCCAGCCAGCCAGACATTCAATGGGATTATGTTTATCTGGCAAGGAACTTTTACCGTATTCCCCCTATTCATTTCCATTTCCTAGTATCATGGTTTTTAAAAAGAAAATACTTACTAAATATTGATATGGGCATCTGGACTTCAGTGAGACATAGCATGCTTAGATTATTTGTGAAATGATAACTGGGGAAGTGTGACCTGGAATCTTATGTTGTGCTACAGTGTGAAGATGTTCTCAGCAGCCCTAGCCAACATGATTAATGATGAGGAAGCTACAAGCTCTGTTCAGCAACAGCTAAAGCACCAGAGAACTGTCATTACTTTGCTATGCTATGCGATCTGCCATGCCAGACATGCACCAGCTTTCCATTCAGAGTCAGATAACAAGATCCGATTTCTTATAAATAGCCCCTCCTAGTGTATAATGCGATATCCATAACTGATCTCCTAACAAGTCTGTAATCTCTTGCAGAAGAATACTCTGAGTATCAAAGGCCGGGGGGGGGGGGAAATGCTGGATAAATTAAGTAATTTATACGTACCAACTCAACTAATAGAAAAAGGTAATCAGGAACTCCTTGCAAGTTATTGTAATTGTTGCCGAACAATATTAATCAGAACGCTATAAATGGGTTCAGTTTTTGTTTGGCACCAAAGTCAGACTGATGATCCTTTCGCAGGTCGTATTTGTATTGCTTATCCATAAAAATGAAACAGCCTTATACAAATAATCTGCAGGTCCTATTTACCGGCTTTTGTTCAATCAATATTTGGAAAAATAAATTCTTAGGATATACCGTAATCCATATATCCGTATAATTAGTATAATCCATATGTACTTGCATTTAAGTTCTCTTACCTGGAAGGTTTATTCGAAAGCAAGAGGACAAAGGATCATACATAACCTTAGACACATGCAAAAAAGTGGCATGTATAAATAATAATAACGTAGATAGGGAAATCTTGAGCATGCTTTAGAACAGGGCTGTGAAACTCAAGGCCTATGGGCCAGATCTGGCCCATGGGGTGCTTAGATCTGACCCATGGGGCCAGCCTGGAAATAGCAAAGGACTGGCCTGCAGTGCCTCTGCTAGTAAAAACAGGGCACTGTTGTCCCCCGTGCTCCCTTTTTGGCCTGGAAGGCCTCCTGCAGCATTCAGCCAGTGAAAACGGGGCATGGGGGGCACACATGCCTACCCTGTGCCAGTGGTGGGATTCAAAGAATTTAAAACCTGTTCTCTGTCCTAATGATTTCTTCCAACAACCTGTTCACCAAACTGCTCAAAAAATTAACGAACGGTTCTCCTGAAGTGGTGCAAACCGACTGAATCCCACCACTGCCCTGTGGCCCATTTTAGCCGGCAGAATGCTGCAGGAGGCCATCCATCCAGAGGTGAAATGCTCCCAGTTCGGACCAGATCAGGCAATCCGGAGCGATGAGGGTGGGTAGTTCGGAGAACCGGTAGCAAAAATTCCTGGCCCACCCAATTGCCAATTGCTACTTGGCAGCTTCTTGCTTCTTTCAGCCTCGCTTGCTATTCCAGCCTTGCTTTGGCTGCTGCAATCAATTGCATCAGCTAGCAATTGAATCTGCCTGCCTGCAATCCATCTCATCAGTGAGCAACTCAATCTGCCTGCCTGTTCCCTTGAATTGGGTAAGTAACTGGGGTGTTTTTTTTTTGGGAGGGGGAGCTTCCAAAAAATAGCTAGTTGGGTTTTTTAAAAGGAGTTTTATTTTTTTTTAGACATAGCAATTTAACGTTAAGGAAGTTTTAAATTTAGCTGCCTTTGTCTAAAAATATAAATAAAATAAAATAATAAAATAAAATATTTGTGCAGCTTTCTGAGATTTGGTGTGCTTCTGTATTGTTTTGCTCTAACTATACAAACACACAAAATCTCACAAAGCTGTATGTGGCATTTTGTGTGTGTGAGAGAGTCAGTTGTATTGTGTTGTGTTGTGGTGTGTGTAAAGTGTAGTCGGTGTTTGGGCTTTTTGTGGCTGTGTGACATTCCTGCTTGTTGCAGGGGCCATTTTGGGTGAAGTGCAGCTGCTTTTACATTGTGTGCGAGTCATTTGTGTTGTGTTGTGTGTGTGTAAAGTGTGAAAGTTAATTTTTGGTACCTCTTATTGTTTTGTGTAAAACAGCTCTTGGTGGTGATATAGCTGCAAACGCCCTTAAATGACTGCCGCGGCACTTCAAAGTGCCGCACTACAGCTGATCAGCACTGTAGGTGGCTAGTAGACTGGTGCCTCTATTTTTTAAAAAGGTAGATCGGTGCGCTCCCAAAAAAGGCAAGTAGACCGGTATGGCTCTGCTAGACTAAAGCAAGCCTGGTACACCGGTATGTTTCCTGATTAGAAAAAAGATTTTTTTTGGTCAAAAAACTCACAGTGACTCTGAAAGAATTAAACAGAAATGGGCTGGAAGCTAGACTGGGTGAGGTGCAGCTGCTTTTACATTGTGTGTGAGTCAGTTGTGTTGTATTGTGTTGTGTTGTGTGTGTGTAAAGCGTGAAAGTTGGTTTTTGGTACCTCTTATTGTTTTGTATAATTCGTTTATTATTTTTATTATTTATTGTTATTGGCCACGCCCAGCGGTCACCTGACCACCAAGCCACACCCACCAATTAAGCCACACCCACAGAACCGGTAGGGAATATTTTTAGATTTCACCCCTGCATCTATCCCATCTTCCATCTATTCCATCTCCCCCACCACTGTGCCAGTCCACGGACGACAGCTACAATGCTGATCCAGCCCTCAAAGAAATCCAGTTTGACACCCCTGCTTTAGAATATATATGAAGACTGAACTGAGATTTTTTTTAAAAAATAACTCCCTGGGGGCATGAATATGGATATTTCTTGAGATGGATTCATGGTGGGATGAACTCAGTGGTGGGTTGCCCCCAGTTCGGACCGATTCTATAGAACCAGTAGTAAAAGCGGCAGGAGGCTCCACCCACTGACCTAAACATCATCAAAAGTGATCTGCGCATGCGCACGGGCACAATGAGAACTGGTAGTAAAGGTAAGTAGAACCCACCCCTGGATGAACTCATTTTGCAGAGTCATTGTGAGTTGGGTTCAGGGGTGAAATCCAGCAGGTTCTGACAGGTTCTGAAGAACCGGCAGCGGAGATTTTGAGTAGTTCGGAGAACCAGCAAATACCACCTCTGGCTGGCCCCAGAGTGGGGTGGGAATGGAGATTTTGCAGTATCCTTCCCCCAGGAGTGGGGAGGGAATGGGGATTTTGCAGTATCCTTCCCCTGGTGTGGGGTGGGAATGGAGATTTTGCAGTATCCTTCCCCTGCCACGCCCACCAAGCCACTTCTACAGAACCCGTAGTAAAAAAAAATTGAATTTCACCACTGGTTGGGTTGCCTTATAAATTAGATTTTCAAATGAATAAACAATCTTTAGCCAAGACTATTGGGAAATAAGTTTCTACTCTTCAAAGCACTTAGCTGTTATGCTTTTTAAAAGTGAAAATAAACACCAAGACCAATCTTTTTCCTTTTTCATAAAAGTTTCTAAAGCACACCGCCTGTTGCATCCGACAAATTTCCTTACAGATCTTTAATTAAACTTTGAAACAAAAGGCAATGTTGGACCCCCTTCTACTAATCTTTTACATCGAATAAAACAAGATGAAATTTAGGCGCACCTTGTCACAAAGCAATAAACAACAGGTAAGTACTAATGATTAGTGGACAGAGTTAACTGTCCTGCAATGTTAATCTCTTCTACGTGTTTCCATGTAACCTATAAGTAGATTTGCTAATATTTTATTCGGTGAAACGTCATTAAATAGAGCAATATTATTTTTTGGAATTCCACTAAAATGTCATGGCCAATGGGCAGGTGGTTTTCAAAGGGAGAATTAAAAATGCTGGGAAAACTTGTCACGAAAGACCAAAAGTAATTTCAAGTTCAGTTATTAGACTAGTTCAAAAGACGGTAGCTTCTAGACTTCTGGCTTCTTGGATAACTGCCAAATAGTCCCAGTTTGTCTTGTTAACAAGAGATGACAAAAGTGCTCATTCTCAGTAACAGAATCCTTCTACCAGTGCTCCAGTGCTGGAGGTTGCAATTTACTTGTTCCTCTCTTGAGTTATCCTGCATTGAATTGTCCCAGGTGAGTTGTCCGGCTATTAGTTGGCCACAGTAAGTTGTCCTGCGGCAAGTTGGTCAGGGTGAGTTGGCTGTGGTGACTTGTCCTAGACCCAAATCAGTCTATTCCCTGCATATTTATTCCCTCAACTGTCTTTGTGTAAATATGGGAAAAATTGTACTATACTCTGCAAAGTGGGGTATGATCTTAAGCTGCAGGATTTGGAAAGCCTCCTTCAACTATCAGGACCCTTGCCTTGCCAGCCTGGCAACATGTAATATATTGATTGCCTGGTTGTACATTCCCAGGTTTATAAGAGTATTAGTAGTGCAATAAGATCTTCATGAAGCCCATTCTTTTTTTATTATACTCTTTTTAGAAATATGAGTTTGATTGAGGCTGGACACACCATCAGTTTGATGTCCAAAATCTACCTTGTGGAATAGCATTCATACATTATCAGAATTTTGTTAAATGTCTCCTCTGAGTTAATTAAATTCTGGGTTGCAAACAAACTTTATATTTTTCCCAGAATGATATGCCTAATGGATAATATCAGGCACTCTGGTGAATGAGGGATCTGAGAACCAGCTGGGAATTGTATTGGGGAAAGTGTAGGCTGTACCTGTATAAAATATACTTGTTGGTTCTCAAATTATGGAGATTATCTTTTGATCAGCTTTTATATCACCACAGTAATAAAACTACCTCTAGGGGGTTTACAGGGGATGCGGTGGTTTAGTGGCTAAGACGCTGAGCTTGTCAATCGAAAGGTCGGCAGTTTAGTGGTTCGAATCCCTAGTGCCACGTAACGGAAGGATGAGCTCCCATTACTTGTCCCAGTTTCTGCCAACCTAGCAGTTCAGAAGCACATTAAAAAAATGCAAGTAGAAAAATAGGGACCACCTTTGGTAGGAAGGTAACAGCGTTCCATGCGCCTTTGGTGTTTAGGCATGCCGGCCACATGACCATGGAGATGTCTTCGGACAGTGCTGGCTCTTTGGCTTTGAAACAGAGATGAGCACCATCCCCTAGAATTAGGAACGACTAGCATATATGTGCAAGGGGAACAGAACTGAATACTTGCAGTTCTGGGTTGAACCATGAAGTCCTAAGTGCTCTCTGAACTTGGCTGTTTTCTTACAGATATTTCACTACACAACTAGGCAACAACATCATCAGTGCTAGAAGGGAGTGAGGTTTGCTCTCTCTTCATATATAAGTGTCACTTGTATATAAACAGAGACTAAACCCCCAGAGATTTTCTGGCACTGATGATGTTACTTAGTTGGGTAATAAAATGTCTGCCCAAAAACAGCCAAGCTCAGAGAGCACCAAAAACTCCAGATTTCCAACAATCAGAAAAACACCACCAGAGAATAGCTCATATAACCTACCCCAGGTTTTTCCAGCTGTACGAAAGACCAGTAAGGTCACACCATGTGGACTTCTGAGAATACACTGTTCAGTTTCTTTTCTTAAACAGGTACTTTTTTTTTTCCTCATGGGCTTTTTAATTTCTTTTCATTAAAGTGGAAGAGTTAACTTTTGATAGGAAATTCACAAAAATCAAATCCCTTAAGGATATCCCTTACAGCACTCCCATTCACTTAACAATTCACTCAAAAAAAATATATAAATCCTTAAGAGTTATTACTCTCTGATTTTCTAGCTATCAGAAGTCAGAAAATGACTCCACTGCTAACTTTCACTTTGGACAGGAATTAGCTTCAGCAGGTCCCAACCTGTTACCTGACCACTATCTTTGAAATGTTTAATTACATTACATTAATGCCTCTTAAAGCCAAGCTACAAGTCAGATTATGTTGCAGCAAATAATTTTCTGTGAAGCAAAATATCAGATACGGCAAGGGATTTTTAATTGCTGTAGTTTAGAACTTAAGCACCTTCAAAAGCAGGCTAATGATGAACTTGCAAGCTAATGAACTCAAATGGCAAATCTAGTTTCTTATTAGCAAAATACAAAGAAAGCACTTTAGAGCTATAAAAAACAATTTTTTGATTGTTTTTTTTAAAAGATACATTAGCAGGAACTTATATTTTATTTCACAACCTTGCTTCGCTCCCTGATAATATTAATAGTAGGGTTTTTTTTGGGGGGGATATAATAAAATTTATACATACAGTAGAACCTCTGGTCACAAATGCTTCTGACCACGACCAAATCAGGTTCCAACCAAAAAATTCACATCCCGCCCCACGCGGCCAATTTCCCCTTCCGTGCCACTTTTTGGGTAAGTGCCAAATTTCAAAAATTAGGTTTGGGTCACGACCAAATCAGGTTGCAACCAAAGTTATGGAACAAATTATGGACGTGACCAGAGGTTCTGCTGTACCTGGTAGCAATGTCCATTTAGTTCGATTCCTATTTGCTCTCCCTTTTTTAGTTTAACCAGCAAAATAAGTCATAATAGTTGCTGTCCATCTCTAATGATGTGCTTTTGAATGGAAGCATTGATTATGGAAATTGACCGTTTTGTAACCTGAAGATCACATAAACTCTCAAAACATATGTTTTGTTACAGTTTTTCAGACAAGGAAGATTATTGCACTGTCCCTAGAGTTGGGTGGCTAATAAATTCAAATATAATAATGTTTATTGGTGAGCTAAATGAAATTAGTTCTTAGTCCTCTGTGAAGTTTATTTCTTCACCTGGTCTGCCTTATAGGGGTGACATACACAACCTAGAATAATATCATAGCTGATGACAACAAAAGCCACTGAGAAGTGCAGGGTTACACTTCCTCATCTACTATTCGGTGTAGATCATCCCTCCCAGAGTGTAAAGCAGTTCCCTAGCCCAGCTGAAATCCCAATTGAAATAAGTCCAGAATCATTTCCATCCTAATGAATCTGGATGAGGCTATTTGTGAGGCCTAGTGAGGCCATTTGTGAGGCTTTCTCAATTACCTTTATCTAGGGATAGAATAGTAGGGATGGACCTTTAGATATCTTCCTGATCAAGGGAAGGCTTTTTAACTGCTGCATCCAACCTTCAAGATCAGTGGTGGGTTTCAATATTTTTTACTACCGGTTCTGTGAGTGTGGCTTGGTGGGCATGGCATAGCTTGGTAGGTGTGGCTTGGTGGGAGTGGCAGGGGAAAGATACTGTAAAATCTCCATTCCCACCCCACTCCAGGGGAAGGATACTGCAAAATCCCCATTTCCTCCCAATCAGCTGGGACTTGCAAGGTAGAGACTAGATGGGGGCGGGGCCAATCAGAATTTTTACTACCGGTTCTCCAAACTACTCAGAATTTCTACTATCGGTTCTCTAGAACTGGTCAGAACCTGCTGAAACCCACCTCTGTTCAAGATGTTACATATCATCTCCCTTAATCATAGGGCTAGTACTGTCTGGATGGTAACCCTCATTTTCCCACACATGTTTATGTCCCCAAGATTTACAAGCTGGATAAAATCTACTGTATATGAAGAAGACAAGAACTTGCCTCAGCACTGGAATTCAAATCAAGGTGAATCTGATTAATCTGATCTGTAAATGCGGCTGCGCGGGTAGTAGAGGGAGCAACGTGAGGCTCCCACGTAACACTTCTCCTGTGCAGGCTGCACTGGTTGCCGGTGATCTTCCGGGTGCAATTCAAGGTGTTGGTTACCATCTTTAAAGTACTCCATGGCATAGGACCGGGTTACTTACGAGACCGCCTGCTGCTTCCAAATGCCTCCCATCGACCAGTGCGCGCCCATAGGGAGGGCCTCCTCAGGGTGCTGTCGGCCAGACAATGTTGACTGGCGACCCCCAGGGGGAGGGCCTTCTCTGTGGGGGCTCCTGCCCTCTGGAATGAGCTACCTCCAGGGATACGTCAACTCCCCGACCTCCGGATCTTTAGACGCGAGCTAAAGACATTCTTGTTCTGTCGTGCAGGACTGGCCTAATAGTTTTAATGGGTTTTTTAATAAGAGTTTAATTGAAGTTTTTAGTTTTATTGAATTTTAGCTGTTAGCCATATTGAATAAGTCTTTTAATAATGTTCTTAATTTTTATATTCTTGTTTTATTCGGCTGTAAACTGCCCTGAGTCCTTCGGGAGAAGGGCGGTATATAAATCAAAACAATAAATAAATAAATAAAATAAAGAACAATGGAAATTCCTCACAGCAGGCCCTCCATTGTTCAGTCTGTCCTTCTCTAATATTTTGATGAAGCTGATGCCACACAGTATGAAAAAGCATTTGAGATCTGTTAGAACAGACACAGTGGAAGCCAAGAAGTAGGAGTATTTCAGGTAGACCTCACTCATTTAATCTTATCCAAAGAATTCACATCCTAGCTCTCTACAAGCTGATTCATTGCTTTATGGAAATGATCACCAGGCCCGGGGATCTCAAGGAACCATTGGGGTTGATCTCTTCCTTTCACCATGTGGTTAGGGTTTAATTTTTTTTTTCATTTTTAATAATGATTTTACATTTTTATAATGAGTTTCTATGTATTTGTTGTTTCTATTGATGGTTGTATGCGTGAGTCATTTCTGTGAGATAGGCGGGCATATTTATTTATTTATTTATTTTATTTATTTATTTTGTCACAACAATATATATGAGTATCATACAAAAGATTATATAGTATATAAACATATATATGAGTAAATATTAGGAGGTATAAGCATATATATATATAAGAAGAAGAAAAAGAAAAACAATAGGACAGGAACATGCTCTTATGCACGCCCCGTATGGTGCTCTTAGGAATGGGGTGAGGTCAATATTAGAATTAGAGGTCATTAGAATTAGAGGTCATGCAAGATTGAACTGAACAGACTAACAGTTTTAGGCACTGCTATACTGTCAGGGTTCCAAGTAATACACCCATAGCAAGTAAACCTCTGAGGCAAGTAGGTTTCTCAAAGAGTAGCTTTATTGGACAAATTTCTTGTGTGTCCAATCACATTTGGCCAATAAAAAATTCTATTCTATTCTATTCTATTCTATTCTATTCTATTCTATTCTATTCTATTCTATTCTAGTCTAGTCTAGTCTAGTCTAGTCTAGTCTAGTCTAGTCTAATCTATTCTATGCATAAACAAACAAACAAACAAACAAACAAACAAACAAGGGACAATGCACATACATTTATGTATGTATGTATATATACAGGATCCAAAGTGGGGTGAGAGACTTTTAAACTATTCTCTTAAAATTAAAAATATTAAAATTAAATTAAAAAGCTGCAGCTTTTCCCTTCATCGGTAGAAAATGCTATGAAAGAAAATAAAATAGTTTGTTAGTGTCAAAACTCCTTCTTGCTCATTAAGAAAACAAACCAAAACAGAACCAGGATCAAAATGATTGGCTTGGATTCTTTCCCATGAAAATAGTGAGGTTCCCTATGATAGCTTCATCCGATTTGGAGGAGAGGGATTGGGGTTTGAAAGGACAAAATATATGTCTTAGAATAGAATAGAATAGAATAGAATAGAATAGAATAGAATAGAACAGAACAGAACAGAACAGAACAGAACAGAACAGAATTCTTTATTGGCCAAGTGTGATTGGACACACAAGGAATTTCTCTTGGTGCATATGTTCTCAGTGTATATAAAAGAAAAGATACATTCATCAAGAATCATAAGGTACAACACTTAATGATTGTCATAGGTTACAAATAAGCAATCAGGAAACAATCAATATCGATATAAATCATAAGGATACAAGCAACAAAGTTACAGTCATACAGTCATAAGTGGGTGATGGAAACGATGAGAAGATTAATAGTAGTGCAGATTTAGTAAATAGTTTGACAGTTTTGAGGGAATTATTTGTTTAGCAGAGTGATGGCGTTCAGGAAAAAACAGTTCTTGTGTCTAGTTGTTCTGGTGTGCAGTGCTCTGTAACGTCGTTTTGAGGGTAGGATTGAAACAGTTTATGTCCAGAATGTGAGGGGTCTGTAAATATTTTCACAACCCTCTTTTTGACTCGTGCAGTATACAGGTCCTCAATGGAAGGCAGGTTGGTAGCAATTGCTTTTTTGCAGTTCTAATTATCCTCTGAAGTCTGTTAAGCTTCTGCAAGTACACACCTCCTTTATCCAACAAAAATTCTTAAGACTCCACAAAAATCTGGGAGATTTCACATCTCAGAAAGCAAAGGCAGTGGTAAACTATATGATCAATCAATCATTTAGTCATCTATTGACCTACCTACTTGTCTAGGAATTCAATTAATCACAGATCCAGACTGCCTAAAAGACAATACAGTACATAATGCAAATACAATGTAGCATGACTGGTAAAAAGGCCAGTAATTGTGCTTAGTCTATTTTTCAATAACACATTAATTCTATAGAATTCTACAGAACCAAAGAAGTACTTGGATGAGAAGCAAAATGTTTTCAAAGAAGAAACCAAGGAAGCCCAGTTGGCCTTTGGAAAAACACCTTTGGAACAACCATGACCTGGTTGATTGAGAATCTCTATAAACATGAATTCTACAGTTTACAACTACAAACTCTGTAACAGCAAGTGTTATCTGGGGATCTTTATTATTTATTAAAAGAAGCTGTGTGTAGAATGTTTTTGGCTGAGTCGTGGTAAAAATTACAGTACGGAAGGATATAATCCTATGATTCAGTGCTTCCATCTTTCCAAGGACAAAATCTTCCAGTATTGGGAATTTTGAGATATTTGTGCTTCAATACTGCTGACGGTAAGATATTAAATCACAATAATGTAAAGGCCCCTCCCAAATTTATTGTTTGTAAAATGGACTAAGCATAATGCTGATATAATTTCTTGTGCTCCAATTGAAGGCTAAGTGACATTTTGCTACAATCTGTTTGCAATTCCATATCAAGGCATCTTTTTGAAAGAGCTACTATTGCCAGATTTTTGTCCCAGCGACATCAGCATCACACTTGAAAAGCCCAATTTGTGTAACCTGTCATTTATTTATTATTCTGCAGAGGAATTATTGAGTGTGTCATCTGTACCTCTATAACTGTCTGGTTTGGTTCTGCAACCCAACACAGACTTCAGAGGATAATTAGAACTGCAGAAAAAATAATTGCTACCAACCTACCTTCTATTGAAGACCTGTATACTGCACAAGTCAAAAAGAGGGTTGTGAAAATATTTACAGACCCCTCACATTCTGGACATAAACTGTTTCAACTCCTATCCTCAAAACGACGCTATAGAGCACTGCACACCAGAACAACTAGACATAAGAACAGTTTCTTCCCAAACGCCATCACTCTGCTAAACAAATAATTCCCTCAACACTGTCAAACTATTTACTAAATCTGCACTACTATTAATCTTCTCATCGTTTCCATCACCCACTTATGACTGTATGACTGTAACTTTGTTGTTTGTATCCTTATGATTTATATTGATACTGATAGGTTCCTAATTGCTTATTTGTACCTTATGACTATCATTAAGTGTTGTATCTTAGAATTCTTGATGAACGTATCTTTTCTTTTATGTAGACCGAGACCGTATGCACCAAGACAAATTCCTTGTGTGTCCAATCACACTTGGCCAATAAAAAATTCTATTCTATTCTGTTCTGTTCTGTTCTGTTCTATTCTATTCTATTCTATTCTATTCTAATTTAGAGTTTCCAAAAGAAATAATATTTATCGAACAGGGTAATAAGATGCATCAGACCATGAGGTTGAAAATGTAGCTTTGCACTGGTATCAGAACAGCCATATACATGCCCTTGTTTTGAGTTTGGTGAGTTCTGTTTGCAATTGTAGG
This sequence comes from Ahaetulla prasina, assembly GCF_028640845.1. Classification (NCBI taxonomy): domain Eukaryota; kingdom Metazoa; phylum Chordata; class Lepidosauria; order Squamata; family Colubridae; genus Ahaetulla; species Ahaetulla prasina. The sequence continues at coordinate 161,471,916 of NC_080539.1, forward strand.
GCAACATTAGGTGCCCTTTTGAGTAACTGGAATCACTTTCTTAGGAAGCTAGTTTGAACTGTCTCCAGCTTCTCATAGTTGACGCCTGGATTTAACTGTGCTTCATAGAGAAACTGTACCAGGATCTTGGCTTCAAAAAATTTCAGATCAGCTGGTATGTACTGGACTCCCCTGAAGAGAATAAAAAGAGCATTTAAGGAAAGAATAAGAACATTCAGAACAAGCTGTGCAATATGATTATGTCTAAGGTAGCATGAGAACCAAGTACTTAAAACAAGGGATGTGTTCAGTTTTCTGTCCTTCTGTCCTTCAAGAGCTCAGAGGAATTGTTTGAAGCCCCCTCACAAAATGTAGGACTTGTTTTCTTATAGTTAACTTACAAGAGCATTTCCCTTAAAAAATGGACCTACAGCTCTTCCAAGACCTACAGTTCTCCGCATATAGCAATATAGCTTATAGATAGCCAGTTTGGAGGAATGAAACTCTTCCTGGTTTATGGCCATCAGAACTGAAGAAGCTTTTGGATGAGAAGGAAAATGTCATTGTTCTGTCCTCACTAAACATTAGTCTGTGTGCAGCTCGACATGCAGCTAAACCCACTCATCCTCCAATAAAACAGACTGTGTGAATGCTTTATTGAAAGAACAGGATATGGTGAAACTGGGGAAAATAGAGATACAATGAGAACCAAAATACAAGATAGTATTAAGTTACTGCTGAACATAACAATTAATAAATACAAGCAATTTAAATCTCACCATCGATGCTCTGTGTGTGGGATGTGGGTTTGTCCGATAAACAATTTGGTTTCAGAAAAAAATTATCATGCAACTTAGAACCTCCACTGTAAAAACTCATGGACTACAAATCTTGATCTAGGCAAAACAATTGATGCAATCTACATAGACTTCTGCAAAGCTTTTGACTCAGTAGTACATGATAAACTTCTCCTAAAATTAAAATTCTATGGCATTTCAGGACCCCTTCACAAATGGATATCTGCTTTTCTGTCTAACAGACAACAAGTGGTCAAAATTGGTAATGCTCTATCAAATCCTGTTCCTGTCAAGAGTGGCGTTCCTCAAGGTAGCGTTCTTGGACCAACTCTCTTTATACATAAATGATCTTTATGACCATATCTCAAGTAACTGTGTTCTCTTTGCTGACGATGTCAAACTGTTTAACACCACTGACAATACATCCACCATTCAAAAAGGCCTTGATCATCTAACCGCTTGGTCTAAAATTTGGCAACTACAAATCTCAACCAGCAAATGCTCATCTTACATATTGGAAAAAAGAACCCAAACACTAAGTACATGCTTGATGGACATTATCTTACAGATGACTGCCACCCTGTTAAAGACCTTGGAGTTTTCATATCTAATGATCTAAGTGCCAAAGCCCACTGCAACTACATAGCAAAAAAGGCTCTAAGAGTTGTTAACCTAATCTTACGTAGCTTCTTTTCTAAAAACACCACACTACTGACCAGAGCATATAAAACATTTGCTAGGCCAATTCTTGATTACAGCTCACCTGTCTGGAACCCATACCACATTTCTGACATCAATACAGTTGAGCGTGTCCAGAGGTATTTTACGAGAAGAGTTCTCCACTCCTCTGTAACCAACAAAATACCTTATCCCGCCAGACTTGAAATCCTGGGTTTAGAAAACTTGGAACTCCGTCGCCTTTGACAGGACCTGGGTTTAGCTCATAGAATCATCCATTGTAATGTCCTTCCTGTTAATGACTACTTCAGTTTCAACTGCAATAATACAAGAGCTACCAATAGATTTAAATGTAATGTCAACCGCTCCAATTTGGATTGCAGAAAATATGATTTCTGTAACAGAATTGTCTGTGCTTGGAATGCATTACCCGACTCCGTGGTCTCTTCTCATAACCCCAAAAGCTTTAACCAAAATCTATCCACTGTTGACCTCACCCCAAAGTCCTGCCTGAGATCTTCAAGCAGGGCTGATTTAGATGGCTGAGTATATTTTTAATGAAAACGGAAAGAATCAGCTTTCATCAAATATATACCAATCTGCTTGAGATCCTTCCTGCTCTTCTGCTAGAAGGATCTCTTCTTCCAGACAGTCTAAAATAAAATTGTTGAGGATATGTTTTATTAGACAGGCTCAAAGGATAGTTATGTGGCTGGGTCATCTTCCTTTTCCTTCTTGCAAATAGGGGTGATTATGGCTATGCCCCAGGCTTTAGGAATGGAGGCTGCATTATTAATAGAAAAAAAAAAAGTAAAGCCAACACTGAAGTCTACCACTCCAAGTGGGTTTATATCAATTCAGGGAGTTTTTAAGTCTAGACTTGGGACTTTTCTAAGTTTTAATTGCCTAATAAATTTAGCAGCTGAAACTAGAGACCACCCCAAATCATTTTTCACCATCTTGTGAGTTCTCCCCTCCACATAAGGCTTGAAAATATGTTTCAGGATTCTTGCTGAGATATGACATTCCAGAAGAGAGGAATAGATTTTCAATTGTCCCAAAACATAGCAGACTCTTTTGCACTGGTTGCTTCTATCGGTGCCCAGGTTTCATGTATCATCTCTCTTTTTATTAGGAATTCAGCTTTTATAATGCTTCCTCTGAAGGAGTATTGTTGAGTAGGAGGTATGTAACTGAACTTGTCTATAGTTCCAAAGATAGCCACCACCTCCTCCTCCTCCTCCTCCTTCAGAGGTGGGATTCACTTACCTTCCCTACCAGTTTAGAAAAGTGAGCATGTGCGGAAGCTCGCTTACTTCTCTCAAACGTGCCACCTTCCACACATGCTCTTTGCTCGCACATGTGCCTTTCATGTACACGACCTCCAAAACATGGCTAAATAGGATAGCATTACGTCCGGGTGAGTGGGGCCTACTGCAGTCAGTGCCATCGGTTCTCCTGACAGAACCAGACAGAACCGCCTGAATCCCACCACCATTCTTCTCCTTCTCCTTCTCCTTCTCCTTCTCCTTCTCCTTCTCCTTCTCCTTCTCCTTCTCCTTCCCCTTCCCCTTCCCCTTCCCCTTCCCCTTCTCATTCTCCGTCCTTCTTTCTGGAAGTCCTTGTCAATCCAATACTTTGGTGTGGCCTGATTACTTTTTGAATTTTAGATTGATGTTGACCTATATTTTATCTGCTGGACTGGCTCAACTTGCTTGCAATGTTTTCATGTATTTTTATTGGCCAGATTTAGAACTACAATGTGTCAACTTTAGATGAGTAGACATTCAAAGGTTCTTCTAGGGCGGTGCTTACCTTAGTTGACCATCTTATGTCAAAGCAAAAACATTTATCTTTGGGTTTATAAGGCAAGGGATCACTCCAGTGGTGGGATTCAAGTAATTTAACAACCGGTTCTCTGCCCTAATGATTTCTTCCAACAACCAGTTTGCCAAACTGCTCAGAAAGTTAACAACCGGTTCTCCCGAAGTGGTGCGAACTGGCTGAATCCCACCACTGGATCACTCCCAACTCCATTTTGTCATCTGAATAAAGAAGTAAAGAGGGAATCAATGGTCATAGTCTGGAGCACAAACCACTATATAGTCTTTGAGAGTATACAATCTATTGAGCTTACTTTTAAGTCTGATCAAGTCTAAATTGTCCTGGTCTGTCTCGGGGGGAGGTTCTGTCTAAGATGTGAAAATCCAATTTGCTGAGATGTTATATCAAGCAAAAGCCTCTAAAATTACATTTCCCATCTTGAGATTGGCATTGGTCCAATGGTGGTGGTGGATAATTTTCTGGAGGCTGGCTATGATATTTTAAATAAAGGCTCAGATTGTCCCTTTACTCAAACTTACGTCCGAATACAAAAAAAATCTCCTGCTAAGGCAACCAATACTTGGGTAGAGTTTGTTTCCAATCACATGACCTTGCCGTATGGCGTATTTCTCTATATTATGACTGGGTCTTTGTAGGAGGTAAGTATACATCTATCAGCAAAATGGAACAGTGCTTAAGCCTAACGAGGATTGATATTGCTACATTCCTAAATGTGTCAAGCTTAATGTTAACGTGCTTTCCAATCTGGTACAGTCGAGTGTTGCCATCCTTTCATTTGGGCGCGCTCCAAATGGGGAAGCAACCACATCCAATGAAATTGTATAATATCCATCCAGCTTTAGCAGCTCTCTCAACCATGTTTCCTGCGATAGAATAAAATAAAAACTGATGATAAAATTGATGAGTTCTAAATCTCTGGACTGGGTTTTCACCTGCAATATTCCAGGAGGGCAAAGAGAGGTGATAGAAGGAGGTGAATGTCAGTCTTCTCTGGGCAATTTCTCTATATTTCTGCAGGAGCAGAAAAAAAAATTCTTGAATAGGGTGTCAGAATTAGGCTCATTGTTATCAATGACTACAGCACAAAAGCCCCTGTTTCGTTTTGAAAATGCTTCTTTTCCAGCTACTGCTACTGCAAATAGACACAGAAACAATTGTGATGCTAGCTTGGACCCTACTGATGTGCATCTTTTGATGTGCATCTGGGTCTGTTTGGGGAAAAGACTGGAGACTGACAACTGTATAGGAAAGTGGTGAAGATGGAGATTATTTGGACCGGGGGAGAGTTGTGTTTTAAATCTTGAAACTTCTTTCCTTACAAAAAATATTTCTTGAGACGTTTTAGTTTTCCGTTTAAGTATGCTTGGATGGTGATTCATTTTCAACTAAGATATTAATGAGCTTGAAGATCTATTAAAATATGCTTCAAATATAATGTACCTGAACTAAACCTTAAGCCAATTGCTGGGTGTTAGCAAAGATTCTAATACGAGTGTGATATTTTTCTGAAGTGGCAAGATTAAAAGGGAATTTTTATTCAGCTGCTATTGGTAAGGTTTAGATATAATTTTTTATTTATTTGTCAAATTTATATGGCCAGGCATCTCACACAAAGTGATTCTAGATAGTGTACAATAAAGCAAGCCATTGAGATGTTCTATACAACCAATGAAAGAAAGTCATACAAATAAATCAAGATCATAAGAGAGATGATATTGCATACAATGCAGTCATTGGTCAGGTTCCCTATTACTAAGGGATCCCCTTAAGTACAAGTTTTAAGGGCTTTGGACTGGAGGTTGATGTTCCAGAAGGCATCTGCCATTGCAGAAAAGGCTTGCCTCTGAGCTGCTGATGGATGAAACTCCCTTACAGATGAAACCCACAATATTCTGCCATATCTAATGGGATGGGCAGGTTAATCAAAGACAGGTGATCCCTCGGATAACTTGGCCCCATGCCACGTAGGGACTTAAAAGTCAAAACCAGCACCTTGAATTGGACCCACAAGCAAACTGGCAACTAGGGCAGCTTGCAGAGCGGAGATACAATGCGAGTCCTTCTAGGAGCACATATAACCACCATTTTGCACTAGTTGAAAAGATTAAAATCTTTTTAATCTAAAGAGGCATGTTGCAGCATTATGTATGGCAATCTACTTGTGTTCTTTCAGGAATATTGTAGACTGGAACACTGGAATGAATCTAACTGAGTCTGCCAAGAGTTTTGTCAAACATTTCTAAACTGTTCAACATTGCTTCTTGTTACCGTTATGTTAATCCTTTGTGGCTACGGCTGCAAAATCTTGCAGAAGTTTTTGTTGCTACTTTTCCCCCCCTTTCTTTTCAAATTTTCTTGAAACAATAAAATAGAGAAAGGAGCAAGATCAAAGAAAAAAAATACAGACCTGTATATGTGCATTCTCTGTGGTTTTTTTTCTTTTCTTGGCCCTATCCTGTAAAAAAATTGCTTTGTGCCAAAAGAAAAAGCAATTTTCCACTGACCAAATGTTTTGATGAACATTTTTAAGCAATTCTAGCCTTGAGAGTGACAATCCTGGAAAGCACTTGAAAAGAGATTTGGAAAGATTTTTTTTTTTTAATGTTTGAAGGATATGAAATACTTGACATATTTCTTTCTCCATCTTGCATCTTGGATTTGCTGCAGTTTGGGGAATTTCTGAACTGTGCTTTTAAAAGTGCAAAAAAATAGAAACACACACATACACGCAAAACCCCAAGTCCTCCTCCCCACCCAAACTTACTACTTCTAGTAAATTTCTTTCTTTTTATATATTCCAGCCTGACATGATACGATAAGATGTACCCTTCATGGCTGTTAGACTTTCTTTGTAAATGGTGACAGTGTTTGAAAAGATGCTTTATTCCTACCCGCTTTGGAAGTGACTAAAAAGGGGCAAAAAAAGGTTGTGTTAAGATAGTGTTTGCCTGATCTGGCATCGTTCATACCTATGGGGATATCCAGCTGTTTCCATTGATGTACTTTGTTTCTTCTGAAAACATAAATGTAAAGCGTGAGATCTGTGCATTTTTTTTTTTAAATTCCATGCAGAACATGAAGGGGCTTTGTTTTAAAATGATTAAAAAGGGATTTTAGGAAACGAGTGTAAACAAATGAAGTACATCTAATTTTTTTTTTCAAAAGGAACAGATACTTTAATCCCTAGATTGCCACCAAATCACAAAGGCTTCGTGATAGTTCATGAAGTGAAAATAAAAAATGCATCGTCATGTCCAAATGAACCACTAAGTAAGGAGTATGTATGGGGTCTCTCTCTCTCTCTCTCTGTTTCCAGATACATACACACAAACATTTAAATAGAAGTCAGCATTATGCAAAGTACATAGAGCAGATGATTACAATATTGTTAGAGACAATTTTATTTTCTTCTGTTGATGATTGACTTTTATTTGAAATGTGTCAATGTATGTTTGATGAATAACACTAATGTGCAGCTTGGCCATCTTTGATGTTCAGAATAACAGAATGACAGAGTTGAAAGGGACCTAGGAGGTCTCCTAGTCCAACCAACTGCTCAAGCAGACAACCCTATACCATTTCTGTGGTTTCTTCTCATAATCCCAAAGGCTTTACTCAAAAACTGTCCACGGTTGACCTCACCACTTTCCTAAGAGGACTCTAAGGGGCGTGCATAAGAATGTGCCTACTGTTCCTGTCCTATTGTTTCTTCCCCTATGTATATATATGTTTCTCCTCATATATACGTTCATATATTATATAACCCTTTATGCAATGCTTGTATGTATTGTTACGACAAATAAATAAATAAATAAAATAAATAAAATTTCAGACAAACTGTTCTCCAACCGCTTCTTAAAAACAGTATTCCAACTGATGAATTGTTCTATCAGGAAATTTCTCATTAGTTCTAGGTTGGTTCTCTCCTTGATCAGTTTCCATCCATTCCTTCTTGCCTGCCTTCAGGTGCTTTGGAGAATAAGTTGACCCTCTCTTCCTTGTGGCAGCCCCTGAGATATCGGAACACTTCTATCATGTCGCCCCTAGTCCTTCTTTTCTCTAGACTGGCCCAATACCCAATTCCCTTAACCGTTCTTTGTATGTTTTAGCCTCCAGTCCTGCAATCATCTTTGCCATTCTTCTCTGCATTCTTTCTCAACATCTTTTTTATATTGTGGCAACCACAACTGGATGCCATATTCTAAGTGTGGTTTTATCAAGGCACACAAAATCTTACCTGCTTTGTGCATCTTTGCACAATGCTTTTTTTTTTTGTTTTGTTTACATTTATACCCCGCCCTTCTCCGAAGACTCGGGGCGGCTTACAATGTATAAGGCAATAGTCTCATTCTATTTGTATATTTTTACAAAGTCAACTTATTGCCCCCCCAACAATCTGGGTCCTCATTTTACCTACCTTATAAAGGATGGAAGGCTGAGTCAACCTTGGGCCGGGCTCGAACCTGCAGTAATTGCAGGCTTTGTGTTCTTAATAACAGGCTTTTACCAGCCTGCGCTATTCACCGGCCCATCTCCACTGCTCCCTACCACTGTCAGATTTCAAAGCTCACTCACAAGACTGCAAAAGTCTTTTCTGAAATTCTCATCAAGTATCACTAGCATTATTGAAGTTTGGGGGCTTGGGCTGCATCTGGTCAGAGTTTGTTGCAGAAATTAAATCCAGAAAGCACACACAGGTAAACTGATTCAGCAGGATTCATTAACTTCTTTATATACATATAATACATGAAGATAAATGTACAATACCAATATAGATTCTTCTTTAACGTAGTAGCAGTTACAAGCAAAACACACAGCAGCAGTAGAGCAGAGAGGCAAGTCCAGACCAGTTTAGCTTCTGCACAGACTCAATTGCCTAAGCCACGCCCAGACTTCAGACTTAAGTTTTTGTTTCCAAATAAGCCTCATGTCACCATGCCTATTCATTGGCTGACCTTGTTATTGTTGTGACTCAGACCCAAGTAGATAGTAATAAACTTAGTCCGTGAAAAAACAAACTTTATTCAAACAGCTGGGAATTACTTCATTCCCAGCGTCATTCAACTCAAAGTAAAACAAATGCCTCCCAACACAGATTCCTCAGTTATCTAATAAACCTTAGTCCAATTAGGCAAACTGCCAAAGGCCCTTCTGGCAAACATCCAGAAGCCACAAAAACAAAGACGTACACAAAGCAGAAGACGCAGCTGCAACGTTGTTTTCTGGCAAAGCTGAAATGCCAGTGCTGGTCTGTTTTAAGCCTTATGGGAGGGGCCAATCATCTCTTGGCCCTACTCCCAAGTCGTCCTCTTTGCTTGAGCTGCTCTTGCCTTCTGGCAGCTGTTCTCATGTGTGCATTAAAAGCAGGCTCCTCCTGTTCCTCTGCCTCACTACTATCAGTCTCTGGAGACTCTGGAGTCCGCACCTCACTTCCCGATGGCCCTGGCCTCACCTCAGCCTCATCGCTGTCTGACTCCGTTGCCAGCTCTGTAGGCTGCTGACGGACCACAACAGTTACCCTCTCTCCATTCAGTCCCCATTGGCTGATCTATTCCAGGGTATTCATACCCTGACAGATTGTGAACTCTCTGGCACCTGTGGGTGCTCTGTTGCCATCCCCTGCAGTGAAAAAAATATCCAAGGAGCGATGGTCTGTTCTGCTGGCAGCTACAAGCATACATGCTGAAAGAGCCCATTCTAATGTAATTGACTTCTCCACAATGGCTGATTTTATTGCTTGCTTTGGCCTCTTCTCTACCCCTAGGATGACTTGTCTGTTTAGGAAACAATTTTTCTGCAAACATGGATTGTTCAATCATCTCACTTTTTTTAAAAAAAACAGAGGCTCCCAATTCATGATATGTTTTGGGAAAACCCTTTTTCTTCTACTATTGGGAATAAAATACCACCTCTTTTGCTCATCATCCATAGTCAGCTGGTAAAAGAAGAGAACGAATGCCTCCTAGGAGAAATACCTAAGTAGTTTAACAAACCGGAAAACTCATTTAATATTGAAGTTACTGTATAAATAAAAGAATATGTTTATCCAGTTCATCCTTCTGCTCAGATATTACCATTTCAAGCCTCTTAAGATTATCATTTACTTCTGCTGCCAAATAATGTTTGTTCCTCTATGTTAGAAGCATCTTATTTTTTCCAACAACCATTGGCCACTCAGTCCTGCCTCAAAGAAAAATTAGATTCTTGGTCAAATTCACTTTGCTGACCAGGATCACCAGAAAGGCCCTCTGACGCGGTTGGAAACCACATCTATTTTTTCCACCAGGTTTCTCCCCTCCCTTTGGCAGCCTATTTAAGAAAAAGAATGTTGTGTCTTGCCCGCCCTCAGAGCAGCCGGGGCCTTCTTACCTGCTCCCGCACACTGAGGAATGTATGCCTCCCGGTCCCAGTCCTGGCTCCATGCCCACACAAACTGCAGAAGGAGAATCTCCCTGCCCCAGCCCTGACTCCATGCCCAGGCAAACGGAGCAGCTAGACCCCTCCCCCTCCTCCACAGCAGGTGAGCCTGAGGAGGGTTTACTCCCAAGAACAGCTGATTGGTGTGACCCTCGCATCAGAAGATTGGAGAGGCGGAGGCTACAGAGGGAAGGGAGGGGCAGGCCTTAATGAGTGCTGAGTCATGGAGCCACACCCCATGGCCTATATAAAGGAGCTACTTTCTGGCAGTCTCTGAGTCAGGCAAAAGTCAAACTTATCTTGCTGAAGTCACTTACTGGTCTCCTGCCTGCTCTGAGGACTTTGCTAGGACTTTGGGCAGAGCTGCAGAGGCACGCCTGATTCGGATTTCCCGGACCCAGCCGACAGCGGAGGAGTGGGACACGACATCTTGCCTGACTCCTCACACATCTACAAGATGGATCAGCAACAGCTGGCGCTGATTGTGCAGCAGCTACAAACAGACAACCAGCAACTGCAACAGCAAGTCGCCCAGCTGACTGCTCAACTGGCTGCGGGGAATGCCCCAGGAGTCCAACCTCCTCCTTCTCCTCCTCAGCGCCACAGCCCGCACCGTGCCGGAGAAGTTCTCAGGACGGATGGAGATGTTCCCGGCCTTCATGGCCCAGTGCCAGACCTACATGGCAATGCGGCCGGGGGACTTTCCAGATGACCGGGCCAGGGTGGCCTTCGTGATGAACCTGTTGTCTGGCCAGGCTGCGCAGTGGGCCACGCCCTTGGTGCTCAGGGACAGCCCCTTGCTGGCGGACTACCAGGGGTCCTGGGGGCCACTACGCCTGATGTATGAAGACCCTGTGCGGGCCCAGCCGGCTGCCTGGCGCCTCGGAGAGATCCAACAAGGGCCCCGCCCCCTCCGGGAGTACATCGCGAATTCGTTGCTGTGCCATGATTCGGACTGGAACGACACGGCACTAGCGGACGCTGCTCAAGAGGGGCCTTCGGAAGAGCTCCAGGACGAGCTGGCTCGGGTGGGCGCCGCGGACCCTCGTTGACCTGGTGCCCTCTGCCTGCGCCTCGACACCCGTCTCCAGCAACGCCCGTCCTGTCGCCGCCCGCAACCGTCAAAGACCGTCGCCTCCTCGTCCCGTGCCGACCCCGTCCCGGGCCACCTCGCGCTTCGTGGCCGCCGTCGAGGAGTCCATGGAGTTAGGAGCGGACAGGCCTCGGCTGACGGCTCAGGAGGCGGGCGGGCGCCAAGGGGGGCTGTGCTTGTACTGTGGAGAGCCCGGCCATTTCGCCGCCGCATGCCCCAGGAAGCGCGGCGGAACACGTACGCCCGTCCCCGAATCCCGGCCTGGCCAGTCGGGAATGGGCAGGCCCGCCCAGGGAAACCCTAGGCCGGGCACGGACCAAGCCCCCGCCAGACATGGCCGACGTGGACCCCGGGCCCCCACGGCACCTGATTTTGGACACCCGGGTGTGGGTGGGTGACCGGCCGGAAGGGATCCCGGCACACGCGCTGGTAGATTCGGGGGCCACCACGAACTTTATGGACCGGGCCTCGTGGACCATTTTGGTGTCCCCTTGGTTCCGGTAGACCCTCCGATGGCGTCGAGACCATCGGCGGGAGGGAGCTGGTGGCGGACCCATTAACCGCCACGCAGCCCTTGCGCCCGCCATCGGGGACCACGAGGAGGCGATTCGCTTCTACGTGACGGCGGACCTCCACTTCCCAGTGATCCTCGGACTGGCCTGGCTGCGGACGCACGACCCTCAGGTGGCCTGGTCGCGGGCGCCATCTCGTTCCCAGCCTGCAGTGTGTCGACCACATCCGCCACACCTGCGCCCGGCCAGGGCGTCTTCACCCGGCCGTCGCCGTGCCCCGGAGCTGCAGGACTTCGCTGGCGTCTTCAGCGAAAGGAGGCGGACCGCTTACCCCGCACCGGCCCTCGACTGCCCGTGGACCTGCAACCCGGCGCCCGCTGCCCACGGGCGCCTGTATTCCATGTCCGAGCCGAGTTGGCGCCCTCAGGGACTTTCTGGACAAAAATCTGGCCCGAGGTTCATCCGGCCTTCAAGTCCCTCTGTCGGCCCCGGTCCTCTTCGTAAAAAGAAGACGGGATTTGCGCCTGTGTTGCGACTACCGCCGGCTGAACGCCATCACGGTGCGGAATCGCTACCCCTGCCGCTCATCCGGGCTGATGGACCGGCTGCGGAGGCCTCCATCTTTACCAAGCTCGACCTCCGGGGCCTACAACCTGGTGCGGATGCGTGAAGGGGACGAGTGGAAGACGGCGCTCGCACCCGCACGGACACTACGAGTACACGGTCATGCCGTTCGGGCTGACCAACGCCCGCCGTCTTCCAACATTTTATGAGCGATGTGTTCCGGGACATGTTGGATCGGTTCGTGGTGATCTACCTGGGCGACATCCTGGTCTACTCGGTCCAGGAAAGTCACCTCCAGCACCTCCGCCTGGTCCTGCAGCGCCTGCGGGAGCACCAGCTCTACGCCAAGCTGGAGAAGTGTTTTTTCCTCCGGTCGTCCATTGAGTTCCTCGGGCACATCCTCTCACCCGAGGGGATCGCCATGGACCCGCGCAAGGTGGAGGCCCTGAGCAGCTGGGAAGCCCCGCGTCGGGTGAAGGATGTCCAGCGGCTGCTGGGCTTCGCCAATTACTATCGGACCTTCATCCCGGGCTTCGCCACGCTGGCGGCTCCGCTCACCCAGCTCCTTCAGAAGAAGGTCCTGCCCGTGGGGTCCCCCGCAGGAGGAAGCCTCCACGGCCCTCAGGAAGGCTTTCGCCACGGAGCCCATCCTGCGACATCCCGACCCGCACCGGCCTTTCGTGGTGGAGACGGACGCCTCCAACGTCGCCCTCGGAGCGGTGCTGCTACAGGCCCCGGCGGATGGCGGCACTCTTTTTCCCTGCGCGTACTACTCGCGGAAGCTCAACCCTTCCGAGCGCAACTATACCATCTGGGTAAAGGAGTTGCTGGCTATCAAGGCGCGTTCGGCGTGGCGGCACCACCTGGAGGGCCCGGCATCAGGTGGAGGTCGAGCGGACCATCGGAACCTCGAACATCTCACCACGGCTCGGAAGTTGAACCAGCGGCAGATCCGTGGTCGCTGTTCTTGCCCGGTTCAACTTCCGCCACCTATATCCCCAGTGGCCACAACCGAGGGCGGACGCCTGTCCCGTAAGCCGGAGTACCTGAGCGCCCAAGACCCTCTTCCTCCACGGACTGTACTGCCGGCGGAAGCCTTGGCCGCCGCCGAGGAGCCCATGGAGTTAGGAGCGGCCAGGCCTCGCCTGACGGCCCAGGAGCGGAGCCGAGGCGCCAAGGGGGCTGTGCTTGTACTATCGGACCTTCATCCCGGCTTCGCCACGCTGGCGGCTCCGCTCACCCAGCTCCTTCAGAAGAAGGTCCTGCCCGTGGGGTCCCCGCAGGAGGAAGCCTTCACGGCTCTCAAGAAGGCTTTCGTCACGGAGCCCATCCTGCGACATCCCGACCCGCACCGGCCTTTCGTGGTGGAGATGGACGCCTCCAACGTTGCCCTCGGAGCGGTGCTGCTACAGGCCCCGGCGGATGGCGGCACTCTCTTTCCCTGCGCGTACTACTCGCGGAAGCTCAACCCTTCCGAGCGCAACTATACCATCTGGGAAAAGGAGTTGCTGGCTATCAAGGCCGCGTTCGAGGCGTGGCGGCACCACCTGGAGGGGGCCCGGCATCAGGTGGAGGTCCGAACGGACCATCGGAACCTCGAACATCTCACCACGGCTCGGAAGTTGAACCAGCGGCAGATCCGGTGGTCGCTGTTCTTTGCCGGTTCAACTTCCGCGTCACCTATATCCCCAGTGGCCACAACCGGGCGGGCGCCCTGTCCCGTAAGCGGAGTACCTGGCGCCCAAGACCCTCTTCCTCCACGGACTGTACTGCGGCGGAAGCCTTGGCGCCGCCGGGAACCGTGGACTTACGGGCCCGGTGCGAGGCGCAGCGCCAAGGCGCCTGGTCTCAGCAGCGGCGGCGGGCGGGCCACGTCTCCGTGGACATTGGAAGACGACGTACTCAAGTTCCGGGGCGGTTGTATGTGCCCACGGGGCCGCTCCGGTCCCTCGTCCTGACCCAGTGCCACGACAACCCTGCCGCGGGCCATTTCGGGTTTTTCAAGACTCTCAACCTGGTAACGCGGACCTTCTGGTGGCCCCGGGTGCGGCATGATGTCCATGCCTATGTGACGTCCTGCGTGCCGTGCCGGCAAGCCAAGGCCGCCACGGGGGCCCCTCCCGGTCTCCTCCAGCCCTTGCCGACTCCTGACAGACCCTGGGGGGCGATTTCCATGGACTTCCTGACGGACCTGCCGCCGTCCTCGGGGTTCACCACGGTGCTGGTGGTGGTGGACATGCTCACCAAGATGGCACACTTCATCCCGTGCCGCGGGCTGCCCACCGCCACCAAGACAGCCCGTCTCTTCTTGCAGCACGTCTTCCGCCTCCACGGTCTGCGGACAGGGTGGTGTCGGACCGTAGGGTGCAGTTCACGGCTCGCTTTTGGAAGAGCCTGATGGCCGCATTGGAGGTGCAGGTGTGCCTGTCGTCAGCGCACCATCCGGAGACCGACGGCGGGACGGAGAAGGTCATCGGCGTCCTGGAACAGTACCTCCGGTGCCGTGAACCAACAGCAGGACAACTGGGCGATTACCTGTCCCTGGCGGAGTTCGCATTCAACAACTCCCAACACACCTCCACCCAGACCACCCGTTCCTGGCCAACTTGGGGTACCATCCGCGGCTCTTCCTCTGGCGCCCCGGACTCCCGGTTCCCGAGACACAGTCCTTTCTCTCCGAGTTGCACGCGTCCAGCAGATGGTGCGTCGGCAGCTGAATCGGGCGAAGGAGGACTACAAGCGGTCGCTGATCGTTCCCGACGGGCAACACCCCGCTGGTGGTCGGAGACCGCGTGTGGCTCTCCACAAAGCATCTCCCGTCCGACCGGCGGCGAAGAAACTGGACCACCGGTTCATCGGTCCGTTCCCGTCGGCGGTCATCAATCGGTGGCCTACCGATTGACCCTGCCGCGTTCCATGCGGATCCATCCCGTCTTCCATCGGTCCTTGCTGGTCCCTGAGGCCCGCCGTCTCCCCTCCGGCGCCGGGCGCCACCCGCCGCTGTCGACGAGGACGGGCGGAGGAGTACGAGGTGCACAGCATACGCGACTCCCGCTGGCTGAAGGCGCTTCCAATACCTGGTGGCGTGGCAAGGGTACGGGACCGAGTTCACCTGGGTCAATGCCTCCGGCGTCACGCCCGGACCTGGTGCGGGCCTTCCACGAGCAGAACCCGGCCCGACCGCATCCCGATCGTCAGCCCGGGGAAGGGCCCTGCGGTGAGGATAGTGTTGTGTCTTGCCGCCCTCAGAGCAGCGGGGCCTTCTTACCTGCTCCCGCACACTGAGGAATGTATGCCTCCCGGTCCCAGTCCTGGCTCCATGCCCACACAAACTGCAGAAGGAGAATCTCCCTGCCCCAGCCCTGACTCCATGCCCAGGCAAACGGAGCAGCTAGACCCCTCCCCCTCCTCCACAGCAGGTGAGCCTGAGGAGGGTTTACTCCCAAGAACAGCTGATTGGTGTGACCCTCGCATCAGAAGATTGGAGAGGCGGAGGCTGCAGAGGGAAGGGAGGGGCAGGCCTTAATGAGTGCTGAGTCATGGTGCCACACCCCATGGCCTATATAAAGGAGCTACTTTCTGGCAGTCTCTGAGTCAGGCAAAAAGTCAAACTTATCTTGCTGAAGTCACTTACTGGTCTCCTGCCTGCTCTGAGGACTTTGCTAGGACTTTGGACAGAGCTGCAGAGGCACGCCTGATTCGGATTTCCCGGACCCAGCCGTCAGCGGAGGAGTGGGACACGACATTGAACCATGGTGGTGCAGTGGTTAGAATGCAATATTTTAGGCTGACTCTGCCCACTGCCATCAGTTCGACCCTGACTGCCTCAAGGTTAACTCACCCTTCGAACTTTCTGAGGTCAGTAAAATGAGGACACAGATTGTTGGAGGCAACTGTTGTGACCCAGGCCCAAGTAGGTAATAGGAAACTCAGTTTCAAACAAACAAACTTTATTAAAACAGCTGAGAATTATTTCATTCTCAGCGTAGTCCAATTAAATTAAAGCAAATTCTTCCCAACACAAATTCCTCAATGCTATCACCAACCTTGGTCCAATTAGGCAAATTGCCAAAGGCCTTTCTTGGCAAAAATTCAGAAGACAGTGATACAAATGCAACAAGACAAAGCTATCAACATTGTTTTCCAGCAAAGTGTCCAAACGCCATTGCTGGTCTTTTAAGCCTTATGGGAGGGGTCAATCATCTCTTGGCCATACTCCCGAGTTGTCCTTTTTGCTTGAGCTGCTCTTGCCTTCTGGCATCTCTTCTCATGTGCGCATTAGGAACAGGCTCCACCTATTCCTCTGCCTCACTATTGTCAGCCTCTGGAGGCTCTGGAGTCTGCACATCACTCCCCGATGGCCCTGGCCCCATCTCTGCCTCCAACGCAGAGCCCTCATCTGGGCCTTCCCCAGCCTCCAGGACTGGCCCATGCTCTTCCTCAGCCTCATCGCTGTCTGACTCTGTTGCCAGCTCCGCAGGCTGCTGGCGGACCACAACAGCAATATGCAGACTATAAACTGCTTAGACAGTGGTATATAAGTCTAAATGCTATTTGAAAGATCAATCCCATGTTCTCTCATGTGCTGAATTGGGCAGCTGTATAAATTAAATAAATAATGTTTTATTTTCTTCCATGCCTCTTCTGGTCCTGGAATTCCATTCCCCTTGAATATGTGTTCTGACTCCCAGTGAGAGAAAACTGATTGTGGGGGAGAACTATTACAGTATCTGGCATTGATGGGAAAGGCCCTGTGCCTGCATAGAAGAGGTTGAAAGACGGAGAAACAGTTCAAGGTTTGAAGTTGGTGATGTGAGAGATTTTCATCCCAGTAACAGCCATTTGTTGTAGGGAATAAATGGCAGATATCTTCAAGGCCAAGAAAAAATTTATTTATTTATTTATCTTTTTATTTATTTATTTATTTGTTTGTTTATTTATTTATTTATTTATCTTTTTATTTATTTATTTGTTTGTTTGTTTGTTTGTTTGTTTATTTATTTATTTATTTGTTTGTTTGTTTGTTTATTTATTTATTTATAGAGTACATATTAGATAATATATATAAGCATGAATTGAATACATAAAATGAATACAATTAAAGGGAACATTAGGACAGGGACGGTAGGCACGCTGGGGCTCTTATGCACGTCCCTTACAGACCTCTTAGGAATGGGGTGAGGTCAACAGTAGCCAGTCTAAGGTTAAAATTTTGGGGGTTTTGGGATGAAACTACAGAGTCAGGTAGTGCATTCCAGCCATTGACCACTCTGTTGCTGAAGTCATATTTTCTGCAATTGAGTTTGGTGTGGTTTACCTTAAGTTTGTATTTATTGTGTGCTCGTGTATTGTTGGTTGAAGCTGAAGTAGTCATTGACAGGTAGGACATTGTAGCAGATGCTTTTATGAGCTATGCTTAGGTCATACCGAAGGCGGCGTAGTTCTAAATTTTCTAAAATTTCGAGTCTGGTGGCATAAGGTATTTTGTTGCAAATGGAGGATTGGAGGACTCTTCTTGTGAAATATTTCTGGACACGTTCAATTGTATTAATGTAATGTAATTAAATAGCCAGACATCCCTGGCTCAGGAGCTCCAGCATTTCACTCCTAGAACAGACATATATAGGCAGGCTATGTATTTCTTGGGACATGTAAAACTTCATCATATGTATGAATTTCTAATGCTCTGCAATTAAAAATGTTTAGCTTACCTCCTTGAGGCTATTTGAAAATGTGGAACTGAGAACACGTTTTACAGATGGGCCTAGTATTACCTCAGCCCAGTCTAGGCCAGCTGTTTGCCTCTAACTTCTGCTGATTTCAACAGAAAATGTGGAAAAATGCTAATCTTTGTGAAGTAGAAATTCATATATGAATATGTGTCTTTCCCAACTGCAAAGCTTAGGTAGAGACAAGATGGGTTCCTTGAAATGAATTTCATTGTGCTGGCTGAATTTGAAGAGGAACAATTGACTGCATATTCAGGGCTCAGCCTTATGAAAGCTAGTGAGGCAGCCCCCACTAGAAAACTTGGAATGTGGGCTACGGGACCTTGATCGACCTAAGAGTGAGTGAATCTAAGATTGGAACTTTATCTTTTGCAGCCAAAGGCTTTTCTTTCATTCTTGATAAATTACCCATATTGCCATAAATAAAGCTATACTGAAAAATAGTTTTTCCTCCTTTTTATAAAGGTTACATTTGACAATAGACACACAATCACTGTTCCTCCAAGGCAACAAATATGAAATGTTGCTTCTGTGACCTTAATGTTGGGAAATGGTGGGTGATAAGCAATGAACCACGGAAAACAGCTCTGCTGTTGCTTATGACTTCTGTTTTGCTATGTCCTGAAAGGAGGAGACAATCTCCTATTCTGTTGTGTCCTGTGTAGTTGCCAGATGCCATAATGATCAGCATAATAAGAAAATAAAACATTATAAGAGCTGTGGGGGTGCAGTACAGTGGTGGGTTTCTACCGATTCGCCCAGTTCAGGCAAATTGGTAGTGGCGGCAACGGGAGGCTCTGGACATCATCACAAATGCTCTGTGCATGCGCAGAAGCACCACACATGAGTGAAGCAAGCAAGCACACACGCTCACAGTTCCGAACCGGTAGCGAAGGTAAGTGAAACTCACTACTGGTGCAGTAGTTAAAATGCAGTACTGCAGGCTACTTCTGCTGACTGCCGGCTGCCAGCAGTTCGGCAGTTCGATTCTCACAGTGTCATGGGCCCATTGGAGCGTCAGTCCGTGGAGAAGAACGAGCGAGAACTGGGGCCCCGTTGACTTTGGATGAACGTGGGGAAGAGCAGGACAAGGCAGCCCAGGGTCCCTTGGATTTTGGATGGCTTGCCAACAGGCAAGCAACTAAGCAACTGAGACTTAAGGAGATGCTGTGGGGAGGGGCGCTGTCGGGAACAAGGACTGAATTCATGAAGTTTTGTGTCTGCAGTTTACTGGACTTCCTGCCTTATTATTGCCTTGTTCCTTTGCTTTGTGGACTCACTGCTTTGTTCCTTTTCTTGATTGGACTCATTGCCTTCTTCCTTTGCCTCACTGGACTTCTTGCCTTTGTGCTAACAGTGTTTTGCTGGACTACTCACAGCCAGAGGCTGCTGGAGATGTGTGTGAGGGCTTTGCTCCAGAACTTGCCATAAACGTGGGGGTGTCTGGGGGAAAGTTGGAGCAATAAAAGGGAGTCTGAACTATCAGCTGGCTGTGTTGCCTCTGTGCCTTGCCCTGGGTCATCACACACCAGTTCAAGGTTGACTCAGCCTTCCATCCTTCCGAAGTCGGTAAAATGAGGTCCCAGATTGTTCCTGGCAATATGTTGACTCTGTAAACTGCTTAGAGAGGGCTGTAAAGCACTGTGAAGCTGCATATAAGTCTAAGTGCTATTGCTAGTAGGACTGTGAATGCTTCCATTCTTACAGAGATGCATCAAAACAGTGACTTCAGAGATTCACATGCATAGATAAAGAAGTAAAGTTGTTGGTGGCACACAGGGTATATTTCAGGGAGACAGCACCACATTTTTATATTTGACTTGGCCCCTAGGCCACCACCTTCTTTCCTGTCAAAAACACTTTTTCTTGCTTGCAGGGAGTATGTTCTTCTGTCCTATATTTAAGAGTTATCTGGTGTACCACTCTTATATATAACTCTTATATACCACTCTTATATATAAAGCCCAAATGGAAAAAGAAGAAAAATCCCAACTTTTTTGGTATGGATAAGCACAGGTAGTCCTCAACTTACAACAGTTCGTTTAGTGACCATTTGAAGTTACAGCGGCAAGTTACAGGGTGCCGGCTGTAGTATGCCTTACTTGATTTCCAGCTGATTCTGCCTTATAAACTACTGTTCTCTGGTTTTATTTCGTTATTTGTTCATTTATTTGCCATCTAATTAGCTGTCAGGCTACTCTAAGTGGCTTACAATAACAAAAGGAATGCAAACAGAACAGAAGTAAAAAAGAAGTGACTTATGACCAATTTTCACACTTTTATGACGATTGCAACATCCTCAAGGTCACCTGATCAAAATTCAAAAGCTTGGAAACTGACTCGTATTTAGGACCGTTGCAGTATCCCGGGGTCATGTGTTCAGCTTTTGCGACTTTCTGACGAACAAAATCAACATGGGAAGCCAGATTCATTTAACAATCATGTTACTAACTTAACAACTGCGCTGATTCACTTCACAACGGTGGCAAGAAAGATTGTGAAATGGGGCAATGCTCGCTTAACGATGTCTCACTTAGCAACATGAATTTTGGGCTCAACTGCGGTCATAAGTCAAGGATTCCCTGAGTTGTGTTGATTTCCCTGAGTTTGGAAGTTATTTTCCAGACCAGAATGCTAGGAGATTCTGCAGTTGTGTGACTAAGTCCACAGGATTGCTTGCTTCGTGGGTGCAGGAAAGCAATCTTCTTATACAAAGCCAACCTCCCACTGATCTTGATGAAACAAAATGTTCCCTGTAGCTGTTTTGAAATGTTAATTCCCTAGTCCTGACAAAATGCTTGTTGACTGCAATAAATTAGAAATCCAGAACTAGACTTCTGTTTAGGGGAACATTTTCTCAGTGAAGGTCAATTCTCTCAATTGTTTTTCTGTGTCTGGCAAGAATTAAAGTAGGTTCTTGTTCCTAGGTGCTTTGTTATTGGTACGAGGATGGCTGAATTTCCAAAGATCTTCAACATTTCCCAGGGGACCCATCAACAACCATGCACCAATGTTGCTTGAACAGAGGAAACTCGGCTGCAAACAGATGAGTTTTTTAAAACAGCTTTTTAAATGCTTGTGAATATCAAACAGGGTTCGGATGTAGCTGAAGAAAGCTTTGCCCATATCTAATCCGGCATAAGGACTCCAAAATGAACATACACAATATTTTTACGCTCGATTTTCTGGCGGAAAACCCTCTAAATCTTGCTTTGCATTTGGCCTACAGAGCTGTATGCTCCAGAGGTGGGATTCACTTACCTTCCCTACTGGTTCGCAGATGTGAGTGCGCACTCTTCTGCACATGTGCAGTAGTCGCAAATTACATCCGGGCATGTGGGCGGAGCCTCCTGCAGTTGCCGCTACCGGTTCGCGCGATCTGAAGAGAATCGGCTGAATCCCACCACTGGTATGCTCCTAACCTCAGCTAATTTCCACAGAAAACTTGGAAACATTCCCATCTTTGCGAAGTAGAATATGCAAATATCCATAATTATTGATATTTTTATATGCCACTTCAACTCCAGTGTGCTGGAGGGTGTAGTATGCCTTACTTGATTCCCAGCTGATTCCACGTCACAATCTACTGGTTTTATTTTATTTATTTTTAAATTCTATTTGCCATTGTATCTCACTGTGGGGCTACTCTGAGTGGCTTACAATGATAAAAATGAAGAAAATGAATGGAGTGCAAACAATAGAAGTAAAATAATAGAACAATAAGAGGTAGAGCCATGGTGGCACAGTGGTTAGAATGCAGTACTGCAGGCTACTTCTGCTGACTGCCGCCTGCCAGTAGTTTGACAGTTCGATCCTCACCAGCTGAAGGTTGACTCAGCCTTCCATCCTTCCGAGGTTGGTAAAATGAGGACCCAGATTGTTGGGGGCAATAGGCTGACTCTATAAACCACTTAGAGAGGGCTGTAAAGTACTATGAAGCGGTAAATAAGCAATAAGTGCTATTGCTATTGCTAAAAGAACAATGAAAATGGTTTAGAATACGTCAATATGATAATCAAAAAAATGGATGGGTAGAAAGCAGAGAGTAAAGAGGGAGGGTGGTTAGCAGTAATCCTTTTTTAAAAAAAAGAGTGTTCTGATTATATCATTGTTAAAAGCGCTGATAAAATATGCAGTTCGCTATCATTATTTGCTTGCCGGGATCTCAGATGTCAGGCATTAGTTGCCTCTGAGTCTTGTGTCACCAGCTACATGCTAAACAGTATTTGTGCATTAAACCCCAATTTTACTTTTATTGCTGACAGCTGTGCTTATTATCTTGCTGACGTATTTTCCTGAAGAGTCCCAGGAACAATCAGGCACTAAATAAAGGCCGCCATCTAAAGATTTAGAAGAAACTGGAAGGAAAGAGATAATGAAAACAACCACCCTGTCACAGTCACAAAAGCAAAAGACATAGTTCCTTGAAAGTATAGGTTTCAACTTAAAATGGATTCCTGGTGGCTTCATGGAGAACATCTGTTTTGTTTTCTTGGCAGCAATACAAAAGCAGTTTGTTATTCATTCTCTAGTGTCCGCCTTAAGAAAGACCAACTTAAGAAACCAACCTCATGCAGGCCAGCACTTCTTTTATTATAACAGCTGTAGTGATAGAATCTTACAACATGCTTCTCTTCTTTTTTCACTTTATCTTTGTGTCAGCTGGGTAGCGGGGCTCATCCGATATTCTGCCGTGGTATCTTGCAAGATTTGAATTTAAATTTAATTAAAAAAAACATTTTAATATAATTTGGGGTGATTGAGGACAGTTTCATGAACAAATGTAGAGGAATGAGTGAATGGCCTTGAAGACAGGAGGAAGGGGCGTGAATAAGTGCACAAAAGTGCCTACCATTCCTGTCCTATTGTTTCCTTTCAATATATGTTCCTGTATATAATGTTGTGACAAATAAAAAAAAAGACCTCTACCTGAGGTAATAATCAGATAGGCAGAGCTTGAGCCTCGACCTGGAGAATAACTTGAGAAAAAGTCTCAGGCAAGACCCTCCCTAGTTGGCACAAAGGGGGAATGGGGAGGAAATACGTTCAGGTTTGCAAGATTCTGTCACTTCAGCTGTTAGAATAAAAGTAGTGCTGGTCTGTATGATGTTGGTTTCTCAGACGGGTCTTTCTTAGAGCTGACATTAGAGAATTAATTCTTGGTTCCTGGTTCCCCTCCAAAAAGGAAGTCATATTGCGAGACATTGCAATAAAATAACAAATGGAAGACAAGAGGCTAGTCCTTCAAGACAAGCAAATACTGTATGTTCTTCACAATTAACAAGGTGAAGCAGGAACAGCAATAGCAATAGCACTTAGATTTATATACTGCTTCACAATGCTTTACAGCCCTCTCTAAGCAGTTTACAGAGTCAGCCTATTGCCCCCAACAATTTGGGTCCTCATTTTACCCACCTCAGAAGGATGGAAGGCTGAGTCAACCTTGAGCCTGGTGAGATTCGATCTGCCAAATTGCAGTCAGTTGGCAGTCAGCAGAAGTAGCCTGCAGTACTACATTCTAACCACTGCGCCACTGAGGCTCATAGCACATTGATGAACACATTGTCCAGGCAAGTGGCTTTCCAGAGAAACATTTCTAGTCAAAGCAGGAAATCGGTTTCCCAAATAATGTAAATTTCCTTTTCTGATCGGGAGCTAAAGTGGAAAAGAACAATAACACCACAAAATGCCTAAGCATTTCTTTAAGAGACCATCACCAGCAGATCTGGATAATCTTTATCCCAATTATATTACCTTCTCTACCAGTGTTGAAACGGCATTGATCATGATAATCTTCAGTGGGCTTGGGTGTGGTACTACCTCCATCCTTATCCTCCCTGATTTCTTAGCAACTTTTGATATGATCAATTATAGTCAGGGGTGGGATTCTGCCAGTTCGGACCGGTTTGGGAGAACTGGTAGCTCTGATGATTTGCTGAGAGCAAACTGGTTCACTCCGACAATCAGCTGACCCTGCCTGTCCCTGCACTATACCGACCTATATTTTCTTTGTTTGAAGCCCAGCTAATAGGTGTGGCAGAGCAGATTGCCATGCCTCAGCTGTTTTACTCACCAGGGCTGCAGTAGAAGGCAAGTTTTAGAGCTGTTTTCAAATGCACTGCACACGCGGGGAGTGCATGTTTGGTGCACGTGCTCAGTGAACCGATTGTTATACCGGTTGAATCCCACCACTGATTATAGTATTTTTCTGGGCCAATTCAGGAAGTTGGAGGCCCCCATGTTATGATAGTTTCCCCTCTTTCTGAGTCCAGTTCCAGTCTCTCTATGTACGGGAGGGAGAGAGTCTGAGCCTAAGGCCCCTGCCTTGGGAGGTGCCTCAGGGCTCTACCCTCTCTCTCTGCTCATTTTTAAACATTTACATAAAGACACTGGTTGAGGTCATCTGCTGGCATGGGGTACACTGTCATCAATATGCTGATGATACCTTGTTGTACATCTCCACTCTGGATTGATCAAGTGATGCTGTCTTTTCCAAGTACCTGGAAGCTGTGAGAGGTTGAATGGGGGAGGACATGCTTCAGTTCGGGAAGACTGATTTGCTATGGGTTTTAAGGATCTCTGGTTCCATCTGCAGCTTTCTTTTGGGTACACTCCTTAATCACAGTTTGGGAGTCCTTCTGGATACTGTTCCTGTTCAAAGATCAGATGTCAGCCATGGGCAATCTTGGCTCAAGTTCATGTTTTGCACCAACTGCACCCATTCCTGGAGTGGGTGGTCTTTCTATGTCTAATGCCTGTCAGTCATCTCCTGTCTGGCTCATGCTCTATATGCCCTGGAAGGGTACTTGGAATTTGCACTTGATCCAGCATGAAGAGGTGCAGGAAGATTTTGGTATTTCTTGATGCACTTGTTAATTTAACATTGCTGTACTGTAAGCTACACTGGCTCCCTCCAAGCTTTAATGAAACTAAAAATGAAACTCTCGAAAGCATAGGGCCAGGCTACTTGCAGTAATGTCCTTTTCTCGTTGTTCTGCTTGGCCTACTAAACTGTTCTGTTTCCCAACATAAACCTAATATGGAAGGCATGCTCTGGATCCCTTATATCAAACAATGTCATCTTGCTAGACATCAGTGGCAGCACGCATCCCATGATACAGCATCCTTCTGGGGATTTGGATGGCCCCAACCCTGAAGACCTGCTTGTTTCCTCAGACATTTGGGTCATTTCTATGAGTGAGGTTACTGTTGATGCTTGGGTGCCAAGTTTTATAGTTAAATGGTTCACCTAGTAGAGTTAACCTCATGGGTAAGGCATGAGAAAGTAGGAAACTATGAGTTCTAGTCCTGCCCTAGGCATGAAAGCCAGCTTAGGCTAGTCACTCTCTCTCAGCCCAACTTACCTGACAGGTTGTTTTGGGAAAATCAGAGGAGGTGTGTTGGTCGTGTTTTCCGCTTTGGGTTATTTGTATAAATAATAAAGGCAGGAAATAAATAAATACATTGCGTGTGGTTTGGTGTGTGTTTTTAATCCTTGCACACTACCTAGAGTCACTCATGTGAGACGGGTGGCCGTATAAATGATATCAGCCAGTGGTGGGTTTCAATTTTTTTTTACTACCGGTTCTGTGGGTGTGGCTTGGTGGGCGTGGCATTGCTTGGTGTGCATGGCAGGGGAAGGATACTGTAAAATCTCCATTTCCATCCCAATCCAGGGGAAGGATACTGTAAAATCCCCAGTCCCTCCCCAATCCAGGGGAAGGTTACTACAAAATCCCCATTTCCTCCCGATCAGCTGAGACTTGGGAGGCAGAGAATAGATGGGGGACGGGGCCAGTCAGAATTTTTACAACCGGTTCTCTGAACTACTCAAAATTTCCACTACCTGTTCTCCAGAACTGGTCAGAACCTACCTCTGATATAAGTAAAGTAACAAAAATCAGAAAGTCTGTGGGTCAAGTGCTGCTTTCCAACAAGCCTTGTTAGTTGGTCAATGTCTGAGATGGCATTGCACTCCCGAATAAACAAGGTTACCTAGGAAAAGGCTAACCCCTCTACACATCACAAGAGAAGTCTGTGTTCCCTACAATTTCTGTGCCTCTTGTTGTCAGGATGAAAAGCTGGTCCACTGAAAGAGGCAGATTGTATAGCCACATACGTGTTTTTGTTCAAACTTCAGCAAAAGCTTTGCAGGCTTTAACTTGTGCTAGAGAAAAGCTCTGTTACAGGATTTTGGAGGAGAGCCGGGGGGGGGGCACCTTCGTCTTAGCCTCCTCTCTCCTTTCTTTTTCAGAAGTCAGAATCTATTTTGGCTGGGGAAAGGCAAGGGAGAATTGGGGAGTGCTCATTTCCGCAGCTGGCAAATGAAACCCGTTTGTCACAACAAAAGAGAGAGCTGAAGGTCACCGTGCTACTTGCTGAGACACATTTTCATGAGCTGCATCATTGCACGGTGATTGACAAGGCTGACACCCATGAGTAAAAGAAGAAGGTGAAGGTACAGGCAACGATCAACTTTCCTCTAAGGAGGAAAAAATATAGAAG
Source organism: Ahaetulla prasina (assembly GCF_028640845.1). Classification (NCBI taxonomy): domain Eukaryota; kingdom Metazoa; phylum Chordata; class Lepidosauria; order Squamata; family Colubridae; genus Ahaetulla; species Ahaetulla prasina. The sequence goes on from NC_080539.1 coordinate 161,498,035, forward strand.
CGCGGGGCGGGGAGGGGGAGGGGGAGGCAAAGAATGAAGAGTGACAGCAGCAAGTCACAAAAGAGTATTAAAAATGCCTGTGTTTTCCTGTCTTTATTACCCAAGATTTTCTGGCATGTATTCCACCAAGCAATTCTGCTGATGGCTTGTTTTAGTCCTGGCTGCTGAAAATATCAACAAATAAATGTAACAAGATTGCATTGTCTTTGTGTTGCTATTGTTTTATTCAAAATCTAATTCTCTTCCTCCTCCAGAACTGGTTTCCCACGGATCTACTATTCGAGAAGCTTAGACTGCAAACCCATACTTACTTACCTTGAATAGGGTATTTATTTAAGCCATTTATTTTGGCTTGCGCTGTGAAAGGGTCAGACGCTTTTACAATGAGGATATACCTCCCTCAAAAATGATTAGGAAGATGCGATTAAAAACAGTGCAAGTTTAACATTTCTCGGCGGTTTATTAAAGCAGCCAGTGGTGGAATTCAATTTTCTTTTGCTACCATTTCTGTGGGCGTGGCTTGGTGGGCATGGTGTGGCTTGGTGGGTGTGGCACGGGAAGGATACTGCAAAATCCCCATTCCCACCCCACTCCTGGGGGAAGGATATTGTAAAATCTCCATTCCCACCCCACTCCTGGGGGAAGGATACTGCAAAATCCCCATTCCCTCCCCACTCCAGGGGAAGGTTACAGCAAAATCTCCATTCCCACCACACCCCCATATTGTAAAATCTCCATTCCCAGCCCACTCCTGGGGGAAGGATACTGCAAAATCCCCATTCCCTCCCCACTCCAGGGGAAGGTTACAGCAAAATCTCCATTCCCACCCCACTCTGGGGCCAGCCAGAGGTGGTATTTCCCGGTTCTCCAAACTACTCAAAATTTCTGCTACCGGTTCTCCAGAACCTGTCAGAACCTGCTGAATGACACCCCTGAAAGTAGCCCAATATTGTCTTCAGGGTTCTGAATAAGCCTGAAAAAGAAAGACACTGATCTACTTTCAAGGCTCTACATTAATGCGACTTTTAAAACAGCAATAATTTCTCTTCAAGCTGGAATTCTGAAAAAAAAAAGAAGTAAGGTGTTTTAATTAATCAGTTATTTTATCAGTTATAACATGTGAGCAGCCCTTTTTCTTAGGACAAAGAAAGTACAGGTGCCACCTCTTATGGTTAAGGGTTAATGGTTGCCTTCCTGGGACTAAAGTCAACTTAATGGTTGACTTACAAACATTCATTTAGTGACCGTTCAAAGTTACCGCCTTGAAAAAAAGTGATTTATCACCGTTTTTTCATGCTTACAACCATTGCAGCATCCCCGGGAGTCACATGATCCAAATTTAGAGGCTTGCCAACTGACTCATATTTATGACGGCTGCAACTTCTGACACTTTAAAACCGCGTTACTAACTTAACAACTGCAAGGAATCTCTTAACAATCGTGGCAAAAATGTCATAAAATGGATTCATTTAACAAGTGCCTCACTTAGCAACATAAACGTGGGGCTAGATTGTAGTTGTAAGTCAAGGGCCCCCACCCCCAAGGCCTTCTGTACTGCTTCATTGTGGCAATGAATTGAGGTGCTTCATTGATGGCAATGAATTGAGGTGTTTCATTTTATTTTTCTTCTGGTTGGATATGACCTTAAATATTTATAATTGCTCATGAAAGAATGAGCAAAAAATGCTTGGAGTGCATGCCAAGAGGAGATATTCCTAGCAGGATCACCCAGAACATGAAGGTCATTCCAGCTGCCCATCTAAAGCAAGCCGTAACCTATATTTGGTGTTAGTGATGTAGCAATACCAATAGAACTTAGAATTATATATTGCTTCATAGTGCATTATGACCCTCTCTGAATTGTTTACAGAGTTAGCATCTTGCCCTCAACAATCTACTGTAGGTCCTTATTTTACCGGCTCAAGGCTGAGTCAACCTGGAGCTGGTCAGGATCGAACTCCAGGCTGTGGACAGAGTTTGCTTGAAGTATTGCATTCTAACCACTGCACCATCGGGGCTCCTCCTATATGAAGATGCCAGAGAATCACTTTAGTGACAATGGCAAAAGCGTCAATTCACACTATGCGGGAGAAGGCAACAGTAAACCACTCCAATATTCCAAGAAAATATTCCAATATTCCAATATTCACTCCAAGAAAACCACATGAATAGGAAATATAAAACGCTGGATGATAAAGTGCCAGATGGCACTCAACACACTACTGAAGAAGATCTGAGAGTATCTTTCAGAGTGCTAATGGTGTTTATGACTAGATTAAAGCCTTTGGAGCATCTAGTGGCCGATGCTGCTATACAGAGAAGAAAATCCAAAGCTGCAAAGACGGAATTACCGTGGGAACATTGAACGTACGAAGTCTGAATGCAGGGAAAGCTCAACAGAGTGAAAGATGAAATGAAATGACTACAGACTAATATCTTAGATATCAGTGAGCTCAGATACTTTCAGTCAGATGGTCACGCTATTTATGACTCAGGACATGGAAAAACAAAGAAGGAACAATTAGCATTTATAGTAAGGAGAGGTCTAGCAAGGACAGTGCTTGGGTACAAGCAATAACTGCGTTGCCAACCGGACGACCATTCAAGTTTATGCTTTAATCACCAAAACAGGAAAAAAAAAAAGGGATGTTGATAAGTTTTATGATCAAGTTCAATTTGAAATTGACAGAACGTGCAAGCAAGATTTGCCGCTTGTGATTGGAAACTAGAAATGCCAAAGCTGGAAACAGGAAAGAGGAAAATATGGTTGGATTATATAGCTTAGGAAGCTGAAATGAAGCAGGAGACAGAGTTATCTATTTCTGCCCCTCCAATTATTTCCTCATATGTCTTCAAACAACCAAAATACCTTTATCCAAGGGCATCACCAGGTGGAATGTAGGGAAATCAGATTTACTATATTATTGATAAAAGGAGGCAGAGAATGTGTCTATGCTTCCAAATATAAGAATTGTGTAAGCCATGGATTTCCCTATGACACTCTGTGAAACCAGAGTTGGATTTTGAAGAAGCAAAATAAGAAGATATGGATGCTTCTGAACTTAGATGTTGGAAAAGTCTCCCTGGAATACCATGGAAAGTCAAAATATCAAAAAATGGATCTTCTTCAGACAAATCAACATAGAGTTCTCACTTAATAAAAAAAAAGTATTTATGAAACTAGGAGAAAGGGGAAGGATGTAAAAGATGTGAAGAAGGTAACCAGACCTTGCGGAATGAGGTTGAATGAAAATTATAAAGTGAAAATTTAATGAAGAACCAAAGATCTTAATATGTCAGGAAGTATGAATTGATGTTAGGTATACTGTGGTCAGTACATAAGAAAGTATTAGCAGATGGGCCACAAATAGGTTGTCCCTCTCTTCTTTGTGGCAGCCCCTCAAATATCGGAACAACTGTTAATGCAATTCTGATCAATTACAAACATATCTTTTGATTCTTAGTCTTTTCAAAGTGCATCGTACTTTCTTTCCTCTTTGAAGCAGATAATGGATTTCCTTTTAAAAAAAAACTTGCCTTCAAAAAGTGATATCCAGTGAGATAATTTATAAATATTTACGGTCATATCCAACCATAAGAAAAACAAAATGAAACACCTGAAAAAGTCTGTCAGTCCCAAACTGTTCCTGTAATACTTAACAGGGGATGTGAGAATATAGGAAACATATTCCCCAAGGATAGTTTAAGTAGTTTTAAGACAGATAATTGAGAGGACAAAACTGAATGTTTTTGGTTCCCAGTCTTTGAAACATTGACCTCATTATTTAGCTTTAGTCAAAGACCATACAGGCTCAAACTATAAATAGGAATAAGATGACAATGAGAAAACACTGGTGATGAATATGAGAACTCTTGATTACTACTGCTCTAAAAGTCCCACAGTTAATTCAGATGTTTATACTACAATTACAAGGGACAAGAAGTTTGCAAGTCAAACTATTGCCAGAGAGATATGAGAGGCCACATCCTGCTAGTTACATCTATTCATTAATTGTTCACTATGAAAAAAATAGCACTTGCTTTTGTGTTTTTATGTGATAAACCTCCAATCTGAATATCTTACTCAAAAAGCTACATTTGAAACGTCGTAGTTATTTACTTCTATCGCTATTTTTCCATTTCTGTATTTGTTCTCTGTGTGATTAATAAATGACGCTTCCCTGCTGGTTTTGTTTCCTTTTTTAAAAAAAAATCAGGACAGATCTAAAAATGTATTTCCACATGATTTTTCATTGATGGTACATCTTGGATATAATTTTGATTTTGGGTTCATACATCTAAAGGCACCTGGACGGATGGCTGTTTTGAAGTACAGCAGCTATCTCTCTCTCTCTCTCTCTTCCTTCCTTCCTTCCTTCCTTCCTTCCTTCCTTCCTTCCTTCCTTCCTTCCTTCCTTTCTCAGAATAGCTTAGGTGGTTGTTGTTTTTTTGCAGGGGGTTGGGGGTGAAGGATCTTCTATCATTTCAGCTCCATAACAATCCAGTGAGTTTCCAGGACTGAGGAAATCCACAATTCACTATTTTAACTTCTGTGTGTAAAACATGTGACTTTTAAAAATTGCACCAGCATTTCATGAAAATATTTCTATTTTCTGTTTAATGAAAACAATTCTATTATTCAGGCCTAGGTGGAATAGTTCTGGTGTTGTTGTTTTTTCGGCTGGAAAAAAAGTGTTTTTGTGTAAGTCTTTTAAACTGTCCATAGACAATAAATTCTTTAGTGGTTCTACAGAAACAATGGAAACCCACTCAGAATGCAAGTCATAAACCCACTTCCAAGTTTATTTCACCTGTGAAGTAGGCTGGTCCTTAAACTCCTTTCGGCAGTAACCATGAAATGGAAGTAGTGGAATATGTTCTTTTGTTTTGTCACTTTTATGCTGGAACCTGTCAAGAAATTATTGCCCTGTTATTAGTTCTTGAGGCTGTGCAGTATTTTGGATCTGAAGGCCAAGAGGTGCTTTGAATCGTGAGGGAGATGTCTTGTAGCACCCATCGGCAATTTCTTAAAGCAACTTCAATTCAGTCCTGGGGAAAGAAAACATGTTTGGTTTAAGATATTTCAGACAGATGTTAGATTCTTTGCCCTTCTGAGCTCTGAAGAGTGTTCTTTATTTATTTTTTTGCTTTTGAATTTGAAGCATTGCATAGCCCTTATTAACTGTGCTACCAGCAAGGTCTGCTAAACCATACATCAAGTAACTGTTGATTGACAAAACTCCTGGGATGTTCTTAAAACTGGTTAAGTGTTTTTTTCAGGGGCCATATGACTGAGTAATCATTACTTTGTCTGCATTAGAGCGATTTAAGTTTTATTCGGTTGTAATTGTGTAGTTTTGTAACCAAGATTTCAATTTCTCTTGTATTTTACTTTTGACCTATTTTTGTTGTTGTTAGTTGCGAAGTTGTGCCTGACCCATCGTGACCCAATGAACAGGATTCCTCTAGGCCTTCCTGTCTTCTACCATCCTCTGGAATCCATTTAAGCTCATGCCTACTGCTTCAGTGACTCCATCCAGCCACCTCGTTCTCTGTCGTCTCCTTCTTCTTTTGCCCTCAATCTTTCCCAGCATTAAGCTCTTCTCCAGTGAGTCCTTCCTTCTCATTAGGTGGCCAAAGTATTTGAGTTTCATCTTCAAGATCTGGCCTTCTAAAGAGCAGTCAGGGTTGATCTCCTCTAGGACTGACCGGTTTGATTGCCTTGCAGTCCAAGGGACTCGCAGGAGTCTTCTCCAGCACTATAGTTCAAAGGCCTCAATTCTTCGACCTATTAATGGCAAAAAAAAATATTCCAGAACTACAGAGTGTAAGAATTAGTAGAAATCTTGGAGATCACCAAGTCCAGCTCTCTGCTCAGTGCAGCAATCTGTTGCAACTTCTGTCAGATAGTGATCTAACTTCTCTTTAAACACATCTCAAAGTGGAGAATCCAGTATTTCTTTCTTATGTTCCTGAAGTTCAAGCCTATTGTTTTTTTCTTCAGTCTGGTGAATCAACATTGAATAAGTCTACCCCGTCTTCATTCTTTATGTATTTGTTTGCCCATCCAATTTATATGACGGCCTATTTGCTCAAAGGCACTCTGGGCCGTAAGCAAAACAAAAACAATCTGAAACAAAACCAAATATTCAGATAATGTGAAAACAGCTAACATCTCTTTTCCCAGCTTAATTATCATCCCCAACAATCTAAATCGTTCATCATAAGCTTTTTCTTCCAGGCCTTCTATCATCATATTTTCTCATCTCTGGACACTTTCCAGTTATCAATGTCTTCCAGTCAATGTAGAGCCCAGAAGAAGCTGCAATGGTCTAAGGCTGGTCTAAACAATGCAATAGGAACAGAAATGAATTCTCTTGATCTTGAATTCTGCCCTATAATGTTATGATTTATAGGAGATTCTATAGGAATGTTCTCAGTGCCATTCTCCTCATCATCACAAATCTTAAACTGGCATAAAGAATATTTTTCCCAAATTGCTTTCTGTAAATGCTTGGCTGGTGTTAACTGAGGAGAGAGAGAGAGGGAGGGAGGAAGAGAGGGAGAGGGAGAGGGAGAGAGAGGGAAGGAGAGAGAGAGGGAGAGAGGGAGAAGGAGAGGGAGGGAGAGAAAGAGCAACATATAACCCAGTCTCAAGTTTTACAAGTTTCTCTTTTTCCTTCCTAGGTGTAATTCCAGTAAGTACTAGGGGGGAAAAAACAACCCTGATGATGCAGGTGATAGGTTTTACTTCAGAACAGAGATTAGTACCTTTCATCTCTGTAAATTGTCAAGCAACGAGATACCAGGCTCTTCAGAGGCCTAGCCAGCTCAGCAGTTATTAATGGCAGAGTTCCCATTTTTACCGCTGAGGAAAATAGCAGTAAGAGCCAGGCACACTATAGAAACTGTTATAAAGCTTTTGGAGTGATAAAGATTTATTTTCTATGAAAATTATTCCTCTCCTGCTACCCAGCAGAGAGAGGGCAACCATCAGTGGAAATGGGGAGGCTAGAAGTAGTACTCTTATTTATGTCTTCAAACCTCAACAGTGTATGTTCAACATACACTGGTGATTTTCATTTCATCAGTAACACCTCCCCTCCTTCCAGCCTTCACATCTCCCAGCTGTGCTGTTTGGCTGTCAGTTCCAGTTCTATCTTTTGTAAGATTATGCCTTGGGATTTCTTGTGTTCTGAATGAAGAGGCAAAACCTCCCAGTTTCATTTTCTTGTGCAAGCAAAATTTGTCATTGAGAAATTTATTTGCAGGAAGTTGGAAATAATGGGATGGAAAATGAGAAAAGGAATTTGGTTCCTGTCCTGGGCAGGGGATTGGACTAGAAGACTTCCAAGGACTCTTCCAGCCCTATGATTATATGATTCAGGGGTCTCCAACCTTGTCAACTTTAAGCCGGGCGGACTTCAACTCCCAGAATTCCCCAGCCAGCAAAGCTAGCTAGCTGGGGGATTCTGGGAGTTGAAGTCCGCTAGGCTTAAAGTTGACAAGGTTGGAGACCCCTGCTATGATTGATTCTGTGCTTCTAGATGGCAGTTTAGGACAACACTTTGAGTGTACAGTGTTCTGCTAAGTAGGAAAATGCAAACAGGGGAAAACTAAATCTTTTAAAATTCTTTTTTTTTTAATAAAACAGGTTTTTTTTTACAATCATATCCAACAGCTCATCCAATGTACAGTCATATACAATTAGTCGGGCTTGCCCAGTCACCACCCCCTCCTTTTAACTCTCTTCCCTCTTCTACCTTCTTCTACTTTCCAGACCTTCCTCCCCTTCTCTTATCTACATCCTCTCCTCCCTCCACCCTACACCTTCCTTCTCCCTCTTCTACCCCTCTTCCTTCCTCATCTCCCTCTTCTACCCCTCTTCTCCTCATTCCTACCTCCTACTCTCTCCTCTTTTCTCCCTCCCCACCGTTCTAAAATGGTAACTGGGCAGACCCGACCCTACATTAATTATATTTATACATCTTCAATAATCCCTGTACATTAACCATCCTCTACCCTCAACCCCCCCAATTCCCCTCCCCCTTACCCCCTACCCCCGACTTCCCAGAACAAAATGCAGGGTATCAAAACTAACAATCATAATCCAAAATAATTCCTAAATTATAATCTCTAGTCACTCCACACATAATCACACTCTCAATTCCCCTCTCCTTCAGAAATATATCTAATACAAAATATTTCCTAAATTTACTCATATGCTATTCGATATTTTTTTATCTGATACTTATTTTGAATATAATCAATCCACATTTTCCATTCTAAAATATATTTTTCTTGTGTATAGTCTTTCAAGTAAGCAGAAATTTTTGCCATTTCTGCCAGATTTGATACTTTAAGTATCCATTTTTCAATTGTAGGTAATTCTTCTTTCTTCCAATATTGAGCAATCAAAAGTCTCGCGGCTGTTATTAAGTTCAAAATCAATTTAGTCTCTATAGCTGTACAATCCATAATTATTCCAAGTAGAAAGAACTGTGGGGTAAACTTAATCTTCTTTTTCAGAATATTCTGCATTATCCACCATACTTTAATCCAAAATACTTTAACTTTTTTATAAGTCCACCATATATGATAAGTGGCATCTTCACAATCGCATCTCCAACATTTAGCCTGTACATTAGGATACATACATGACAACTTTTTGGGGTCTAAATGCCATCTATAAAACATCTTATAAAAATTTTCTCTCATATTCTGCGCTTGTGTAAATTTAACATTCCTCACTCGAATTCTTTCCCAAGTTTCCAACATTATTGGTTGCTGAAAATTTTGTGCCCACTTAATCATACAATCCTTAACCAATTCAGTCTCTGAGTCTATTTCTACTAATACATTATACAACCTCTTAATATGCTGTTGGCCTTGATCTCTCATTTGTTTTAACAAATTATCCTCAGTTTGCTTAACACCTATTTTTTGATCTAATTTCCATCTAGCTTGTAATTGTCCATATTGAAACCATGTATAATTTTTCCCTTCTTCCCCCATCTTTTCTCTGGATTTTAATTGTAATTCCCCCTTTTCCATACAAAGAAGTTCTTTATAGGTAACTACCTCCATCTTTTGATATATATTTATATTTTCTATCATGTGTCTCGGGATTGCCCATATTGGAATCTTTCCATCTAATTTATATTGATATTTCCTCCAGACCCTCAATAATGCATTTCTAATTATATTATTTTTAAATATTTTATCTACTTTCTTATCATATAATAAATAGGCATGCCACCCATATAACAAACCATAACCTTCTATATTCAAAACTCTTTCCTCAGTTAAATTAATCCAATCAGTAATTAATGATAAGACAACTGCTTCATAATACAATTTTAAATTAGGCATTTTAAGACCCCCCCTTTCCCTTGTGTCCTGCATTATTTTTAATTTTATTCTTGGTTTTTTGCCCATCCATACAAAGTTATTAACCCCCTTTCACCATTCCTGTAATTTAATATCATTCTTAAGTACCTGTATCATTTGAAACAAAAATAGAAACCTGGGCAAAACATTCATTTTTATAGCCACTATTCTTCCTAGCAAGGATAGTTGTAACTTCTTCCAATTCTCCATTTCTTTCCATACCTTCTGCCACAATACTGCATAATTATTTTTGTATAATTTGACATTTGAAGCTGTAATATATATTCCTAAATATTTAACCTTTTTAACGATTTCAAAACCCGTAGTTCTTTCTAACTCTTCTTTTTGATGTATATTCATATTTTTAGTTATCATCTTTGTCTTTTGCTGATTCACCTTAAATCCAGACACTTTACCATACTGACCAATTATTTCTTTTAAACCAGTAGCTGAGTATATTGGTTGAGATACAGTAACAACCAAGTCATCTGCAAAAGCTCTTAATCTATAATCTTGATGTTTAACTCTAATTCCCTTTATTCGATCAGAACCACATATTTTATTCAGAAGAATTTCTAAAGTTAAAAGAAAAAGTAATGGAGACGGGGCCATCCCTGTCTCATCCCTTTCCCAATTTTAAAAGTTTCTATTAACCCACCATTTACTATTATTTGTGCTGTTTGCTTCTGATATATTGCTTTAATTGCATGGATAAATTAATCCCCAAATTGCATTTTTTCTATTACTTTAAACAAAAACTGCCAGTCCAATCTATCAAAAGCCTTTTCAGCATCCAGAAAAAAGAGTGCCACTGAGACTTGGTTGTTTCGTTCCAAATATTCAAGTAAATTTACAATTTGCCTCACATTATATCTCATCTGCCTACCCTTAATAAATCCTGATTGATCATTATGAATTATTTGATTCATCACTGGCATTAATCTATTAGCAAGTATCTTGGCAAATATCTTGTAATCAGTATTTAAAAGTGATATAGGCCTATACTTCTCTGCTTTAACACCATCTCGATCTTCCTTCGGTATTAACGAAATAAAAGCTGTCCTCCATGAAGGGGGAACATCCCCTCCCATTTGAATTTTATTAAATAACTCTTTAAGTGGTTCAACCATTTCATTTTGTAAATTTTTATAATAAACAGCTGTTAAACCATCTGTACCTGGTGCTTTACCGATTTTAAGTTGCTTAATTGCTAACAAAATTTCCTCTGAAGTAATTAATTGATTCAATTCTTCTCTTTGATTTTCTGTAAGCTCACAAATATTTTGTTGTTGTAAATATCTTTCTATCTCTGTATCATCAATCATATCCCTAGTATATAACTTACTATAATACTCTAAAAACGCTTTTTTAATCAAATTCTTTTGATAAACTTCCTTGCCCCTATATTCTATTTTATCAATCGTTCATGATTTCTGTTTTTTCCTTATTAAATAGGCAAGCCATCTTCCTGGCTTGTTGGCATTATTGAACGTATTATGTTTTACATATTGTAAATTAATTGCTACTTGATCTGCCATCAACATGTTAAACTGACCTCTTAATATATTTATTGATTCTTTTATTTTACTATTTCCTGGGCTATTTATCAATAACTGTTCTTTCTTTTTAATTTCCTCTTCCAATTCCTTTTTCTTTTTCTGCAATTTATTTTTGTATTTAATATTCATTTGTATAAGATTTCCTCTCATATAAGCCTTGCTAGCGTCCCAAATCATCTCTATAGATGTCTCTTTTTTCATATTCATAATAAAAAATTCTTTCATTTGCTTTTTACATTCATTTACATTTTGTTCATATTTAAACAAATTCTCATTCAACCTCCATGATCTCCTAGCCTCCTTTTCCCGATCAAATTCAATCCAAACCGGACTATGATCATGAATCTTTTAAAATTCTGATGGACATTTCTCCTGTCTTCTTCTAAGATTCTTTGTTCATTGTCTTAACTACCTTCTCTTTGCTAAACTAGCAAACAGAGAAGCCAACATAGCAGGAAGAATACAGAGGCTCCCATCTATATACAATGGATGGAAGCAACAGCTTTTCAAGAGCAAGTAAAATAGATTAGATTAAGATTAGATTATCAGAGTTGGAAGGAACCTTGTAGGTGATCTAGTCCAACCTTCCACCCAAGCAGGAGACCCTACCCCATTTCTGACAGATGGCAGTCCAGTCTCTTCTTGAAAGCTTCCAATGATGGGGCACATACAACTTCTGAAGGCAAGCTGTTACACTGGTTGATTGTTCTCAGTGTCAGAAAAATTCTCCTTATTTCCAGGTTGAATCGCTCCTTGTTTAGTTTCCACCCATTATTCCTTGTCTGGCCTTCGGGCACTTTGGAAAATAGCTTGACCCCTTCATCTTTGTGGCAGCCCCTCAAATATTGGAACTGCTATCATGTCTCCCCTGGTCCTTCTCTACACTAGACTAGCCATGCCTAGTTCCTGCAACTGTTCGTCGTATGTTTTAGCCTCCAATCCCATAATCATCTTTGTTTTATTTATTTATTTATTTATTTATTTATTTAATCGTATTTATATACTGCCCTATCTCCCGAAGGACTCAGGGCGGTTTACAGGCACTTAAAAAACACATGAACACATAAATACAATATAAAAACAATTTAAAAACTTATTCTAAAGCCCCAAAAATTAAAATATAAAATAAAACCCAATTTAAAACCCTTAAATTTAAAATCTAGCTCAGTCCTGCACAATTAAATAAGTGTGTTTTAAGCCCGCGGCGGAAGGTCCGAAGGTCCGGAAGTTGGCGGAGTCCTGGGGAAGTTCGTTCCAGAGGGTGGGAGCCCCACAGAAGGCCCTTCCCTGGGCGCCGCCAGACGACATTGCCTGCTGATGGCACCCTGAGGAGTCCCTCTCTGTGAGAGCGCACAGGTCGGTGAGAGGTATTCGGTAGCAGTAGGCGGTCCCGTAAATAACCCGGCCCTATGCCATGGAGCGCTTTAAAGGTGGTCACCAAAACCTTGAAGCGCACCGGAAGGCCACAGGTAGCCAGTGCAGTCTGCGCAGGATAGGTGTTATCGCGGGAGCCACGGGGGCTCCATCTATCACCCGCACAGCTGCATTCTGGACTAACTGTAGCCTCCGGATGCCCTTCAAGGGAGCCCCATGTAGAGAGCATTGCAGTAATCCAGGCGAGACGTCACGAGTGCGTGGTGACCGTGCATAGGGCATCCCGGTCCAGAAAGGCGCAACTGGCGTACCAGGCGAACCTGGTAGAACGCTCTCCTGGAGGCGGCCGTCAAATGATCTTCTAGAGACAGCCGTTCATCCAGGAGGACACCTAAGTTGCGGACCCTCTCCATCGGGGCCAATGACTCGCCACCGATGGTCAGCGGATTTAGCTGACTGTACCGGGATGCCGGCATCCACAGCCACTCTGTCTTGGAGGATTGAGCTTGAGCCTGTTTCTCCCCATCCAGACCCGTCGGCCTCCAGACACCAGGACAGCACTTGATAACCGTTGGGGTGGTCCGGTGTGGAAAAGTACAGCTGGGTGTCATCCGCATACAGCTGGTACTTCACACCGAAACCACTGATGATCTCACCCAGCGGCTTCATGTAGATGTTAAACAGAAGGGGCGAGAGGATCGACCCCTGCGGCACCCCACAAGTGAGGCGCCTCGGGGCCGGCCTCTGCCCCCCTGTCAACACCGACTGCGACCGGTCGGAGAGATAGGAGGAGAACCACCGGTAAACGGTGCCTCCCACTCCCAATCCCTCCAACCGGCGCAGCAGGATACCATGGTCGATGGTATCGAAAGCCGCTGAGAGGTCTAATAGGACCAGGGCAGAGGAACAACCTCTATCCCTGGCCTTCCAGAGATCATCCCACCTTTGTTGCTCTTCTCTGCACTCTTTCTAGAGTCTCAACATCTTTTTTATAGTGTGGTGACCAAAACTGGATGCAGTATTCTAGGTATGGGCCTTACTAAGGCTTTATAGAGTGGTATAGAGTTTATACTTTATAGAGTACCTCACCTGAGATAAAGATAAGAGAGGGGTTTTATATATCGATAGTACTCTACTTACAACAGTTCATTTAGTGACTGTTTGAAGTCACAGCGACACTGAAAAAAGTGACTTATGACTGTGTTTTGCACTTAGACCATTGCAGCATCCCCCCTCTCATGTGATCCAAATTCAGACGCTTGGCAACTGACTCATATTTATGACAGTTGCAGTGACCCAAGGTAATGTGATCACCTTTTGTAACCTTCTGACAAGCAAAGTCAATGGGGAAGCCAGATTCACCAAACAACCATTTAATAACTGAACAACTGCAGTAATTCACTTAATAAGTATGGGAAAAAGGCCGTGAAAATGGGACAAAATTCATTTAACAACTGTCTCACTTAGCAAGAGAAATTTTGGGCTCAGTTGTGGTCATAAATCAAGGACTACCTGTATTGCCTTGATTCCATCTAGAACAGAAATCAATATGATATGACTTAAACTATGCCAGAAGCTGCAGCCAGTTAGCACTGAGATCAGTCTGAGCACCATTTACACGTGAAAACTAGTCACTGTTTAAAATTTCTAACCTCTGAAGCCTCTGATTTTAGGCTTATCATACCTGGACTGCAAAAATGTAGTCCAGATATGACAAAGGATAGGAAAAACCTTCAAGTTGTCTGCCAAGAGCCGTGGTGGCGCAGTGGTTAGAATGCAGTGCTGCATGCTACTTCTGCTGACTGCCCCCTGCCTACAGTTTGGCAGTTCGAGTCTCACCGGCTCACTGTTGACTCAACCTTCCATCCTTCTGAGGTCGGTAAAATGAGGACCCAGATTGTTGGGGGCAATAGGCTGTCTCTGTAAAACTGCTTAGAGAGGGCTGTAAAGCACTGTGAAGTGGTATATAGGTCTAAATGTTACTGCTATTGTTATCTCTTTTCTGCCACTTTGTGGTCTTCTGGTTTTTTGCCATTGGATTTGGTATGCCTGCTCAGATGCTGGATTGTTCTGGAGTTCTGGAGTGCCTGTCAGTATAGGAGGATGCAAATTTATTTTATTATAAGAGCAAACAGGCATTCTTTAAAGAGTTGTATGATTTATGTGGCATTTGTCTCAATGCAAATTTACAAAAATGAGATTGTGAAGAATGAACTGTCTATGGCTTTGATTAAAGTGAAAGATTATCATAATGTGAGTAGGTTAAAGGTTATCCTAATCTGAGCAACAGGCACAAAAGGCTTGGGTTCTTATTTTTCCACTTCCATTTTATTTTAATTTTTATTAAGCAGTTAACATTAAGGTCAGAAACAATCCCATTGATGATATTGGAATTCATAATACACTGTTCACAGAGGGTTTTATTGGCCTGAGTTAATGCTCTAGGTTACATGCAGGGTTGACACTGTTTTTGCTTGCATGCAATATTTGCAAAGTTATTTTCTGTGTGCCTGAGAAATGAGGAGTTGTGTGCCTTTAAGCAATGAAATCACTAGCAGAGGATAATACGTTATAAGAATGTGTCCTGCTGACCTTACAATCGCTTCTTAAAAATTAACATGATCATATTGATCCACAATTGTCTTCTAGTAATACAGCTGAAAATATATATTGTTTGGCTGCAAATTGCAAGAACAAATAAATGTGGAAATTATGCCTCAGTGCGCTTCGTTGCAATAAATCTATATTGATGAAAGAATAAATATAGCTTAATCCCACAGGTCTTTCTCAAAGTCTAGACAGGAGGAAGCCGATGCAGTAATAGCTTAACTCAGGAAAAGGTTCTACATATATTCCTTATGCATTTCCCAAAGTAACGTCAATAAAAATTCTGTACATGATTTTAAAGGCAGCTTTTGGATTTGAATTGCTTTGTTTTAATATCAGCATCCCTAAATTTTTCTTATATATATATTTTATGTGGTTCTACAAGTCCACATTTAAATACTAATTAAAATTATTAGTAGGCACTTGCTTTACATTCCCTGAAGTCGCTCGGTTGATCTGTACTAGGATGTCATTCTTTACAACACTATTCAATAAGCCACCATAATGGTTACTTTGAGGATTCCAATAAGTTAGAAGAGATAGAACAAATTGAAAAAAAAAAATAACTTAAAACTTTAGAGTTTTCATTGACAAAATATCATAAAACCCATTAGAAATGAGATCATGCACTGTTGCTTACTATTAAGAAATTAAATATATTTTTCCCCTAACACACTCTCTCTCCCCTCCCCTTTCCCTCTCCCTTCTTCCCTCCCTCTCTTTCTCCTCTCCAGAGGTGGGTTTCAGCAGGCTCTGACCAGTTCTGGAGAACTGGTAGCGGAAATTTTGAGTAGTTTGCAGAACCGGTAGTAAAAATTCTGACTGGCCCCGCCCCCATCTATTCTCTGCCTCCTGAGTCCCAGCTAATCAGGAGGGAATGGAGATTTTGCAGTAACCTTCCCCTGCCACACCCACCAAGCCACACCCACAGAACCGGTAGTAAAAAAATTTTGAAATCGACCACTGCCCTGCTCCCATTAATTCCAAATACATGTGAATATTGTATATATATATATTCCAAAGAATAGAATAGAATAGAATTTTTATTGGCCAAGTGTGATTGGACACACAAGGAATTTGTCTTGGTGCATATGCTCTCAGTGTACATAAATAAAAAAAGATGGAAGGAATTCAGAATGAGAGACTTTCAAATCCAAGTATTCCTTGTTAAGCAACTGCCTCATTTAGGGATCATTCAGTTACAACAGTTTTGAAAAAGTCACTTTGTGACAAGTTGTCCTTGTATTTATGGCTTTTGAAGGTCTGTCAAAGAAAGGAAAACTGAAATGAAGATCCATAAGCACAGTCATGATTTCATTTTGTGACCACTTTGCTTAACAACGGAATTGCTGATCCCAATTGTGATTGCTTAGCAAGGACCGTCCCTATACAGAAAAGGCATTTTTTTATGAGGTATATCTCCATTCCCTTTGAAATGTGAACCTTTTTTGTATTTTCCCCTTGTTGGCCAATATCACAGTCCTTCCACTCCAGGGGTGAAATGCTCCCGGTTCGGACTGGATCAGCTGATCCGGTAGCGATGGCAGCAGGTGGTTTGGAGAACTGGTAGCAAAAATCCCCCCTCTGCCCATGCACCTCCCCCCCCCAATCGCCCAGTCGCCCGCTTGCCCGCTTGCCGCTTATTTTCAGCTCACTCACTTTTCTGTAAAAAAATGCTTTTAAAAAGTAAAAAAAGGCTCTGATGATTACAGCTGAGCCATCCGATCATCAGAGCCTTTTTTTTACTTTTAAAAGCATTTTTTTACAACCTATTTGGCTGAATAGGTAGTAAAGATGCTTTTAAAAGTTAAAAAAAGATCATGCGCCACAGCTGATCATGCCCCCCCCTGCACGCTGTTCTATTTACCCCATGCCTTCTTTTGGCATACACTGTGCGTTCGCACCTTGCATTTGGTGTGCAGTGTGCAGTGCGCATGCACGCATGCAGCATGTGTTTAGGGCTCATGTGCAGCCAGCAAACCAGTAGTAAACCGGTTCAGATTTCACCACTGTTCCACCTGTTATGGTATACCTATTATTCCCATCCTTATAGACAGGATATTCATTGCAGAAGTCATAAAACATTATATCTAGAAAGTAGGTACTACAGGGCCAATGTACGGGCCAATACATAATGGCTTTGCTGGTCCTTTTAGAACTGGCAAGGTGGTGAAAGCATATTAGAGTTTTAGTCAGGGTATGATGACTTGATTCATCTATTTCTTCCTAAACATGTATTGGCCCGATTCACACAACCAGTTAACCTAATTAGCCACTAACCTAGTCAAATCCTACCAGTGGTTCAGGCAGCACACAACCACAGAACCTGGCCATAAATCCTCAGCTGAGTAACATAGAGATCTCAATCACCTTTTCTAGGCACATCCCATGATACTTTTTAGAATACAGGTAGTCCTTGACTTACAACAATTCATTTAGTGACCGTTACAAAGGCATTGAAAAAGTGACATAACCGTTTTTCACACTTATGACCCTTGCAGTATCTCTATGGTCATGTAATCAAAATTAAAATGCTTGGCAACTGAGTCACATTTATGATGGTTGTGGTGACCCGGGGTCATGCGTTCACCTTATACAATTTTCTGACAAGCAAAGTCAATGGGGAAAGTAAACCATGTTACTGTTGTGGTCTGCCAGCAGCCTGTAGAGCTGGCAACGGACTCAGACAGCGATGAGGCTGAGGAAGAGCGTGGGCCAGTCCTGGAGGCTGGGGAAGGCCCGGATGAGAGCTCTGCATTGGAGGCTGAGGTGGGGCCAGGGTCATAGGGGAATGAGGTACAAACTCCAGAGCCTCCAGAGACTGACAGTAGTGAGGCAGTGGAAGAGGAGGAGCCTGTTCCTAATGCACGCATGAGAAGAGCTGCCAGAAGGCAAGAGCAGCTCAAGCAAAGAGGATGACTAAGGAGTAGGGCCAAGAGATGATTGGCCCTTCTCATAAGGCTTAAAAAGACCAGCAACAGCATTTGGGCTCTTTGCTGGAAAACAACATTGATGGCTTCGTCTTGTTGCATTTATTTTGTATCGGTGTCTTCTGAACTTTTGCCAAGAAAGGCCTTTGGCAGTTTGCCTAATTGGATCACGTTTGATGATGGGATTGAGGAATTGTATTGGGAGGAATTTGCTTTAATTTAGTTGAACTAGGGTGAGAATGAAGTAATTTTCAGCTGTTCGAATAAAGTTTGTTTTTACACTGAGTTTCCTACTACCTACTTGGGCCTGGGTCACAACAGTTACTAACTTAACAACTGCAGTGAGTCATTTAACAACTGTGGCAAAACTCACTTAAAAAATGTCTCACTTAGCAACATAAATTTTGGGCTCGATTGTAGTCATAAGTCAAGGACTAGTACTAGTTAAGGCTTCATTATCACTAAACTCTGCCTTACTGGGCAAGTTTCAATAATCATGGTTTGTCTGCTGCAGCCAATCAATATTTGAAAGTTCTGTTCTACCAAACTTTGGCAGTGAGTTCAGTAATGGGGTGGATTAGTTTTTTTTTTTTTTTAATAAATAATTTTTTATTTCCATTTTTCAACATCATATTTATGTACAAACTATTATCCATCATTAATCATTAATTTTTATTTATTACTAATTCAGGCCTGCCCGACTGCCACTTCCTTACTACACAACTTCCCTCTCTACCCTCTACTACTTTCCCTTATCCTTCATCCCCTTCACTTTACTACTTCCTCTCCTCCTTCTCCACTCCTCCCTTCTTCCACCCTATCTAACCCTCTTATTCCCCTCCTCCTTCTCTACACTTTCCTATCTACTTTCTTCCCTCCTTCTACTCCTCTCTCCTTTTCTTCCTGAAATGGCAGTCGAGCATCCCCAATATCATTTTAAATTTTTTAATTTCATATCTTCGAAAATTACTGTACATTAATAATCAGTCCATGTATCACTTATTGATTCATTTTCCCCCCCTTCCCCCCCCCTCCCCCTTCCCCCCCCCCAGACTTCCCAGAGCAAATACCGGGTATTATAACCAACAATCACAAGCTAAAGTATACAAAATAACCTCCCACCCTAAAAAATTTTTAAAACTATAGATCCCCTCACAATAAAAATAAAAAAGATAGGAAAGATAGGGGTGGATTAGTTTTGAGTCACTCTCCCTGTCTACATTCCTTAGACTAGGAATGTATAATAGATCCTGTGAGAGACGTAGGTGTATCTTACAAGACAACAATCTGGGTTGAATTACTTGAACGCTGTGATGACTATATCTATTTTGGATTAAATGTAATCCAATCTAACACCCTCTTGGTGTTTCCAGAATACATTAGCTTCCTCATTAAATTTAGCTAAGTGTCTTGTGGGAACAAAGTCACGGGTTATACAGTAACTTGGGTGAATTAACTGCAACAGATCTTGCCTCAGAAAGTTTCCCGTTATTGTTTTTCTCCTCCATCTGCTTTGTTTTGGTCTGTATACTTCTACATCATCTAACCCAGTGGTAGTCAACCTGGTCCCTACCATGAAAGTTCCAGCTTTCATGGTGGGCGGTAGGGGTTTTGTCCGATACTGAAGAACTTTCCTTTTTTTAAATGTAATTGACTTTTTAAAAAATTTTCATAGCATTATTTAAAAACATTTTCATTAGGTTTTCATAAAATTCCCCGTGACAATTTAAATTTTTGAAAATATACTATTTGTATTGCCCGTGCATAAGTTTAGTTCATGTTACGCAAGTAAAACTAAATGGCGCTATAGTGCAACCACAAACAAAAGAGCCTCATCCCAGAATAGCTCACGCATCTCCTCACCACCACCCAGCTGTAACAGACAAGCAGAGCTGGTAGCTGGTGCCCCTCCCCAAACCCAATCCACGATGCATGAGAGGCATGTGCAGATAATGATACACAGCACATTACTGTGGAACCGGTGGTCGGTTAGAAAATTTTACTACTAACAGAGATACAAAAGTGGGTGGTAGGTATAAAAAGGTTGACTACCCCTGATCTAACCCATTCAGGGATTACCATCTTGATGTGCTGGGAAGGTTCAGAAGTTCAAATTACCTTTATTATTTATTTATTTTATTTTTTCGTATTTTTATACCGCCCTATCTCCCTAGGGACTCAGGGTGGTTCACAGCCAGATAAAATAGACATATAAATACAAAATAAAACATCCATTAAAAAACTTATTACATATGGCCGAATAATTAAAAATAGCAATACACATAATAAAATCCCCATTAAAACCAATTCAAATTTAAAAATCTAGTCCAGTCCTGCGCAGATAAATAGATGTGTCTTAAGCTCGTGGCGAAAGGTTCAAAGGTCAGGAAGTTGGCGGAGTCCTGGGGGAAGTTCGTTCCAGAGGGTGGGAGCCCCCACAGAGAAGGCCCTTCCCCTGGGTGTCGCCAGCCGGCACTGCCTGGCCGACGGCTCCCTAAGGAGTCCCTCTCTGTGAGAGCGCATGGGTCGGTGAGAGGTATTCGGTAGCAGCAGACGGTCCCGTAAGTAACCCGGCCCTATGCCATGGAGTGCTTTGAAAATAGTTACCAAAACCTTGAAGCACACCCGGAAGGCCACAGGTAACCAGTGCAGTCTGCGCAGGAGAGGTGTCACATGGGAAGTAGCATCAGCAGGAATCTGGTCTGGAGCGCCGGTCCAGAACTTCACTCCGATCAGTAAGGAAAAGAGAGAAGCTAAGAACATCCCATAAAGCAATGAAGGACAGGGAGACATCAGGAAAAGTCAACACTTAACACGTGTAGCTGTTGTATTTCCACAAATGGAATTTGGATGTAGCGATGTGGCCAGACCAAAGGCACAAAAAAGTCCAATACTAATAGGGCCAATATTGAAAGAGGAGCCTTTTTGTATCATCAAAATATGGAAAGCAAGAAATGCAAACGAAGAAAACAAAAATGAAATTGCCAAAGCAGAAAGGTAACTATTAGGCTGGGTATCTTATGAACAATATACTTAGATTGGTATATACATTGCCATGCTGAGCACAAATCCATTCAAAGGAATGGCGTGGTAATGATACTCAAAAAGAATATTGTTTCGTGTTTGACTATAACACAATAACAGAATTATATCTGCTGGAATGAATGAATATGCAGATAACGTTATTGTGAGATATGCTCCTAATACAAATGCAATAGAGCAGGGGTGTCAAACTCCCAGCGTCATGATGGCTTCACACTATGGGTTAGAATTTTTCCCCCTTTGCTAAACTGGGCAGGGGCATGGCCAGCACGTGATTGCATCCGGCCCATGGGCCACAAGTTTGACAGCCCTGCAATAGAGGGAAACATTGAGACAAATTCTAATAAGTGCTAAGTGCAATATCAAGAAAGGACATAGATAATAGATAGGTGGGTAATTGGTTGCAAAAGTTGCTAAGTGCAATATCAAGAAAGGACACAGATAATAGATAGGTGGGTAATTGGTTGCAAAAGTTGCTAAGTGCAATATCAAGAAAGGACACAGATAATAGATAGGTGGGTAATTGGTTGCAAAAGTTGGAAAAGTGAAAGAATTGAGTAACTTAACCAATCCAGAGAGCAGGATTCTTATGATTACCCGTCCTGTCAATGGAATGCATGTTATCATTATCGTTAATGTTTTAGCCATGACTTCTGGTTTTTATAACATTTTGATGAATCTGTTGTCTTGAATTTGACTTATATGTCTTTAATCTCAATTACATATTAGGGAGTTTAGCATCTATGGATTGAAATGATCTGTAAGCCAGCCAGCCAGCCAGCCAGTAAATAAATAAATAAATGATAAAGGTTGGCTTGAATAGATGTAATAATACGAGTGATAGATTAACGAAGCTTTGCAAAGAGAAATCTTTTTTATTGACCATAGCTAGTTCAGGCCACAGAATTGCAGGCTCTACACCTGGACACCACCAGATGGAAATTATTGGAATCAAGCTGACCTCATAATAGGGAGCAGAGGGCGGGAAAGTGCAATCGTTCAGCCAGGAGACCTCCAGGTGCAGATTGTAGAGTACATTATGAATTATTGATTGTCAAGTACATGGTTTAAACTTAGAAACTAAAGAGTGGGTGTACAAGTAAGATACAACCCAGTGAACACACAGTCAGAATGTAGAATCAATAAGAAACAAATTTAGTATTCTTCACTTATGCAAAGAGAACCTGAGAAGCTATTGGTGAGATAAGAGACCCTGAGAAAACTGAAGCAGAAAAATATCCCCAATATTTCAAAGAGGAAAAGATCCAAGAGGCTTTCAGAACAAGCTATCATGATACCCAGGAAAAAAAAGAGAGAGGATAAAAGCCTTAGGCAACCAAAAGGATGTATGATGAATTAATGCAGACTTCCAACATCAAACAAGAAAGAACAAGGAAAGATATCTTAATGCAGAATGTCAACAAATAGTGGAATATAATAATAATAAAAAAGGAAAATAAAATCTTTTAAAGAAGATCAGAGAAATCACAGGAAATTTTGCAGCTAAGGTAGGAATATTCAGGTAATCACAGGAGGGACCTGGGTGTCATGGCTGTTTCCGAGTCCTCTGATGAGGGAGCTGATAACTTTGTAGGATCAGAACTTGCAGGAGATAAAATAGTACTCCAGCCAGCTGTTGGCAAGAAGCTTGAGCAAACCATCTTTCCAAAAGAGGACACATCTGGAGACA
The DNA here is from genome assembly GCF_028640845.1 of Ahaetulla prasina. NCBI lineage: Eukaryota > Metazoa > Chordata > Lepidosauria > Squamata > Colubridae > Ahaetulla > Ahaetulla prasina. The sequence continues at coordinate 161,520,627 of NC_080539.1, forward strand.
GTGTTATGGAAAATGCTCCTCTTCCAGATCCACGGAGTGGAGGCAATTAAGGTTACTGGAGCAGAGAGTGCACACCTGAATTCAAGAGCTGGCAGGATCAAGACATCTCCAGCCCATTAATTGGCCAACATCTGGCAGAGTTGTTTGCTCTGCAGGAATAGAATAGAATAGAATAGAATAGAATTCTTTATTGGCCAAGTGTGATTGGACACACAAGGGATTTGTCTTTGGTGCATATGCTCTCAGTGTACATAAAAGGAAAAAAGAGAGAGAGAGAGAAATAACTTCAAGAATCATAGGATACAACACTCAGTGATAGTCATAGGTTACTAATAAGCAATCAAATCATACTAGGAAACAAACAAAACAATCTAAATCGGAAAAATACAAGCAACGTGTTTATAATCATAAGTGGGAGGAGATAGGTAATAGCAAGGATGAGAAGAATAATAGTAATAAAGTCTTAGTAAATAGTTTGACAGAGTTGTGGGAATTAGTTGTTTATTATTTATTTTATTATTTATTTATTATTTAAACTTATATACCGCCCTATCTCCCAAAGGACTCAGGGCGGTTTACAGGCATATAAAAACATCAATATACAAATTAAAATAATCATTAAAAGACTTATTCTAATGCCAATAATTAATAATACCAATTATTAAAAATAGAAATATAAATATTAAAATCAATTTAAAACCCCTCTAAATTTAAAATCTAAGCCAGTCCTGCACAGATGAATAAATGTGTCTTGAGCTCGCGACGGAAGGTTCGAAGATCTGGAAGTTGACGGAGTCCTGGGGGGAGTTCGTTCCAGAGGGTGGGAGCCCCCACAGAGAAGGCCCTTCCCCTGGGCGTCGCCAGACGACACTGCCTAGCTGACGGCACCCTGAGGAGTCCCTCTCTGTGAGAGCGCACGGGTCGGTGAGAGGTATCTGGTCGCAGTAGGCGGTCCCGTAGATAACCCGGCCCTATGCCATGGAGCGCTTTAAAGGTGGTCACCAAAACCTTGAAGCGCACCCGGAAGGCCACAGGTAGCCAGTGCAGCCTGCGCAGGATGGGTGTTATACGGGAGCCACGAGGGGCTCCATCTATCACCCGCAGCCGCATTCTGGACTAACTGTAGCCTCGGATGCCCTTCAAGGAAGCCCCATGTAGAGGCGTTGCAGTAATCCAGGCGAGACGTCACGAGGCGTGAGTGACCGTGCATAGGGCCTCCCGGTCCAGAAAGGCGCAACTGGCGCACCAGGCGAACCTGGTAGGCGCTCTCCTGGAGACGGCCGTCAAATGATCTTCTAGAGACAGCCGTTCATCCAGGAGGGCCTAAGTTGCGCACCCTCTCCGGGGCCAATGACTCGCCACCGATGGTCAGCCGCAGTTAGCTGACTGTACCGGGATGCCGCATCCACAGCCACTCTGTCTTGGAGGGATTGAGCTTGAGCCTGTTTCTCCCCATCCAGACCCGACGGCCTCCAGACACCGGGACAGCACTTGATAACCGTTGGGGTGGTCGGTGTGAAAAGTACAGCTGGGTGTCATCCGCGTACAGCTGGTACCTCACACCGAACCCACTGATGATCTCACCCAGCGGCTTCATGTAGATGTTGAACAGAAGGCGAGAGAATGGGCCCCTCCACAAGTGAGGCGCCTCGGGGCCGACCTCTGCCCCTGTCAACACCGACTGCGACGGTCGGAGAGATAGGAGGAGAACCACCGATAAACGGTGCCTCCCACTCCCAATCCCTCCAACGGCGCAGCAGGATACCATGGTCGATGGTATCAAAAGCCGCTGAGAGGTCTAATAGGACCAGGGCAGAGGAACAACCCTATCCCTGGCCCTCCAGAGATCATCCTGTGACCAAAGCCGTCTCCGTGCTGTAACCGGGCCGGAAACCGGACTGGAACGGGTCTAGATAGACAGTTTCATCCAGGTGCAAGGGAAACTGATATGCCACCATACTCTCTACAACCTTCGCCGCGAAGCGAAGGTTGGAGACCGGACGATAATTACCTAAAACAGCCGGGTCCAGGGAAGGCTTCTTGAGGAGGGGCCTCACCACCGCCTCTTTCAAGGTGTTTAGCAGAGTGATGGCATTTGGGAAAAAACTGTCCTTATGTCTAGTTATTCTGGTATGCAGTGCCCTATAGCATTGTTTTGAGGGTAGAAATTGAAACAATTTATGTCCAGGATGTGAGGGTTCTCTAGATGTTTTTACAGACCTCTTTTTGACTCTTGCAGCATACAGGTCCTCAGTGGAAGGCAGGTTGGTAGCAATTGTTTTTTCTGCAGTTCTAATTATCCGTTAAAGTCTGTATCTGCCTTGTTTGGTTGGAGAGCCAAACCAGCTAGTTATAGAGGTGCAGATGACAGACTCAATAATTCCTCTGTAGAACTGAATCAGCAGCTCCTAGGGCAGTTTGAGCTTTCTGAGTTGGTGCAGGAAGAACATTCTTTGTTGTACTTTTTGGATGATGTTTTTGATGGTAGGTGTCCATTTTAGGTCTTAATATGTGATAGAACCTAGAAACTTGAAGGTCTCTACTGTTGATAATGTGTTGTCTAGTATTGTAAGAGGTGGTAGTATAGGAGGGTTTCTCCTAAAATCTGCCACCATTTCTACAGTTTTGAGTGTGTTCAAGATTGTTCCGGTGGAACCACAAGGCTATTTGTTCAACCTCCCGTGTGTATGCAGCTTTGTTGTCTCGAATGAGGCCAATCACTGTTGTATTATATGCAAAATTCAGTTCTTTAACAGAGGGATCTTTTGAGACTCACAGTCCATGGTGTATAGAGAGAAGAGAAGTGGAGAGAGCACACAGCCCTGGGGGGCTCCTGTGCTAATTGTACAGGTATCTGATATGATTTTGTCTAGCTTCACCTGTTGCTTCCTGTCTGTTAGGAAGCTTATGATCTATTTACAAGTGTGGTCAGGTACAGCTAGCTGATTTAGTTTAGTTAGAAGAATATCTGGAATGATGGTACTGAATGCTGAGCTGAAGTCTATAGATGCATAGATCTTTGGAGATTCAAGATGTTGTAGGATGTAGTGCAGAGTCATATTAACACATCATCTGTCAATCTATTTAATCGGTAAGCAAATTGCAAGGGGTTTAACAGCAGATTCGTGGTGGTTTTCAGGCAGGCCAGCACTAGCCTTTCAAAGGTTTTCATAACTACAGATGTTAGAGCAACCGGTCTGAAGTTATTCAGTTCCTTGATGGAAGGTTTCTTTGGCACTGGGATGATAGTAGAGCATTTGAAGCAAGAAGGAACATAACACATCTCGAGGGATTTATTAAAGATGCGGGTGAAGATGGGGGCCAGTTGGTCAGCACAGGCTTTTAAGCAAGAAGGAGTTATCTGGTCTGGGCCTGGTGCTTTTCCTGGTTTTTATCTGTGAAATAGACCTTGCACCTCATTTTCTGTAATCACCAGACGTGGTGGGCCCAATGGGATGGGGTCAGTTGTAGGAGGCTTGGCTGTTGTTGGTGTATCTGAAACGGGGATTTTGGAGATAGGTGGCAAAAGTAGTTTATGCCAGAAGTTATTCAGATTTTTCTCAATGTTGCTTACCACTGAGATTCTTTTCTGAGCATCTTGTGAATTTCTCTTGGTTATTCAGAATGGTTGCTACGCTTAGTCAAAGAATCCTTTGTTTCAGCTATAAACTGAATGTCCTAGGGAATTAGTGATATAGTGTTCTCTAATTACTCTGGTGCAATTTATTATTCTCAGCGAAAGCAACTGACCCCATCTCCTATGGCCAGGGATCAGGGTAATGGATGGCAGTGACAGAACATGCTACGTATCAGAGTCAAGAGTGTGTAATGGAATCTGAGTGTTTTCTGCAATGAAGTGCAACTGTTGGCTGAATCACGGCAAACCGGTGAACCATTTCTCTGCCAGTACCTTGTTTTTTTTTGACTCAATTTGTCCAGGCTGTTTGCTCCAGTTCCAGTTCCTTCTGTACTGTGTATTTGACTGGCGTGTAAAATTTGCTTTACAATCTCCTTTCAATGAGGAGGATATTGGCCAACCTGACGAATAAAGATTGTGCTAGCACAGAACCTATTTGGATCTTTGACTGCACAAAAAAAGTAAATTGCAACTGGTTTGTGGTAGAGAGAGGGGGACAGTTTATTTTTGGCATTCTGATGAAACAACTTTCGTTAGATGTACAACTTTTTTGCGTTGTTTTTATAGGAGAATTAGCTATCTGAACTTTGTTCTTTAGCAAGCCTTATATGTGACATCTAGATACGCTCTGGTGGTGATGACATATTGCAGTAGCCCAAAGAGCCCTCTAGGCTATACAGAAACAAAAATTGATGGAAATAAGAAATGGTTTTATCCACTAGAGAGGAAGGAAAATGCAACCGCACTCTTTGGAATTTATTCTCTTTCTTTGCACGTTGGAGAAAATGAAAGGGTAACAAGGGCACAATGTTCTGCAAATGACTGTGAGCCCCCTCCACCCCCAGCATCAAAAGGAACATCCTGAGATGCTTTGGTTATAAGATTACAGGGCAAATCCTCTGGACATACAATACATCTTGAAGCGGCTGCTAAAATAGTGTGCAACGGTAACTGAATTTCTCTTTAGAATTCAGAGCCCGTCTGTCTTCTTTAAGAATCTGAGACTTAGCTGCAACTCATTAAAGTTCTATGTAAATATGCTCCGTTCCCTTCTATAGAAAGCATTAGACTGAATAACGTGTTCTTGCATCCAAAGGATAAATTTTGCCCTGGGCAGAAAAAATAATCTTTTACTATATATTCTATATTTATATCCATGTATATTTCACTTGTTCACAATTCCAGTATTACACGCAAGGGCAAAGCATGGTAAATTGTAGCTCATTAGGAATATAAAGCTGGATTTAGACTTAGTCGTACTGCTTAGGAGAGCCTAATTCTATGCAAAACTTCAAATAGTACTTCGGACCAAGAAAGATTTCACTGAACCACCAAACCAGGTTTATGAACGGAAGTGGGGACCAGTTTCAAAATACTGCATTGGATCAGATGCCTTCGAAGCACTTCATAGCCTTTTGAAGCTGTTCACTAATATGATGGCTTTTCTACAGCTTTGGGGGTTCTTGTAATGTTGCAACTCTATATTATTTATGTAGAGAACGTTAAAAGGGATTGAATGATGTCATATGCTCTCTGATATTAATATGAGTAGTCAACTAATCAGTTTAATAGCTCATTTAATTTTCAGCCCATTGGAGCTCTATTGGGGTGTCAAGGATTTGTCTTCTTATGGTTTATCATTTCGCCAACTTTGCTCTTTGCTCTCTTAATGGGATGTCGCCATTCTGTCCACTATATAGCAATAGTAATAACACCGCTTCACAGTGCTTTACAGCCCTCTCTAAGCAGTTTACAGAATCAACATATTGCCCCCAACAATCTGGGTCCTCATTTTACTGACCTTGGAATGATGGAAGACTGAGTCAACCTTGAGCCTGGTGAGATTCGATCTGCCAAATTGCAGGCAGCCGGCAGTCAGGAAAAGTAGCCTGCAGTACTGCATTCTAACAACTGCGCCACCATGGCTCTAGGTGTTAAATTATGGTTAACTTAAAGATTATGTTTAAATAGATAAAAGTTTAAATACTTCAACAAGAAGTGTTAAAACAATCCTTGCGGGGGGCTAGCCCAAACATTTATTGTAAGGAATACTGTGTAGATGCTACTTGTCCTGTCCTAGTCTTGTTCTCTCTGACTTGCCTAACTTTGTGGCATTATTGTTAATTGTGCCTTCCTGTTTCTGTGGGTCTAGGACAATTCACGGCAACCAACTTACCATGGCCAACTAGCCACAGGACAACTCACTGCGGGACAAGAGTTACATTAATATTGAAGAAATGGTGGAATAGAATCATTAAAGAAAGGATACAAAAGGAGGGATAGAATGAAATGTAAATGACAAAAATTGAAATAATTTTTAAATTATTTTAAATAATTAAATTGAATTGTTGAATTGTCCTGCGGTGAGTTGTTCCGTGGCGAGTTGGCCATAGTGAGTTGACTGTGGTACATTGTCCCATTCTGTGTTTCTGCTGCCTCATTACTACATAACTCATTTTTTTGTATAGCAGCAAGGTATAACCATGATAGAACTGAGTCTGGACAGTAATGAGGGATCCCTCCCAAGATGGGAGAGATCCCTCATTACCACTTGCCAACCATCCTGGCCCTCCACATAGCCCAGTCATGAGATGTAGCAAAATTACACTACTTTATAAAGGCAAATCTATGGTGCTTCTTCGGAGTGCTACCTAGAAGAGGCTATGCTGTAGTTTGCCAATATTTGAGAGATAACCTCTCCTTAACAACATCTAGTGGTTTCATTAGATTGGGTAGGGTGAGCTCACTTCAGATTCCCTCAATTAAAAGCTGTCATCTGGGAGAACTTGGAAGTGAGACTTTTCTATAGCTTTCCTTGCCTTCTGGAAAGCTCTTAAGATTGGATAGGTGGCCAGCCCTGTGATTGGTGTTTTGGGGGAGGATAGTGTTATGGTGGTTGACATGGTATGTAAGAGTTTATTAAAAAATCATGTTTATTATTATTTATTAACATAATCATGTTTATCATTTGTATAGCATTGTTAACTATCTAGGGCTGTTTTATACAACATGGGCACACGTGTGTGTGTGTGTGTGTGTGTGTGTGTCTTTGGTTATTCGAGTTTTCTCCCGCGTAAAATTGGAAGTGTCTTGGCGACGTTTCGACAAAGTCTCATTCATCATCTTCAGGCTGGTGTTTACAGCTTTGTGATTTTAGGAGCAATGTGTGATCGCAGCTGTTTCTTCCCTTTTAACTGCTAGTGGGGGTTTGAACTGATTGGTTGGGAGCTTGGCTGTGTTCTGATTGGTTGTGCTCTGATTGGCTGGGGGTGTGTTCTGTTTGGGTGGGGGGGCTTGGTTAGTCTGAATTGCAGGGGGATTTGAGTTGGTGAGCTGCATTGCTGTTGTTTGGCTTCACGTTCGTGGTCGTGCTATATCTTCATGGTTGGTGTCAGTCTGCTGCATGTATGGATTGAAGGGGTTTGAAATGGCTAATGATGCAGCTGCGGTCTGGCTTCTCGTCCGTGGTCGTGCTTCATTTTATATATATATATATATATATATATATATATATATATATATATATATATATATATATATATATATGTATGTCTTTGGTTATTCGGGTTTTCTCCCGCGTAAAATTGGAAGTGTCTTGGCGACATTTCGACGAAGTCTCATTCGTCTAAATAAGATCAGACTAGGCTAGTGCTCCATTAAGCTGGCAATGAGAAGGTATTTGGTAGAGACATAGATAGAATTCACAATAGCTCCAACTCTTCCTCCTTACTGCAGGACACAATCTTATAGGTAACTTCCAGTGGAACTGCAGCATCTGTATGAGCTTCTCTGTTTGGTTATAGACACACTCAGAGAGCATCTGATGTCTCCTCAGTGAGAATCGGTCAATTGTTCCATAGTATGTGGGCTGCTATCAAGATTTAAGGACAAGAAATTGACTCTTTCCCCATTTTATTTTGTTTATATCTGGTGTTGTATGCTATTTTTTTTGCTATAGCAGTAGTTAAGGGTTGCAATAAAGAATTGCTTCCAATTGTTTTTCTGAGCCATACTATTTGTCTTGATAAATAAATGTGGGTTTAAGAAGAACCATCATTTAGTATTTCTCTTTCACCCTGCAAGTACCCTAGATAGGAGGATTATCCAGAATCTTTCTTTGATTGTGGGTTTTCTATGCTAGGTCCCGTTGGAGGACTACCCCTCCAAAATTGTTTCAGGAAAGCAGGCATGCCATTTGTGAGCTATCAAAACTCTGCAGGCTTGTTAAACTGCACAGTTTGCAGAAAATACAAAATGGAAAGAAAAATGTTCTTGGCAATTTCAGAGCCGTAAGTGTTCAAAAATTGAGGTTGTATATTAAGGAAGTTTGGCAGTTTAGCATCTGAGAGCGAGATTATATCACTGAAATTGGAACAAAAAGTAGAGTTGGGGAGTTGTTGAAGAATTGAACTGGTGCTAATGGCCACTTTCTGATCATTAGCTGCACACAAAGAACCATCAGCCAGTATTGACTTGGCTGGCTTATGTCTAAAGAGGAATCCCTTTGCCCTGTTCACAAAAGACAACGAGAATGAATCACCTGTATTTCCCTACCTGGCATAGTACAAAGTTCCTAAACTCTTAATGTTGGTGTACTGAGAATTGGAGATTTGAACTTCTTTTCATAATTGTGCAGTCTGCTGCTATGATTGGATACTAGTAGCAAGGAGATGGGCCAAGGCAAGGAATCTCCACCACTAGCAATAACACTTAGACTTATATATGGCTTCACAGTGTTTAACAGCCCTCTCCAAGCAGTTTACAAAGTCGGCCTGTTGCCCCCAACAATCAGAGTCCTCATTTTACCAACCTCGCAAGGATGTAAGGCTGAGTCAACTTTGAACCGGTAAGGATCGAATCTGTTAGTGAGCAGTGAATACTGCATTAGTCTGCATCATAGCACCACCTCTAGGAGCATAGGTCAACTTTTCTTTTCTTTTCTTTTTTTAAAAAAAAATATAAATTTTTATTCTGTTCAAATGTTGAAATATAAACTTCAAAAAAAAAAGAGAGAGAAATACAAACACAAGGTAAACTGAAACAAGACTACACAAAAAAGTGCATACAAAGGAGAAACAAAACAAATATATACATAAATTGTCCCCTCTCGTTGAATATGATAACTATTAGCTAATGACTCCTCCCTCTTGCGAAGCAGTCACACAACGTGTGAATTTCTAAAATGCTATTTACTCAACTCACCTAGCCTGACATCTATCTAGATATAAAAAATCAACAGCTAAATTAAACTTTTAAACCCACTGTTAACTTTTCAAATGTTAGGCAGTAACACACCATGTCTTCTCACCTGGCCTTTGCAATCTGGAAGTGACATTTCCTTCCTATGGATATCCACCAGCGCCAAAATGTGTGAAAACCACACGGAGGAACAAACCTTGGATGTTATGTTGTGACTGTGTCAATTGCAGGTAAGGAGTATTGGAGTGGTCTTCACTATAGGTAGTCCTTGACTTACATGGGGGAGCCAGATTCACTTAACAACCGTGGCAAGAGAGGTTGTAAAATGGGGCAAAATTCACCTAACAAATGTCTCACTTAGCAATAGAAATTTGGGGCTCAACTGAGATCGTACGTCGAGGACTACTCATATTAGGTCAGCTGAAACCTTTGTTCATTTTCTCTCTGCCAAATCTAACTATTTTTGCAAGGATAAATAGTTGGTAGGGAGGCAAAGAATATGTCAGGCGCAAGAAATCAGGATTCGGGATAGAGTTCAAAAGGGCTGTGAATTTATTCCATGCAATCCTATACACAAGAATCTGATCTACTAAGGGTCAAGGTACATTGGCACCAGATAAGTGTCAATGGACTTTAAAGGGAATTGGATTCAAGTCCTTTCAGGAGCATAAGGACTCCAGACTGATGAGGCTTTTGATTGCAATAGCAACAGCACTTATATATATTGCTCCACAGTGCTTTGCAGTCCCCTCTAAGCAGTTCACAGAGTCAGCTTGTCGCCCCCAGCAATCTGGATACTGCATTCTGACCACTGCGCCACCATGGTTTGATCTTATCTTCAGGCTCAGTCTGGTCATCTACGAATATTTATGTTTCAGAGAGACCTTTCTAGGATGCAGATGTAATTGCTGTCATTATAGTATGCTTTTATGTTGAACTAGTATTCTGATCATGGTTAAAAGTCACCGTCCATCCTCAGCCAACTGCACCTGGGATATATCTGAACTGGACTGCCTAAGTAGGCACTGTGCATTTAGCTCTATTGATTTTAATTGGGTTGGATGTAATTTGTACTAAATAGGAACTCGAGGGTTTTCTTTATGAAGATTAAAAAGAAATACATATTCTGTTGATTGAAAAGCTATCCCCAAAGCCTTGTGTGAATGTAATGGCCTGTGATTATGATACTGAAATGATAGCATAGAATCAGATTTTATATCATATTGATATGCTTCACTATATAGAATAATATCCAATTTCATTTCTCTATAGATGAAGGTATCTGAATAGATCTTGGCAGGGTAGACTAGTTGGTAAATTATTCGGTAAGAAGAGTAATATCCTTTCTACTTCCATTCCTCTTGAAAAACACCAGCTGGGAGAGAGTATATTGGTCAAAACAACAATGCCAACTCATTTTGCATATCTGGGGTAGCAACTCTATAGGTGAAACTACGTTTCTATATGAAGAGTTTTCTTTTGTTTCTTTGTTTTTATCAAAGCAACAACTTAAAATTATAGTTCCATTAGCAAAAGTGACATTATGTATAATGAAAGCTAGATTATCATTCTTTACCTATGTCGTGAATTAAATGTAACATCGTCTTATACTGGGGTAGTTGTATATCAGCATAATTTAAAATCCAATTTATTTTTTGAGTGCACATGCTGTTGCCTTGCTATTTACATTACATTTCTCTTCAGCAAATAATTTAGATTTGACAATGTAATTGTTTCTAGAATAGTTTTGGATATTACAGTTCATCAAAACTCTGCTTTTCTTTTCTTGCCTGATTCTTCAACCAGGAAGTAGTCAAGGCACGATTTTTCAGTAGACAATATTTATGGCCTCCACCGAACTGAATGTATAATTCCAAAGTGCATCTGGTATAAAGTGCTGGTTGTCAGTATGAAATCATATATTGCACTTGCCTGATGTTAGGCCACAAAATATTATTGGTATATTTTATATAGACAGGAAATAAAGGGCCCTGTTCATATAGCTAATTGGGCATAAAAATTAGTTCCCCTGAAAAAGAACATGAACATTTCCATTCAAAACAAAAGGTGTGCATAAAGCTAGATCAATACAAAATTACACAGAGGTAAATGCACATCTTGCAGTTTTTTTGGCAAGGTTTTTCAGAAGTGGTTTGCTATTGCCTCCTTCATAGGTCTGAGAGAAAGTGACTCGCTAGGTAAAGGCATTAGGCTAGACTGGGAGCCTGTGAGTTCTAGTTCCACTTTGAGCATGAAGCCAGCTTGGTGTCCTTGGGACAGTCAATTTCTCTCAGCTAAGAAGAAGGCAACGGGACTTCTGAAAAACCTTGCCAGGAAAACTGTAGAGACTTATCCAGGAAGTCCCTGAGAATTGGACATGATTGAGAATGGAAATAAAAATGAATGCACCTCCAGACCTGACTCACATGGACTCTTTGATGCTCTCTGAAGTTGATTGTTTGTTTGCAGACATTTCATCACTCAGCTAAATAATGTCATCGGATCTGAAACAATTTTGTGTGGATCAATTTATTGCGATCTTTGCTGGAACAGAATAGTGGTTTCCACAGGATTATTTTAAATTTATATATAACTTTATTGTCATTGTACCTATATACACAGTATACCCATACAACGAAATTCACATAACACCCAAAGACCAAGACCAACACACATAACCATCCCCAAAGCGCTCTCTCTCTCTCTCTCTCTCTCTCTCTCTCTCTAACAGAGATGAAATGATAGAAGGTGTTGAAGCTACAGGATCCTTGGGGGCAAGTGACCATGCAATATTGGAATTTGACATTAAGCAAATACAAGTAGTAGAACAAAGTCAAACTAGAGTCTTGGACTTTAAGAGAGCTAATTTCAATAAACTTAGAGAGAGCTTGAGAAGGATTCAATGGATGAGAATCCTCAGGGGGAAAACAACTCAAGAAGCTTGGGAAATTTTGAAAAGTGAGATTATAAAAGCGCAGTCTAGCACAATACCAATGAAGAAGAAAAATAATAGATCTCAAAAGAAACCAGCATGGATGCATAAAGAACTATCTGACAAATTGAAAGACAAAAAGGACAAATATAAAAAGTGGAAAGAGGGGCAAATAACTAAGGCAGAATATCAGCAAATAGCCCGAGCCTGTAAAGATGAAGTGAGGAAAGCTAAGGCTCACAATGAACAAAGGCTAGCGACAAAAGTAAAAAATAACAAAAAAAGCTTCTTCCAACATGTTAAAAACAAGAAAAAAGTCAAGGAAACAATTGGCCCATTGCTGGGAGAAAGTGGCAAGAAGATGACAAGCAACAGGGAGAAAGCAGATCTACTTAACTCATATTTTGCATCTGTCTTTACACAAAAGGAAAAACCAATCCAACCTATCAAAAACAGCACTACAAAAAACAGATTAGAAACACAAATTAAAATAAGGAAGAAAATGGTAAGTGAACACCTGTCTACCCTAGACGAGTTCAAATCACCAGGACCGGATGGATTACACCCCAAGGTTCTGAAGGAACTGGCAGACGTGATTTCAGAACCACTGAACTATATCTTTCAAAGATCCTGGAGCACAGGGAAGCTGCCAGAGGACTGGAAAAGAGCTGATGTAGTTCCCATCTTCAAAAAGGAAAAACAGATCCAGGAAACTACAGACCTATCAGCCTGACCTCAATACCGGGAAGATTCTGGAAAAGATAATCAAGCAACGAATCACCGAACACCTAGAAGCAAACAAAGTAATAACCAAAAGCCAACATGGGTTTGTCAAAACAGATCATGCCAGACTAATCTTATTGCATTCTTTGACAAAATGACAAAATTAGTAGACCAGAGGAATGCTGTCGATATAATTTACTTGGACTCCAGTAAAGCATTTGATAAAGTAGACCATAACCTACTACTAGATAAAGTAAAAAAATGTGGATTAGACAGCACCACCACCAGATGGATTCGTAACTGGCTGACCAACAGTACTCAACGTGTAGTCCTCAACGGAACTACATCCACATGGAGGAAGTATGCAGTGGAGTACCCCAAGGCTCTATTTTAGGCCCAGTACTCTTCAACATCTTCATCAATGACTTGGACGAGGGGATAGATGGGGAACTCATCAAATTTGCAGATGACACCAAGCTGGCAGGAATAGCTAACACTCCAGAAGATAGGCTAAAAATACAGAAGGATCTTGACAGACTTGAACACTGGGTGCTATCTAACAAAATGAAATTCAACAGTGAAAAAATTAAGGTTCTACATTTGGGGGGGGGGGAAACAAAATGCACAGGTACCGTATATGTGGTACCTTGCTCAACAGTAGTAACTGTGAGAGGGATCTTGGAGTCCTAGTGGACAACCATTTAGATATGAGCCAGCAGTGTGCAGCAGCTGCTAAAAAAGCCAACACAGTTCTGGGCTGCATAAACAGAGGGATAGAATCAAGATCACGTGAAGTGTTAGTGCCACTTTATAATGCCTTGGTAAGGCCACACTTGGAATATTGCATTCAGTTTTGGTCGCCATGATGTAAAAAAGATGTTGAGACTCTAGAAAGAGTGCAGAAAAGAACAACAAAGATGATTAGGGGACTGGAGACTAAAACATATGAAGAACAGTTGCAGGAACTGGGTATGTCTAGTTTATTAAAAAGAAGGACTAGGGGAGACATGATAGCTGTGTTCCAATATCTCAGGGGTTGCCACAAAGAAGAAGGAGTCGGGCTGTTCTCCAAAGCACCTGAGGGTAGAAGAAGAAGCAATGGGTGGAAACTAATCAAGGAAAGAAGCAACTTAGAACTAAGGAGAAATTTCCTGACAATTAGAACAATTAATAAGTGGAACGACTTGCCTGCAGAAGTTGTGAATGCTCCAACACTGGAAATTTTTAAGAAAATGTTGGATAACCATCTGACTGAGATGGTGTAGGATTTCCTGCCTGGGCAGGGGGTTGGACTAGAAGGCCTCCAAGGTCCCTTCCAACCCTGTTGTTATATTATATTATATTATATATTATACTTAATTGAAATATATATCCTCTATGACTAGAATGGAGTCTCAGATAATATGATTATATGTGAACATACAATCCCAGTCTAATGCAGCACAATGGACTACTGTTCCTATTTTAATAAGTCCATTCATTGCTGTTTGATATGCACAGTAAGACATGCAAGACAAAGTAATTTTCAAGTAGCATTTAGGCCTTTCTCCATTTACAATTAATCCTTTACAAACAGCTCTTAGTAATATATTTCACTCTGCTATATCCCTAAGATGTTTCCATCATTTCATGCTCAATCTATATGTGAAACAGCCTTAATTATAATTTTATATAAAAGAATAACAGAGTTGGAAGGGACCTTGGAGGTATTTTAGTCCAGCCACTTGCTCAAGCAGGAGATCCTATACCATTTCAGACAAGTGGTTGTCCAATTTCATCTAAAAAACTTCCAGTGATGTAGCACCCAGAACTTCTGAAGGAAACCCATTCCACTGAATAATTGTTCTAACTGTCTGAAAATATCTTCTTGGTTCTAGGCTGTTTCTTTCCTTGATTCATTGCTTCTTCTTCTGCCTTCAGTGCTTTGGAGAATAGGTTGACCTCCATCTTCTTTGTGGCAGTCTCTTAGATATTGGAATACTGCTATCATGTCACCCCTAGTCTTTTTCATTAAATTAGACATACCAAATTCCTGCAACAATTCTTCATATGTTTTAGCCTCCAGTCCCTAATCATCATTAATATTCTTCTCTGCACTCTTTCTAGAATCTCAACATCTTTTTTTATCATGGGAACCAAAACAGAAAGCATCCTACATGTGGTCTTATAAGCATTATAAAGTTGTACAAACACTTCACGTGATCTTGACTCTATCCCTCTGTTAATGCAGAGGCCTAAGACTGAATTAGGGATTTGTTTTTTGTTTTTTTTAATGGATGCAGCACACTGCAGGTTCACATTTAAGTGGTTGTCTACTAGGACTCCTAGATCCCTAATTCATCCTTAAGTTTAACATAGGTAAAGAAGTTTCCTTTTATTGAGGAAACCAATAGCAATTTCAAGTGCTTTGTTCACCAGTTGACCCACAGGCATGAGATCACCCTAGCACTAACTGCCCATAGCAATTTGTTGTAGACACACCCTTTCCCCACCAACCCCTGGATAATCTCCTCCATTGCCATTCTTTTTTTCTACCCTCTTCTGAAGAGATGTGCCCCTGAAATTGGCCCAGTGCTACTCTTTCAAAGAGTAGCAAACCTGCTGAATAACAATGATCTCAAGCATAATCAAGATATGCTCAGGAGGTGAAGCTTCACCACAGTTTTATGGTTTAGCATTATACATGAATGCGGCCACTCTGGTTTACCAAATGAACTCTGGTTATCACCTGGACAAGGAGATCCAGTTTCCTCCCCCCCATCCTCAGCCTAGAAGCTTATTGTAGGAGAAGAACAGGAAGAGCTGGAGGGTGGAGTTAAGTGTGTCATTAGCTTAAAGTCATTACATTCCCACAAACAGTCTAAGTTCAACCTGTCTTGAATTCTGTTGACCCTTACCTGGGGCCAATTTACTATATACACTGGATTTTTGTGTATGTTCTTGAGCAATAGATCTTTGGAGGGATTGGGAGTGAGAGGCACCGTTTATCGGTGGTTCTCCTCCTATCTCTCCGACCGGTCGCAGACGGTGTTGACGGGGGGGCAGAGGTCACCCAGCGCCTCACTTGTGGGGTGCCGCGGGGTCGATTCTCTCGCCTTCTGTTCAACATCTATATGAAGCCGCTGGGTGAGATCATCAGTGGCTTCGTGTGAGGTACCAGCTGTACGCTGATGACACCCAGCTGTACTTTTCCACACCGGCCACCCCAATGAAGCTATCAAGTGCTGTCCCGTGTTTGGAAGCCAGACGGGTCTGGATGGGGAGAAACAGGCTCAAGCTCAATCCTCCAAGACGGAGTGGCTGTGGATGCCGGCATCCCGGTACAGTCAGCTGAGTCCACGGCTGACTGTTGGGAGCGAGTCATTGGCCCCGATGGAGAGGGTGCAACTTGGGCGTTCTCCTGGATGAACGGCTGTCTTTGAAGACCACCTGACGGCCGCCTCCAGGAGAGCTTTCCACCAGGTTCGCCTGGTGCGCCAGTTGCGCCTTTCTAGACCGGGATGCCTTGTGCACAGTCACCACGCCCGTGACGCCCTCGCCTGGATTACTGCAATGCTCTCACATGGGGCTCCCTTGAGGGGCATCCGGAGGCTTCAGTTAGTCCAGAATGCGGCTGGTGATAGAGGGAGCCCTCGTGGCTCCCGTGACACCTATCCTGCGCAGACTGCACTGGCTACCTGTGGCCTTCCGGTGCGCTTCAAGGTTTTGGTGAACGCCTTCAAAGCGCCCATGGCATAGGGCCGGGCTATTTACGGACCGCCTACTGCTACCGAATACCTCTCACCGACCTGCGCGCCTCACAGAGAGGGACTCCTCAGGGTGCCATCGGCGCGACAGTGTCGCCTGGCGACGCCCAGGAAGGGCCTTCTGTGGGGCTCCGCCCTCTGGAACGAACTCCCCAGGACTCCGCCAACTTCCGGACCTCCGAACCTTTCATCGCGAGCTTAAATCTCATTTATTCATCTGCGCAGGACTGGGTTAGTTTTTAAATTTATGGGTTTTTAATGGGTTTTTTATTATTTATCCTAAATTTTTAATCTCGGCCAATTGAATAAGTTTTTTAATTGTATTTTAATTGTATTTATATTGTAATATTATTGTGTATTTTTATCTGGCTGTGAACCGCCCTGAGTCCTTCGGGAGAAGGGCGGTATAGAAATTTAAATAATAATAATAATAATAATAATAATCTTTTGAACTGCAACCTAACTTATGATTCTGATCCTCCATGCCTGGCATTCTTGAGTTATTCTGGACCAGAAACTCTCTCTCAGCACTGGTCTGTTGTAGGAAAAAATGAGAGGAAGCAAGGGCTGTGTTTACTTTCCTGAGGCCCTGAACAAAGGGCAAGAAGTAGATCTATTAAATAAGTAAATTAGGCATTTCACCACTAAAAAATGAACAGAGAAAGAAACCCTCCAACATTCACCCCATTCAATTTAACCTTGTCTACATCTGTGACATATCCTAACCCACTGCAACCCTTCTCTTCCTCTAATATTGTGTGACCTTGGCCACCCAAAAACTTGCTGATGGGAGGAAGGCTGTACAGCCTTATACAGGGTGGAGGTGGGGCATGACATAATATTACATTTGTATCTCTCTGTTTTTCTCTGAGAGCTTAGTGGAAGGTGGACTATGTACAGCATTCTGATAGAGCGTACAAAATTTGTGTTAATCTGCAGGAAACTACATGAAACTAAATCTTAAAAATTGGGATAAGAAATTTTATTTGAGGGCAGCAATACTTCAAAGTGCTATCTCTAAAAAACAACTGACAACAAAACACCAAAGATGACCATCTCTCAATTTCAAAGAAAAGAAAAAAGAAAAAGAAAAGAAAAGAACACACCAAGTTTCCAAAGATGCTTTTACATCATCATGTAAATTTCTCATTAGCACTCGCTTTTCCCTCCCTCCAAATCTTGCTCCATCTGTATCTTTCCTACCATTTCTCAACTTGTTTGCATTAGAATATTTATAATACTGACATTTTAGTATTTGGCAATGAAATATAACCCTATTTGGGTTAATTACCACCTCCTACATATGGGGCAGCCACAGTAAATGACAGTATATGTGTGTGAAATCTCAATATATCTTCATATCAGCTTAGATATGTCTTGTTCAGGATTTTTTAAAGAAGAAATATGTTTCTTATGGGCAATTTAAATAAATGAAATGTGGAATTCTGTATTCAGTTAAGTATAATCAGTCCTCATCATAATCTGCTCCTCCTCATTACAGCCTGTTGTACAGCAGACAGTCCACTATGGCATATAAATGTATAGATTTGTACCTTTGAATAATTGGACACTGTAAGTCAAATATAATTGAAGCCAACGGATCAGTCATCCAAACAGGAGACAGATTATCATAATGACTAAACATGAGGCTGTAGAAACATTTCAGATATTTTTTTCCTGAACTGGAAAATCCCCATTGCTGAAAGCATTATGTGATTTACAGTATATGTGATTATATAATAGCTTATATAAAAGTTATCCCACTCAGAGTAACATCTGGTCAAATCTATGACCGTGATTGTGGTCTGTGACTATGGACTATATTAAGCTAAAATATTTTAAGCATCAGCAGTCTCCTGATTTGATCAACCAATATAGCTGGGCTGAGATCATAGTGACATATCCTCTATGGCCTCATCAGAATCTGACATGCAAAATTATATGCTAGATGCATCTTCTGAGCCATGCTGTAATAATCAAACCAGAAGTTCCTTAAACATAGTTAACTGAGCCTGTATCTGTGTCATTTCCATAGAAACAGGAATGGGAAGATGGCATAGTATTAATGTAAGATTATCCTATGAATCCATTCGGGGGACTGAGGTACATTTGAACATTTTACCCATGATGTTATTGCTACTACTATTGCCTCAAATTCTACTTTTCTTTATTTCTTAGTTCCATTCAATATGACTATTTCTTTCTAAAACCAATTTGCTAAAGTTGAAAGCTTTTACAATTGTTTCTCAATAGGAAACCAATCTATACCCAGCTACCTGGGAGTAAGCTTTATTGAACCAAAGGTACTTCAGTAACCATGAATGTGAGTTTACTTAAAATTATCTTTTTGAGCCATAAATCTGAAGACGTCTCATAGAGCAATCTGTCAGTTCAGACTGAATGGATCTAAAATATCTTTCTTGACAAGTAATCTTTTCCTAAGCACAAAGCCTAGCGCGCATCCATTTAAACTGCAAATATAAGATTAATTTATACGAAATATTTAGATCAAGATAGAAAATCTTCAAACTTGCTTCAGCTCGTTTGGCTGACGGCACTTCCAAAAGCTATAAGACATATGAAATTTGCAAACTGTGGGATTCAGAAAACAATTTCACACTCCCTATAAAAGACTCTTTTCTGCAATGCAGCTTGGGGCTTAATGTCACTTGGTATTTTCTACTCTACTTGTTGTGACCCAGGTTCCTGGACCCGGACTCCTGGACTCGGATGATTCAGAAAGTGAGGGAGAAGACCTGGCCAGCCCTGCTTCTCTTGAGCCCTTTCCCTCCCTGGCACCCACTCAAAGGGAAGAGGAGGGGCTGGCACAGCCTGATTCCATGGAGCCTCCTGCTGATTTGGCAACGCCCCAAGAACAGTTTTGGAGTGATGCAAGATTACGTAGACGTGATCGCCGTGCGCAGCAGCGGAAGAGTTGGGACAAAGCCAAGTCATAATTGTCATGCAGTGACATCTGCAGAGACTATAAATAGGAGGCGGGACTTCCTGGTTTTTTGTCTTGGACAAAGTAATGAGTTGGCGCGAGCTAATGAATTGGCGCGAGCTAACTGTTTCAATGGAGGGAAGAATATATTCGTGAGTAATTCTGGCCTTATCTATAATTTCCTCGTTATCTCCAGAAACTTGGCAGGCCCGTGGGTAGACGTGGCCAGGACATGTAGCTATGTAAATAAAAGGAAAAAAGGAAGGCCTCTGACGGACTCTTTGCTGGGAGTATTGGGGGAAGGGAAACAGAACACTACTTGTCCACCTTGTCTCAGTTTTCGGTTTTGGCACCTTATTAATGGAGATGCTTAATATTCTGTCCTGCGTGGATTCCATTTGCACATTAACCTGCAAGTAAATAATAATGAAGAATAGCCTTATAGCAGGGGTCTCCCAACCTTGGAACTTTAAACCTGGAGGACTTCAACTCCCAGAACTTCCTCCTCCCAGAAGTTCTCCAGGCTTAAGTTGCCAAGGTTGGAGACCCCTGCCTTATAGCATTTGAAAGATGAGTACGGCTCTATTGTGCTAATACTTAAGGTTCCACTAGATCAGTGGTTCTCAACCTTTATAGTGCTGCGACCCCTTTAATACAATTCCCCACGATGTGGCGACCCGTTTAATACAATTCCCCACGATGTGGCGACCCCAACCGTAAAATTATTTTCATTTTCAATTTATCGCGCCTGAAGCTGTATTGGCTAGCGACCTGAACTGCTTGCGATTGCTTTGAGGACGGAGGCATTAAAGCGGAGACTCCTCCCCTATTAAGTTTATCGCGCCTGAAGCCAGATTAGGCTAGCGATTGGGAGTGATTGAAGGTGGCTTGAGAGGGAGACATCAGAGCAAAGATTTCTCTCTTTTTTAATTCATCGCGCCTGAAGCCGAATTCGGCTAGCGATTTGAAGAGCCTGCAGCTGGCTTGGGAAGTCAACCATTGGAGCACGATTCTTCGACTCGCAAGTATACTTCCCATATTTCCGATGGTCTTAGGCGACCCCTGGCAAATCGTCATTCGATCCCCAACGGGGTCCCGACCCACAGGTTGAGAACCGCTGCACTAGATTGTCTATTGTTTTTCTGCCAAAGACTGAAATGCTTACAGTATTCTCATTTACCAAGGCATTTAAAAGGAAGGAAGCAAATCTGTCAGTCTCTAAAGCATTCCAGTAGACACTCAGTTTTTATGCCAGTGGATGTTCTTATTACAATCTGGGCTGATGATTTTGGCAAACAAAAACAAAAAGTAAACTATCCCCTCCTTCCAAAGATGGAATGAAACTTCAGTTTTGTGGTGCGTTCTGCGTAAGCAATGGACTCAAATGGACTTACTTTATGATGCTCTTTGTGTGTATTGTACATACACCAAAAGAATAATCTGGATATGATTGGTTCCAATTCTGGATTGCATTTTTACTCTTTCAAACTTTTAACACAAGGAATCTTGCACATCTACTTGTTTTGTCTTTCATACGGTCTCCTGGGATTTTGGATTGTGAATGCAAAATTATCAGTCTTGTTTTATTTCTTTATTTAGTGTATGGCGTTGTTACATTAGCAAGGAGAATGTGTATGGAGATTCCCAGTCATCCAGGTCATGGTTGACTGAAAGATGTCTTTTTTTTTTAAATTTGCATTTATATCCTGCCCTTCTCCAAAGACTCAGGGCGGCTTACAATGTGTTAAGCAATAGTCTTCATTCTATTTGTATATTTATATACAAAGTCAACTTATTGCCCCCAACAATCTGGGTCCTCATTTTACCTACCTTATAAAGGATGGAAGGCTGAGTCAACCTTGGGCCTGGTGGGACTTGAACCTGCAGTAATTGCAAACAGCTGGGTTAATAACAGACAGCTCGATGTCTGAAAGCGATCACGCGCTCCGACCCCTTGGACTTCTCCCGTTCCCCGGATGGTCAGGATCCTCAGAGCCCGGGCCTTCGGTTGATGTTGTGCAATGCTCGGTCCGTGGTGAACAAAGCCCCCCTTGTTTGTGATCTTATTCAGGGGGGTTCCGCGGACCTTATAGGCATTACGGAGACCTGGTTGGGCACGGAAGGGGGTGTGCCCCTCGTGGAGATGTGCCCGCCAGGTTTCCGTGCATTCCATCAACCGAGGGCCCAGGGTAGGGGTGGTGGGGTGGCGGTTGTGATTAGAGAGAGTCTAGAGCCGAGGGAGACCACTGTGCCTCAGATTGCCGGGTGCGAATCCCTCTTTGTGAGATGGGGTCATAGGTGTCAGATGGGTTTGCTGATCGCGTACCTGGCTCCTTGCTACGTGACAGCTGCCCTGCCCGAGCTCCTGGAGGTGCTGGCCGGGTGGCAGTTGAGACCCCAGACTTTTAGTCATGGGGACTTTAACTTGCCATCTTCCGGCCCGTCATCGACAGCGGCTCGGGAGTTCACGGCTTCCATGACGGCCTTGGACCTGACCCAGGTAATTGATGGCCCTACTCACATTGGGGGTGGCACTCTGGACCTGATTTTTCTCTCTGGTCAGTGGTTGAGAGATCTGGACTTAAAGGAAATAGTCACTGAACCTTTGTCATGGTCAGATCACTCTCTTCTTCGCCTGGACTTTCTGACCGCCATTCACCACCGCAGGGAGACGGAGCCGATACGTTGGTTCCGTCCCAGGCGCCTGATGGACCCGGATGGGTTCCGGACGGAGCTTGGGCCATTTCCTGAGGGTCTGGCTCACGGCTCGGCCGAGGAACTTGTGGCGGCCTGGGAACGGGCCGCGGCGGGGGCCTTAGACCGAGTCGTGCCTTTGCGGCCTCTGACCCGGCGCAGGGCCCAACCGGCTCCTTGGTTCTCCGAGGAGCTGAGGGGGATGAAGCGCCGGAGAAGACGCCTAGAGAGTTCCTGGAGGTCTAGCCGTTCGGAAGCTGATCGGACACTAGTGAAGTCCTATACTAGGACTTACCTAGTGGCATTGAGGAAGCGAGGCGTAGCTACGCCTCCTCCTCATTGCATCGGCAGATAACCGCCCGCCGCCCTGTTTGGTGACTCGCTCCCTCCTTCATCAGGGGAGCGGGATGACCCGCTGCAGGGACGGGCTGAGGAGTTTAACGGTTATCTATACGATAAAATCGTTCAGCTTCGGGATGGTCTGGACCAAGATTGCGGTGATGCGGTGAGACGCCGAGGGTGGTCTTGGCGACATTATTTGGGATGAGTTTGACCCTGTGGCTCCGAGGACATGGACAGGTTGCTGGGTAGGCTGAATGCCACCACGTGTTTACTGGACCCGTGCCTCCTGGCTGGTGCTGGCCACTCGGGAGGTGACACGAGGCTGGCTCCAGGCGATTACGATCGCTTCTTTGGTGGAGGGTGTCTTCCGGCCGCCTTGAAAGAGGCGGTGGTGAGACCTCCTTAAGAAGCCTTCCCTGGACCCGGCTGTTTTAGGTAATTATCGTCGGTCTCCAACCTTCGCTGCGGCGAAGGTTGTAGAAATATGGTGGCATATCAGCTTCCTTGCACCTGGATGAAACTGTCTATCTAGACCCGTTCCAGTCCGGTTTCCGACCCGGTTACAGCACGGAGACGGCTTTGGTCGCGTTGGTAGATGATCTCTGGAGGGCCAGGGATAGGGTTGTTCCTCTGCCCTGGTCCTATTAGACCTCTCAGCGGCTTTCGATACCATCGACCATGGTATCCTGCTGCGCCGGTTGGGGATTGGGAGTGGGAGGCACCGTTTACCGGTGGTTCTCCTCCTATCTCTCCGACCGGTCGCAGTCGGTGTTGACAGGGGGGCAGAGGTCGTCCCCGAGGCGCCTCACTTGTGGGGTGCCGCAGGGTTCGGTCCTCTCGCCCCTTCTGTTTAACATCTACATGAAACCGCTGGGTGAGATCATCAGTGGTTTCGGTGTGAAGTATCAGCTGTATGCGGATGATACTCAGCTGTACTTTTCTACACCGAATCACCCCAACGGTTATCAAGTGCTGTCCCGGTGTCTGGAGGCCGACGGGTCTGGATGGGGAGAAACAGGCTCAAGCTCAATCCCGCCAAGACAGAGTGGCTGTGATGCCGCATCCCGCACAGTCAGCTAAATCCGCGGCTGAACATCGGTGGCGAGTCATTGGCCCCGATGGAGAGGGTCCGCAACTTAGGTGTCCTCCTGGATGGACGGCTGTCTCTAGAAGAGCATTTGACGGCCGTCTCCAGGAGAGCGTTCTACCAGGTTCGCCTGGTACGCCAGTTGCGCCTTTCTGGACCGGGATGCCCTATCCACGGTTACTCACGCACTCGTGACGCCTCGCCTGGATTACTGCAATGCTCTCCATGGGGCTCCCTTGAGGGCATCCGGAGGCTACAGTTAGTCCAGAATGCAGCTGCGCTGGTGATAGATGGAGCCCTCGTGGCTCCCATATGACACCTATCCTGCGCAGACTGCACTGGCTTCCTGTGGCCTTCCGGGTGCGCTTCAAGGTTTTGGTGACCACCTTTAAAGCGCTCCATGGCATTGGGCCGGGTTATTTACGGGACCGCCTACTGCGACCGAATACCTCCCACCGTCCCGTGCGCTCTCACAGAGAGGGTCTTCTCAGGGTGCCGTCAGCGAGGCAATGTCGGCTGGCGACGCCCAGGGGAAGGGCCTTCTCTGTGGGGGCTCCCACCCTCTGGAACGATCTACCCCCCGGACTTCGTCAGCTTTCGGACCTTCGGACCTTCCGCCGCGGGCTTAAAACATACTTATTTAATTGTGCAGGACTGAGCTAGATTTTAAATTTTGGGTTTTAAATTGGGTTTTATTTCTATTTTTAATTGGACGGGCTGTAGAATAAGTTTTTTAAATGTTTTATATTGTATTTATATTCTATTTATCTGTTTTTAGTGCCTGTAAACCGCCCTGAGTCCCTTGGGAGATAGGGCGGTATATAAATACGATTAAATAAAAAATAAAATAAGACAGACTTAGTCCGTTGAGCCACCAGAGGCAGTCTTTCAGTTGCCTTTTGAAAAAGCACCCTTGGGATATTAGCCAGGAGACTACACTATTAATGCAGAATAGTTGTTTGGCTGACAGTATATTAGCTCTGTTTTGGTACACAGTCAGGTGCTTCCCAAGGTGTATCACAAGAGGGTGAGCTGGTTTTGCACCAGAAAGACAAGCAGCTTTTCCTGTAAGTGTCACCCAAGGCTTTCTCCCTCCACCAGAGCCACTTTGCAAATGGACGTCGCATCCAGGAAGGTTCAGACCTGATAGGAATCTGACTATCCACACAAAGTACCACTTGTCTCCCCCTATTTATCTACTTGCATAGAACATGCTTTCAAACCTCTAGGTGAGTGGAAGCTGAGGTGAGTGATGGGAGCACAACCCACCATGCAGTTCTAGGGCTTGAAACACTGGAGCAGAGACCATGTTATTAAGTCACTGAGCCACAGTGCCTCCATTCTTTGAAAACTACAGAATGGTATGTTGACTTTTGTGCATTGCTGATCCATCACTAAAAAAAAAGAACAATTGCCTAAGTGACCTAAAATCACCATAGGAAGCTGCCATTTCAGCCATTTGTCTATTTAGCCTCGTTCTCCAAGGCTTCAGAGAGAAGCCTTCCAGACTATTTGCTATGTTATATTTGTCAGCGTTCCAGGGAAAAAAAAACAACAACACTCCAAGTAAAAACTCTGAAGCAAGCATCTTTCAAAGTTCTATTTACTAGGATAGGTAAAGTGGCATATCTGGGAAAACCCGAATTTGAGAGGTCCGAGTTTTCCCTCAGTAAATCAAAACCCCCAAAACCATCCCCTCACTCTACAGTTGGTCACATGCTCCAATCGCCAACCGTCCCATCTTGAGACAGCACTTCAACCAATCCTTCTCCAGATGCAGGATTGGCCTGACCTTGACCGACAGGAAGAATGCTATTATGTCTAAAGACAACCCCTCTACTAAATCCCCCCTCCTACTTTCCCACACATGAGAAAGTAGCAGTATGGAAGTTTCTGGCCTAGTATGGCTTCCAAAGCTGACCATATTATTACTGGTCTTACGTGAAGTTGAACCTGAAAATTTCTACACAATGTGCTTAACCATCACATTGTAGACTTCCTGTGCACAGTGGCTCCAGTTCATCTAAAGCTTCAAATAATTAGCTGTGATATCCAAAGATGCATTCAACTTTTCCAGCTAGCTTTGAATGGCATCCCAGTAGAGATGGATAAATTCATCTCTACTGGCAATTCATGATGAAAATGGCTTGCCTGCATGGAACTCTCTTTCTGGAGAAACTGAATTATCTTTTCATTCAACCGAGTCAATAAATATTGACCGAATAAGGAAGATGTGTCAGATCAGCCAACTTTCAATCTCACTCATACAGTATGCTGACTCTGTTCTTGCTTCCTCTGCTACAATAGAGAGGGAAAGGGCATATCATGATTTTCATGGCCTGAAGAGTTTGTTATGTTGATTGATGTTAATTTTTATCTTTCTGGAAGGCACTATAGTTCCTTCAATATAATTAAAAGTAAGCCTGGTACTTGTTACTGTCCTTAATATAAATTAATGAATCCTGTTAACTAGAGCTGGCAAGACTTGATGGGCTTAGATGTGTGATTGCATTATCAGTCAAACAGTGACTCAACATGGATCACAGCTGGAGGCCAAATGCTGAAAAAACTTTCTAGAGTTTGTGGTTGATGGACTTCTTGGAAAGTGAGGAAACCATAGACCAATCAGCCTGACATCAAGACCTGGGAAGATCCTGGAAAAGATAAGCAACCTAGAAACAAGCAAAGCTATTTTTAGAAACCAAAATGGGTTTGTTAAAACAGATTATGTCAGAAAAACTTTTTGCATTCTTTGACAAAGTGACTAAATTAATGTGAAATATTGTGGACGTTGTAAACCTGGACTTCAGTAAGGCATTTGACAACATAGACTACAATCTACTACTTGATAAGTTAGTAAGATAGATGGTAAGATAGACAGCTTCATCAGCATCACCACCAGATGGTTCTCATGTGGCTGACCAACTGCACTCAACATGTAGTCCTCAATGGAACTACATCTACATGGAGAGAGGTATGCAGCATATACTTCGCTGTGTCTTAGGCCCAGTACTCTTCAACATCTTCTTAAACAATTTAGATGAGAGAATAGAAGGGGAACTCATCAAATTTGCAGACAACACCAAGTTTGCAGGAGTAACCAACATCTCAGAAGATAAGTTCAAGATCCAGAAGGATCTTGACAAACTTGAACACTGGGACCTATCCAACAAAATGAAATTCAATGATGAGAAAAACAAGGTTTTTATATTTAGGTGAGAAAAACCAAACACAGAGGTATAGAATAGGTGGTATCTGGCTCAACAGCAGTACCTGAGAGGGATCCAGGAATCCTAGTGGACAGCCAATTACAGTATGTATGATCTGGCAGTGTGCTGCAGCTGCCAAAAAAGCCAATGTCGTCCTAGGCTGCATTAACAGAGGGATAGTATCAAGATCACATGAAATATTAATATCACTTTATATTACTTTGGTAAGACCACACTGGAATACTGATACAAAAAAGACTGAGACTCTGGAAAGAGTGCAGAGAAGAGCAACAAGAGAATGAGAGGGTTGAAGGCTAAACTATATGATGAACAATTGTATTAACTGGGTATGTCTAGTCTAATGAAGAGAAGGACTTCATTAGCAGTCCTTGACAGCAGTCTTCCAATATGACAGCAGTCTTCCAATATTTGAGGTGCTGCCACAGAAAAGCGGGGGTCAACCTATTCTCTAAAACACCTGAGGCAGGACAATGGCAAGTAATGGGCGGAAACTTGTCAAAGAGAGATCCAATCCAGAATTAGGAAGAAATTTTCTGAGAGCGAAGACAATTAATCAATGGAACTACTTGCAGGAGCACCCACAATGGAAGTTCATATATGTGATGGAGTTCACATAAAAACTCCATCACTGGAGTTTTTAAAGAAGAAATTGGACAACCATTTTTTCCAGAATAGTACAGGGTTGCCTGCTTGAGCAATGTGTTGGACTGGAAGACCTTCAATGTCCCTCCCAACTCAATTATTCTGTTAAGATAGAAAGTTGGAATGTGACAGCTGGGATTTGCTGGCTTTGTAAAGCAAAGATTATCAAAAAAGGGAGGTATGTAAGAAAACATAATTAAGAAAATGTATAATTTATACCTAAAGGGGGGAAATTGCACTGATTTCTGGATTTAATTATCCCCATTAAAGATATACAAGCAGCACAATGGGATACTGCTGTGTCTGGTCATTAATAGTTCTTGAACATCAAAGGACTTTTGTCAATACAAACACACACACACATATGCATACACACACAAACACACCATATATAGTATAAAAACAAAGCACAAGACTAACTTGTAACTAACCCAGCGTAACGTTCTTTAGCTCAAAATGATTCAAAATAGAGCAACTATAATTAGCAGATGACTGGAGCAATTGTTCAAATTAGGAAAATTTACAATAATTAAGGTTTTTTTCCCCATTTGGAATAAAATTGAGTAAGATAGCCATGACAGACTTATATAAAATCATGCTCAGTATGGAAACTATATAAGTTTTTTCCCCCTGCTGTCATAAATATTAGGAGTCAGAGACATACAATTGAAATTAAGAGTGAGGCAATTCAGGACTGATAAAGGCAAGTATTTTACATGAAGCATACATAATAATTCACTAGCTGTATTTATTTATTTATTTATTTATTTATTTATTTATTTATTTATTTATTTATTTATTTATTTATTTATTTATTTATTTATTTATTTATTTATTTATTAAATTTGTATACCGCCCTTCTCCCGAAGGACTCAGGGCGGTTCACAGCCAATAAAATACGAGAATACATATAACACAGGTTAAAAACAGTATAAAAACCTAATTCGATATATGGCCTAAAAATTTGGATACAATTAAAAACCCCGTTTAAAAACCCCAATTAAAACTACGTTTAAGATAGCCCTGCACGCTGAAACAAAAGCGTCTTCAGCTCGCGGCGAAAGGTCCGGAGGTCGGGGAGTTGACGAAACCCCGGAGGTAGCTCGTTCCAGAGGGCAGGGGCCCCCACAGAGAAGGCCCTCCCCCTGGAAGTCGCCAGCCAACATTGTTTGGCCGACGGTATCTGGAGGAGGCCCTCTCTGTGGGAGTGCACTGGTCGGTGGGAGGCTACTGGTGGCAGTAGGCGGTCCCGTAAGTAACCTGGTCCTAAGCCATGGTTATGATAAAGGCCAGTAGTTTGGATGGAGTTAAAAGGGAAATGGATCAATTCATGGAATATCCATAGGTACTCATCTTAATGCCTTTTGGATTTACAAGTTCCCTTAAATGAAAACTTCTGGCAAGTCAAGAGTGCAAATAGACTCAGGCTCCCCTGAGATGGATAGACACTAAGCAATAAATGCCCCAGATATTTAAATAAATACAACTGGGAGTTAAATCAGTATTTTTATCTGGGGGAGGCATTACAACCAGCTAATCAGCGGTGGGGTTCACATTTTGTTACCACCAGTTCACCCCATGTGCTCAAGCTTGTTTCACACACGCCCGGCCTCAAAACCATGGCTAAAATAGGACAGTATAGAGCCAGGGTGGGCAGGAGGGCCTACCCACAATTTCTAATACCAGTTCAGGTGAACCAGTCCGAACTGGTTGAATAGCACTTCTGCAGCTAATTTTTTGTAACCTACTCACGCTCCAGAGATCCATGGGGAAAGTGGCTAGGAAACAAGTGATAACACATGTGTCATGTCATCACAATGCAAGCCCAGACCTTACACATTCACGAGAGATGGTGCAATCTATGTATAAAAGGATGTGGTTTACATTGTAATGTCAGGACGTGTATCATTTTGACATCCTTGTGGTTAGGAAGAGATGCTTCAGCATGGACCTTCTATGACCAAGCTCACTCTGGATTGTGTCAGGATGTTCATTGCTCTTTGGTGCCTGAAGTCTTTTTTTTTTGTCTTTGCTTTGTTTTTGTTACTGCTGCTTATGTTGCTGCTAGTTGATCTTTGCTATGTTGCTTCTTAGTATTTTAATCTTTTTTTTCCCTGAAAGAATGGAATGCAAACTGCTCACAGGCTCTTTGGATTGGAGTGGCATATAAGCCCTGGTAAGTAAGTAAATAAAACTCTTCTTTTTAAACTACTCTTGAGATAGACTAGTTAGCCTAAAAACATGTAGATTTTTTTTTTAAAAAAAGAACGAGTAATCTTCAAGGGCTTATTGAGATTCAACAGAAAATAATTCTTAGCTCCAGTTCAAGAGACTAGTTATGCCTACACCAGGAGACCCAATTCCAGGCTGATGAAAATCCAGTAGAGAGATAATTTACCTTATCACCTCTAATTTGGCAACACTTACCTCTCACTGCATTAGGTCATCTGCTTCTAAGTGTATCTTTTGCTTTATTATAATAATTCCATCATAATTCCATTTGCTAGAAGGAATCTTTTGGCACAGAAGACCAGTTGCAGCTGCAAGCCCGCAGCTGCAGCCTGCAATTATTTGTTCCACAGTTGGAAATGAATATTCCCATTCAGTGAGTCTGTGGTGCATCAGGATGCTTTGCTGGCTGACATCCTTCTTTCCATTTTCTTTGGGCAAGGTAAACTTCACTTGCCTGTGGGTTGCCTGTGACCACTAATTACATTTTGGGGCAGCTCCCTAGATTGCACCCTGCATTATTTAAAGCAAGATGCTGAAATATTTATAGAGAATATCTGTAGCTCGGGGTTGAAATGAAAAGTCCTCACTGAACTTGGGTTTGTTTGGGGTTTTGTTTTTTTTTTGCAGATGTTTCATTGCCCAAACTAGGTAACATCATCAATACAAGTAGGGAGTGAAGTTTGTTTCCATTTTATATTCTAGTGGCTTTCCCTGTCTGTTGATTGATGGTTCTTTGGTTGGGCTGTTTACTGTTAGCTTGTTTGGCAGCTCCTGGATTGGGGTATTGTTTGCTTCTTGCTTTTAATCCCTGCTATTCTGCCTATTGATTGCTGCTGAAGAGGTGTTTTGGACTTTTTGTTCCCTTTTTGGCTTGTTGATTGTCTCCTTTGAATGGTATTCAGATGTTGTTTATGTCTATGTGCCTGTTGGTGGCCAATTTGCCAGAGTGCCAGGCTTCCAGGAATTCTCTATCATTTTTGGACTAGGTTTGCTCTAGGATGGTCACCATTTCCCAGTTAAAGCTATGGTTTTAATAGTCTGTCGGTAAGTTTATTTTCATTTTTTTAAAAAAATAAATAAATAAAGCTGGTGTGGAAAGCACCCAAGGCATTATTATTATTATTATTATTTAAAAAAGAACAAAATTTTCAGCCATGTCCTCCTGCTGATATCATTGTGGTACCACCAAACTCTCTGGTACCTTTGGAGATTTTTTCTTTAAAGAATGCTGTTTAAGAAAAACTCCATCCCTTGGAACAAGAAATCTGTCTACCCTTGGCCTAGAGTCAGATCCGAAAGGAAAATAAAGGTTAACATTAGACATTGGACGTCCATGGGTAAAGGCAGGGAACATTGCAGCAGAATAAATGTTCAAAAAAGTATATTTTTTGTGCAGGCACAAAGCTAAATGTCAAGGAGATTTTTCAAAAGGAAGCAACAGCAGAAAGAAAGTGGAAAGGAGAGAGAAAGGGCAAGGAGTTAGAACAAAGAAAGTTAGAAGAACAGGGGATGGGGAAGCTTTTTTTCAAGATTTTGGAGAATATTTATCATATGGATCTTCTGTAGTCACACACTTTCCTCAAGATGCATCTTCACATCTGCAGTGAACATTTATAAAGACTGTGTTTAATGAATTTTTATCTCATGAGATTTACCGTCTGGAAACCTACCACAGAGCGCAGTTCCTAAGAATTTCAGAAACTCAGTAAGCCACTTTTGGCGAGCTTTTTCTTCAGTCCTCAGGGCTCCAGATTGTTTCCTTTCACCAAGAGATGTCAGTCCAGAGAAAGGGATCAACTTTGCTTTTTTTTTTTAAATTTATTTTTATTTAATTCCCCAGGCTTGACAGGGTAATGGATCAAGTGTGACATTTGCCTACTGTGCAAAACATAGGGTATTACTTGAAAGCGGTAAAAACAGGAAAAGAAGAAAGGGTGTGTAGGGGGGGAGGCGGGAAGAAAGTGCTGATATTTTAGAACATGTATAATTTATAGATAACCAGTGGGAAAATGCAGGAGTGTTTGTGGTATCTAAGTAAAAACTAATCACTACTTTTTTTTTTTTTACAGAAAGGAAAGAAAGAGGCAGCACAAAGCTATCCAGCGGTGACTAATTCAGAACACCAATGGCAACATTTAGGATGCTTTTTTTTGGAGAAAGGTCCTTTATGTCTTAGACTAAAGATATCCTGAATTTATATCAGCACACTACGTATATCTCCCAGCGGTGGCATGGAGCTAACAGTATGCTGACTTGCAAGGTGGTCTCTAGATTAGAAGACTTGGTTTGCATAGAATATTGCAATATTTCAGCGATAAAACTGGGTGTTAGTTGTGCTAGTTGTGTAACTAGCCCAAATGTGTCAACTTTAATTAGTATGTTCCTCACTGTTAGGGAATGCTACATGTGTTATGGGTATGACTAAGGCTGGCATTGTAATCCATACCTATCTCCTCTATTTTACCAAAAATACATGAAAGCCTCCATTGACTAAAGCAAAAACGACAATGCTTGTCATTTTTGGTAGCACAGTGGTTAGAATGCAGTATTGCAGGCTAACTCACTGGTCACTGCCAGGAGTTCGATTCTGAGTGGCTCAAGGTTGACTCAGCCTTCTATCCTTCTGAGGTGGTTAAGTTGCGGACCCAGATTGTTGGGGAAAATATACTGACGCTCTAAACTACTTAGAGAGGACTGTAAAGCATTATGAAGCAGAATATACTCCTTCACTTAAGTCAATTTTGTTATACTGCAGCTTAATTCTACAGTTGCTGAAATTCATTTCTTTCTCATTAACCTACACTCGGTACCCCATAATGACAAAGTGAAAACAGAATTTTAGAAATGTCTGTAAATTTATTAAAAAGAAAATAACAGCATATAAATCATCTTGTGAAACAGGCCATTATTGTTAACACTTAATCTTAGTCGAAGCCAGAGAAGCAATGGTTATTTGGTATCTAAAGGCTTGCCTGAAAGTCTAGGGGATCACTGATATTAATACTGTAAAAAAAAAAAACTTGAAACATGCAATATGTTCATACTCTCCCTCCCAGCTGCCAGAGGGATTTAAACAGTCAGAGCAATTCTCAAACTGCTAAGAAATAAGATGGGAAATCCTTAAATACTTAACTTTCTTTTTTTACTATTGCCTTGCAGAGTCTCAGTAAAGGTTTTAATGAAGAGGAGAAATACTTCTCAAAGTATATCTTTTTCTAGCATATGCTGTAGCATCTGGTAACTTTAACTCTTCATTTTAAATTATTCACATCATTATTTGTGATAAGTGAATTATAGGGTTTTGGGGTAACCATCTTTTCCTCTCCCTCACTTACTATTGCTTATCGTTCTCTGCATATACCTATAACACATCATTATAATGTGGTGTCAAAAATAATTGAGAATTTTGCATCTGGTATTAACACGCTTTAAATTAAAAGAACATACACATGAAGGTTGGTATATGCATAGAGGAAAGTTCAAGTGGAGGAATGAATCTTAATAGTTTAAACCAGTGGTAGTCAACCTGGTCTCTACTGCCCACTAGTGGGCGTTCCAGCTTTCATGGTGGGCGGTAGGGGTTTTGTCCAATACTGAAGCACTTTCCTTTTTTTTAATTTAATTGACTTTTTTAAAAAAAAATCATAGCATTATTTAAAAACATTTTCATTAGGTTTTTGTAAAATTCCCCATGACAATTTAAATTTCTGAAAATATACTATTTGTATCGCCCGCGCATAAGTGTAGTTCATGTTACATAAGTGAAACTAAATGGTGCTATAGTGCGACCACAAACAAAAGAGCCTCATCCCAGAATAGCTCACGCATTTCCCCCCACACCACCCAGCTGTAACAAACAAGCAGAGCTGGTAGCCGGTGCCCCCCCCAAATCCAATCCACGATGCGTGAGAGGCATGCGCAGACGATAATACAAGGCGCATTACTGTGGAACCGGTGGGCGGTTAGAAAATTTTACTACTAACAGACATACAAAAGTGGGCAGTAGGTATAAAAAGGTTGACTACCCTTGGTTTAAACTTTATCTTGGGTGTTCCTCAGGAAATCTTGCTTGAGATGGGTCCTCCAGGATTCTCAGTACTTCCCATTCATTTGACTCTGACTTAAAACCAGACCCAATTTTTAATGTTTAGGAATCATTGGCATTAAAAAAAATAATGACCTGTTACATTATCACTATTTTGTACAGGACTTAATTAAAGCACCCAGCTTCTTTTTACACTTAAGAATAAAGTGATGGGATAAAGAAGCTTTGCTTAGTACAATGTCTGCTTGAACAATGTTGGGGCATTTGAAATAATCAGCCAAGGGTTAATCTGTCTCTGAATAATTCTTGACCACATTGAATTCAAAGAACTAGACATTGCAGTAACTAGTGGTGTCCCAAGTATTTATTACATTTTGGATTTTGCTTCTTTTATGGAGGGATTCTGGTAAAAATAAAGGGCAGCATATGAAGGGTAACGGAAAACAAATTGACCCAGATTTAAGGGGTGTTGGGAAATTCTCTCCCTCACTAGTAGTTAATATCTGAACTTTTAAAACAGTGGTGAAATCCACATTTTTTTTACTACCGGTTCTGTGGGCGTGGCTTGGTGGGCGTGGTGTGGCTTGGTTGGTGTGGCTTGGTGGGCGTGGCAGGGGAAGGACATTGCAAAATCTCCATTCCCATCCCACTCCAGGGGAAGGATACTGCAAAATCCCCATTCCTACCCCACTCTGGGGCCAGCCAGAGGTGGTATTTGCTGGGTCTCTGAACTACTCAAAATTTTCACTACCGGTTCTCCGAACTCCTCAAAATTTCCACTGCTGGTTCTCTAGAACCTGTCAGAACCTGATGGATTTCACCCCTGTTTTAAAACCCTTTGTAGTGATTCCATGAGTACAAGAGGTTCTCTCTCTCTCCTTTTTTTTCTTTTTATTCTGGCAATGATCATTTGATCCTAGTTTTGCACGGTCAGATGATCATTGTTAGCACACACACAAAAAAAAGACAATGGAGAAAAGGAGATATCTTTTGCGTTTCTGTTCCATATTATGGTATCTTTGATGTCAGAGATCCAGTTTGGTGTAATGTCTAAGGTATTAGTCGAGAAACCAGGCAACTGCGAGTTCTAGTTCTGCATTAGGCATGAAAATCAGTTGGGTGACCCCAAATCTATTTTCAGTTTGCCAGTCAAGCATGGAATCCTATCTCTTGCCATTAGCTTTCACTTCACCCCCAAGCATTTTCGTGCCAATATTCATTCTACAGCTATACTGAAGACAGATTAAAGTGTTAATGTACATTTAATTTCCCTTAACTCTTGGGTCATTCAGCAATTGCACCTTGTTTCCTTTTTATTTCACCTCTTAAAAATGGTTGGTTAATATAGAGACAGGCTTATGTATTTTAGCATTCCTTACCTCTGTATTCTCTTGTGCACTTGGTTTCTTCTTCTTTTATTTTTGAGATATACTTCAGTTTTATGAAGCTTTAGGAAGCTTTCTTTTCTTCAATGGTTTCTTTCAAATTTTTGATTATTACTCATGCTGATGACCTCTTGTCACCTTCGGTTTCTCTTATTTTCCTTTTGTTTGGCAGGAACAAAAGTAATAGTATTTTCCCCCAATAAAGAGTGTTTCAAATCTGTTGCTGGTGGACACTGCAAGGCAGCATTAGCAGGACCTAAAGGGTGCACAGAAGCACAGAGGCACAGAAATGTGCAGCCTTCCATTTTATTATGTAAATAGGAGCTGGGTCTTTGGAAATAATAAAAGGCTAATTACATTTGGGAAATACTTTTAAAATTTAGCTTTGGATTAGCACAGAGAAAATTCTCTCCTTGCCCTAAGCCATCATTGTAACAGAAGATGACTTCTCTTTTAAACAAGGACAATTTCAAGTTTTCAATAGCTTTTCAAAACTAGAAATCTCTCATATTATTATAATTCCTAATGAAGACTCTTGCCTAGATTTGATAGCTATGAGTCCCATGCAAATAAGTAAGTTACTAATTAGGTTGATTGTCTGAAGCCTGCTGATTCACTTCCAACTCCCTCCCACTCTCGCATTTTTCACATTTTACAATAAATTTGGTGTTGCATGACTGCATATTGAGAGTCAGAAAAAATTGGATTATTGCACAAATAGAGAAATAATGGCTTTGCCAGTTTTCAAAAGCTGGAAATAAACATCTGACAAGATAATAAGGTGGCCAATATGAAAAAAAAAGAAAAGATGAGTGATAAAATTGACGAGGCCTTAAAAAAATGTGTGAAATACATTTCCTTTCCATGAGTCCAGGAAAGAAAAGGCCTGCTGAACCGTCTCCCCTTTTACAGAACCATTTTCAGGCTGTGAAAAATGTGGAGGGGTGCGTTTTAAATAATGGGCCATGAAAAAGGAAGCAGCTGAGGACTCTGCGTATGTGTGGGGGTTTTTTCACATTTTTTTCTAAACAAAAAAGCAATGAGCAATGAGCAAAATTTCAAGCAATGAGCAAAATTAAAATTGCTGCTGTTCCATAATAGAATAGCTCAAGTGAAATGAAGACAGCTTTTTTTGGATGAAGAAGAAAAGCAGGTAAAATACTTTTTTTTTTTTGAGGCCTGTTTTCATGGTACTCTCCTCCGAGCCCATCTTCATATTCCCATTGTCTGCTTTTCTTTTTTTGATCTCAGATGGGAGATCCCATGTGAAAAGAGTGGCATAAAACTTATTTTTAAAAATAACAAGTGAGCAGTTCATGGTACCATCTATCTCCCGAATTCAGTTAAGATGTAGAGGACACTTCTGAAGAAGAAAAGGATAAGAATGGTAAGAGAGGAGACAAAGGAATCCTTAAAGCAGGGATGCTATTCAGCAGGTTCTGACAGGTTCTGGAGAACCGGTAGCGGAAATTTTGAGTAGTTCGGAGAACCGGCAAATATCACCTCTGGCTGGTCCCAGAGTGCGGTGGGAATGGAGATTTTGCAATATCCTTCCCCCAGGAGTGGGGAGGGAATGGGGATTTTGCAGTATCCTTCCCCAGCTACGCTCACCAAACCACACCACATCCACAGAACCGGTAGTAAAAAAAATTGAATTCCACCACTGCCTTAAAGCGATCTATGTGCCTAAGAGATTGTCACGTTAGAGTTCTTATTTTTAAATATGGAAGCACTCACACAGTCAGAAACCAATGCAACCCAACAATACATGGATCATGTGATTTCTGGTTGTTGTCCTGGTGATGCTGTGGTTAAATGGTGTATTGTAGGGAAACTCCAACTACAGCCTGGAGTTCGAGTTTGACTGGCTCAAGGTTGTTTCAGGTTGGTAAAATGGGGACCAGATTGTTGGGGGCAATATGATGACATTGTAAACCACTGAGTCAGTACTTTAAAGCAGGGGTCGCCAATCTTGGTCCCTTTAAGACTTGTGGACTTCAACTACCAGAGTCCCTCAGCCAGCAAAGCTGACTGAGGATCTCTGGGAGTTGAAGTCCACAAGTCTTAAAGGGACGAAAGTTGGAGACCCCTGATGTAAAGCATTATGAGACTGTATATAAGCCTAAATACTATTGCTATTTGTCTCTTGTCCTGACATTCTACCATAGCCCCAAGCACAGCTATGATTACTAGGGCACCAGCAGACCAACAGATTCTGGGTTATTCTCTACACTACTGGAAAGAATTACCACAACTTGTGTTATTTATTTATGACAGACTGTATTGGTTGTCAGCAGCTCTTACGTTTATATCCAAAACTTATTTGCTTGATTTTAGTGTCAATTGTTGGTGTGCCTTTATTAAATTTATTCAGAAAGCTATTAACCTCTAGAATGGAAATAAAGTTAGTGGGAGTATATGAGGTGTAGCAATAATGGATATACAATTATATGCAAATGAATTCACACAGCAAAAGGTCCTGGAGTGGGAATGATGTAATCTCTGGAATCAATCTACTGCAATAATCTTTTTAATCACCAAACACATTTCAAATCCTTGTCGGCCTTTTACTATCTTAGAGGGGATGTGGGAGGACTATCAAGTGAAGCTGGGCATGGGGGGGAGAGGGAAAAAAAAAACCCAACCCCAAATCCAACACATTGGTATTTAAATTTTGTTACACCAAAAACAGATTACATGA
Source organism: Ahaetulla prasina (assembly GCF_028640845.1). Lineage (NCBI taxonomy): Eukaryota > Metazoa > Chordata > Lepidosauria > Squamata > Colubridae > Ahaetulla > Ahaetulla prasina. Next base: position 161,558,166 of record NC_080539.1, read on the forward strand.
AGATGGCAAGGAAGTTTAAAGCGGTTGATTACATCCATTGATTGATGATTGGCTTTAGAATAATTCTCTGTCCCTGAATGAAGGTGGGAATAGGCAGAAACGTGACAGCATTGACCCTGCTCATTCCATCAAAATGATAATGCAACATAAAGCATGGTTGTCTGCAGATTCTGAAAGCCCAGAGAACCAGGAGAGAATCTAAATTATGCTTAGGATGCCTCTAATGGGTATTTATGAATAAAACTGATTACGCTACTTCTCCACTGCCTGTCCTCCCTATATGTGCACACACTCCATCCCTTACAGGAACCAACTAAGAACATTGATTTTAAAAGCATGTTTATATTCTTCTTGGTATCTTTGGAATGATGAGGTTTCCTTTTCCCGCTTCTTTCCTTTATTTTGATGTTAAGCAAAAATATCAAGCCTGAAGTTTATTACTCAAATGTTGTACTTAATGAGAAGAGCTTCTTAAATGAGTCCTTTCATTAGGGCAATGCTTTTGGCATCCCTACCCACATGATTTCTAGTTGGTTTTAGATTATAATTCAGCCTAGAAAAAGTGAGGGATTAGCAGGCTCTAGACCGGGGTAGTCAACCTTTTTATACCTACCGCCCACTTTTGTATCTCTGTTAGTAGTAAAATTTTCTAACTGCCCACCGGTTTCACAGTAATGCAACGTGTATCGTCATCTGTGCATGCCTCTCGCGCATCGTGGATTGGGTTGGGGGGGTGCGCCTGCTACCAGCTCTGCTTGCCTGTTACAGCTGGGTGGTGTGGGGGGAGATGCGCGAGCTATTCTGGGATGAGGATTTTTTGTTTGCGGTCGCACTATAGCGCCATTTAGTTTCACTTATTAACGTGAACTAAACTTATGCGCGAGCAATACAAATAGTATATTTTCAGAAATTTAAATTGTCACGGGGAATTTTACGAAAACCTAATGAAAATGTTTTTAAATAATGCTATGAAAATTTTTTAAAAAGACAAGTAAATTTAAAAAAAAAGGAAAGTGCTTCAGTATCGGACAAAACCCCTACCGCCCACCATGAAAGCTGGAACGCCCACTAGTAGGTGGTAGGGACCAGGTTGACTACCACTGCTGTAGAGTAACATTGTCAAGCATAATAGAATAGAATATAGAATATAATTTTTATTGGCCAAGTGTGATTGGACACACAAGGAATTTGTCTTGGTCCATATGCTCTCAGTGTACATAAAAGAAAAGATACGTTCATCAAGGTACAACATTTACAACACAATTGATGGTCAATATATCAATATAAATCATAAGGATTGCCAGCAACAAAGTTACAGTCATACAGTCATAAGTGGAAAGAGATTGGTGATGGGAATGATGAGAAGATTAATAGTAATGCAGATTTAGTAAATAGTTTGACAGTGTTGAGGGAATTATTTGTTTAACAGAAAAAACTATTCTTGTGTCTAGTTGTTCTGGTATGCAGTGCTCTATAGCGTCGTTTTGAGGGTAGGAATTGAAACAGTTTATGTCCTGGATGTGAGGGATCTGTAAATATTTTCACGGCCCTCTTCTTGATTCGTGCAGTATACAGGTCCTCAATGGAAGGCAGGTTGGTAGCAATTATTTTTTCTGCAGTTCTAATTATCCTCTGAAGTCTGTGTCTTTCTTGTTGGGTTGCAGAACCGAACCAGACAGTTATAGAGGTGCAAATGACAGACTCAATAATTCCTCTGTAGAACTGAATCAGCAGCTCCTTGGGCAGTTTGAGCTTACTGAGTTGGCGCAGAAAGAACATTCTTTGTTGTCCTTTTTTAATGATGTTTTTGATGTTAGCTGTCCATTTTAGATCTCGCGATATGATAGAACCTAGAAATTTGAAGGTTTCTACTGTTGATACTGTGTTGTCAAGTATTGTGAGAGGTGGAAGTATGGAAGGGTTTCTCCTAAAGTCTACCACCATTTCTACGGTTTTGAGTGTGTTCAGTTCCAGATTGTTTTGGTTGCACCACAAGGCTAGTCGTTCGACCTCTCGTCTATATGCGGATTCGTCATTGTCTCGAATGAGACCGATCACTGTTGTGTCATCTGCGAACTTCAGTAGCTTAACAGATGGATCATTGGAGATGCAGTCATTGGTATACAGAGAGAAGAGAAATAGGGAGAGCACACAGCCTTGGGGGGCCCCTGTGTTAATTGTACAGGTATTTGATGTGATCTTGCTTAGCTTCACCTGCTGCTTCCTGTTTGTTAGGATAATATCTATTTACAGTAGTGTCTTGACCCCACGTAGTTCCTGGAGGTCTTTTTTAAAAAAAATAAAATGATGAGTGTCTGTGCCTCATTGCTTAGGTTGAAAAGAATGTCCATTGCTCAGAAAAGTAAGCTGAAATGGAGAAAACATCCTGGCATGAAAAGGAGAAGGTGGGGAACAGCTTTACCACTTGGCCTTTCAGTAAATGGCGATCATGTTTATTATTTTTATTTATTTTATTTACATTTATACCCCGCCCTTCTCCGAAGACTTAGGGCGGCTTACACTATGTTAAGCAACAGTCTTCATCCTATTTGTATTATATACGAAGTCAACTTATTGCCCCCAACAATCTGGGTCCTCATTTTACCTACCTTATAAAGGATGGAAGGCTGAGTCAAAGCTTGGGCCTGGTGGGACTTGAACCTGCAAGTAATTGCAGGCAGCTGCTGTTAATATCAGACTGTCTTACCAGCCTGAGCCACAGAAGCCCGTGACGAACTATTACTATGGCAACCATGTTGTTAGTGAGAAACTTGTTCTTCAAATTGGAAGTAGGCCAACAGAAAAAGGGCCCTGAATTTTCCTGGAGAAATATAAGAGTAGTACAATTTTTTCTATTTCAACTTTTAATGTTTTGTGAGTGTTTTGTGTCAACTCTGATAAGGACACTATCCTGTCAGAGCTGAAGAAGTTTCTTGGATGATAAGCAATGAAAAAAAAAGAAGAAGTCCAGTTGCCTCCTGAAAAAGCACCTTTGGGGCAACTATGGCCTGGATGACTGAGAATCTCTACAGACTTTTAGCTATACAATTTGGGATGAGCACCCTTTGAATGGTGTGGGAGTAGGAATGGACTTCTAGAGGGAGAAAATTTTCAGACTACAGGAACCAGGAACTCAGGTTACTCTGAGGACAAAGATAAACCTCCATCGACCCTCTAAAAGGATACAAATGACCAGCTGTCTGCAAGGAATATAAATTCTTCCATTCCCCACCATCCATCAGAGCTGAAGAAGCTTTTTGGGTGAGAAGTGAAACGTCTTCAAAGAAAAAAAAACAAGAAAGTCCAGTTTCTGACTTCTGATAAGGAAGTTAAGCATAACATGGAGTGGAGTAATTTTTCCTGCCATCTTGGCCTCAACTGGAGGTTTCGTTCTGTTTTTCAAGAAGCCAATAAATACAGTTCTCATTCAAATTTTTAATTTAAAAATTAGGAGGGAAAAATACACAGGCATCCAGGTCCTATTGGTTTTGATTATTATGATTTTTAGAAGCAAGTTAGCAAGGAGCTTCCTTCAGGTGGGGAGGCCAAATGCAGGAATATCAACAGAGAATGAACACCAAAAGGCATCAGTTGGACAGTCTTTTGAACTTACACGGAGGCATGCAATTTCCTGGAGCTAAAGTTTGCATAGCTTATCAAGGGAAACTCTTCAAAAGTGGGGTGAGCTGGGCCAGGTCAATTTGGAGAGAGGTATTTTAAGGGGTGACAGGTACAAATGTCCAAGACATTTCCAAGTGCCTTCCTCCAAATAATATATCATAGGAATGCATTGAAGTTTGAAAAGGCCTTTGAAATTCTTTGAAAGCAAACAAGAAAATATTGCCTCTCCAAAGAGGCCTTGGGATAAGATGGGGATACGATCCTGCCCTGTTCCTTGTAAATTTCAGAATGACGAGAGCACGTATGTATGTATATATGCATGTATGTATTTGACCTACAGGGTTGTCTATCTTTTGATAAACAACTCTAGGCAGGTCATGAGGACAATTAAAAAAAAACCCACCGGTAAAATAAAAAACTAGCAATCTTCGCTCCATCAAATATATAATCCTCAGGCTCCAACTACACCCTATCCCTGCATGTGGGGCGGGAACCAAACCTCTACGGCTTTCTAGAGGACTGAAAGTGGGGTGGGGATCAGAGGTGATATTCAGCCGGTTCCAACCGGTTCGGGCAAACTGGTAGTGGAAATCATAGGTGGGCCTGCTGACCTGCTCCAACTGTCCTATTTAGGTACGTTTTTGAGGCCAGGCACATGTGCAGAAGGCACGTGCGTGAAGCGCATGCACAGAAGACCAGGTGCATGTGCAGATGGTGCGCACATGAAGCAAGCGTGCACGCACGCGGCGAACTGTTCCCCAGGAGAAGGGTATTCCATAGGGCAGGGCTGCTACAGAGAATGTGCAGTTCCTGGATCTCACTAGATCCCATAACATTTAAAGAAATGTTGTTTCTGAAAATGTTCTATCTTTATTACTATTCTGTTCATTCTCAAAAAATAAATAAAAAATGATCACATGAGCATTTTATTTTACTTTCCTGGTGTCAAAAGAAAAGACACCCTGGAAACACCTGCACTGCCCATTTAAGGTGCTCCAGTCCTTTGTTCATGCTAGTTTGACTGGAAAGAAATATTTTGGCAGCAGCTTTGCGTTCCGACTGGACGACAGGCTACTATGACCTTCCATTGAATAATTCCCTGCTGTTATCTTTCCACCTTTCACATGGATGGATTTTCCTGAACATAGATTCCTTTTATATGGGTATGTGAACTTACACACAGGGCAAACATACATAATTAAAGGATCAAAATACACATAGACACAATACACAGTATGGGACAAAGCTGTATCCCTGTGGTTGGATTTGCTTTCCAACAAAACACAGGGCGGGGGAGGGAGGGGGAGTTTGTGTGTTGAGGAACTAAAGGCTAACATTCACAAATTTAAATTGTGTGTGAGTAACTCATATCTTTGCTTTGAGACACCCCATGTTATTGAACCTCAGAATCCCCAAATCCCAGCTTGGATTTTTTTAGGAAAAAAAATCATTCAGACAAATGGATAGTTGAAAACTCATCAATTGTTCTCATCAGATCCTAATAAAAATTCTACGCTTTTGAAATTACTCCTTTTTGAACTTGTGGTCATGGCAATGCTACAATGCATTCCCATGACCATAAGATTCCCATTCATTTCCCCAATCAAATTAAACTGACCCGCCTAAGGCTTCTTACTCTTCCATAGGACTGACATCATATCTGAGGCTCTTGAATGTGAACTGTCCTGTTTTCTCAGGACAAAATCACTTCTTTAAAAAAGTGTTTGAGCAGAGATATGGCCAGTTGGCTTAAATCTATTCAAGGCAAAATAGTGGAGCAATTGTTAAAGAGAAAATGGAACCAGCCTTGCTGAGATTAAACCACTGTTGGTTCTGCTGCTGAATTGAACTAGCATGTGTGATGTTTTACAGGTAATCCTTGACTTACAGCCATTCATTCAGTGACCACTCAAAGTTACAGACGCACTGTAAAAAAGTGACTTACAACCAGTCCTTGCATTTACAACTATTGCAGCATTCCCCACGTTCTTGAGATCAAAATTCAGGTGCTTGACAATTGGCATGTATTTACAATGGTTGAAATGTCCTGGAAACAAATGATTGCCATTTGCAATCTTCCCAGCCAGTTTCCAACAAGCAAAATCAATGGTGAAAGATGGATTCACTTAACAACTGGGTGATTTGCTGAACAACTTCAATGATTTGCTTAAAAATCTTGCCCCCCCCAAAAAAAAGGTGGTAAAACTGGATTCAATTCATTTAACAGCCACCTTATTTAGCAATGGTCCCAATGTGGTCATAAGTCCAAAAACTATTCGCATGTTCTTCCTTTAGGGACTCTCTCTGTAAGAATTAAGAGGCAAAACAACAACAACACAGCTTAAAGAGCAGGAGTACAAGAACCAGCAAGTTTGAAGGATTGTTTTATGGGGAAAAGAAGGGTTATGTCATCATCATAGCTGTCCACACCGTTGAAAGGGAATTTTGTTTCATTCGATAACTGAGCAAAATGCCCTTTCTGAGCAATTCTGTGAAGAGGCACCAGGTTCACATAAAGTCTCACCACTGTAGTACACAAGCAAATAGGCTGCTAGTTCTGAAAACTAGACCCACTCAGAGTTGTTGTTGTTTTTTACTGAGGTGGAGCAAAGTACTGTGGTTCTTTCAGACGAATGGCCTGCAATTTGCGCACCTCTCTAACCCACTCTACCTTTGGTACAGGAAGTGCTTCTTTCTCCCAAACAATGCACTTTGCTTCGGAATACTCCCGAAAATCTGAAAATGACAATCATTCTCCCAACTCAGACGTCAAAGAATCCGGCCAAATTTAGAGAGACGTCTTTCTCCAACTCCACTCTAGTAAAAGACCCGTGACGTGAACCAAAGTTGTGTGGAAAGACAGGAAAGCAACAGTTCTTTGCAGAGTGTGGCTTCACCCTTCTGCCTTACCTCTTGTGGCAAGGAAGAGCAAGAGAGAGCTGCATAGCATCTCAACACTCTTCATTGAAGCCTGACCATCCCAGCCTTACCACCCAGTTCCTTTTTACAGCACTAGCCAGGCCTCATGCTGCACCCTATTTCATTACTTAATTTGTGACTCAAAATGAGGAGTTTGACATTATTAAAAATTCATGGATGACTCTTGCCAACTCTATAGAGATTTCCTTGTCACTTCTTTGCATGTTGAATGAAGTTAAAATTGGATGCGGTAAGTCTGTTTTTCACAAAGTCTGAAGTCAGAATCTATGCTGGAGTTCCGTTTGGCATTTAATGATTGATGGGTGCTGTGCTTCGCACCTCAGTAGAGCATATTCTACTTGCAGGAAAATGAGGCAGAAGTGGAACATTCACACATGGAATGTTTAGAGAATTTATACAAGACACAAGCCATCTTTTGGACTGTGGATTGTGGGAAAAGCAGGAGGAGATTTTTAAGCCTGATAACATCATGAGATATTCTGCAAGAATTTTGCAGAAATTTGTAGTTGCTTTAGGAGGGCCAGTGAGATCCTGTGAGAACACTTTTTACTTTCCCTTTCTTCGTGGAACCCAACAAATTCCTGTTTTTAACAACCTTTCAATTTATGCTGTTGTTCCAGGTTAATGTTTTAGCCTGCATGTACAATTGGTCAGTTGTGCAGCAATGCAGATTTTTAAAGTAAAGATTGGACAGCTGTCTACTGTTGTGCAATGCACATCCAAACATGGATTTCCTAATGATTGATCTTGTGCCATCTGCCCAAGGACAAAGAATCAGGGAAGCTGTAATAAAACAGAACCTATAGCCTTCCATCTGCTCTCATCAGAAACAACGGTAAATTCATTAGCTGTTACAAGACTGGTACAAATATAAATTTATAGTACATAGATACTAGAGTCATCAAAAAAGACAACAGAACAGCAAATGTGAAATAAGTGAAGTATAGAGATAAATTGCTGTGGAGAATAGACTGGAGAACCAATTGTGTATTGTGAAATGAATCAGGATAAAAATATGTAAATATGATAATCTTAGTTGCAATTTGAGGTCCAACTATAGAGCCAAGAAAGATATTTAGAACAGCTTTAATAGGCCAAGTTTAAAAAACTTTTCCTAAAAGTTTTACCTTTGTATAAGCTTCATTTCAGTTTTTGTTTTTAAAAGCATTACAAGATAGAATGCAAAAAGAAAACAAAGCAAATTCTTGTTTCAATTTATAGAGCCATTTGTGTGATTCGTTATAACCATAGTTTCCTTGATTTTTTTTAAAAAAATAGTTAATGTCAATCACTGTGTCTAAATATATTTTATCCCATTTTTATTATTGTTACAAATAATTCAAGGCAGCAAATGTTATGCAACACACCTTCCTCCTCCTGTTTTCCCCACAACAACCCTCTGAGGTGACTTGGGATGAAAGAGAATGACTGGTCCAAAGTCACCCAAATGGTTCTCATGTCTAAGGCAGGCTGTGGACAGGAGCTGAATTTACATTCTCCTGATTTCTAGCCTGATGCCTTAACCATTAGATCAAACTGGTTCGTCTTAATAGTATCATATTAGGGATTAAATGATGTGTAGGAAATACGTTTCTGGAAATCTTTTGGTCTATTGCAGCTTAGCAGGTAGGCATACTGGCTGAAAGTTGGTGGCTGAAACCCAAGGAGACATTTCATCTAATGAGAATAGAGACACATGATTGCACAGAGAGTCTCACATTTAGGATGAAAGAGAGATTTCTAATAACAAAATGTTTCACATGAAAATGATTTGCTACTTCTTAACATCGTAAAATTTTATCCTGAGCTGAAATAGTGCCATACAAAATTATTTTAATTTCATTCGTAAACCGTTTTGGTGATCTTTTGTTTTCCAAAAGGAAAAAGTTCCACAAGACAACTTAGAAACTAACTTTTTAAAATAATTTACTAAAAAGGTACGATATGTACTCTGGATTGGAAAGTCCCGGTGAAGTCTGAAACACATGCATGGTAAATGTAGCTGTTAAAAGCCACACTGGATTAAACTTTACCTTTGTAGAACCGATGCTAATATTGGACGTATTATTATGTTTCAATGTTATACACAAAGAATGATCACTAAAAGTAGACTGTAATTAGGCCATGCATAGGAGCCTAATTCTGCTTGTGCGTCTGTGTTTATCTGTTTATGTATTTTAGATGTAGTGGCTCTGGGTTAGGGTCTGTTTAGTTTTTGGAGGATTACCACCATGGATGGAGTTGTACTGCCTCAGACCAACCTCGTCTGTAATCTGGGGGTTCTCCTGGATTCACAACTACTGCTTGAGGAGCAGGTGGCAGCTGTGGCCAGGAGGCCCTTTGCACTACTATGGGTTGTGCACCAGTTATGCCCATTCCTGGACCAATGTGCCTTTCTCACAGTCATTGCTGCCCTGATTACCTCTGGTGTGGACTGTTGACTGTTGTAATGCACCCTACATGGGGCTGCCTTGAGTATTCAGAAACTTCAGCTAATTCAAAATGCAGCAGCCCAAACAGTCTAGGCTTACTCATGTGTTACCTTTTGTGGGAACTGTGCTGGCTGACAACCTACTTCTGGATACAATTCAAGGTGCTGATTATCACCTTATCACCTTTACAGTTCTACACTGGCTTTACAGTTCTACACTGGCTTGGAGCATATTTCTCCCACCCACCCCATTACATCTATGCAGTCCACCAGTATGGAAGCTAGTTATGGGTCCCAATTATTGGAGATGTACACCTAATAGAACCATGAAAAAGTGGTTTCTGCGTGGTCATCCGTTCTCTGTGGAACATCATTCCTCTAGAGCAGGGATCCCCAACCTGTGGGACATGGCCCACTACCAGGCTGCAGGCTGATCGCCACTGGGCCACATGAGTGGTTGGTCAGCGCCTGCGTCTCACTCATGGGAACATCATTGCAGGTGTTCACGGCCCCACTCACGCGAGCATCACCATGAATGTCACGGGCGCTCGCACGCACATGCTTGCCCATTCCACAAAATCATCCCCTCTTTCCCCGCCTCCCCCTACTCTTGGCTGTCAACCCAGAAAGGTTGGGGAACTCTGCCCTAGAAGCACAATTGGTTCCAACCTTATTGCTTTTCCAAAAGGCCCTGAAGATATGGAGATGGAGATGGATCTGATCAAAGTGGTTGGTTTGATTGTGCTAGTACTGTCATGGGGATGGCATTTTATGGTTTGTACATTGTGGATTTTTAATGTTGTAAGCCATAAGAAAGGAAGGAAGGAAGGAAGGAAGGAAGGAAGGAAGGAAGGAAGGAAGGAAGGAAGGAAGGAAGGAAAAGATAGAAAAAAACAAAAGAGAGAGAGAGAGAAAAAGAAAAAGACCTCACAGCCAGCAGCTATCTTGTGAATGGCCAGGTCAAGCATGCATGGTCAGCAGTGAGAGCAAGAAGATGGCAAAGAGCTCCAGTGGCGCAGTGGTTAGAATGCAGTACCGCAGGCTATTTCTGCTGATCACCGGCTGCCAGTAGTTTGGCAGTTCAGGTCTCACCAGGCTCAAGGTTGAGTCAGCCTTCCATCCTTCCCAGATCAGTAAAATGAGGACCCGGATTGTTGGGGGCAATATGCTGACTCTGTAAACTGCTTAGAGAGGGCTGGAAAGCACTGTGAAGTGGTACTTATGTCTAAGAGCTATAGCACTTAGGGGTAGCAGAGCACAGGGTGGCAGCGGCCTTGGAGTTCAGGATGGCAAGAATGACTGTGGCTAGGACTGGGCTGTGGTGACTGTGGCTTTGTCCCCTGCTGCTGGGCCAGGCTGGGGGCAGATTTTGTATTGTGAGAAGTGCTGAATTATGGCTCAAGGACAGCTTGCAGGCTGAGCCACAGTGCACCAAGAAGCCCAAGGGTCCAGAGCAGTGGTGGGTTTCAATTTTTTTTTACTACTGGTTCTGTGGGCGTGTCTTGGTGGGTGTGGTGTGTCTTGGTGGGTGTGTCTTGGTGGGTGTGACTTGGTGGGCATGACAGGGGAAGGATACTGTAAAATCTCCATTCCCACCACACTGCAGGGGAAGGATACTGTAAAATCTCCATTCCCTCCCCAATCCAGGGGAAGGATACTGCAAAATCCCCATTTCCTCCCAATCAGCTGGGACTTGGGAGGCAGAGAGTAGACGGGGGCGGGGACAGTCAGAATTTTTGCTACCGGTTCTCCAGAACTGGTCAGAACCTGCTGAAACCCACCTATGATCCAGAGTACAAGGGGCCAAAAGAGCATAGAGGGTAGTTTAAATGCGCCTTGGCAGCCAAACACCCATTATTGATGATATGACCAAGCGGATGATGCAATGGCTATAACTTCAGAGACTGATCATAAATCCTTTTGTTCAGTACCACCGTAACTTTAGTCATTGAATGAATAGTTGCAATTTGAGAACTGCATCTAGATTTCATCAATTCAAGCTTTAAAAATCCAGTGTGACAGAGTCTTTTTATAAGAATAGAACAAATGCTTTAAAGTATAGTCCATGTATCCCTGGATCAGAATAAGCTGGATACGACTGAATTCCAAATTTGGAATATATACCTTAACATTTCACAATAACTTAATCTTATTTTTCTTTCCAACACTCTGTTAATCAGTTTTATGGACACTGGTGGAATGATCCCCAAATGTACCTGTCAATGACCCTTCCACCATTTTATGTAGTTTAAAATATTAAAGATGAATGCAACTTTTCAAAAGCACCTACTGAGGTGTCGGCTACCTTCAAAAAATAAATAAATGTTGGACTGATTAAATTCTAAGATCCAAAGATACATATTCTTCAGCACACTTTGTCTTTTCTGCTGAGAAAACAAAAGATACATGGCAAAGTTATCAAATGGTAAAGTCTACATGGTAAAGATATTAAAAGGTGTTTAATTTTGACAAATACAATACATACATACGTGAGCTAGAGCTAGGAGCAAATGTTTCTGCTGCTTATGCAGTTCAGCATTGTCTCTCCCTTTTTAAATTTGTTAATAAATGTTGCCTATCACATGAAATCCTATCAATCTGATAAAGACAACAACTTAGTAACAAGTTACTAACATACAGTAGGTATCACTTTCAGTGTAGCAATGATACTGATTTTAACAACTGTTATTCTTCCCTAAAGCTGCACTAGTATATTAACTATCTATTAATAGCTATATTAATCTGAGAGAAATAGAAGTATTTATCTCTACAAATGTAGAATTCTTCTTAGGAATAATTATAGACCGTCTTTGATTTATGACCACAATTGAGTCCAAAATTTATGTTGTTAAGTGAAATATTTGTTAAGTGAGTTTTGCCCCATTTTAATGACCTTTCTTGCAACAATTGTGAAGTGAATCATTGCAGTTGCTAAATTAGTAACATGGTTGCTAAATGATTCTTGATTCCCCATTGACTTTGCTTGTCAGAAGGTCACAAAAGGGGATCACTTGATCCTAGGACACTGAAACCGTCATATATATGCCATGTGTCCAGATTTTGATTAGGATGCTGCCATGGTCATAAGTATGCAAAATGGTCACAAATCACCTTTTTCAATGCTGTTGTAACTTTGAATGGTCACTCAGTGAACTGCTGTAAGTCGAGGACTACCTGTATTCTAAGGTATATAAAGGAATTCAAGCTATATTTAAGGCACCAAACATTATACATTTCAGAAGATCGTTCAATGTGCTTGATATTATCAGCTTGAAGGATGCCTAGGTATTTGTAGTGTCCTTCTACACTACAAATTCTTGATGTTAGTTCCATACGGCATATTAATTGCTGCTGATGATACAGTTTTACAGAGGAATTATTAAGTCTGTCATTTGCACCTCTATAACTGTCTTGTTTGGTCCTGCAACCCAACAAGACAGACACAGACACAGAACTGCAGAAAAAACAATTGCTACCAACCTGCCTTCCATTGAGGACCTGTATATTGCAGGAATCAAAAAGAGTGAAAAATGTGAAAATATTTACAGACCCCTCACATCCTGGACATAAACTGTTTCAACTCCTACCCTCAAAACAATGCTATAGAGCACTGCACACCAGAACAACTAGACACAAGAACAGTTTTTTCCCCGAACACCATCACTCTGCTAAACAAATAGCAGAGTTCCCTCAACACTGTCAAACTATTTACTAAGTCTGCACTACTATTAATCTTCTCATCGTTCCCACCACCCATCTCCTTCCACTTATGCCTGTATGACTGTAACTTTGTTGCTTGTATCCTTACGATTCATATTGATATGAATTGTTTCCTAACTGCTTATTTGTACTCTATGACTATCATTAAGTGTTGTACCTTATGATTCTTGATGATCGTATCTTTTCTTTTATGTACACTGAGAGCATATGCACCAAGACAAATTCCTTGTGTGTCCAATCACACTTGGCCAATAAAAAATTCTATTCTATTCTATTCTATTCTATTCTATTCTATTCTATTCTATTCTATTCTATTCTATTCTATTCTATGCTATGCTATGCTATGCTATTCTATTCTATTCTATTCTATTCTATTCTATTCTATTCTATTCTATTCTATTCTATTCTATTCTATTCTATTCTATTCTATTCTATTCTAATTCCTTTTACCATTTTCCCCTGTTGATGGTAAAGGTGGTACATTTGTCCAGTTTAACCTCCATGGCAATATCTTAACTGTATATCCAACATTTGGCTTCCAAGTTTTGTTTTTCTATATAGTTTAAGATTATCTGTGTAAAGGAGAGGGGATAGCCTGTCAGTTGTTTTTGATACTTGATAGCATGGCCTGACTTGTTCAATACTGTTGACAGAGGAAACAGTGCAATGATAAACAGCAGTGGTGTCAGTGAGTTTCCTTGAAAGATTCCTCTCTTGGATTAACCTCTCCCAATCTATCACCATTGACCAATAAATGTGTCTTCTACCATATCATTGATCTTTGCACAAATTTCTGACGTTTTTCCCCCCTGATTCCTGTTATTTTTAGGCACTTCATTATCCAATCATGCGACAGAAAGTTGAATGCCTTCTTGAAATCCAAGCAACATTCAAGTTGAACTTTTTTCTCTTGCTGTTTTCCAAAATAATTTTGTCAAATAGAAGCCGGTCTTTTGTTCCTCTGCTGTTGTTAGATCTTTCATTATCAAGTAGGTTTTGCCAAATGATAGCTATTCTTCAATTACACTTTCTTGCATGTTAAAATGCTTGGAAATGATTGGCTGTAGACCCGTCAGACACCTTAATCAAAAACCATGCCATTCATCGTCACCTGATATGGACCAATTTTTGATCTTCCTTGACCTTTTCTTCACCAAGTCTGCCATTATTACAAGTTCTTTCATTTCATTTTCTTTTTTTACTTTTATCCATCTTCTGTCAGCGTTCCAGAAAACCCCCTCCCCAAGTAAAAACTCTGAAGCAAGCATCTTTCAAAGTTCTTTTACTAGGATAGGTAAACTGGCACATCTGGGGAAATCCGAATCTGAGAGATCCGGGTTTTCCCTCAGTAAAACAAACTCCAAAACCACCCCCCTGACCCCTCTGCCGATCACATGCTCCAATCACCAACCGTCCCATCTTGAGACATCACTCCGACCACTCCTTCTCTAGATGTAGGCTCGGCCTGACCTTGACCGGCAGGAAGCATGTTATTATGTCTAATGGGCCCCTCTACTAAATCCCCCCTTCTACCTTCCCACACATGAGAAAGTGGCAGCGCGGAAGCTTCCGGCCTAGTATGGCTTCCAAAGCTGACACCTTCTTTATCCAAGGTATATTTTGGGGTGTATTTCTTTGGATTGTCCAAAAGCGGCACCCAGAACTGCACTTTTCCCTCTTTGTCAGGTTGACAAGCTCATTGTAGATCTCTCCTTGGATGGTTAAAAGCTTTTGTAGTATATCTGAAGGAAACAAAATCTTTATTGTAAGATTGAACTTGAAAAGTAACTGTTAACAGTTAAAATAAAAATAGAGGCCAAGAGCTAATAGTGTACATTTCTTTCAAACGTATCAGTAGGTTATTAATATTTCATTATCTTTAGCCTCTCTATTTAGCTTCTGCCAGTTTAATTTAATTTTTATTCAGGTATGTAATGTAATAAGTCAGATTGATGCTCAAGGGAAGCAAGAGTTGGAGAGAACAAAAGAGCAACATTTGGATAAAGAAATCTGCATCTGTTTGGAGGGGTACAATTCAGAGGTGGGATTCACATACTGTAGCAACTGAATCACCCAGCACTGGAAATGTGAGCATGTGCTATCCATGTGCAGCAACACAAAACACGGCAATTCGCTCATCCGCACATGCGTGCAGTGTCAAACAACATGGCAATTTGTTCACACATGCCATTCATCCATGCAGGCAGTGTCAAAAACACAGTGATATAGGACTGGATTGGGCCCGTGAGGGTAGGCAGGCCCATCGGCAGGTTACCACTACCAGTTCGCCCAAACACCACCTCTGATACAATTGTAAGTAAAGCATTCCAGAAGGACTTCCCATGTGCTCTTAAACTAAGGTGCATGTGTAGCAATAGGAAAAAGCTGAGACTGCAGGGGTGGGGTGGGGAGTGGGGGAAGAATATTTCTGATTTAATCAGTAAATTTAATAAATTTAATCAGTTGATTAATCATAAGAGACTTTCCCTGTTCAGTGCTCAGAATAGGAACCTTTTTGAGAGCTGGACAGAGATAATAAACTTCTTTTGGACAAATACAGTCATTTTTTGTTTCTCCTGCAAAAACACTCCCACACACACATACACTTTTGCATACAGGAAGCAATGATTACTCCTGAATTGCTCCTTCCCTAACTTTGCCCAGAGAAAATCATTGTTGTGGATGAGAATTTTCCTTCTAGAACCAAACTTCTGTCAGGATTTATCCTTCCACAGCATCCATGAGAACCAAAACAGCAGCATCTAGAAAACGTCAACAAATGAAATTAACCGGAAAACAATGAACGTAACTCAGTTATTCTAGTCATACCAAGACTCGTGTTTACTGAAAGTTGTGCTCTCAGGAAATTTTGGATTCCTTTGCTTGAATAGCTTTCTCCTCCTTCACACAGCACGTCAACATTGTTCTTGGTTTGATGTGGGGTAAGAGTTACGAGAGATATGGGTAGGCTGGTGTGCGCAGCATTTCTGATTTGATTCCTCAAAGAAGCTACATCACGTGGAGATACAAATGCCTGTAGTTCTGTAAAGCAGCCCTTTCTTCACTTTAAAAGTTTCAGGCAGGTCGGTGGTACATCTGTGTTCTTGTAATTTTTGAAGTGCACTTCTGGAATTGAATTTGAAGCGCAGCTCCCCTTTAAGGAACTCTAATGAAAAAAAAATCCTATTAGATATATCTACACTACTTATTTTTCCCCATTTAATTTTTTTTTTTTTTTTACTAAAAGTCATTTATTTGAACAAGGTCCAGATCTGAAATTCTGGCTCATATGAAATGCAAAGAATCCAACTCCCTGTTATCACAATGCTCATTCTGAAGAAGCGTGTTCCTTGGCCTTATCCTGCTAAGTGGATAATGGAATCCCAAGCATTATTTTTATTCTGTGATAAATTCTTTGTAAATGTATGGAAAAATGTACAGACGCTTATAAATAAATATCAGTGCATCTCCCAGACTCCAGTAGTGAATTCTGAAAACATTTTTGTCCATTCAAATGGAAATGAGCTTCAGTTTTGTCTTTTCAGGAAATTTTATGCAGGACAAGCAAGATCCTATTATATTTTTTACCAGCTGTCTTGAACCTAATGATCTCTATAAAGATAGATTACTCATTTCATCAAAGGCATACTTTTGTTCTGTCTGGGGAATGAAACATAATGTGACAATTTTTCTGTCCACAAGATTTAATTTTTGAATAATGTAGATGTGCTGATGAGATGTTCTCTCTCTCTCTCCCTCCAATATTACTGAGTCACTTAGATTCCCACCTCCCATTTATGTCACTCATATACTTCTAGCAATTACACATAGTTTATTTGGTTCTTAGAATAGACATTAAACATTACAGTTCAACAAATTATAATGAATTTTTCCTGGTTCCTTTAACTGGTACTTTGACTTTATAAAATCATAGTTCAATTGTTCTGTTGTTTGTTCCATGAAAGCAGGGATGAAATCCAGCAGGTTCTGACAGGTTCTGGAGAATTGGAAGCAGAAATTTTGAGCAGTTCAGAGAACCAGCATTTACCACCTCTGGCTGGCCCCAGAGTGGGGTGGGAATGGAGATTTTGCACTATCCTTCCCCCAGGAATGGGGAGGGAATGCGGATTTTGCAGTATCCTTCCCCTGGAGTGGAGTGGGAATGGAGATTTTACACTATCCTTCTCCTGCCATGCCCACCAAGCCACGCCCATAGAACCGGTAGTAAAAAAATTGGATTTCACCACTGCATGAAAGGTACTGATATTCAAAACACACACAGACACACAGACACACACACACACACACACACACACACACACACACACACACATGTTATATATATTATAAAAAGATATATAATATATAACAAGAGTAAGAAGGGACTTTATCTTCCATAAGGCTTGTAACATGTTGTGTGGAAGCAAATTTTGCGAAGGTAATGTTTACATGCAAAAGCACATATATGTGTCAAACCAGTTATTAATTTTTTATCAACAGTAAGGTCTCTGTATTTATTATATCAGCCAGCTTGTGGCAGAGGAACATGAAACTCATAAAAAATATCCAGCTTCTGCTGGCCCGGTTATTTCCCAGGGTGCTAATATTTTACAGTACTCTTTCCGGCTTTATGAAAAAGTCCAAAATAGCACAAGTGCAATTCCGGATTGCTTGTCTGCAGCTGTTTTCTCTTCCCCCCCCCCCTTGCAGGTCTGAATCTGAAAGAGGTGACTCTTACTGAGCACTTCTCAGATTGCGCTCATCTATGGTTTTCATAGAGAGTCCATCTCCACTCTAGCCAGATTTTAGAAGATGGTTTAATACACATCCCATTTCCCACCACTCTAATAACATATATTTTATGAAGACTGTACAGTACTCCAAATTATTGTGACCTATATCTTTACAGGTAGTTGGGGAGGGGGTGTTAATTCAAGATGGGGACTGATGGCTTTACTTCGTTCTATTCTCAGCTCAGATTGCTACAGGAAGCTCATTTTTCATGCTTGTTCTTATAGAATACTTTGGCAATAAATGGTGGGAGAAAAATATGGCTTTTGGTGATAGATGTGTCTTATTTATTTATTTTATTTATTTGTTTAGATTTTTATACCGCCCTTCTCCCGAAGGACTCAGGGCGGTGTACAGCCAAAAAAGATAAAAACTCAAAGTATATACAATTAAAACAAAAATTTAAAACAAAGCAATTACAAAATGGCCAAGATATAAACATTTAAAATTTAAAAACCCTAAAATAATAATAAAACCCCAATTAAAACCCCAATTAAAATTTAAAACTATTAGGCCAGTCCCACTTGTATAAATAAGTGTGTTTTTAACTCACGGCGAAAGATCAGGCACTTGGCGTAGGCCAGGGGGAAGTTCGTTCCAAAGCGTAGGAGCTCCAACAGAGAAGGCCCTACTCCTGGGCCATTTTTTGGCGGACGGCACCCTGAGAAGACCCTCTCTGTGTGAGCGTACGGGTCGGTGGGAGGCATAAGGTAACAGCAGGCGGTCCTGTAAGTACCCGGGTCCTAAGCCATGGAGCGCTTTAAAGGTGATAACCAAAATCTTGAAGCGCACCCGAAAGACCACAGGAAGCCAGTGCAGACTGCGTAGCAGTGGTGTTACGTGGGAGCAACGGGTGGCTCCCGTTACTACTCGCGCAGCTGCATTCTGGACTAGCTGCAGCCTCCAGGTGCAGCTCAAGGGCAGCCCCATGTAGAGAGCATTGCAATAATCCAAACGAGAAGTGACCAGAACATGAGTGACCGTGCATAAGGCATCCCGGTCAAGGAAGGGACGCAACTGGCGAACCAAGCGTACTTGGTAGAAAGCCCTCCTGGAGACGGCCGCCAGGTGTTCATCAAAAGACAGCCGTCCATCCAGGAGGACATCCAAGTTGCGTACCCCTTCCCTTGGGGCCAATAACTCGCCCTCAACAGTCAGCCGCAGTTGCAGCTGACTGTACCGGGGTGCCGGCATCCATAGCCACTCCGTCTTGGAGGGATTGAGCTTGAGTCTGTTTCTCCCCATCCAGACCCGTACGGCTTCCAGGCACCGGGACAGCACTTCGACTGCTTCGTTGGGGTGGCCCGGGGTGGAAAAGTACAGCTGAGTATCATTAGCATACAGATGGTAACTCACCCCGAAACCACTGATGACCTCACCCAGCGGCTTCATATAGATGTTGAACAGGAGAGGCGAGAGAATCGACCCCTGAGGCACCCACAAGTAAGCGCCTCGCGGACGATCTCTGCCCCCCGTCAACACCGTCTGCGACTGGTCAGAGAGATAGGAGGAGAACCACCGATAAACGGTGCCCCCCACTCCCAATCCCTCCAACCGGTGCAGCAGGATACCATGGTCGATGGTATCAAAAGCCGCTGAGAGATCTAATAGGACCAAGGCAGAGGAACAACCCCTATCCCTGGCCCTCCAGAGGTCATCCACCAATGTGACCAAAGCCGTCTCCGTGCTATAACCGGGTCGGAAGCCAGACTGGAACGGGTCTAGATAGACAGTTTCATCCAGGTACCGGGGAAGCTGCCATGCAACTACACTCTCTATAACCTTCGCCACAAAGCGAAGGTTGGAGACTGGACGATAATTCCCCAAAATAGCTGGGTCCAGGGAAGGCTTTTTGAGGAGGGGTCTCACCACCGCCTCTTTCAAGGCAGCGGGGAAAACCCCTTCCACCAAAGAAGCATTTATAATCCCCCGGAGCCAGCCTCATGTCACTTCCTGAGTAGCCAGTACTAACCAGGAAGGACACGGGTCCAGTAAACATGTAGTTGTGTGCAACCTCCCCAGCAACCTGTCCACGTCCTCAAGAGCCACAGAATCAAACTCATCCCAAATAACCTCAACAAGACGCATCTCCGTCATCTCGGCTGGATCATCGCAATTTTGGTCCAAACTATCCTGAAGCTGAACGATTTTATCAAATAGATAACCGTTAAACTCCTCAGCATGTCCCTGTAAGGGTCATCCCGTCCCTCTTGATGAAGGAGGAAACGGGTCACCCGAAAAAAGCCGGCTGGGCAGTTATCTGCCGATGCAATGAGGGTGGAAACGTAGGAACGTTTCGCCTCCCTCATTGCCACTAGGTAGGTCTTAGTAAAAGACCTCACTAGTGTCCGATCAGCCTCGGAACGGCTAGACCTCCAAGTGCTCTCTAGGCGTCTTCTCCGGCGTTTCATCTCCCTCAGCTCCTCGGAAAACCAGGGAGCCAATCGAGATCTACGCCGGGTCAGAGGCCGCGAAGGCACAACACGGTCCAAAGCCCCAGCCGTAGCCCGTTCCCAGGCCGCAACTAGTTCTTCAGTCGTGCCGTGGGTAAGATCCTCAGGGAACGGCCCAAGCTCCGTCCGGAACCTCTCCGGGTCCATCAGGCACCTGGGACGGAACCAACGCATTGGCTCTGTCTCCCTGCGATGGTGGGCGGCGGTCCAAAAGTCTAGGCGGAGGAGAAAATGATCTGACCATGACACCGGTACCATCACTAAATCTCCTAATTCCAGATCATTAACCCACTGTCCAGAGATAAAAACCAAGTCTAGTGCACCTCCCCCAACGTGTGTAGGGCCATCAGTTACTTGAATCAGGTCCAAGGCCGTCATGGAGGCCTGGAACTCCTGAACCACCGTTGATGACAAGCCGGCCGATGGCAGGTTGAAATCCCCCAAAACCAAAAGTTTGGGAATCTCAAACGCCATCCCAGCAAGCACCTCTAGTAGCTCAGGTAGGGCTGTAGTCACGCAGCAAGGAGCCAGGTACGTGATCAACAGACCCATCTGATTCCGATGGCCCCACTTCACAAGGAGGGATTCACAACCAGCTATCTGAGGTACAGTGGACTCCTTCGGCTCCAGACTCTCTTTAATCACAACCGCCACCCCCCCACCCCTACCTTGGGCCCTCGGCTGATGGAATGCACGGAAACCTGGAGGGCACAGTTCAACCAGGGGTACACCCCCTCTGTGTCCAACCAGGTCTCCGTGATGCCCATAAAGTCCGCGGACTCCCTCTGAATAAGATCACAAATCAGGGGAGCCTTATTAACCACGGACCGGGCATTGCAAAGCATCAACCGAAGACCCAAGCTCTGAGGATCCTGACCATCCGGGGAACGAGTAAGGACTAAGGGGCCGGAGCACGTGATCGCTTTTGAATATCGAACACGTGCTCCCAAAGAACGATACGGCCCCTTGCCTCAAATCCAAATAAATGTTGGGATCAATTACCTGATTATCCTAAAAAGATTTCTTTGGTGGAAATGAAAAGAATTTGTGGGGAGGGAAAGCGGGGGGAGGGATGTGGGGAGTGGACAGTGACAAAAAAAAAAGATTTTTTTTTAAATTTGAATTTATATCCCACCCTTCTCCGAAGACTCAGGGCAGCTTACACTGTGTTAAGCAATAGTCTTCATCCATTTGTATATTATATACAAAGTCAACTTATTGCCCCCAATAATCTGGGTCCTCATTTTACCTACCATATAAAGGATGGAAGGCTGAGTCAACTTTGGGCCTGGTGGGACTTGAACTTGCAGTAATTGCAAGCAGCTGTGTTAATAACAGACAGACTTAGTCTGCTGAGCCACCAGAGGCCCTTTTAAATCCATTTATTACCTCAGCTTTTCCAATTTATTTATTTAAGAAATATATATGGCCACCTAACTCAAACACTGTAACTCAGGGTGGCTTCCCTATCTATGATTCCTAGAAATAGGAAGGGCTATAATTATTTTATTTACTAGTCTGACTTAAAGGCAATATTTTCTATGGCTGTGCATATATTTTCAAAAGAGTCCTTCATTTGAATCCGCCACTAATCCTTATCAACTAAATTGACGAGTTAATTAAGTTTAAATTTGAATAAATGCCTGCTATACAGCCTGATCTATAATCCTAAATGGCTGGGTTTAAACACTGCAGTAAGCCAAAAGCAAACCGGACTGCACTTTAACTTCATCTATAAAGCAAGCCATGAGTTAAATGCTAGTGGATACAGATGGTCAAATTATCCTGTTTTATCTGAGCATAAGCAAATATTATCTGAAGCTGAATATTAAAATTTCTTTTGTTAGTATGATAAGAAGTGAAGGCAACTTGACCTCACAGACCAAAGATATTAGTATGTTGCCCTCCACCATCCAGGAGCAAAACAGAGGAATTGCAAGCAATATTAAAACAAATGTTAACTGCAGCAATAGGGTTATAAATCATCAGTGATTTAATGTCTTAGAAGAAAAACAAAGCAAAACTTTCCAGTAACTCACTCACATTCAGAGAAACCTCTCCAATTATGGTTAAAACTTATATTTGTGTGTGTGTGTGTGCATGCATTTATGTATGTTTGTATATGGGTGTATCATACACAAATACATACGTATATTCATATATATGCATTATGCACACAAACATATACATATATAGGCTTAAATGCTTCACAGTAACTCTTAACTAAATTATTTTAATTTTCTTGGGAGGAGATTTTGAGAAAGGCTATAAGGCTATTTTATTGTAAATTTTATTAGTAAAATTAAATGGTAGGCAGTTTAGATTTGTATAATTTTGCAGCATTATTTTTATTATGACTGTAAATATATTATGAAATACATTGATTTTATTTCTTGTGTATAACTTTAACTACTGTTTAGTTCTGATTTATTATTAATTTTTATGAATATATTGCCTTCTGGTGAAATGCATGTTACAAATAAAAATGTGTTAGTTTGTTGTCAGCTGTTTACATAATGTCAGGCATGTTCGTGAAGTACACATTTTCTTGAACTAATTCATAAAATATATTTTATAGTATTTAATTAATACTTGATCAACCTAAATTGATCCAACATTTTAGAAGATCAATATGATTATAGCACATGGAACTTTATGCTTAATTGCTTCAAAGAGGAAAGGTCAAATTTATTGGAAGATTTCATTAAAGGACATGGAACAGAGAGGTTCTGAAGTTTTATTTAGAAAATTTATTTACCAACAACACTGATGTATTTTGATTTTTTTTTTAAAAAAAGGAAAATCCTTAGTATAAGTCTTACAATACTAGACAACACAGTATCACAGTATAGACCTTCAAATTTCTAGGTTCTACTATATCGTAAGATCTAAAATGGACACCTAACATCAAAAACGTCATCAAAAAAAGGACAACAAAGAATGTTCTTTCTGCGCCAACTCAGAAAGCTCAAACTGCCCAAGGAGCTGCTGATTCAGTTCTACAGAAGAATTATTGAGTCTGTCATTTGCACCTCTATAACTGTCTGGTTTGGTTTTGCAACCCCACAAGAAAGACACAAATTTCAGAGGATAATTAGAACTGCAGAAAAAACAATTACTATCAACCTGCCTTCCATTGAGGACCTGTATACTGCACGAGTCAAAAAGAGGGCTGTGAAAATTTTTACAGACCCCTCACATCCTGGACATAAATTGTTTCAACTCCTACCCTCAAAATGACGCTATAGAGCACTGCATACCAGAACAACTAGACACAGGAACAGTTTTTCCCCGAACGCCATCACTTTGCTAAACAAATAATTTCCTCAACACTGTCAAACTATTGACTAAATCTGCACAACTATGAATCTTCTCATTGTTCCCATCACCCATCTCCTTCCACTTATGACTTTAACTTTGTTGCTGGTAATCCTTACGATTTATACTGCTATTGATTGTTTCCTGAATTGCTTATTTGTAACCTATGACTATCATTAAGTGTTGTATCATTAAGTGTTAAATTTGTACCCTATGACTATCATTAAGTGTTATAAGTGTTGTACCTTGATGAAGGTATCTTTTCTTTTATGTACACTGAGAGCATATGCACCAAGACAAATTCCTTGTGTGTCCAGTCACACTTGGCCAGTAAAAGTTCTATTCTATTCTATTCTATTCTATTCTATTCTATTCTATTCTATTCTATTCTATTCTATTCTATTCTATTCTCTTTTCCCTGCTTTCCTAAATCATTTCCTGAAACTTACATGTGAAACATTTTCATCCTGCTAGTAGATTTACAACTTCTGAATTTCAGTGAAATATATTATTTTCTGACTAGATCACTGAGGTAGATGGAGATAATTGGGAGATTAGAAGGCAGCAGCTTCACTTCAGCCATCTTCCTTCCTGCTGAAGAGATATTTCTCATTGTGTTATTATAGAATTCTATTTCTTCTTTTTCAATTAATCATGAGAGTAGACTGCATATCTAATAATATCATATAATCAGGTGGAAAAAGCTTTGTGTGGGTGTACAGATGTGGCCTCTGTGGCACCAAAAGAAAAATCAGAGACTTTTCAGTGAAAGTACTGAGGGAAAGTTCACTCTGCAGATCATCAAGCAAAATTTGATGCGGCCTGAAATTACCTAGCATAGTAACAGGTTCAAGGGGAAAAAAAAGTTTGCTTAAAAATT
Organism: Ahaetulla prasina; assembly: GCF_028640845.1. Taxonomy (NCBI): domain Eukaryota; kingdom Metazoa; phylum Chordata; class Lepidosauria; order Squamata; family Colubridae; genus Ahaetulla; species Ahaetulla prasina. The sequence continues at coordinate 161,582,320 of NC_080539.1, forward strand.
AATAGCACTTTGACAACAGTGATTTTAATCTTTCCAAATGCAAATGAGTCGAGTATTACCGAAAACCTTCAAACATTGATGTGCAGCCCTTGGGTCCTTGTGTCAAATAGTACTGAGGGGGCTGAAAAGACAGCCTATTCTATTTGCATAGTTTTGTCCTTGTACTGTGAGCAAGCACACAATTGTGTTGCTCTTGTGTCTTTACTTAACCTCCATTAACCCTGAATAGAGTAAAAATGTCAGTGTTAAATAAATATTATTCTTTTGAAAAACAAATTAGATGTTGAATAGTACAAGGATATCTGGCTGAGTTATTCTTTTCTGACTATATTCAGTATAAATGTGCTTCATATTTTTCACTATTTATAGATTTCTTCTTACCTCGCCATTTTCTTATCATTCAAAGGCATTGCTTAGAATTAATTCTCTTGCTTCTCCTGTGCTCTTGAGTAGCTACATGGACCTGTTGTGGAGATGGGCAGCTAAGGGTCCAGAGGCTATTCTGGAGCCACTTTTTTGGTGCTAATATTTGGCAGTGGACTGCAAAGAATTGGCATCTTAGTTTTTGCTATTTCCCCCCTTCCCACACACACACCATGGTTGGGTAAAGCAGGGGTCCCCAATCCCTCGGCCATGGCCCCCATTACCAGGCCACCGTCTATTCCAGTGATGGCTAACCTTTTTGCCATCACATGCCAGGAGTGGGTGGTGGGCCCATACCCATAATTCTATACGCCCTACCCCCGCACATGCGCACGTAATATCCCCCCTGCTCTTGGCACGCAATGGACCAGTAGGCCTGTTTTTCTTTCTCATCTGGCTCCAGAGCCTCTCTATGAGTCTTGGGAGGGTGAAAACTGTTTTTTCCCCACACACACACACCAAGACCCTCTAGAGGCCAGAAATGGCCCATTTACCAACTTCTAGTTGGATAGGAAGTGATGTTGTTTGTTGTCCCCAGCCTCCAGAGACTCCTAGAGAGGTTGAGAGAGAAAAATGGGCCTTCCCCACCACCACTCAGGCCCTCTGGAGCAAGAAACAGCCTGTTTCCCTACTTCTGGTGGGCCTATAAGGCTCGAAAATCAGTTGGCCAGAGCTGAGCTCGCATGCCCACTGATATGGCTATGTGTGCCACCTGTGGCACGCATGTCATAGGTTCGCCATCACGGGCCTATTCAAAACCAGGCCATGAGACAAATGGGCAAGCATGCGCATATGAAGCTCCACTCATGTGAGCAGAGGGCATTTGTGCCCACACTGGGCTGCCAAGCTGGAAAGATTAGGGACCGCTAGTGTAAAGCACTGATAGGAATGTTTCATAAAACTCTCTAAATGAGTGAAATGCCCCTTCTTGAAACACTGAAACAGCAACATGTTTTGGAGAGTTTGGTGCAGGTGCTTGGAGGGTTTTTCTACACTGTCCTATTTAGAGACAACTGGAAAAGTCCTTGAAAGCCCTTGAAGCAGCCATGCTCAGTCTTCTGAAGGAAGACAGTTCTCTCAAAATTTAGGGGAGGGATCTTCTTTTGTGCCATCAAACTCCATGGAATATGCCTTCAAATATTTTGCCCAACCCTAGTCTTAATTAGTTGTAATCACTCAGATAAACTTCCAAAACTGCCTAATCAATGCAGCCATCCTACTGTGGATCTTAGTGCCTTTCCCCAATTTGACAAACTTTATCTTTCTAAGGGGCATTTTTAGTTATTTCCCTAATGATGGAAGAAAATAATTTTAAGCATTGATTAAATGTAAATGTTGATTGTTTAAGTTTTAAATCTTTACTACTTAAGGACTGTTCTTGCCTGGTTATAAGGATGTGATCCTTGTTTCATCCAGAGATGAGTAGGTTGAGGGAGGAGGTTCGTTCTCCAAGCTGTTGGGTTGGCTTCTGAATGTTTCATTACCAGGCTGGGTAACATCTTCAGTGGAGTTTAGGGGATGTCAGTGTTGGTGGTGTTCAACTTATAAGGGCTTTGTGTGATCAGTAGGTCTTGTGATGGGATGGTCACATCAGCTAGGGGTCTTGTGATGGATCTAGTGATGTGATAGGTCAGGTGTGGGTCACATAAGGTGAGGGTCTTGTGGTGATCTTGTGATGGGGAAGTTAAGGGTCATTGGGAGGTGAAATGCTGGCTGGTGAAGGTTGTGTGGGTTGGTTGAGGGTCGATGTCATTGTGGTTGGTTGTTCAGTTGATTTGAATTCTCAGTTCCTATCACTAATACTGACATTCCCTAAACTCTGTTGAAGATGTTACCTAGCCTGAAAATGAAATATTCAGAAACCAAACTACAAGTTTGGAGAACAAACCTCCACCCTCATTCTACAAATAGGTATGTGTCATCATCTCTAATGGAGAAAACACATCTTATCAAACATTCTCAGTATGCCAGCAAGGTGCAAAACAATGAAGTAGACATTTTTGCTTTCCAGTCTCCAAGAGGTTAAGAGAGAATAGCATGGTTAAATGTTGAATTTAAAGACTCAGTGTCTTTGGTTGCAAATCATAAACCATTTATCCTAGATCTGTTCAAATGAAGTCAGTGGAGACTCTCATAGTACACTTTCCCTGTAGAAGACTATTCATATTGGCCTGCCAACTCAAAATACCAGGAAATCAGAGGTAATTAGATGCAAAGAAAATATAAGCTCCTGAACCATGAATGTTCACATAAAAGATATTTTGGTAGATGCATGGATAAGGAAGAATTATCTTTCTTCAGCAAAAATAATAAAAATAAAGTATGGCTTCCTTTTTCTAATTTTTGCTCATCTTACAACTATTTTTGTTAAGTTTGGGTATTGACGAGGCAGGAGACCAGGTTAGTGACAACAGCTCTTTAATATAGTGTGACCCAGCAAAACTCTGGAGAAAAACCTCTCCTTATATACACTTCAGCCTGAGGCTGCATCCAATCAGAAACGAGATATTTCCCGCCTAAAACTCCCGCCAAAACTTACAGTAATACATTACACTCCTTCCCTCCCAGAAGGCACTTTGCCAATATTTGCATATTACTTCTCTACGTAGTCCTGCAGGTACGTGGGGCGTCTCCTGACTCTCCCGGACCTGCGCAGTTCACTTTCTGGAGTTGAGTCGAGCTTGCCGGAGGGACTTTTCGTTCCTCTGAGCTCCTCCTCCCGGCCATCCGGCCCTGGATTATTCGCCGGCTCGGACCTGCTGTCCTCTAGAGGGACCGGAGGGTGTCGCTGGACCTCGCCTGACTCAGATAAGTCTCTGTTTGGTTCTTTGCTTACGCTTTCTGTTTGTTCTTGGCGCCGGTCAGCTGTGGGGTTAATTAAATCATAGTCAGGGCTGTTCTCGCCTAATTCTGCCTTATCGCTCAATCTGTTTCTTAATTGATCTATGTGGCGCCTCCAGATTCTGCCATCGTCTAGTTCCACTAGATAAGATTTGGGGCCCGTTTTGTCTATGACTATCCCCCTCTTCCAGTTAGGGCCGTCGCTGTAATTATGTGCCCACACCGAGTCTCCTATGTTTAACTCTCGGATTCTATCTGGTTTTGTTTTGAACCCGTCCTGCACGTAGTTCGGGTGTAGCCGGTCTAGCGGGCACCGTAGCTTCCGCCCATTAATAGCTCGGCTGGGCTGCGGCGGTGGCCACAGGGGTCCTGTGTTGGACGGTTAGGAATGCGTCGATTTGTGCCTGCCAATCGCCGGGCCGCTTCGTGATAGCGCTTCTTCGCACTCCGGACAAAACGTTCAGCAAGGCCGTTCGACGCAGGGTGGAACGGCGCTGAGAGGGCATGTCGGATGCCCTCTTCAGCCAGGTACCCTTCAAATAATGCTGCGGTGAACTGTGGGCCGTTATCGGACACGAGGGTGTCCGGTAGCCCGTGCGTGGCGAAAAGGTGTTTTAGTGCTGAGATGACAGCTCCCGCGGTTGTGGATTTCATTAGGATGATCTCCAGCCATTTGGAGAATGCATCCACCACAATTAGAAATGTTTGGCCGTGGAAGGGGCCGGCAAAATCAATGTGTATGCGGGACCAAGGGCCTTGGGGTTTCTCCCACTCCAAAACTGGGGCCGTAGGTGGTAGTGGTCTGGATTCCTGACATACTTGGCATCGGCCAACCCTGTCACTGATTTCCCTGTCCATTAGGGGCCACCAGACATAGCTCCTAGCCAAACCCTTCATCCTCACAATTCCTGGGTGACCCTCATGCAGGAGTTCCAGAACTTTTTTTCTCAGCTTCTCTGGAACTACCACCCTATCCCCCCAGAGCAGGCACCCCCCTTGCACAGACAATTCCCCTTTTTTCTTTACAAATTCCTTGAAACGTCGCCCGCGCAGCGGCCATCCCTTGAACCCAACTGATTACAGTCCTTAAAACAACGTCCCGGTAGGAGGCCCGAGCCACTTCCTGCGATGTGACTGGCCCCGAGTCCAAAGAGTCAATTAGTAGAACGGTGTGCCCGGGTGGGGTCCTCGATTTCCTGGCAATGGGCATCTGCTCAATGCGTCCGCATGCCCCAGCTCCTTTCCAGGCCGATGCTGCAGCTTGTAGGAGTATGCGGTCAAAAAAATAGTCCATCTGGTCAGTCTAGGTGAGAGTGCTACTGGCGTTGGGCGGTCGCCAGCCAGTAACCCCAATAGCGGTCTGTGATCAGTGACAATTTCGAAATCTCGCCCAAAAACGTATTCGTGAAATTTTTTCACCCCTGACACTATTGCGAGGGGCTCCTATCTAGCTGGCTGTAATTCCTTTCAGCCGGGACATCGAGCGTGAATAGAACGCTATAGGGGCTTCAGTGCCGTTTGGGAGTCTGTGGCTAAGTACCGCTCCTACTCCATAGGGGGACGCATCACAAACCAATACTAACGGCAGTCTGTTGTTGTATTGTATTAACAGGCTATCGCTTGATAGCAAACTTTTTACTGCCTCAAATGCCCTATTCTCTGACTTCCCCCACGACCAAGCAGTGTTTTTTCCAAGCAATTTATGCAGCGGTTCAGCAACGGTTGCCTTGTCTTTTAAAAACACGGCGTAAAGTTTACCAGACCCAGGAAAGCCTGGAGTTCTGTCTTGTTTTTGGGTGCTGGGGCTCTCTTTATCGCCTTGACTTTGCTCTCAGTGGGTGAATCCCTTTTTTGTCTATTCTATAGCCCAAAAATTCAACAGATTCGACCCCTATCTGACACTTGCTTGCTTTGACTTTTAATCCTGCCGACCTAAAAATGGCCAAAACTTTCCTTAATCGCTTCCCCAGTTCTCTTAAATCTTCCCCTGATACCAACACATCATCGAAATAGGGTACGACTCCGGTAACCCTTGTAGGAGCCGCCCATCAAATTTTGAATAGCCCGGGCCACACTCACCCGAACTGTAACCGGTGCACTTAAAGGCACCCCGGTGCGTTACAATGGTCTGGGCCTCAGCTGTGCTAGCATCTACGGGTAGCTGTTGGTACGCTTGTGCCAAGTCTAATTTGGCGAAAACTTGTCCGTGCCCTAGTGAGTGCAATAAGTGTTGCACTACTGGAACTGGGTAGGCGCTTTTGCAATGCTTTGTTCAAGGTAGCCTTGTAATCAGCGCAAATTCTTATGGACCCGTCTGGTTTTATAGGGTGACGATTGGCGTCTCCCATTTGGCATGGTCAACTGGCACTAGTATCCCTGGCTGACTAATTTATCTAACTCTTTGTCGATTTTAGGTTTGAGTGCAAAGGAACCCTCCTTGCCTTTAACCTAATGGGAGCTATTTGGGGTCTAAATTGAAGGAGATAGGGGTCCCTTGTACTTGCCTAAACGGTCCTCGAATCGTCTGCGAATTCCTCCATTAGGGCGTTTTGCAGGTTGCATCCGCTCCGGTGGACGCCAGTCACCCCATTCCCAACGCCCGGAACCAGTCTAGCCCCAGCAAGCTTGGCAAGGTTCCTCGACTAACGTGATGGGCAGGGTCTTTTCGTATGTCCCGCATTTGACCTCGACGGTCGTTGTCCCTCGAACAGGGATGCGGTTGCCCTGGTAATCCTGCACCCGGAGCCGTTGTTTCTGTAGCTTGCGCTTTGCGATGTGCGGCAAGGCTTTCACAAAAGTGTCCCAGGACATGATTGTGATAGCTGATCCTGTGTCTACTTCCAGTCGGCACGGTACGCCTTCAATTGTCGGGTTTGTGAAGATCTTTTCTTGATGCGGGTAGCTGCGTGGTCTATGGTAACAGTCATTCGGTTTGACTTCGCTCTTTCTTTCCTGGCCAATCGCGGTCGCCTCGCCGATCTCGCGCTCTGATTGGCTGGTTTGAAATTTCGGCGGAATGTGGGGTTTGCATCTCTGACTCAGAGCCGCTCTGATTGGCCGATTTGAATTTTCGGCGGAAGGTTGGGGTGCTCGGCAGACTTGAGCCAGGTGCCCTTCCTTTCACACCGCCGCAAATGGCGCCCTGAACTTACATCTTTGGCGCTGATGTCGCCCGCAACTTCCGCATTCCTCCGGGTCTTCCTTGTCGATTTTCCGGTGTAGTGGACTTCTTCCTCCTCTTCGCTGGTTGACTCACGATAGGTTTCTTCGTGGTGGACTGTGCTCGGCTTTGCGCCCGCCATCGGCGTGAGTCGCTTTTGTAAGGTGTCTGCTGCATGGTTGGACATCTCATGGGCTCTGGCTTCGTCCAGAGCGTTTGCCAATGTCAGGTTGCTCTTGGCTAGCAACCGTCTCCTCAAACGGATGTCTCTGACCCCCCGTATAAGTTGTTCCAGCAGCTCTTCGTCCAGATCGCGGTACTCGCAATGCTTGGAGGCTTGTCTCAGGGCTGCCATGTAGTCGCTGATAGACTCGCCTTCTTGTTGCCTGCGCTCCCCAAACTCGTACCGTCGAACGTATTTGGACGGGGCTGGTGCGTAGTGATTCTTCAGGAGGGTCTGAAGGGTCTGCCACGATATGGAGTGTAGCGGTGTTGGCTCCGCTAGGGCTTCTGCGACGGCGATGACTGCTGACCCACAGTGGCTTATGAAGTAAGCCCGTTTGCGGTTGTCGGAGACTCCTGTAGCTCGTTGCCTCCAGGAAACTTTCAAACGGGTCATATATATTCCCCATGTCTCCTGGGCAGGGTCAAACGGAGTGGGTGGCGTGTAGCCGGTCATCGCTGCATTCGCCGTCACCTTGCTGGGTTTGATTCTCGTAGTGAGTTCAGCTCTGTTCTGGTGCTCTGCCTCAATATCCCACCTTCGTCGCCAATGTTAAGTTTGGGTATTGACGAGGCAGGAGACCAGGTTAGTGACAACAGCTCTTTAATATAGTGTGACCCAGCAAAACTCTGGAGAAAAACCTCTCCTTATATACACTTCAGCCTGAGGCTGCATCCAATCAGAAACGAGATATTTCCCGCCTAAAAGTCCCGCCAAAACTTACAGTAATACATTACAATTTTGATTTGTGGTGGGGTTTTCTTATGACAAAGAACATCTAGCACACCTGCCCCAATGCTCTTATCTTTTCGTAAGGACCTACAGTAGTGGCCAAAATTGTGGAAACCTTTTGGGAAAAGTGTATTTTTGAGGTTTGATGGCTAATAACACCACTTTTTTGGGGGGGTTTCAAGATAATTATATTGCACTACTGGAATGGCCTGGGAATAACCTATACTTTAACCCAATTGAAAATCATAACTATACAATAGAATTAGAGAAGTGGGAAAAGATGTGGAGAACAAGCATGAAATTGACAATATTGACAACATACAAGGAAAACCAGATGAAAATGTTTCATAGATGGCATCTCCCACCAGCCAGAATAGCAAAGATGTTCCCCAATAACTCACCAAAGTGTTGGAAATGTAAGAGCAATTACGGAACATACTATCATCTCTGGTGGACCTGCCCCGTGGCAAAACAATTCTGGGCCAAAATTAAAAAATGGTTACAGGAAATAATACAGGAACCAATAAAGGGAGAGCCAGAACAATTTTTATTATGGATCCCAACAGAAAACTATACAAACGATACACAATACTTAATACTCCATATATTAACAGCAGCACATATAGCCTACGCGCAAAATTGGAAGAAGGAAAATCCACCAACAGAGGAAGAATTAATTAAAAAAATACTAGAATGTGCAGAGATGGAAAAACTTACAAAGGAAATCAAAGAGAAAGAGGATACAGACTCTTATAAGGTCTGGTGCAAATGGTATGAATGGTTAGAAAATAGGAAAGATAAGAAAACTGAACAACAAGGTAAAATGTAGGTGAAATAAAGAACGGTAGATAAATAGAAGTAGAATAAGATAGAATTAAAATATGTATAAATAATAGGAAAGGACTGCCTTGAATAGCTGATAAGAAACAGTGATATGTATGTAAATGTTGTATGTTTTGTCTCTCGTTTTAATGTGTTCAAAATAAAAAACTTTAAAAAAAAAATCTATGGAGCCGACTAAAGAAACTTGTTAGTCAGAAGTGACCCAGCAATAAAACCCAGTTAATAGAAGCAATCATTCAATCTTGGTTTCACATTATAACAGCTGCAGAACTAAAAGACTTGGTTCACTCCATGGGAAGACATAGTAAGGCCCTAATTCATGCTAAAGTATTAACTGCCGTGATAATTTTTGTATATCTCATTTTTTCTACGTGTTTCACTTTTCTTCTTTATACTGTAACTGCTATTCTAATAGCAAATCCTTCATAAAAGTTATTGCATTACATTCTTGATTAAATTATCTTTCCATTGATATACACTTTTATGGCACCGCTCCCCCAAAAAGTGGTTTTATTAGTTAGTTTTAGAAAATACACTTTTCCCAAAATGTTTCCACAATTTTGGACACTACTGTAAAGTCATGGCTTTGCCAGTTGGCTTGGGACCCCAGTGGGGGAACACTGCAACAGAGATTGAGTAATAACAGACCCCACTTCCTCCCCATTCTGCCTCCACAATGTGTTCTTGGTTTTAATGTTTGTTTTTAACTTTTTATGTTTTAATTTATATGTAACTATAAGCTGGTCAGACGGGACACGGTGGCTCAGGGGCTAGGACGTTGAGCTTATCGATCGAAAGGTCAGCAGTTCAGCGGTTCGAATCCCTAGTGCTGCTGTGTAACAGAGTGAGCTCCTGTTACTTGTCCCAGCTTCTGCCAACCTAGCAGTTTCGAAAGCACGTAAAAATGCAAGTAGAAAAAAGAGGGACCAACTTTGGTGGGAAGGTAATAGTGTTCCGTGCGTCTTTGGCATTGAGTCATGCCGGCCACATGACTACAGAGACGTCTTCGGACAGTGCTGGATCTTCAGCTTTGAAACAGAGATGAGCACCGCCCCCTAGAGTCGGCAATGACTAGCACGTATGTGCGAGGGAAACCTTTACCTTTACATTATATGCTGGTCAGTGCTACCCTATGGTAAGGTGGGCAGCCAATAAATTTTATAAATAAATAAATAAAACATCAAACCTAGCTTTGAAGGAACAATAAAAGAATTGAGATGTAATCCTACTCCTACTGATGCCTATATGAAAATGCCACTTAATTTTTTAATGCAGTAATATTCAGTGATAAGAACAGCTCGATTTGAGTAAAGAAATATGTTCAGGAGAAGGCTGTACGTTACTTAGAGTTTAAAAAGTGCTACAGCAGGTTTGGCAGATTAAAGAAGTAATAGAACATTCTGGAGAAGCCAGAATCAGAGCGTTCTCTGAAAATCAATGAACGGAGCAATTTGAATGGTGCTGTATTAAAAAATTAAATGCATTTAATATCAGTTTGAACAGATCCAAACTTGTAAAGCCTTTCATTATTATTGTTATTGCATAAAAACCTCAGTGCCAGCAACACTTCTTGGTTGATAGGGAAAAAAAAGTAAAGTGCCATTAAATATCACCATAGAAAGAAAGATCATTTGCATTTTTCACAAAGTCTTTTGCCAAGTTTTGTATCTGAAGAGAAGAAATATCTGGACTGAAGATCTAATTTATAAACTTAATTTAAATGGGCTGTTCCCATTTCTGTTGAGTTTCAAAATGCATGATAGGAAAAGTCAAAAGAGCTGAAAAGGGATAATTATATATGGGATTATTTTTTATGAATTAAGATAACAATAAAAGGGATATCATTACTGAAATTGCAATATTGGATCAGAATATGTGAGTAGTCCCATGTCAAGGCAAGAGTTTTTAAATTAACTTGTTGAAACATACCTGCTTAAGAGTAAAAAGAACAATGCAAGATATATGCCTAAAAGACTTTTATTCTGAGAAAGTCATACGCATGATTAATTTAATTCCTTTTAATAAAGTTCCATTAAAAATAAGAATAAAATACTATTGAGAAAGCTACTGATATTTCTATAGCCTGTGAATAAAAAGTAAAAGGTCTGAACAGTCCCTGATCCTGTTTTCAAAATGGGTCAAAGTTATATAATTGGATTAAATGTGTACTTTTCTTTCTTTTTTTTACTGCTTTTAACAAATTTGTGTGGGATTATCATAAAGTTACTCCAGTTAGTAGTGTTGGGCACGCCTCAGTTGTTGGGCTGATAGACTACATTAAAAGGTCCGGTTAGAGGTCAAAAGGCATTTTAATGTGACCTTTAGAGGTCAAAGGGCATAATGTCTTATGGTATGCATTAGTGGTGAAATCCAATTTTTTAAAATTCCGGTTCTGTGGGCGTGGCTTGGTGGGTGTTGTGTGGCTTGGTGGGTGTGGCTTGGTAGGCATGGCAGGGGAAGGATATTGCAAAATCACCATTCCCACCCCACTCTGGGGCCAGCCAGAGGTGGTATTTGCCAGTTCTCCGAACTGCTCAAAATTTCCGCTACCGGTTCTCCAGAACCTGTCAGAACCTGCTGGATTTCAACGCTGGTATGCATGCAGAAAACAGCCATAATACTGAGTACTGTGACTATTGTTTGCTCATTTCTGCATGGATGTCTAATTAAAAATATCCTGTTAGGAGGCGAACATTTTTTTGTTCAGAATGCATAATTAAAATTTACTGACAAAATGTATTTTGGTGCCTACAGTACTTGAAGTGTCTTTTGAATCTGTACTGCATTACCAAAAGAAACAAAAAGATACCAACTTTTTAAAGGCTGATGTAGAACAACAGCTCCTCAGCTCCTGTCAAAAAAGCTGCTTCCCTGTTTCTGATATGTTGATGATTAGCTTGTTACTTGGATTCATAGATAGGCAGTCCTGACAAATCTTCATTATTTCAAGCCTTCACTCTAAACTACATAATCAGCCTCAATTTTGAACAGACAATACAATAGTCTTGTTTTCTGGACATTGCTGTACATTTCTATAATGAACATAGGAAATACTACCTTGCATTGGAAAACTAATGATTGCTACCCTTGCATGTATACTTCTGAGTTTTGTTACAACACAAACATCTATTGTTTTCACCCTTTGATGCACTGTCATGTGTCTATATCCAGGCTTAAAAACTAATGAGTTCATCTCTTATGATTCTTGTTTATAGCAGAGGAACAACAGTTTCATTGGGTCGAACTGACAGCTGGGAATGATTTATTGCAAGATAAGCCCAGAAGAGAAAACAACAGCTCACAATATGTTCTCAGGAATGATCTTTAACCCAATCTAGGCAATGAAGTCTTTCTTTCATTAGCAGTCCTGTGCTTGCTAAAACAGCTGATCAACTGCATGTTGTGAAAGATCAGGTGACAGCTCATTCTTAGTACCTGTTGTGACCCAGGCCCAAGTAGGTAGTAGAAAACTCAGTCAGTGAAAAAACAAACAAACTTTATTTGAACAGCTGAGAATTACTTCATTCTCAGTGTAGTTCAATAAATAAAAGCAAATTCCTCTCAACACAAATTCCTCAGTCCTATCACCAACCTTGGTCTAATTAGGCAAACTGCCAAAGGCCTTTCTTGGCAAATGTTCAGAAGACACCAATACAAAAATAAATGCAAGAAGACGAAGCTATCAACGTTTTCCTGCAAAGCCCAATTGCTGGTCTGTTTTAAGCCTTATGGGAGGGGCCAATCATCTCTTGGCCTTACTTCTGAGTTGTCCTTTTTGCCTGAGCTGCTCCTGCCTTCTGGCAGCTCTTCTCATGCGTGCATTAGGAACAGGCTCCTACTGTTCCTCTGCCTTACTACTATTAGTCTCTGGAAGCTCTGGAGAAGCACCTCACTCCCCGATGGCCCTGACCCCACCTCAGCCTCATTGTTGCCCGACTCCGTTGCCAGTTCTGCAGGCTGCTGGCACCCACTTTGTTTACAGGACTTTGCAAGAATGCCACCTGAGAATCAGAATTTTGGATAGACATGCCTCCTTTTTGTCACAAATGGCCTATCATATCTACATAGAAGAAACAGGTCATCTGGATGCAGAATCTTGACCGAGATCCAACACTGAGAACAGCAGTATTCAAAAAGCAACAGAAAACACTTTGGTGTCTCAGAATATCATGTCACTGACCCTACAATTGACATTTGTAAAAAAACACTGATTGTAACATGAAACAACTAAATTACAATTCATCAAACAATTCAGTTGTATAATTTATGGCTCAAACAGAGACAAAAAGAGTTGTTTTTCCTTAATAAGACTAAAGTAATCCTCGACTTACGACTGTAATAGAGTGTAGAATTTCTGTCATAAATCATGATGGTTATAGGTCGGAGCACCCATGTGACTGGACATGATTTTATGACTTTTTTTTTTCAGATGTAGTTAAGTGAACAACATGACGATAAGCAAATCCATGTATTCTTAAAATACATGGGTTTTTTTTTTATTCTTTTCAGTCAGAAACTGGACATGCCACAAAGGTAAGATGTTTGCCAAGCCCCCAAAATGTGGTCATGAGATTGTGTGCATGTGTGCAACCATCAGAACGCTCAACTCAGGAATGATCTTTAACCCAATCTAGGCAATGAAGTCTTTCTTTCATTAGCAGTCCTGTGCTTGCTAAAACAGCTGATCAACTGCATGTTGTGAAAGATCAGGTGACAGCTCATTCTTAGTACCTGTTGTGACCCAGGCCCAAGTAGGTAGGAGAAAACTCAGTCAGTGAAAAAACAAACAAACTTTATTCGAACAGCTGAGAATTACTTCATTCTCAGTGTAGTTCAGTAAATAAAAGCAAATTCCTCCCAATACAAATTCCTCAGTCCTATCACCAACCTTGGTCTAATTAGGCAAACTGCCAAAGGCCTTTCTTGGCAAATGTTCAGAAGACACCGATACAAAAATAAATGCAAGAAGACGAAGCTATCAACGTTTTCCTGCAAAGCCCAATTGCTGGTCTGTTTTAAGCCTTATGGGAGGGGCCAATCATCTCTTGGCCTTACTTCTGAGTTGTCCTTTTTGCCTGAGCTGCTCCTGCCTTCTGGCAGCTCTTCTCATGCGTGCATTAGGAACAGGCTCCTACTGTTCCTCTGCCTTACTACTATTAGTCTCTGGAAGCTCTGGAGAAGCACCTCACTCCCCGATGGCCCTGACCCCACCTCAGCCTCATTGCTGCCCGACTCCGTTGCCAGTTCTGCAGGCTGCTGGCACCCACTTTGTTTACAGGACTTTGCAAGAATGCCACCTGAGAATCAGAATTTTGGATAGACATGCCTCCTTTTTGTCACAAATGGCCTATCATATCTACATAGAAGAAACAGGTCATCTGGATGCAGAATCTTGACCGAGATCCAACACTGAGAACAGCAGTATTCAAAAAGCAACAGAAAACACTTTGGTGTCTCAGAATATCATGTCACTGACCCTACAATTGACATTTGTAAAAAAACACTGATTGTAACATGAAACAACTAAATTACAATTCATCAAACAATTCAGTTGTATAATTTATGGCTCAAACAGAGACAAAAAGAGTTGTTTTTCCTTAATAAGACTAAAGTAATCCTCGACTTACGACTGTAATAGAGTGTAGAATTTCTGTCATAAATCATGATGGTTATAGGTCGGAGCACCCATGTGACTGGACATGATTTTATGACTTTTTTTTTTCAGATGTAGTTAAGTGAACAACATGACGATAAGCAAATCCATGTATTCTTAAAATACATGGGTTTTTTTTTTATTCTTTTCAGTCAGAAACTGGACATGCCACAAAGGTAAGATGTTTGCCAAGCCCCCAAAATGTGGTCATGAGATTGTGTGCATGTGTGCAACCATTAGAACGCTCAACTGGGGGGAACCTGTCATAACTTCAAAGGTTGCTAAGAGACCAACTGATAAGTGGGAACTATCTGTATGTACAATTGATTCATCAGCACCATGCTATAAGTGTTGTTACTGTTTTGCAACAACCTCATTAAGTGACTATAACTCTATGTTATAGTCATGTACGTGAAGGCTTGTGACTTTAAAGTTGGATAGTCATGAAAGTCCATAAGAAATTACAATTTTTTTTTCTAAAATGTATATTGCTACAGTTTTAAAAAACTAATGAAACCTGAGGGATAACTAAATTTCAATCTTCATTTTATTATGAATAGCATTGTTTATTTTAAAAACTAATGAGTTCATCTCTTATGCTTCTTGTTTATAGCAGAGGAACAACAGTTTCATTGGGTCGAACTGACAGCTGGGAATGATTTATTGCAAAATAACCCCAGAAGAGAAAACAACAGCTCACAATATGTTCTCAGGAATGATCTTTAACCCAATCTAGGCAATGAAGTCTTTCTTTCATTAGCAGTCCTGTGCTTGCTAAAACAGCTGATCAACTGCATGTTGTGAAAGATCAGGTGACAGCTCATTCTTAGTACCTGTTGTGACCCAGGCCCAAGGTTGAGACCCTGCTCTAATAAGTTTAGTAGATTATTTGGGAACAAGTGATTTTTTTAGATGTTTTGACTCAAGGCCATTTAGTGTGCTTAAGGTCAAAACCAAGCAATTTGAATTCCACATAGAAGAAACAGGTCATCTGGATGCAGAATCTTGACCGAGATCCAACACTGAGAACAGCAGTATTCAAAAGCAACAGAAAACACTTTGGTGTCTCAGAATATCATGTCACTGACCCTACAATTGACATTTGTAAAAAAAAAAAAAAAAAAAAAGCTCCATTAAAAATACAATAAGGAAGTAAATATAAATTTAAGCAGGAGAATAAGAATAAGAAAATAACTGAAATGAAGCCAAGAAAAGTCAGCTCATCATCTTATGCCTAAAGACAAACGTTGGCACTAAACAGGTTCAGGAGATAAAAATTCCAGAAAATGGGAGCATCTCCTTGTTTCGGGGGGAAAAAAGGTGTCCTCTAATACAGGGGTCTCCAACCTTGGTCCCTTTAAGATTTGTGGACTTCAACTCCCAGAGTCCCTCAGCCAGAGTCCCTCAGCCAGCGAGGGAGCTGGCTGAGGGACTCTGGGAGTTGAAGTTAAAGAGACCAAGGTTGGAGACCCCTGCTCTAATAAGTTTAGTAGATTATTTGGGAACAAGTGATTTTTTTTTTAGATGTTTTGACTCAAGGCCATTTAGTGTGCTTAAGGTCAAAACCAAGCAATTTGAATTCCACATAGAAGAAGAGAACTGAACAATGTACTTTCTTTGAATGTTTTAGAGCCCGTTAGCTGCTACTCTCTTTTTTCATGCTGGACTGCCACTAGGCATGTCAAAGACCTTGCCCAAAAACAGATTTAAGCAAGGGTTTTTTCCCCCCCAACGTGAAATAAGCTATGGGCTCCTTCAGGCACGATGGAAATAGAATTTTCAAATAAAGATTAGTTAACCAGTGTTCCCACTATATAAAATTATCAGGTTC
Source organism: Ahaetulla prasina (assembly GCF_028640845.1). Lineage (NCBI taxonomy): Eukaryota > Metazoa > Chordata > Lepidosauria > Squamata > Colubridae > Ahaetulla > Ahaetulla prasina. The sequence goes on from NC_080539.1 coordinate 161,598,026, forward strand.
TTTTACATAAGAATATGCAAAAGATCAGATCCCTTAGGCTTCTGTAACTCTGAATACCAGATGGTGCATATGACTGCTCATATCCCATACTCCCAACAATCTTTTACTATAATTTCTAATGTCTTCCAGAGGAAGGAGGTCCTATCTGAATCTTATAAACACTGCTTTGCTCTTCTCAACCTAGGGGCCTCTAACCACTCATCTGAAATACATCGCTGAAAACTCTCATCTCTGCACTTCTACCGTGATTGCCTCCCATTGCTCTGTTTTTCAAGGCTAAAGATATCATATTAATCCTAACATTTGAAAAGAATAACAACAAGCAGAAGGTTTACACTGCATTCGTCCTACTGCAAGAACACTGTTTGTAATATAATCACAAGTGAAACACATCCAACAACAACATTTCATGCCTGAATAGGAAGTTAAGATCTGTTTGTATAATTGCAATACATTTACAATTTACTGCTCAGTCAAAAATATCTGTTTATTACATTTGTAAAATTACTCGATTGCATAATGAACTCCTTCTTGTACCCACCACAAGCTTTACCAGTGAGCTTCCTAAAAGATTTTATGGGAAAGTCAAGTTTACCATTGTAAGGGGATAGTATCCTCAAGCATGGACGGCTGGAAGCCCTATTACCTTGGTGCCTTCAGGATCCAGGCCTGCCACAGTCCTACTGTGGGAAGTTGGGAGGGGGATTGCATGAGCGAAGTAGAATTAGCCATAACAAAACTTCGCAGAGAAGTTCAAGGCCATGGTGTCCAACAGCTGTGCAGAGAAGAACGTGGAGGTTGTCTTCTGTTCGTGAAGGAACTGATTGGAGCAGTAGTGGACATGTGGGAGAAGTAGGCAAGGTCTTGAACTTTCTTTTGGGTGAGGAAAACCCAGAAGCTCTCAGATTTGGGTTTTCCCAGATGTGCCAATATGACATCTTTAATAAAAGTTAGCTTTGAGGAACTTCAAGGCTCGGAGTTTGATTTCGTTGGGGTTGTTACTTGGAACCCTGATAGTGACTTTGGGTCAGTCACATTCCCTCAGCCCAAGGTACAAGTTAGTTGTTGGGGGAGGAATGCTAGAAAGTTGTGTTATGTATATTACATAATACCTGAGGAACACTCCTAGGGGGGAAAAATAGAAACCTAACATATACATCACATCCTATTTGATGGTTGCCTGTATAAGAGAGTGAGAGACAGATACCTTGGTCTACATATCAAATGACTGACCCATTGGGATCCTCATATCAAAACAACTTACCTTAAGTGTAGCCAGAATCTGAAAATAACATTTAACACAGCACAGTACTTATGCAAAATGGTTCGGTCGAGTTCGGCATATGTGGGACTGACTGGAGTAGATTGTAGGGGTGATGCTGAAATATAATTTTATCATATTTTATCTATCTCTGTATTAAATTTTTGTATTTTATTCCTATTTCATTTTAAATTTTATTTTCTCCAATTCCATTTTAAACTGTTTTTATCAGATTTTAGTAATAATTTGTCTCTGGAACTCTGCACTTTGATATGGTCCAAGGGCTAATCAATAAAGTAAACTAACAAATACATCAATCAATTGCAAAAGGCAGCTTTACTCACATCCTGTGACAATACCTCTAACACCATCGAACATCAACATCTGCCTATCCCAGGTCCTTGGGAAGGACTTTATAGGTGGATAAAAATACCAAATCTACTCTGAACATATGGCTGACTATGTGACAAACCATAATAAGATATTTCAATGGAGTTTAGAGTGGACAAATGTGCCACCTCATTAACATAGTCATCAATAATGAGAATGAATCATGCCCTTCATCCATCCAGTGATGTTGACAGTTTCTGTTTACCAAGGAAAATAGGTTGGCATGGAATGTTGCAGATACATGAGATAATGAAGAGGGGGGAAAAAGGCATTGAAAGAATATCTGAAGAAGGCTTCCTGAGTTCATGAGTAACCAAACTGCCCCATGCAAAAGACCAAGTGAAGAATAGGAAAAGTAAATGGAAGGTAAAATATTACATGTCCAGTACATAATGAAAACATCAGGCTAACAAGACTTGGCAATGGCTAAGAGCAGGAAAATTGAAGGAAGATATAGAAGAGTTAAATCTGGCTGTGCAACAACTAAGCTTTAAGAACATATGCATACAAAGCCAGAATTGAGAAGACAACATGAGTGTTATGTCTCGCTCGCTCCCCCTGCCGCAGCCGGGCCCCTCTTATCTCCTGCCGGATGCTGATAGTTCGGAAGAATGTCCTGGCATGCCTCCAGCCCCCAGCCCTGGCACCATGCTCGGACAGGCCGAGCAAGATGAAGGGCCTGACGTGCCTTCAGCCCCCAGTCCTGACACCATGCCCAGGCAAATGGAGCAACTAAACCTCTCCCCCACAGCATGTGAGCCTGAAGAATGTGAAGCCAGTCATGAGCTCAGATTACCAACAGCTGGAGGCTGGAGAGATCCTCGCTTCCGGAGAATTGAGAGGCGATGTCAGCAAAAAGAAGGGAGGGGCAGGCCTGGATAAGTGCTGAGTCATGGAGCCACACCCCATGGCCTATATAAAGGATCTGCTTTCTGGCATTCTCTGAGTCAGGCAAAGTCTAACTCGGATTGCTGAAGTCACTTCCTGGTCTCCTGCCTACCTTGAGAACTCTGATAGGACTTTGGCAGAGCTGCAGAGGCACGCTTGATACGGACTTCCCCGACCCGGCTGTCAGCGGAGGAGTGGGACATGACAATGAGACAGTAAATGTCGTCTCTGCAAAGAAGCTGAAGAAACAGTGGACCACCTAGTTAGCTGCTGCAAGAAGATCACACAAACAGATTTCAAGCAATAGCAAAAAGAAAAGTAAAAATACCATTTGCCTACAAGCAACAACTAGCGGGACCACAAAATAGACAAACTCATAGAAAATAAAGAAGCTAATGTACTTTGGGACTTTAGAATTCAGACAGACAGGCATCTAGCATATAACACTTTAGACTTAAAATTGGCAGTAAGGAAGACAAAAGGGTCTGAATAGTGGATATTGCATCAGAACAGATGAGAAACGACTGGCGAAAAATCACAAAACACAAAGAACTGCAAATAGAAATAGAACAACTATAGCAACGAAAGTAAAGGTAGCTCCAATAGTAAGAGCTGCTTTGGATGCAACCCCAAATCAACTGGAGCATCACTTGAACACCTTTGGAATTGACAAAAACACCAGCAGTCAATTGCAAAAGGCAGCTTTACTCAGAATAGCTTACATCGTGTGACAATGCCTTTAATACTATCAAACAATGCCTGCTTCAATAGGTAGATAAAAGACAGCAATAGCACTTAGATTTATATACCGCTTCACAGTGTCACAGGTTTGACACCCATGCCCTGCAAAAATGATCCTGTGGTGCTGAGAAACAGTAATTGGCTTAAAGACAATCATTAAGTTTCCATGACTGACATCCATGTTCTTCTATACACACAGTTCTTGTGTTACAACAATTCATTTAGTGACTGTTCAAAGTTACAATGGCAAGGACTTTTTTTCACCATCTCCATGATCACATGATCAAAATTCAGACAGTTAGCAACTGACTTATATTTATGATGGTTTCGGTGTCCCAGGGTCATAAGATCACCCTTTGCGATCTTCTGACCAGCAAAGTCAGATTTACTTAACATCTGTATTACTAAAATCTGCAGTGATTATCTTAACAATTGTTGCAAGAAAGGTCTCAGAATGAGGGAAAAATTCACTTAACAACTGTCTCACTTAACAACAGAAATGTTGGGCTCAATTGTGGCCCTAAGTTGAGGCTCCCTGTACTTTATTTGGGAAGCAACGGTGGCTATGCCAATCTTGTCATTTCATGTCCTAAGATATTTTCCAGTCCTGATAGATAATTCATCCAGCTCTGTGTGGAAAGAAAGGTGGCAGATAAGATTGACCCAGGCAACGGGCTGATGGAAGCATGCCTAAATCAGCCTGAAATGGTTAAGAACCACCTCATTTAATACCATCAACTATTGCTCACCTGACTTTGGCTCCAGCATAATGAGTGCATAGTTTTTACCGTCGTATAAGAATGCAGCAGAAAAATAACTAATATTCAATTATATCAAAACAAGGATGAAAGTAAACAAAGGGGGAGAAGATTCTAAAGAATATCATTTCGCAATATATATGCAAAATGAGGAGGTGAACTTGACAATATAACTGTAATCAAGGATTCTTCGATGCATTTGGAAAGCAATTCTTCCTCTCTCTGATGGGGTTCTTTCAGAGGGTATTGTGTCTTAACAAAATGAGTTGCTTCTTTCAAATAAAGAACAGAATCAATGAAAGATGCAGAAAATTACTGCAGTGCAAAGGGTGTCATTTGTGAATATAAATGTAATACAAAATATGAATATGAAATATGAATGAAAATATAAAATGGTAAGACTCCTGCAAGTCTAGCTTGGCTTCTGGTGAGTTCGTGGACATCAATTCAGAAGCTATTCTCAACCGAACAACATTTGATGCACCTGTTTTCTCTTCTAAAGACTAGCAGAGACCTATCTCTTCTGTGGAGTTCTATAGCATATCACTGTAAATATAATCTAGGGTTAAGTTCCTAATCAACTTCGGTAGATAATTATAAGTTTTAATAAGAATTTATGTTATGTTCTGTTTTAAACCATAGCTTGACATTTCTGACTCTTCTCTGCTGGGGTTTTTAATAAACATATTTGGAAATGGAGTTAGTTTAGTTTTGACTTGACCTTATATGTATCAGAGTGCTGGGTGATCATAATTTTTATTTATTTATTTAGTCAAGCATATATAAGATTACAGATATAAGTATAAACATGATTATGAATACAAAAAATGGATACGAATAAATGGGGACATTAGGACAGGGATGGTAGGCACGTTGGTGTGCTTATTCATCATCATCATCATTATTATTATTATTATTATTATTATTATTATTATTATTATTATTATTGTTATCTTTATTCATTAAAGATGAAACTCAGTCAACTGAACATTCAAAAAGGCATCACAAATACCATTGACTGGTGCTAATGGTTGATATGGTTTGCTGCCAGCGTCCTAGGTGTCAACCAAGTACCTTCTTAAGATATACGATGTTTCAAGTAGCACAGTTTTTTGCAGTTCTGCTCATGTTATTGCAGGAAGCTGCAATTTGTTGACGTATCTTATAAAATTCTTGGACATGGTACCAAGTGCCCCAATGACAATGGGTATCAATATTACATGTTTCATCTATAGCCATGTAGTTTCGATGGCCAGGTCGCGATATTTCATGATTTTTTCCAGTTCTTTTTCTTCGATTCTGGCATCTCCTGGTACCGCGATGTTACTAAATTGCACGTTTTGGTTTTCTACAACTGTGATATCTGGTGTGTTGTGTTCCAAGCGATGGTCCATCTGTATTCGAAAGTCCCACAAGATCTTCAACTTCTTATTTTCTATAACTTTTTCCACTTTATGTTCCCATGACTATATTCCCATGGCAAGTCGTATTTTTTTACATAATGAGCAGTAGATTAATTTAGCAACTCGGTCATGTCTAGCTTTGTTGTTGTTGTTGTTGTTAGCCAATGAACTTGGATTATTGTTTGTTCAGACTAAAGTTTATAATTCTTTCAAATCAGGTATTGGTGGCATCAAAATCTCAGAAATGTGCAACAAAACGGATCTGGTCTTATTTCACATACTAGGGATAAGGACACTTTCTCCATCTATGTCTGCTAGAGTCCCTGTCTGCTAAAATCTGATTCCATATGTAAAGCATAACATTTTATTCTTCCAATTCATTGGATTCAAATAATAGATGAATGGTAGATATGAGGTGGCAAAAGTAAGGACATATAGTGAACATAATTGAAGCTATGTATCAGCAGTAAAAACAGACCTTTTTAGTCTATGTCTGTCTGGCCAATTCATTCAGAGGCCTCCTCAATTATTGTACATGTTCAAGGACTTTCAAGCTTTCAATGTCATTTTGATGTTATTTGAAAAAGATTATTATTCCTTTAAATGTTGGAATCCTTCCCTCAAGCACAAACATTTTGCATGAAAAATTGAAAATCACTTCCAAAGCTGATTCACCTGGGAAGGTACTTTGGCCTAAAGTTTCCTCTCCCCAAATATTTCTTTAATGAAGTAATACAATTGAGACGGGGACAATTTTAGCAGCAACATTAAAGAAACCACATCTACCTCCTTGAATTTGTGTGCTCACATTTAGCGGAATCAGCAGGGACTAAAAGTAAGTTATCTATACGGATAGAGTTATTGTAAGGGATATAAAGTATTTAGATGCTGACTTTGTAGATACAACATTGAGGTAACTGGCTATGATCCTCCAATTTATTCACTGAAGCCTATTAGCAAAACAAGAAAAGATCTGCTAATAAAACTAGTTGTCTTAAGAGTAGTTGTAGAGAGAATGTTTGAAGTCCTAAAGGTCAAATTAATAAAAAAAGGAAGTTATATGTTCCAGATGAAAGTCCATAAGGAAGGAAGGAAGGAAGGAAGGAAGGAAGGAAGGAAGGAAGGAAGGAAGGAAGGAAGGAAGGAAGGAAGGAAGGAAGGAAGGAAGTTTTCCTACAGAAAAGAAGCCAAAGAGGAGACCCTAAAATTATCCGCATTCCAACATAGGGAAAATAGAGTAGAGAGAAAGAAAGAAGAGGTGAATTGCTTGCTATCTTTACTCTCTCTAAAAGTCAGTATGATAAAAAGTGCAAAGAGCTGAGGCATCTCCAACAGATTTTAAACTGGAATAATCTGTTACAACCTGTGACCTTTTCAATGAGATTTGCATCCAGTACACTGCAAATGCTTCTCAGAGAGACAGCTCCAGCTCCAGGAGCTTCCATTTACTATGAACTCATTATCAATTGCTTGGCATACTGCAGAAGACTTTTGGATAGTTGTAGATTTAGTACTATCTATGGAATGAGATTTACTTAGTTAGAATCAGACTCCCTAATGATTCATCCTCTATACTTTGTCCAAGAGGAATATGGTGGGACATTCTGAGAAACATTTCATATTTGCATGATTTCTACACAGCTGCCTTTCGCCAGTACTGTGGAGAATCTCAAAGGCAACTAAATCAGGGGTCTCCAACCTTAGTAACTTTAAGGTCTGTGGACTTCAACTCCCAGAGTTCCTTAGCCAGGAAAGCTGGCTGAGGAATTCTGGGAGTTAAAATCCACAAGACTTAAAGTTACTAAGGTTGGAGAATCCTGAACTAAATGAAGGCTTTTGCTGGAAGGCTGGCCTGTCTGAAAATTTTGAAAAGTAGAATCTCAGCAGATGTTATTCTTCCTCTTTCATTATAGATGCTTGAGGATGATACATTGGCTAGCCAGGCTGTGGAAACCAAGTACGGGTGGTCCTCAACTTATGTCCACATTTGTGACTGGAATTATGGTTGTAAATCGTTACAGTCATGCGATGAGTAACCCCCTTGAACGGAAATTGTCTTTATGGCAGTCTTTCAGCAAATCATGGTTTCACATGATTTGGTCATAAGTCCAAATCACCTTGTTGTTAAGTAAATCATGTGAAACCATATTCCCAAATGGGCATTATTATTTTTTTGCCAGACCTCAGAAATTGGCAAAACATTTGCAAATAATGGTTATGTGACTGCAGCATATTGCAACTAGTCAGAAAATGCAAACTAGTTGCCAAGGGCCTGAAATGTAGTTGTGTGATTTGTGGGGGTGGGGGGGCTTGCAGTGCAACAGTTTATGATGGTCCCAAGTGCTTTATGGACCACAAGTACCCTTTCCAGGGCCATGGTCACTTTGAACCATTGTTACATGACCAGCCATACGTTGAGGCTACATATAAGCTGCACAGTGCTTGGTGAAACTATTCAGAGATGGTTATTACAACATGTGTACAAATTGTGTTGGGCCTAGGAAACTGAGAAAGCAATAGGAAGAAATTCAGTCTAATTCCTCCCTCATTTATTAGGGTATAAGAGGAAAAGGGAAAATGCAGAAAAACTTGCAAGTTTCTGTTACAGTAGTTAATCTCTTTTAACCTGAGGAGAAAATAAAATAAATTCAAATCGAGGATTTTGAAGGAATTGCTTATTTTATAACGCTTCAATGTACTATAAATTTTGTTTAGATCTAATACAATTATGCTGTGAATTATAAGTTTTGTTTAGTTCTAATACAATTATTATTATTATTATTATTATTATTATTATTATTATTATTATTATTATTATTAGTAGTAGTAGTAGTAGTAGTATTCTAATACAATCAAGGATGCGGTGGCTCAGGGGCTAGGACATTGAGCTTGTCGATCAAAAGGTCGGCAGCTCAGCGGTTCAAATCCCTAGTGCTGCCGTGTAACGGGGTGAGCTCCCATTACTTGTCTCAGCTTCTGCCAACCTAGCAGTTTCGAAAGCACGTAAAAATGCAAGTAGAAAAAATAGGGACCACCTTTGGTGGGAAGGTAACAGTGTTCCGTGTGCCTTTGGCGTTGAGTCATGCCAGCCATATGACTACGGAGACATCTTCGGACAGCGCTGGCTCTTCAGCTTTGAAATGATGAGCATCGCCCCCTAGAGTCGGCAACGACTAGCACGTATGTGCAAGGGGAACCTTTACCTTTACCTAATACAATTATGCTGTGAATTCATGCCAGTAAATAAAATTTATTTATTTATTTATTATCATTAATTTAATTTTGTTATATTATTATATAATATATTATTGTATATTATAATATATATTATATAATTGATTGGTTTTATTGGTGTCACCTTACTTCAGAACAACTCCATATGCCAATTTATAGACCAGAGTTAAAGGATTTTAAATAAAGTATTTGAAATATTTTACTAAATGCTAAAACAAAATATTTTAGGAAGTTGAAATAAGTTCTATTGGGATTCAAGATAAGAAATCAATAAATATTAAGTATACAAACTATAAATACTTTATTTTACTAAAGAGATTCAGACATCTTGCTAGAGCAAATTTTATTTAAACTATAGTTGGTGAATAAACTATAATCATATCCTGGTTGACATAATGTTGAGCCATCAACTGTGTATTATAAAATATAATGGAACCATGTATCACATTAAGTCAAATTCAAATAAACCACATTCATCTTAACTCCCTTTGTAAAATCTAACTCTATCAAAGCTTGACAAACACTATTGCTCTGTTGAGATAGATTGAACCGACAGGAAAGAGTAAAATGCAGCAAAGGATTAACTCACATTTCTTCCCACAAAGCAATGTAATTGAAGAATCCCAGAATGTTATTCCCTGTGATATGAAAAGAGATTTGTTAGTCATTCAACTCTACCTCATTCCTTTTCATTCTTTATTGTTTCCTGTTGTCTTTCACCTTCCTTTGTTTATTTGGAGGATAAACTAGGTAATTCCTTTAACATGCAAATTGTCAGCCATAAGATCCCTGTCTCCATATTTTGTTTAGCAGATCAGTCTAAACCTGGTCCCATGCCAGTGTCAAGTTTGATTTGTGTTATTTATTGTTACTATATTAGCTTTTTGGTAACACTGAAGTATCTTTTTCTTCTTTTTTTTAATTTAGTAAAACAAATCTAAAAGGCAGCATGTTCCTGAAATCCAAATCATTTTTTCTTTGTGTGAAAATAGTAATAGTAGCAACCTCCTTGTCTCATTTCACCCCATGTATGATTCTCTGGAGAAAAATAAATGTCGTGAAAATTATATAACTTTAGCATTTACATTGTAAAACTTGACAATAATGTCTATATGGCTTTTACTCACATATTTTAAACAGACAATTTAATGGTTAATTTTCCATTTAAGGCCAAATCAAGGATTTTTCTCTTAAATCTATGGCTTCAATACAACAGGGGTGCTTTAAACTTTTCCCATTTTAGAATAGAATAGAACAGAATATAATTTTTTATTGGCCAAGTGTGATTGGACACAAAAGGAATTTGTCTTGGTGCATATGCTCTCAGTGTACATAAAAGAAAAGATACGTTCATCAAGGTACAACATTTACAACACAATTGATGGTCAATATATCAATATAAATCATAAGGATTGCCAGCAACAAAGTTACAGTCATACAGTCATAAGTGGAAAGAGATTGGTGATGGGAACTATGAGAAGATTAATAGTAGTGCAGATTCAGTAAATAGTTTGACAGTGTTGATGGAATTATTTGTTTAGCAGAGTGATGGCCTTCGGGAAAAAACTGTTCTTGTGTCTAGTTGTTCTGGTGTGCAGTGCTCTATAGCGTCGTTTTGAGGGTAGGAGTTGAAACAGTTTATGTCCAGGATGCGACGGGTCTGTAAATATTTTCACGGCCCTCTTCTTGATTCGTGCAGTATACAGGTCCTCAATGGAAGGCAGGTTGGTAGCAATTATTTTTTCTGCAGTTCTAATTATCCTCTGAAGTCTGTGTTTTTCTTGTTGGGTTGCAGAACCGAACCAGACAGTTATAGAGGTGCAAATGACAGACTCAATAATTCCTCTGTAGAACTGAATCAGCAGCTCCTTGGGCAGTTTGAGCTTACTGAGTTGGCGCAGAAAGAACATTCTTTGTTGTCCTTTTTTAATGATGTTTTTGATGTTGGCTGTCCATTTTAGATCTTGCGATATGATAGAACCTAGAAATTTGAAGGTTTCTACTGTTGATACTGTGTTGTCTAGTATTGTGAGAGGTGGAAGTATGGAAGGGTTAGGGTTAGGGTTAGGGTTAGGGTTTTTAAATGACCAGTGGATTTACTTGTTAATATTAGCAATGTATTGTATTGCAAATAAAACTGAATATATACCATTATACACACAATTAGATAGTTATTGGTACCTCTGAATTCCTGATTCCATTTATAGTTGTAGGACGTATCAAATTTTTCAATTTTCAATTTCCAAACATTAGGAGTGGTCAAAAGTTGTGACATGCCTTGGGGATTGTAAAGATATTTTGCTACTTTAATATAATTTACATGGGTTTAGTATGTAAAAATATAACTTTTTAGCATTTTGTTTCATTTGTTGGAATACCAATACTGACAGGGCAAGCCACTAGAATATAAATTGGGAGCAAACCCCCCTCCTTACTAGCATTGATGATGTTACCTAGCTTGGGTAATGAAATATCTGCAAGAAAACAACCAAGCTCAGAGAGCACCAAGGACCCCTCTTATTTGGAATACTATGATATTTCTAGACTGCAGAAGTGTTGGACATGAATGATTATATTTGGTAAGAAATTAAAGCTGTACCCAGATTCTCATGAGAAATTTACACTTCAAAGTAATTTTTCTTCAGTAAAAAAAATGGGATAAATGATTTTTAATCAGAAATAAGAACAACTAGGCAGGTTGGTAGTAATTGTTTTTTCTGCAGTTCTAATTATCCTCTGAAGTCTGTGTCTGTCTTGTTGGGTTGCAAAAACAAACCAGACAGTTATAGAGGTGCAGATGACAAAGTCAATAATTCCTCTGTAGAACTATATCTGCAGCTCCTTGGGCAGTTTGAGCTTCCAGAGTTGTGCAGAAAGAAAATTGTTGTTCTGCTTTTTTGAGGATGTTTTTGATGTTAGGTGTCCATTTTAAGTCTTGAGATATGATAGAACCTAGAAATTTGAAGGTTAGGGTTTGAGCAATTTGAGCTATACTGCATATACTACCTGCTTGGTGAGATACAGGCAACAATACATTGCTTTGAAAAGTTGTCTTTTGGTTAGAGATCTCAGGTCACATAGAACAGTATGCAACTGATGCTCAGTTGTTGGTTGTACTTGTGGCAGACAAGTTAAAATGTGTGAGACCTGACCGATACTGTCCTTAACATTAACAGGGAATGCTGCATGTAGTAAGGATATGTCTAAGGATAATAACTAGTTTAAACTAGGAAAGCTTAAATTGACCACAGCCATAGAGGGTGGCAGAAGTCATTAAATATGAGCACATCTGGAGATAACCATGACATGTGGAAGATTAGTAACCGCATGGATGAACAAATGAAATGACATTGTTCATTTCAAAATGTGCAACATTCTGCATAAATGTGACCCTCTGGAAAATAATTCTTTTCTATGCCATGAATAAATGAGTGGGAATGAAACAAGAGAATAGAAAAGTTATTGAGCAATATGAAGATGCAAAATGAATGAGAATGGTGCCTGGTGAGTATATGATTAGAAGGTTGGTTTGTTTTCAGACAATGGTCTATTGACATGTACACATCACAAATGAATGAATTTATATCTAAAAGCATATCGATTTGATTTTTTATGATGGAATATTGATACAAGGGTGATGGAAGATATTGAATGTGGAGGAAAACCTTTTTTTGGTGATGTTAGGAGTGGATGTTGGGCAAAATGGACATGGGTAAAAAACAAAGGAGTAAAAGAAAGCAAAGTGAAAAAGATAAGAAGAAAAGGATGAGTCCATGTGAAAAAAGAATGAGGAAATATATATTATTTTTGAAGCTAGGTAAATGAAATATGGTCATAAAGACAAAGGACATGGAAGCTGCATGGACCAAAGTGGGTAAAATACATTACAGGGTGCCATACAGCTGTGTGATATTAATGAGAAACATGTAGAAAGATTCTTTGTAGGAAAGATGAAGTGAAAAATGCTATGGATGAGAAAAACTGCATATAAAAAGCATGTTTGCTGCAAAAACTGCGGATAAGAAATACGCAGTCTGTATATAGAGTAAGAGATATATGTAAGCACCGCTATTGAAGTAGTTTTTTATTATGCTTTTGATGTTGCTCTTTGTATAGTTTACTGTATACTGCTTTTTAAAGACTTTTAAAGAAACTTTTTAAAGACTTCCAGAAAAGTACAAAAATAATATTATCAGCACCAAACAGCTGATGTAAAGCATTTGTTACATTCTGTATTTCATTTAGGTATTTGTGCAGCCTCTGAAAATTTGACAATTTTGAATGCATTGGGAAGGTTTTTATAGATGTTGATCAACAATTCAATATTATCAACAATTTAGAAAGAATAACATCATAAATTTGGGCAATATACAAAAAATGTAGAATGAAAAAAGTCCTATACCATCAAACGGTCCCAACATTTAAGAAACACGAAGTATAATTCTTATCATTTTAAAACTAGGATAATCCAATACAAATAGTTTTGAAATTTATGGAATTCCCTAATGGATTTTTTTAAAAAATTGGCCATTGTCTTTTGAAAGTATATTGGTCTATTTTCTTTGGACATGTCTATTGTTGATTTATTTTTCCTAAAATATTATTAGTAGGGCAGGCCAGTTCCTTTGGAGGAAGATATCTTTAAAGATGCCAATGAGTTATTAAATTATCCACACCAAATCTCAATTCTGTCCGTTTATATAAAAAGCTTCGGATTTATAGTGCTTAGGCTGGAGCCCTTCCCCCCCCACCGAATTATCTTTTTCTTCTAAAATGATAAGTATGGATGAATCTATAGGTTGGCTTTATAATATCTGTCAATTCCATCTCTTAGAATTTACTTCATGTTATTTAATATGGATAAAAAGGTAAAGGTGATTGAACAACATAGGATGGAAATTTTAAAAGAGTTGTGTACAAGTGATGAACGTGTTTGCAGAAGTATATAAACTTTTGCTGAAATTTGAAACAGAAGAGAAACAAATTAAAGACTGCATGATAAAATGGTTTAAGAATTTTGGTTATACTACACAGATGAATCAATGGGGAAGAAGTTGGATAAAGGGACTGAAATTTACTTTGTGTTATAATTTAAGAGATTTTACAAAATGATGTATTATTGACGTAGAACACAAGATAAATTACCTAGGATGTATAAAGGTACTTCTAGTTAATGTTGGAAATATGAAAACATGAAGGGACATTTTACCATTTACAGTGGACTTTTTGAAAAAGAAAAAAAAAGACATTAATACATATGATACTACAAAGAATTTTGAGATAACAAAATGAATGGTTTGATCAGCAACAAAACAATAAGTACTTTCATAAAAGAGTGGGAATCTTTTATAGAATTTTGCTGAAAATGGAAAAAAAATGATATGGTGATTTCTGGATTTGATGACTGAAAAAAAGATTAAATACAGGACTGAAGGGATTATTGTAACATTAAGGAGGGAGGAGAGATAATGAATTTGTAATGGTGTGAAGAAGGGCAGAAATTGCTTATTTTAATATATATCTTCACCTTCTTTAACTTTTATGTATTTTTCATGCATTTTTTCTTTTTCTGTTCTTTATAGTTTTTTTTAGCTACCTAAAAACTTTTAATAAAAATTAACATTAAAAATTAGGGGCTCTGGTGATGTAGTAGTTAGAATGCAGTACTTCAGGCAAACTCTGACCACAGCTTTCGAGTTCGATCCTGATGGAGCTCAAGGTTGACTCAGCCTTCCATCCTTCTGAACTCAGTAAAATGAAGACCCAGATTGTTGGGGGGGTGGAATATGCTGACTCTGTAAACCACCCAGAGAGTGCTGTAAAACAGTGGTCACCAACCGGTGGTCCATGGACCACTGGTGGTCCGCGAGAAAATTTTGGTGGTAGGATAGAAAAATTATTTGCATTTCTTCTATGGCACTAAATACTATTTATTTTTTTAAAAAATTCATATTAGTGATCCGTGGGATTTAAAATTATGAATTTACTGGTCCCTGAGGTCTGAAAGGTTGGTGACCCCTGCTGTAAAACATGATGAAGCAGTATGTAAGTCTAAGTGCCATTTTATTGATAAAATTAATTTAAAAATTACTTCATATTGTCAGCAAACAAAGATCAGATAATATGTTTCTATGTTGTCAAAGTTCACTTTGTTGCAGAGGAAAGAAAAAAATAAGACTGTAATAACCTAAAAAAATGTAGCTGTATTATTATTATTTTTTGTAGAAAAATACAATCCTTTTCAGTGTATAAGACGCACTGGAGTATAAGACGCAGCTTAGTTTTTGGGGAGGAAAATAGGGGGGGGAAATCTGCCTACCAGGTATTCATCTGGCTAGCGTCCTTAGTCTGGTCAGCTTCAGCACATTAGTTTGCTGGTTTTGAGTACGCATGCTTTTTATCCCCTGCTTGGGGATAAAAAACAGCTTCTAAAGCACAACTGATCTTTAGAGAGAGAAGTAATGAGAAAAGCAGGCAAAACACAGAGATTGCTTCACTTGCTAGCACCTCATTAAGGCTGGGAAAAAAAGCTTCTAAAGCACATCTGAGAGTCAGAGGGAGCAGGCAAAGCACGGAGATTGCTTTACTCGTGCCTCGTTAGGGCTGAAAAAAGCTTCAAAAAAGCTACATTCGGAGTATAAGACGCATCCAAATTTTTAGTCTCTTGAAGGGAAGTGGGGGGGAGAAGTGTGTCTTAAACTCCAAAAAATATGGTAGCTTTTTTCCTTCCTTTATTTTTTTCTAATGTTATTCCATTGCTTTTTCTAATATCTACATTAATTTATTATTATATTACTTGGCTTTTTTCTATACACAATTTGAGCTATACTGCATATACTACCTGCTTGGTGAGATACAGGCAACAATACATTGCTTTGAAAAATTGTCTTTTGGTTAGAGATCTCAGGTCACATAGAACAGTATGCAGCTGATGCTCAGTTGTTGGTTGTACTTGTGACAGACAAGTTAAAATGTGTGAGGCCTGACCGATACTGTCCTTAACATTAACAGGGAATGCTGCATGTAGTAAGGATATGTCTAAGGATAGTAACTAGTCTAAACTAGGAAAGCTTAAATTGACCACAGCCATAGAGGGTGGCAGAAGTCATTAAATATGAGCACATCTGGAGATAACCATGACATGTGGAAGATTAGTAACCGCATGGATGAACAAATGAAATGACATTGTTCATTTCAAAATGTGCAACATTCTGCATAAATGTGACCCTCTGGAAAATAATTCTTTTCGATGCCATGAATAAATGAGTGGGAATGAAACAAGAGAATAGAAAAGTTATTGAGCAATATGAAGATGCAAAATGAATGAGAATGGTGCCTGGTGAGTATATGATTAGAAGGTTGGTTTGTTTTCAGACAATGGTCTATTGACATGTACACATCACAAATGAATGAATTTATATCTAAAAGCATATCGATTTGATTTTTTATGATGGAATATTGATACAAGGGTGATGGAAGATATTGAATGTGGAGGAAAACCTTTTTTTGGTGATGTTAGGAGTGGATGTTGGGCAAAATGGACATGGGTAAAAAACAAAGGAGTAAAAGAAAGCAAAGTGAAAAAGATAAGAAGAAAAGGATAAGTCCATGTGAAAAAAGAATGAGAAAATACATTATTTTTGAAACTGGATGAATGAAATATGGGCACAAAGACAAAGGACATGGAAGCTGCATGAACCAAAATGGGGAAAAATACATTACAGGGTGCCATACAGTTGTGTGGCATTACACTAATGAGAAACATATAGAAAGATTCTTTGTGGGAAAGATGAAGTGAAAAATGCTATGGATGAGAAAAACTGCATGTAAAAGCATGTTTGCTGCAAAAACTGAGAATGACTAATATGCAGTCTGTATATAGAGAAAGAGATAGTTGCAAAGATTGCAATGAAAGAGAGCAAGGAAACATTGTGGTAAAAAAAGACAGAGGAAAGGCAGAGAGCTGTTGTGATAAATATATATATGTTTTCTGAGGTTTTCGCGGGTGTTTGTATGTAGGTCTTTGGTTATTCGGGTTTTCTCCCGCGTAAAATTGGAAGTGTCTTGGCGACGTTTCGACGAAGTCTCATTCGTCATCTTCAGGCTTCAGCTTCGTGCTTCTGGGAGCCTGAAGCCTGAAGATGACGAATGAGACTTCGTCGAAACGTTGCCAAGACATTTCCAATTTTACGCGGGAGAAAACCCGAACAACCAAATACCTATATATATATGGATGGAAGTGAATAGGACTAAACAAACAGATTAAATTGAATTAAAAATAAATCTGCTGAAAAGATTTGGGCTGAAATAGAAATAAGAAAGCTGGGCAGAGTACCGTATTTTTCAGAGTATAAGATGCACCCGACTATAAGACTCACCTACTTTTTTTGGTGCGAAAAACAAGAAAAAGAAATCTGCCTCTGCTTCCCAGCAATTTTGCCTCGTTGCAGCAAACAGCAAACAGCCTGCTTTACTTTCATTTTCGTTTTCAGCATATCTTGATTAGCACAAGAAAAAAAAATCTGCTCCCAGCAATTTACCTCCTTGCAGCAAGCAGCAGAGGCCCACGCACCAATAGGCAATGGTAATCCCTGCATCCTGAAACAGCTGAGAGTCGGGAGGCTGATCCAACCGACAATCAACTTGTGATAATTAGGCTGTGCTGAAGCTGAAATGGGCTGTTTCTTTTTGCTGCTTACTGCAAGGAGGTAAATTGCTGGGAGGCAGAGGCCAAAAGGTGGGGGCCAGTGGGTGGGCGGGGCTACATTCGGTGTATAAGACGCACCCAAATTTTCACCCCCTTTTAGGTGGGAAAAAGGTGCCTCTTATACTCCGAACAATACAGTATTTTAGAGATTTATAAAAGGAATGAACTGAACTGCTAAATGTAGATTGTGAATGTTAATGTCCAAGAGAAAAAGAAAAGTAAGAAAGTACACTGTAAAAGTTAAAAAATAATTAAAAAAAACTGAAGTTATAAATACCATAACAACAGAAACATTAAAATACGTATAAGTTTCATTCTGCATGAATTAAGATGTGTGTGAATATTGTATCTGCTGATGGGAATAATGCTGATGTTGTGAATACTTTTATTTCTCCCCAGTTCAAAGAAAAAAAGACATCAATAGAGAACACAGAGACATTTGTTGGTTAATAATGTTTGGAAAGTCTTCGGCAGAATTCTGATTGAAAGGGTCCAAGAGGTGAAAATCAAACATAATTCAGGAAGTGGCATCTGATATTATACCTGCAGGGTAAGTACAGATATCACTGAAAAATGTATCCATATATATATAAGAGAAACCAATATTGTTATAGTCTTATTAGTTTAGAAAAAAAGTATAAGATAAAGTCCAAAGGCTTCAACTATGCAAAGTTTTATATTAATGATATAGAGTTAAAAGGGTGGTAGCTTGGACTGAATGGAGAGTAAGACAAGGATATGTGATGATCATTGTATGTTCAGTGTATTTATGGGAAAATATATAATGATGTTGTAAATGTGTTGACTGGAAGCTTTATGGCTATGTACTTTTGTGTCTGCAAATGATACCTTGTCATCAACGAATCAAAATGATTTGAGACAAATATTAGATAGATTGTATAATGCAAAAAGAAGTATGACACTTCATATTACTGTATCACAGGTCAAAGTACTTATGTTTGGCAGAGAAAATAAAATGAATGATTACAAATTATACATATATGGTCAGAACCAAGAATAAGTAAATGAATGTGTGTTGCCTTAGTAAAATCTTTACAAAAGCTCACAAAAATGATGAAGAAATATGAAGATATGCAAATGCTGACTGAAAGAAAATAAGCACGCTGCAAAGCAAGACAATAGCTTCAAAGATAATTTGCATCATAATGTTGCTGGGTTACATAGAGCAAAGGGTCACTCTTACAAAAGGAGATAATGGGTGGCTGCAGTTCAGAGCTTTGTCTATCTTCAGATATATGATGTTGTGTAATTGGTCACACAAGAGCTTGGTTGGTGTAGTAGTTAAGGCATCAGATTAGAAATTGGGACAGCTGGGATTCTAGTCCCATTTTAGGCAAAAAGTCAGCTGGATAACTTTGATCTAGTTTCTCTCTTTCCCTCCCTCCCTCCCTCTCTCCTATAAATTTCTCTAGGCATTCAACAAAAATCAAGACTGATTTGAAGGCTAGCAATAGATAGATAGATAGATAGATAGATAGATAGATAGATAGATAGATAGATAGATAGATAGATAGATAGATAGATAGAGAATTTTCTCAATGGGACTATACCATGCTATATCCTGGAGATACCATTCATCATATTCAGACGAAGCAGATCTTTCTTTTACCTCATTCCCAGATAGAAAAATCTATTTTATTCAGGAAGGGTCAACATTTGTTCCTTAAAAATTCTCTTTTTCAGCCTTTCTGCAGTTAAAGGCATTTTAAAAATACAGATTTGAAAGGAGCGTAGCTTTCTCCCCATACAGATCTATGAAATGTGGGTTCATTCCTACATAAGTTTTAGACTGCTTGCAAATCAACAAAAGGTTTATAATCACTGATACTTTTACTAGAATAGACGAGGGGAAATAAAATACCTATTTGTTCTAAAAACACTCCAGATTCAGGTATCCGGTGTGATTGTTCAAGAGTATCATAAGGTGAATGGGGGCCCTTTTTATAGCTCTAGATAAGCCACAAGACTGTTATTGGATAGTTTCTGCACTTTCCTAGAAGCTAACCTTTCAGCAGCATGTTGGTTCAACTATCTCAATATTGCCTAGAATGAGATAGGAATCCTGTGATGATCCAAAATGTTTCTAAACTACATCTCTCAACATTCTGTACCATTTACTATGCTAGAAGAGGTTTCTGGAAACTATAATTCAGCAATACCTGTAATAAGGATTAGCAACAGTTCTCCTGAGTTTCAGAAATATATATTTTTTTCCTATCCTATTTGGAATTGAGAATTTAATATGATAGATATTTTTGTACAAAGTACAGCTCTTCCTTATGAATATTTTAAAACAATAACATAAATCACTAATAAAAAAACTATGCTTTTATCATAATTAACAATATTGTCATTAATGCTTAATATCTTTGGCCTTAAAAAAACAGCAGGAAGAAACAGTTGCTTTCTGATCTATCAATATGATGCAATGTTGACTCAGCTCATAAATTAGGTGTATACATAGCTCTAAATGAAACACTCTTCATAGCATACAAGTTAGAAAGAAGGAACTCCCACAGGAGATGTTGCAGTGAATGTTGGAAGATAGATTTCTTTTCTAAGTGTAGGATACATCTGTCAGTAATAATTCAGCAATTATGAGCGTTAAAATAATCAGTCATTTTGCTGGAGAGAATAAATTGATGACTGCACAAGAAAGGAAGTTGTTCCACCCCTTGATCATTCAATGCTTAAATAAATGAGTGAATTAGGTAACATACACATTAGAAGGATGATAGAGTTATAATTGCATAAAAAGTGTAATTTAAAGCCTTATTTACATAATCCTGATAATTACACGGATATATTTTTATTATTTCCTTTTTGAATTTTTTAAAATCATTATTAGAATAGCGAAATGCAAAGGAAAAAAGTCTACAAGAATTTAAAAAGAGAGAGAAACAACTGCTAAACATAAATGAAAAACATTTTGGGAAAACTTTGTAGTCACACATGGTCCTCTTTCTGGTTGATGCTGTTTCCTTGGCAATGATATGGAAATGAGGCTTCCATTGTTCTCTTACCAGAATCCTCCCTCGCACAACTTCCCAATCTGTTCTACAGTCTTGTGATTTTCTGGTGGACTGATCCCACATATCTTTTTAAATAATAATCAAAGTGGACCTATACCTATATATACTGTAAATCCTGTTTTTATTGATATTTACTCCATTATGATCTGAGCAACATTCTGTACCATTTACTATGCTAGACGAGGTTTCTGGAAACTATAATTCAGCAATACCTGTAATAAGGATTAGCAACAGTTCTCCTGAGTTTCAGAAATATATATTTTTTTCCTATCCTATTTGGAATTGAGAATTTAATATGATAGATATTTTTGTACAAAGTACAGCTCTTCCTTATGAATATTTTAAAACAATAACATAAATCACTAATAAAAAAACTATGCTTTTATCATAATTAACAATATTGTCATTAATGCTTAATATCTTTGGCCTTAAAAAAACAGCAGGAAGAAACAGTTGCTTTCTGATCTATCAATATGATGCAATGTTGACTCAGCTCATAAATTAGGTGTATACATAGCTCTAAATGAAACACTCTTCATAGCATACAAGTTAGAAAGAAGGAACTCCCACAGGAGATGTTGCAGTGAATGTTGGAAGATAGATTTCTTTTCTAAGTGTAGGATACATCTGTCAGTAATAATTCAGCAATTATGAGCGTTAAAATAATCAGTCATTTTGCTGGAGAGAATAAATTGATGACTGCACAAGAAAGGAAGTTGTTCCACCCCTTGATCATTCAATGCTTAAATAAATGAGTGAATTAGGTAACATACACATTACAAGGATGATAGAGTTATAATTGCATAAAAAGTGTAATTTAAAGCCTTATTTACATAATCCTGATAACTACACGGATATATTTTTATTATTTCCTTTTTGAATTTTTTAAAATAATTATTAGAATAGCGAAATG
The DNA here is from genome assembly GCF_028640845.1 of Ahaetulla prasina. Taxonomy (NCBI): domain Eukaryota; kingdom Metazoa; phylum Chordata; class Lepidosauria; order Squamata; family Colubridae; genus Ahaetulla; species Ahaetulla prasina. The sequence goes on from NC_080539.1 coordinate 161,619,374, forward strand.
CAAAGGAAAAAAGTCTACAAGAATTTAAAAAGAGAGAGAAACAACTGCTAAACATAAATGAAAAACATTCTGGGAAAACTTTGTAGTCACACATGGTCCTCTTTCTGGTTGATGCTGTTTCCTTGGCAATGATATGGAAATGATGCTTCCATTGTTCTCTTACCAGAATCCTCCCTCGCACAACTTCCCAATCTGTTCTACAGTCTTGTGATTTTCTGGTAGACTGATCCCACATATCTTTTTAAATAATAATCAAAGTGGACCGATACCTATATATACTGTAAATCTTGTTTTTATTGATATTTACTCCATTATGATCTGAGCAACAGACTGTATCATTCTAAATTTGCCTCATTGTTTGTGGAAAAAAGAATGAAAAGGGAGTAGCAGTGATGGAATCTAGTCTTAGTCATGTTTAAAGAAAACCCACTGAAATTAATAGGGCTGAAGTTAATCATTACTAATTTACTATCACTGGGAGTTAAATTAGTTCATATAAATTAATATGTCCCATGGATTTTGGTGTATTTACTCTAATCATGACTAAGGCTGGGTTGGACTCATTCTCTTTTGAAACTTCGTGGAGTCAACAGATTTTTTATCTTTTATGAATCTGAGCGCTTTATACCACATGAGTTTCTTTTTAATACATCATTTTTATTCTTATTATTCACTAAAGAATCTTACAAAGCTGCCAAAGTAAGGCTCTGAAAACTGCTAAAAAGGCAAGAAAGTAAAATGTAATTTTCTGCACTTGTCTCCATCAATCTAGTCCAGACACAAATCTTCATCTTCTTAAACCTCTTTTGAGGTTGCCTTATAAGTTTTTCTCTTATGTCAGTATACTGTTATTAAGTTTAAACTTTTTTTTTCCTCCTGAAGGTCTGATACAGATCCAGAACTGTCAATGGTGTTTCAATCTGTCTTGTAAAATTAGATCTGCCTTCATTTTCCTTTGAAAGGGCCAAAGCTCAACAGAAGGGTAGATGGTGCTTTGCATGTAGATAGCCTCAGATGGAATACTGGTTTAGCTCTTGTTTTAATGCCAAAACTGTTCTGGGTTCAATGAATGGACACTTCCAGATACTCCCCAGCAGATTCGCTTCAGGATGAATCCTACTCATAGATACTTTACTAATTTCCCCTTTACTCACCTCCTGATTCTCCAGAGGACTGGCGGAGAAGGAGGAGATCGGTTTATAGTATCTGTGTGTACAGGGAATGGCAGCGAACAGACCTAATTTATCAGTAATTTTTACCCACAAACATGGGTGACCTTAGAACTGAAGGAACTCCGAGAGGTTGATTTGACCATATTTATTTCTTATTACACAGATATTTTGCAAATTCACTTGCTTTTATAAGTCTTTCAAAGGACATTGCCCCTTAACACACATATGTAAAAGGGAAATTCTCACCTCAGCCCAGCTCTGGGTAAATACAAAATGAAAAATCAAAAGTTTTGCTAGCCTTCCCTCCTCCTTTTTTTTTTCATGTATATATTTTAACAATTTCTTTAATAAAATTAATAAAAATATTTTTATTATAAAATTATATACATATGACGATGTCAACACACACACACACACACACATATACAGAAGTCTCCAATTCTGATTTCCTTACTGAATCCAAGTTGTCTGGCAGCTGTCCTTTTATTTTGCTTCTTATTTCTGCCTTTATAACACGTTATATAGGAAACCTACAAAGAGCTTACATACTTTCATGTACATATGCATGAAAAAAGTGCCTTTTTCATGACCCACCATGAAACCTGTCAGTTGTAGGCTCTATACTATAGTTGCATTGGTTCTGACCCACTTGACAGAGATGCTCAAAGGATCAGCTCAAATAAGATATTCTGGGAAGCGAACTACCCACCCAATGAGATCATTAAACAAATCAACAAAGCCAGAGCCAAGGTGTAGTTTTAAAAGATGGGACAAAAGAATGCCATTGGTTTTCAAGGTTCTCAAGCTGGTTTTCAATTCTGTTTGTTCTCCCATTAATTAGCTCAAAAATTAACTCATTATTAATAATCTACAATTCTTGACAATGACACTGCACTTTCTCTGGCACTGGGTGGCAGGCCCATACTTGCATACAGCACAGGCAATCATTCAAACTGAAACAGATTCTCACAAAGAACAAGAAACAGAGGAACATAGGAACTGGCACTGCAACAAATGCAAATGTATACTTTGGCCATCACATTTATATCAAAAGCATCATCATAAACTCCTAAAGGATAATAAGATGGTAAGTGAACACCTGTCTACCCTAGACGAGTTCAAATCACCAGGACCGGATGGATTACACCCCAAGGTTCTGAAGGAACTGGCAGACGTGATCTCAGAACCACTGAACTATATCTTTCAAAGATCCTGGAGCACAGGGGAGCTGCCAGAGGACTGGAAAAGAGCTGATGTAGTTCCCATCTTCAAAAAAGGGAAAAAAACAGATCCAGGAAACTACAGACCTATCAGTCTGACCTCAATACCGGGGAAGATTCTGGAAAAGATAATCAAGCAACGAATCACCGAACACCTAGAAGCAAACAAAGTAATAACCAAAAGCCAACATGGGTTTGTCAAAAACAGATCATGCCAGACTAATCTTATCGCATTCTTTGACAAAATGACAAAATTAGTAGACCAGAGGAATGCTGTTGACATAATTTACTTGGACTTCAGTAAAGCATTTGATAAAGTAGACCATAACCTACTACTAGATAAAGTAGAAAAATGTGGGTTAGACACCACCACCACCAGATGGATTCGTAACTGGCTGACCAACCGCACTCAACGTGTAGTCCTCAACGGAACTACATCCACATGGAGGGAAGCATGCAGTGGAGTACCCCAAGGCTCTGTTTTAGGCCCAGTACTCTTCAACATCTTCATCAATGACTTGGACGAGGGGATAGATGGGGAACTCATCAAATTTGCAGATGACACCAAGCTGGCAGGAATAGCCAACACTCCAGAAGATAGGCTCAAGTTACAGAAAGATCTTGACAGACTTGAACATTGGGCGCTATCTAACAAAATGAAATTCAACAGTGAAAAAGTAAGGTTCTACATTTAGGCCAAAAACAAAATGCACCAGTACCGATATGTGGTACCTTGCTCAATAGTAGTACCTGTGAGAGGGATCTTGGAGTCCTAGTGGATAACCATCTAGATATGAGCCAGCAGTGTGCAGCAGCTGTTAAAAAGCCAACACAGTTCTGGGCTGCATAAACAGAGGATAGAATCAAGATCACGTGAAGTGCTAGTACCACTTTATAATGCCTTGGTAAGGCCACACTTGGAATATTGCATCCAGTTTTGGTCGCCACGATGTAAAAAGATGTTGAGACTCTAGAAAGAGTGCAGAGAAGAGCAACAAAGATGATTAGGGACTGGAGGATAAAACATATGAAGAACGGTTGCAGGAACTGGGTATGTCTAGTTTAACAAAAGAAGGACCAGGGAGACATGATAGCAGTGTTCCAATATCTCAGGGGCTGCCACAGAGAAGTGGGAGTTGGGCTGTTCTCCAGAGCACCTGAGGGTAGAACAAGAAGCAATGGGTGGAAACTGATCAAGGAAAGAAGCAACTTAGAACTAAGGAGAAATTTCCTGACAGTTAGAACAATTAATAAGTGGAATGACTTGCCTTCAGAAGTTGTGAATGCTCCAACACTGGAAATTTTTAAGAAAATGTTGGATAACCATCTGACTGAGATGGTGTAGGGTTTCCTGCCTGGGCAGGGGGTTGGACTAGAAGGCCTCCAAGGTCCCTTCCAACTCTGATGTTATGTTATGTTATGTTATGTTATGTTAAGATTAGATATGTCAATATGTGGTTTTCCTGTATCGTGATATATGTTATCATCTCCAGAAATGCCTCTTTGGATTCCATGTTGGAGAAACCAGTCAAACTTTTCCCAAAACAATTATGGCACAAGTTATACTTCAAGACTCAATGAGGATCAATGGGGAACGATGAGGATCAATGGGCTTTGATGGCACTACAATAACTTGGATAGACTCTGCTAAGACTTTTTTAGGCTTTCTTGTTCAATTGCTTGGCCAATCCGAGAACAGTTTGCTGGGCTATATGGACCAGGGTCCAGTCTAGCAGGTACTACTTATGTTCTTAAGGATAAAGTAATATCAAAGCATTTCAATTCTCATGAAGATCTCAAAGCAGCCATCTTGGAAAGAAACAAAACTGCCAGCACAATTGACTAAAAAACTGCTGAACTCATACATCTAAATCTTCCAACAAACACAATAGATTTTTAAGTAGTGGGTAAGGTACTTGTAATTGGACTCATAGGTACTGTAACCTAAATTTTACACAAACATCCTGCCTTCTGTCTCCCCCTCCTCCCTTATTGCTTCATCTAAATTTAAATCTTACATTTTTCTAGCCACTCCACTGCTTCTGATGAATGAGCTGTAGCTTACACAAATATATGCCTTTAATAAAATGTGTTAATCACAAAAAGTGCTAACAGGTTTCTTCTAATACTTGGCATCTCTGAAGATGCGATTTCCTCTATTTCTAAATCCTTCCAATTACACATCTGTACAGTATCTGTGGAGCTGTAGGAAATGTGTTTTCAACATTTTGAATATGCCTTTTCCCCACCTGCTCCCAAAAGCCATTGATCGATAATAACAATAAAAAAGAATAGATGAAAAATCCAACTGTGCTCTTACCACTGGAGGAAAAGGAATATTTTGGGGGAAAATATGTCATATCCCTTAGTCACAACCAGTTGATCTTTTTAGGTGACTTTTTGGTGGCAGGTTTGATATGATATTCTAGTAATCATAGGCCATATTATTATTTTTTTTTGTTTACATTTATACCCCGCCCTTCTCCGAAGACTCAGGGCGGCTTACAGTGTATAAGGCAATAGTCTCATTCTATTTGTATATTTTTACAAAGTCAACTTATTGCCCCCCCAACAATCTGGGTCCTCATTTTACCTACCTTATAAAGGGTGGAAGGCTGAGTCAACCTTGGGCCGGGCTCGAACCTGCAGTAATTGCAGGCTACTGTGTTCTTAATAACAGGCTTTTACCAGCGTGAGCTAAACCGGCCCAATCATTTTACTGTGATTATCTAAGTTTCTTGTATAAGCGGAAAGTTCAGAATAAAACTCCCTGTGCTGTCATTTTCAAACCACACCTGAGAAATTGAACTTTGGATGATATAATAGTAATTTCTGCACCGACTAAATACTTGGGTTTCAATGTCCACCAAATTTGATGGATTCTGAAATATCCTAAGTACTTAGGAAAGACAAGTTCCCTTTCCATTAACTTGTCCTGACCTTTATAGCTGATGCTAAAGCTTAAAATTCCTGCTCTATGTATGTGAAATAAATTGTTGCTGATGCCCTTTTGACACATGATCACATCTTGAGCAAAAGATTCTACAGATCCAGGCAGGAGCAGATGGCTAATGCCTACTTCAGTGACAGGGAGGTGAAACTGTGTTACTGTGATGATCTAAACAGCACAGATTGGAACATTTGGCATATTATGATTTTTAGTAAATACTAGCATTTATCATTATGTTGTAGGGATGGGCTACGGTTGAATAACTATGACCAAATTGCATTTGTGGATGATATGTTTGTACACTGGAGGCCTTCCTTCACACTACAACAAAGCAAATGTGGCTAGATATAAACCATCTTAGCTGTATAATTTGTTGGAATACTTCTTCTCCAAAAAATTTCCTGAATTAGGCAGTCCATGAAACAGTAGCAAAGAAAACAACACGGATCTTAAAGAACCTGTATATCAATATAACAGATACATATTTCAAACTCAATCTCTTTTAATATTTTTGATCTCTTACATGTACATTATTTTGTAGGATTATTGTTGTTAGTTGCACATGATGGTGTCCAACCCATCATGACCCCATGGACAATGTTCCGCCAGGCCTTCTTGTCCTCTACCATCCTCTAGAGTCCATTTAAGCTCACGCCTACTGCTTCAGTGATCCCATCCAGCTACCTTGTTCTCTGTTGTCCTCTTCTTCTTTTGCCCTCAATCTTTCCCAGCATTAGAAGACTCACTTCTTCTCCAGTGAGTCCTTCCTTCTCATTAGGTGGCCAAAGTATTTGAGTTTCATCTTCAGGATCTGGCCTTCTAAAGAGCAGTCAGGGTTATAGGACTGACTAGTTGGATCGCCTTGCAGTCCAGGGGACTCACAGGAGTTTTCTCCAGCATTATAGTTCAAAGGCCTCAATTCTTTGGCACTCAGCCTTTCTTATAGTCCAACTTTCACAGCCAGACATTGCAACTCAGAAAACCATAGCCTTGACTATACACACTTTTGTTGGCAGAGTGATGTCTCTGCTTTTTACTATACTGTCTAGATTTGCCATAGCTTTCCTCCCCAGGAGCAAGCACCTTTTAATTCCTTGGCTGTAGTCCCCATGTGATCTTGGAGTCCAGGAAAATAAAATCTGTCACTACCTCCATTTCTTCCCCATCTATTTGCCAGGAATTGAGAGGGCCGGATGCCATGATCTTAGTTTTCTTAATGTTGAGTTTCTAGCCAACTTTTGCACTCTCCTTCTCCACCCACATCAAGAGGCTCTTTAGTTCCTCTTCACTTTCTGCCATTAGAGTGGTATCATTTACATATCTGAGGTTGTTGATATTTCTCCCAACAATCTTAATTCCACTTTTTGATTCATCTAGCCCCACCTTTCTCATGATCTGCTCTGCATATAAGTTAAATAGTCAGGGCATCAGTATACAGCCTTGCTGGATTCCTTTCTCAATTTTGAACCAATCAGTGGTTCTGTGTCCAGTTCTCACTATTGCTTCTTGACCCGCATATGGGTTTCTCAATAGACAAATAATATGATCTGTTAGTCCCATCTCATTAAGAACTTGCCACAATTTGCTGTGATCCACACAATCAAAAGCTTTAGCATAGTCAATGAAGCAGAAATAGACACTTTTCTGGAACTCCCTAGCTTTCTCCATGATCCAGTGTATGTTGGCAATTTGATCTCTAGTTCCTCTGCCTCTTCGAAATCCTGCCTGTACTTCTGGTAGTTCTCGATCCACATACTGCTGGAGCCTAGCTTGTAGGATTTTAAGCAAAACCTTACTAGGATGTGAAATGAGTGCAATGGTATGATAGTTTGAACATTCTTTGTTTGAACATTCTTTGTATTTTGTAGGATAAGATAGAAAATTTGGAACCTGTATGGATCTTTAATTTAGGGAATGAGCATGAAAGACAAGGTTCTATTTGGACTCTTGTCATAAATGTCATAAATGATTCTAGTCTAATGTAGGTTATTGCATATGGAATCCATTTTGTCTTAAGTCAAAAATCAAATCTTGCTTCAAATCTACGTCTTTCAAATGGCTATAATGAGAAAGTCAACAAACAGTTATTACCTGTTTGCTTTTTAGAGAACTGCAAGAAATTTGGGAGTGGAGTATAACTTTGGAAGTGGTTGAAACATGCAGTTGTCAGATAAATACCATTTTTACAAAGGCAGTGAAGCATTAAAGGAGAGATCCTAACAGCACACATATGCCACACCTTTCACAATGGACAAAATTTACATATAGTGGCACATTTGCTATGTTGAATCGTTTATTTAAATTATTTATTTTACTTTATTGATCTCTCTCTCACTCTCTCTCTCTCTCTCTCTCTCTCTGTCTGTCTCCTTCCCTCCCTCCCCTCTCTCTCTTTCTCTCCTTCTCTCCCCCCTCTCTCTCCATGAAGACAATTACAGCGCAACCATGTTTGGTGTTATGGTGAAGGTGTTGGCACAGAAACCAGGATATTGTGACTTCTAGGCCTCTCTTAAGCATGAAAGCTGCTGGATGACTTAGAGTCAATCACACTCACAATGCAACCCACCTCACAGGGTTGTTGTTTTAGGCAGGATGATTAGGTATGTTTGCAGTCTCTCTTTTTCTCTCTCTCTCTCTCTAGTAGGACAAAATATTGCTACCAATAGTAGCAGTAATAGTAATCCAGTGAGACACTACCTTGATGTGGTTTTGTAGTTTGCACGCTCTGAGAAAAATGAGAGCTATGTCAGAGATTCAGCCATACTGAACAGGTCTCATCGGAGAGCCAGATAAAGAGTTTCTTTCCCATAAACAATATGCTGAGAAGTATCTTATAGAAATTTGTACTGGATTGTTCAGTACTCAGGCCAATAAGGACTGCACCAGGTGCTGGAATTCCTGGACATCTGATGACAAGTGGGCTACAGGATTTAGGATTATTAGCTCACCAACCAGGGGCAGCAGCTGCAAGTCTACTGGAAGAAAAGTTGTTTACTTATCACAAATATGCCAAGACTGAAAATAAAGAAGTAACCATTTTCTATTACAAATCAGCTCCAATAAGAAAGCAATATCTCAAAACAATTCACCAGTTAGAGCAACATCCAGAATTAAACATAACAAAACAGAAGCCAGCAGACCAATGTTGATTTATAATATGAAATAAAATATTCATAAAAAGAGAATTGGAAGAACTACAAATAGCAAAGAAATCAAAGTTTTACCAGTTGGCTAAATAGTGCGTGTAAATATCCTCTCTTTCTTTGTATTCCTGTACTTCCAATGGGACCTCCAAATCACCAAATCATTTTCAGGCCACACCTGAAGAGAAACTGCTTAATCTCAGAATTTTTGCAAATCTCAGTAGATTTGAGATTGAATAGACTATATTGTACACCACTTTATCAAAGAAGGCTGTATTCAAGTGAATTTTAATTACCTATATAACGATAAGATAAAAATAAACCATGTACAAACTTGAATATACATTTTTTTAAAAAAATAATAATGAACTAAATTGCTCCATAGGAGTTCCGAATGGAACATTTTTGCTCAGGCTCTATTGACCTCATCTAATAATAGAGTTGGCATAACTTGGGTGATTACAATGAGTGGCAGATTTATTAATTGAATCTGTGAGAAAGTTTAGGTCCATGAGCTGACAAGGTCTTAAGTTTCTTGGCGTTGTGAGAAACATTTATCATAATCTTGCCTTGCTGTCATGTTTGATGAGACTGCTCTTTAGAAGGAACCATAATATCATGATTTAAACTTCCTAGGCTGGTGGCTAGCTTTCGTATTTCAGTGCACGGTAGATGATGGATACAGTGGTGGTACACCCAAGAGTCTGGAGTGGTTTGGTTTCACCTTTAGCCTTTGATGTTGACTATTTCACGGGAGAAAATGGACATTTGGGTCCTCCATATAACCTGACTGGAGAATGGTTCTTCAGTATTTCAGACAGGTAGTCCTCTTCTGAACTAAAACTACAGTGTTGCCTGAAGACAATGTGGGAAGTTGATGGACAGAAACTAGGTGTGTATACCATGGAAGGGAAGGAGGAAAAATTGTTTCAGCAAGTAGAGCATTTTACTGAACTCTTGTGTTGTTCTTAATAATAATAATAATAATAATAATAATAATAATAATAATAATAATAATAATAATAATAATAATAATAATAATAATAATAATTTAATTTGTATACCGTCCTTCTCCCGAAGGACTCAGGGTGGTTTACAGCCACAATAAAATACAAAAGACAACACATACAATGCTAAAAACAAACATTAAAAAACTTATTCAATTGGCCCCATTTAAAATACAATATCAGTAAAATTAATAAAAATTTAAACCCATAAAAATCAATTAAAAATTTTAAAAATTCAAGCCAGTAAAATGTTTTCTCTTTCTTTCTCACACATTGGCATACATTTTGGACTTATTTCACAGATTCTCTCGGACTGATTACCTTTTTAAATCGCTCATCCTTAAATCAGGGTCAGTTTGAGAAATTTAACACTACAGGTTATATGTAGAAACCCTGTTCATTGATTACAGAGCTAATCTTGTTTCTGTGACCCCAGAAAGGAAACTACTATTTGCTGTTCTCCCTGGCACTGCAGTTTGGTTATGTGGGAATCTCTCCTGTGACATTTTCATTGTGTGTTTAGTCATCTTGTGTGTGTGTGTGTGTGTGTGTGTGTGTGTAAGATGCTTTGCTTTGCTTTTTCTTCTTTTGATTGATTGTGTGTTTATGTTGCATGCTACCCAGCCATTGTCTGGATAAATATTTAAATAATATATATATAAATAAAACTGTGTGACCTTTTTTAAAAAGTACCCTGCAAGCTTTTGCACTCTAGGAGTGGAATACAATGGTGGAGGAGCTACAATGGAGCTAGGAGTGGAATACAATGGTGCTGCTGAAAAGTGAAATTTGAGTAACAAAACTGGTTAAGCAGATTAATGGAGGCAGACAAGAATCATTTTGCTGATAGTACAGATAATCCTCAATTACCATGACTTGTTCAGCAACCATTCAAAGTTAGGATAACTATTAGGTGCAATCAACCAGATCCACACATTTAGAGTTCAAACTAACTACTTTATTGCTCTCTGCCTATTATACAGGAATCTCCTCAGGTTGGCAACTTTTGGGAAAGACCAGGTAAGATTCAAAGGCATTGGTGGTGCTGGGGAACCCAATTCTCTTGTGTTTACATAGCAAGTCTAGGTCAATTCCCCTCTTGAGTCCCCCTTCCGACTGGGATGGTTCCTTTCCAACATTGGCACTGAACAAGGGAGACTTACAGCCAGTCCTTGAAGGTGCACCTCTTGCAGCAACATGTGATTGCAATTCAGGTGCTTAGCAAGCGGCTTGTAAATAAAGTGGTTGCAGTGTCCCATGGTCATGGTTGCCATATGCAACCTTCCTTGCTGGCTACTCACAAGCAAAATCAACAGGGAAGCTGGCAGGAGGTCCTAGGTCATTCCCATTCCCACCATTTTTCCCCCCCATGGAGTTCCTGAGCAGCATGGGCGTTACATATTTTCTGTTATATGTTATGCATATAACACAAATATAAGTTATGAATGTAGAGGGCCTGTAATAGCAATAGCAATAGCACTTAGATTTATATACCACTTTATAATGCCTTGGTAAGGCCACACTTGGAATATTACATTCAGGTTTGGTCGCCACGATGTAAAAAAGATGTTGAGACTCTAGAAAGAGTTCAGAGAACAGCAACAAAGATGGTTAGGGGACTGGAGGCTAAAACATATGAAGAACGGTTGCAGGAACTGGGTATGTTTAGTTTAATGAAAAGAAGGACTACAGAAGACATGATTGCAGTGTTCCAATATCTCAGGGGCTGCCACAAAGAAGAGGGAGTAAAACTATTCTCTGAGGACAGGACAAGAAGCAATGGGTGGAAACTAATCAAGGAGAGAAGCAACTTAGAAATAAGGAGGAATTTCCTGACAGTCAGAACAATTAATCAGGGGAACCACTTGCCTCCAGAAGTTGTGAATGCTCCAACACTGGATTTTTTTAAAGAAAATGTTGGATAACCATTTGTCTGAAATGGTATAGGGTTTCCTGCCTGGGCAGGGGGTTGGACTAGAAGACTTCCAAGGTCCCTTCCAACTCTGTTGTTATGTTATGTTATAGCGCTTCACAATCCTTTACAGCCCTCTCTAAGTGGTTTACAGAGTCAGCATATTGCCCCCGACTATCTGGGTCCTCATTTTACCCACCTCGGAAGGCTGGAAGGCTGAATCAACCTTGAGCCTGGTGAGATTCAAACTGCCAAATTGCAGGCAGCCAGCAGTCAACAGAAGTCACCTGCAGTAATGCACTCTAACCACTGCACCACCATGGCCTTTTCATGAACTGACATTGCTGGAAGTGCCACTACTTATACTACTGATAAGGAAAGATTCTGAGTGCGTGTATGAATGATTTATTGTTGGTGATACCAAGGAGAACATTAGTGAGCATAATTAATGTAGTGGATTCATGGAACTGGGAGTAAGAATGTGACGTTTCTGACAAGACTGGGGCAATATGTACCATACACACAGATTGGCAGGGATGATATTCACTTATCTTAGTAAATGTAAAAACATTTTTTACATTTACATTGTAAAAAAAATGTGTCAAAAATGTCTCACTTAGCAACAGGAAGTTTGGGCTCAATTGTGGTCATAAATTGAGGACTACCTGTAGGTCATGAGATGCTGAAGAATCATTGCAATTAGATTTGACCCTACAGCATACTGGACACTTATTTTGAAAAACACACCATTGCTTTTGTTAATAGAGATCCATTTGGACTTTTTGATTAGTGTTTTTTGCCTCTAAGCTTGATTTTCCCCTAAGTTTAATTTAAAGCTATTTCCTTAAGCCAATTTTTTTTTATTGTTGCATGGTTTTTAAATAGCTGTTCCTGTTAGGGTTTTTATTTAATTGCATACTTACTGCTGTTTATTTGAAATGCTGGTTTTTCTTTTAACATATTTAATAAATTATACAACGGATATAAGAAATGCATGTTTACCTATTTCTGCTGCAGTCCAATTGATACGGCAAAGGAAGAATTTCTCTCAAATCACTGCTCTACCACTTAGCAATGACCTTTTCCAAACAATTTGCAAAAGTGTAACAGACCATAGAGAGGTGGATTTAAAATTGGACAAAGGGTTCCATGGTCTCCTGAGGACAATTTCTCCATTCCTTGTCCTGCTCCTAAAGCTATGGCTGAGGTGTAGCTGGAGATGGAGGTGGATCCTGGAGTGAAAACATATTGCCGTGAGATAGTGCAACTGCAATCATTTCACACTAGCTCTCCACTCTTGATTTTCTTCCCTGGACAAACAGAGATTATGTGAAAATATTTCTAAGAACAGACCTCTCTTAGAAAGCCGATTTCTAACTTACCTCTGCTAAGATGCTGAGCTTCCCCCTTTTTAAAGCTCAGATTCATTTTTATTTTTATTTTTTTCTGTTTTAGAACACAAGCAGGATAAAAAGAGTATTGTGATTCTCCTGAGAATACCACGGACATTCAAGAAAACAGCATTGGTCATTGAAAAAGTCATCCAAGAGTTCACACTCAAGGCACAAATGATCAGGTGCAAATGATCCAACTTTAGACAGAGTAAAGGAAGATTCAGTTCTTTGGAAAAGGCTCTAATCCTAGGAAAGAGAGAAGGAAAAGAAGAAGAGGATGACTAGCAGCAATGTAGATGAATTCAATCAATTACAATGATGATTGCTGTACCACTGGATGACTTGAAGGATCAGTTCCAAGATCAGAATCAATCTCTCTCTCTCTCTCTCTCTCTCTCTCTCTCTCTCTCTCTCTCTTTGGTTATTCGGGTTTTCTCCTGCGTAAAATTGGAAGTGTCTTGACGACGTTTCAACGAAGTCTCATTTATCATCTTCAGGCATGTCAGACCCACAGCCACGAGGGCCACACAGCCACGAGGGCCACACAGCATGTCACCACCACACATCCACGTGGAAAGCAGACTCAAACCCACACTGATGATGAAGCATGACCACGGACCAGAAGCCAGACTGCAGCTGCATCATTAGCCATTTCAAACCCCTCCAATCCATACATGCAGCAGACTGACACCCACCATGAAGATGTAGCATGATCACAAACAAGAATCCAAACAATAGCAATGCATCTCATCAACTCAAATCCCTCTGCAACTCAGACTAACCTAGCACAACCAAGCCCCACCCAAACAGAACACCCCCCCACCCAATCAGAACACAGCCAAGCTCCCAACCAATCAGTTCAAACCCCCACTAGCAGTTAAAAGGAAGAAACAGCTGCGATCACACATTGCTCCTAGAAGCATAAAGCTGAAAACACCTGCCTGAAGATGACGAATGAGACTTCGTCAAAACATCGCCAAAACACTTCCAATTTTATGCGGGAGAAAACCCGAATAACCAAAGACCTACATACAAACACCCGCAAAAACCTCAGAAAACACACACACACACACACACGTGTGTGTGTGTGTGTGTGTGTGTGATGTATATATATGTGTATATATATATGTATGTATATATGTGTATATATATGTATATGTATATGTATATGTATATGTATATATGTATGTATACACATCCACACACCCACACACCCACACACCCCTATGTGATTGCTGAGAGTTGACACTAATTTGATGGCACATAATCAATATTATTTTGCCAAATTGATATTTATATTCAACGAGCCTGGAGATCTATCTCCCTTCTTTTATCTCCCTTCTTATCATAGCTCTAATAACATATTTTCAAATGTATTAATAACACAACTGAAACTTAGTTAATAGACATGTAATTCTATTAGAAGGATTATTCCTCAAGGCACAGATAGACCTTGATCTACAACAGTTCATTTAGCAGCCATTCGAAGTTACAACGGCATTGAAAAAAGTGACATACGACTGTTTTTCACACTTAAAAATGTTGGGACATCCCCATGATCAAAATTCAGACGCTCAGCAGCTGGCTCATATTTATGATGGATGCAGTGTCCGTGGGTCTTGCAATTCTCTTTTGTGACCTTTGTCAACTTGTGAAGCTTCCCTGACTTTATTTATTTATTTATTTTTGTCACACAGTATATATAAGCATAAGCATGAAATAATTATACAATATATAAGCATATATATAAGCATAAGTATGTAATAACTATATTAATTGGATATAATGAAAGGAAACAATAGGACAGGAACAGTAGGCACATTTGTGCTCTTATGCATGTCCCCTTACAGACCTCTTAGGAATGGGGTGAGGTCAAAAGTAGACAGTTTTTGGTTAAAGCTTTGGGGATTTTGGGAAGAGACCACAGAGTCAGGTAGTGTATTCCAAGCATTAACAACTCTGTTACTGAAGTCATATTTTCTGCAATAAGATTGGAGCGGTTAACATTAAGCTTAAATCTATTGTGTGCTCGTGTATTGTTGCAATTGAAGCTGAAGTAGTCTTTGACAGGAAGGACATTGTAATAGATGATTCTATGAGTTAAACTCAGGTCATGTCGAAGGTGGTGCAGTTCTAAATTTTCTAAACCCAGGATTTCAAGTCTGGTGGCATAAGGTATTTTGTTGTATTTGGAGGAGTGCAACTTGCTCCCAAGTTGCCATAGGCAGGGGGATGGGAAATCCTCTAGAGTCCATTTAAGCTCATGCCTACTGCTTCAGTGATCCCATCCAGCTACTTTGTTCTCTGTTGTCCTCTTCTTCTTTTGCCCTCAATCTTTCCCAGCATTAGAAGACTCACTTCTTCTCCAGTGAGTCCTTCCTTCTCATTAGGTGGCCAAAGTATTTGAGTTTCATCTTCAGGATCTGGCCTTCTAAAGAGCAGTCAGGGTTATAGGACTGACTGGTTGGATCGCCTTGCAGTCCAGGGGACTCACAGGAGTTTTCTCCAGCATTATAGTTCAAAGGCCTCAATTCTTTGGCACTCAGCCTTTCTTATGGTCCAACTTTCACAGCCAGACATTGCAACTGGGAAAACCATAGCCTTGACTATACACACTTTTGTTGGCAGAGTGATGTCTCTGCTTTTTACTATACTGTCTAGATTTGCCATAGCTTTCCTCCCCAGGAGCAAGCACCTTTTAATTTCTTGGCTGCAGTCCCCATGTGACCTTGGAGTCCAGGAAAATAAAATCTATCATTAACTCCATTTCTTCCCCATCTATTTGCCAGGAATTGAGACGGCCAGGTGCCATGATCTTAGTTTTCTTAATGTTGAGTTTCAAGCCAACTTTGCACACTCCTTCTTTACCCACATCAAGAGGCTCTTTAGTTCCTCTTCACTTTCTGCCATTAGAGTGATATCATCTGCATATCTGAGGTTGTTATTTCTCCCGGCAATCTTAATTCCAATTTTTGATTCATCTAGTCCTGCCTTTCACACAATGTGCTCTGCATATAAGTTAAATAGGCAGGGTGACAGTATAGAGTCTTGCCGGACTCCTTTCCCAATTTTGAACCAATCAGTGTTTCTGTATCCAGTTCTCACTGTTGCTTCTATCCGCATATGGGTTTCTCAAGAGACAAATAAGATGGTCTGGTACTCCCATCTCTTTAAGAACTTGCCACAATTTGTTGTGGTCCACACTATCAAAGGCTTTAGCATGGTCAATGAAGCAAAAGAAGATGTTTTTCTGGAACTCCCTAGCTTTCTTGATGATCCAGCGTATGTTGGCAATTTGATCTCTATTTCCTCTGCCTCTTCGAAATCCTGTCTGTACTTCTAGTAGTTCTCAGTCCACATACTGCTGGAGCCTAGCTTGTAGGATTTTAAGTATAACTTTACTAGCAAGTGAAATCAGTGCAATGGTGCGATAGTTTGAATATTCTTTGTTTGAACATTCTTTGTATTTTGTAGGATAAGATAGAAAATTTGGAACCTGTATGGATCTTAATTTAGGGAATGAGCATGAGAGACAAGGTTCTCTTTGGACTCTTGTCATAAATGACATAAATGATTCTAGTCTAATGTAGGTTATTGCATATGCAATCCATTTTGTCTTAAGTCAAAAATCAAATCTTGCTTCAAATCTACGTCTTTCAAATGGCTATAATGAGAAAGTCAACAAACAGTTATTACCTGTTTAACATTAACAACTCTGTTACTGAAGTCATATTTTCTGCAATAAGATTGAGCGGTTAACATTAAGCTTAAATCTATTGTGTGCTCGTATTGTTGCAATTGAAGCTGAAGTAGTCTTTGTCAGGAAGGACATTGTAATAGATGATTCTATGAGTTAAACTCAGGTCATGTCGAAGGTGGTGCAGTTCTAAATTTTCTAAACCCAGGATTTCAAGTCTGGTGGCATAAGGTATTTTGTTGTATTTGGAGGAGTGCAACTTGCTCCCAAGTTGCCATAGGCAGGGGGATGGGAAATCCTCTAGAGTCCATTTAAGCTCATGCCTACTGCTTCAGTGATCCCATCCAGCTACTTTGTTCTCTGTTGTCCTCTTCTTCTTTTGCCCTCAATCTTTCCCAGCATTAGAAGACTCACTTCTTCTCCAGTGAGTCCTTCCTTCTCATTAGGTGGCCAAAGTATTTGAGTTTCATCTTCAGGATCTGGCCTTCTAAAGAGCAGTCAGGGTTATAGGACTGACTGGTTGGATCGCCTTGCAGTCCAGGGGACTCACAGGAGTTTTCTCCAGCATTATAGTTCAAAGGCCTCAATTCTTTGGCACTCAGCCTTTCTTATGGTCCAACTTTCACAGCCAGACATTGCAACTGGGAAAACCATAGCCTTGACTATACACACTTTTGTTGGCAGAGTGATGTCTCTGCTTTTTACTATACTGTCTAGATTTGCCATAGCTTTCCTCCCCAGGAGCAAGCACCTTTTAATTTCTTGGCTGCAGTCCCCATGTGACCTTGGAGTCCAGGAAAATAAAATCTGTCACTACCTCCATTTCTTCCCCATCTATTTGCCAGGAAGTGAGAGGGCCGGATGCCATGATCTTAGTTTTCTTAATGTTGAGTTTCTAGCCAACTTTTGCACTCTCCTTCTCCACCCACATCAAGAGGCTCTTTAGTTCCTCTTCACTTTCTGCCATTAGAGTGGTATCATTTACATATTTGAGGTTGTTGATATTTCTCCCAACAATCTTAATTCCACTTTTTGATTCATCTAGCCCCACCTTTCTCATGATCTGCTCTGCATATAAGTTAAATAGTCAGGGCGTCAGTATACAGCCTTGCTGGATTCCTTTCTCAATTTTGAACCAATCAGTGGTTCTGTGTCCAGTTCTCACTATTGCTTCTTGACCCGCATATGGGCTTCTCAATAGACAAATAATATGGTCTGTTAGTCCCATCTCATTAAGAACTTGCCACAATTTGCTGTGATCCACACAATCAAAAGCTTTAGCATAGTCAATGAAGCAGAAATAGACACTTTTCTGGAACTCCCTAGCTTTCTCCATGATCCAGTGTATGTTGGCAATTTGATCTCTAGTTCCTCTGCCTCGTCGAAATCCTGCCTGTACTTCTGGTAGTTCTCGATCCACATACTGCTGGAGCCTAGCTTGTAGGATTTTAAGCAAAACCTTACTAAGATGTGAAATGAGTGCAATGGTATGATAGTTTGAACATTCTTTGTTTGAACATTCTTTGTATTTTGTAGGATAAGATAGAAAATTTGGAACCTGTATGGATCTTAATTTAGGGAATGAGCATGAGAGACAAGGTTCTGTTTGGACTCTTGTCATAAATGTCATAAATGATTCTAGTCTAATGTAGGTTATTGCATATGCAATCCATTTTGTCTTAAGTCAAAAATCAAATCTTGCTTCAAATCTACGTCTTTCAAATGGCTATAATGAGAAAGTCAACAAACAGTTATTACCTGTTTAACATTAACAACTCTGTTACTGAAGTCATATTTTCTGCAATAAGATTGGAGCGGTTAACATTAAGCTTAAATCTATTGTGTGCTCGTGTATTGTTGCAATTGAAGCTGAAGTAGTCTTTGACAGGAAGGACATTGTAATAGATGATTCTATGAGTTAAACTCAGGTCACGTCGAAGGTGGCGCAGTTTTAAATTTTCTAAACCCAGGATTTCAAGTCTGGTGGCATAAGGTATTTTGTTGTATTTGGAGGAGTGCAACTTGCTCCCAAGTTGCCATAGGCAGGGGGATGGGAAATCATGCCTCATAGCTGCACCAAGGAATTTACTCCTCAGCCATAGCAAGATGCATTCTGGCTGAGCAAGTCAAGGCCATCTCTGTGGATACCAGCAATGCCTGGAAGGGAGTGACTTCTGCAATCCATGAAATTACCTGGTTGCAGAATGTGACCTGGTGACACACTTTGGGGGGAGGAGGAAACAGGGTCAGGGGCAAGGTGTGAAGGGGGTAAAGTCACAGTTGGCTTCAACTAGGTAATGCTGACATGGTGGTCCTAATAAAAAACTGGATTTTTATTGCCAGATGGCTTGAGGCTCTTAATTGCGTTAAGACACTGATCAGAACCCTGACATCCTTCTGTCAAGAAAAGTCGAGGGGGAAGCCAGTGTTACTAACTGAACAGCTGCAGTGATTCACTTAACAATGGTAGCATGTAAGGTAGTAAAATGGGACATAGCTCCCTTAAAAAATGTCTCACTTAGCAACATAAATTTTGGGCTCAGTTGTGGCCGTAAATTGAGAACTTCCTATGCTCACATGATGCAGACAAAAACTTAGTTGCTTTCCCTCTTCTGAATGATCTGTTTTTGATGCTGCTTATGCTGCCAAGTTAAGGAGAAATAATCATTCACGAAACATTCTCTATGATGAACTCAAAAGAGATATTTCTTTCCTGGTTGCCTGCATCATATTGCTAAGAAGAGAAAGGAACACACCATCTTCATGGCTTGCTAATTCTTTTATGGCAGCAACAGTGTCAAACTATCCAATAATCCCTGTGGCCCCAGAATTACACATTTAAGGCAGTTCATTTTAATAGGTGTTTAAGACCAGTTCAGTTCTGATGACTCCAGACTTTTTTTCCAGTAATAATCTATGCCAAATATCAAATGTGACTGCAGCAGCAGTCATTGAAAAAATAATAATTATGGAAATAATAAAGGGATATAAATGAACGAACAAACAAACAACTAACTAACTAAATAAATAAATAAAGTGAGTACATTTCAGCTAGCAAGCCAGTATTTTTTCATTATTAATGAATAAATGGAATTGATTAGAAGTCAGAGATAGATAATAGACAGAGAGAGAGTGAGAGAGAGAGAGGGTGGGTGGGGGCAGGCAGGCAGACAGACAGATAAGGAATGATATCATAATTGCCAACATTTATGTATTTGATAGAGTGACATAGTGTTATTGTACTTGTCCTATTAAGCCAAAACATATGATTATTTATTTATTTATTTAGCTTATATAGCCATCCGTCACACATATGTAAGTCTGCGCAGCTCAGAAATTAAAACAGCATCAGAAAAAAGCAAAATATAAATTAACAATTCCAAAACAAAGATTTCAGAAGCTAATCACTAGGGTCTTCATTATTTATCTCTACTCTCAATATCTACAAACAGGACAAGTGTTTTATTCATCACAGTTCAAAATAGAAACACGCTTATCCTCTTGATGAATCTTAAATGACATGATACAAAAGAAACAACAAGAAAAATTTACAACTATTCAAAGAACCCCAGATATGCTTTTGAAAATATTAAGAACCAGCTGTGGTTGTTCTCGATCCACATACTGCTGGAGCCTAGCTTGTAGGATTTTAAGCAAAACCTTACTAGGATGTGAAATGAGTGCAATGGTATGATAGTTTGAACATTCTTTGTTTGAACATTCTTTGTATTTTGTAGGATAAGATAGAAAATTTGGAACCTGTATGGATCTTAATTTAGGGAATGAGCATGAGAGACAAGGTTCTGTTTGGACTCTTGTCATAAATGTCATAAATGATTCTAGTCTAATGTAGGTTATTGCATATGCAATCCATTTTGTCTTAAGTCAAAAATCAAATCTTGCTTCAAATCTACGTCTTTCAAATGGCTATAATGAGAAAGTCAACAAACAGTTATTACCTGTTTAACATTAACAACTCTGTTACTGAAGTCATATTTTCTGCAATAAGATTGGAGCGGTTCACTTTAAGTTTGAATCTATTGTGTGCTCGTGTATTGTTGCAATTGAAGCTGAAGTAGTCTTTGACAGGAAGGACATTGATGAGTTATACTCAGGTCATGCCGAAGGCAGCGCAGTTCTAAATTTTCTAAACCCAGGATTTCAAGTCTGGTGGCATAAGGTATTTTGTTGTATTTGGAGGAGTGCAACTTGCTCCCGAGTTGCCCTAGGCAGGGGGATGGGAAATTGTGCCTCGTAGCTGCACCAAGGAATTTACTCCTGAGTCATAACAAGATGCATTCTGTCTGAGCAAGTCAAGGCCATCTCCGTGGATACCAGCAATGCCTGGAAGGGAGTGACTTCTGTAACCCGCGAAATTAGCTCGTTGGGGAATGTGACCAGGTGACACACTTTGGGGGGAGGGGGAAACAGGGTCAGAGGCAAGGCATGATGGGGGTGAAGTCAGAGTTGGCTTCAACTAGGTAATGCTGACATGGTGGTCCTAATAAAAAACTGGATTTTTATTGCCAGATGGCTTGAGGCTCTTAATTGCGTTAGGACACTGATCAGAACCCTGACATCCTTCTGTCAAGAAAAGTCGAGGGGGAAGCCAGTGTTACTAACTGAACAGCTGCAGTGATTCACTTAACAATGGTAGCATGTAAGGTAGTAAAATGGGACATAGCTCCCTTAAAAAATGTCTCACTTAGCAACATAAATTTTGGGCTCAGTTGTGGCCGTAAATTGAGAACTTCCTATGCTCACATGATGCAGACAAAAACTTAGTTGCTTTCCCTCTTCTGAATGATCTGTTTTTGATGTTGCTTATGCTGCCAAGTTAAGGAGAAATAATCATTCACGAAACATTCTCTATGATGAACTCAAAAGAGATATTTCTTTCCTGGTTGCCTGCATCATATTGCTAAGAAGAGAAAGGAACACACCATCCTCATGGCTTGCTAATTTTTTTATGGCAGCAACAGTGTCAAACTATCCAATAATCCCTGTGGCCCCAGAATTACACATTTAAGGCAGTTCATTTTAATAGGTGTTTAAGACCAGTTCAGTTCTGATGACTCCAGACTTTTTTTCCAGTAATAATCTATGCCAAATATCAAATGTGACTGCAGCAGCAGTCATTGAAAAAATAATAATTATGGAAATAATAAAGGGATATAAATGAACGAACAAACAAACAACTAACTAACTAAATAAATAAATAAAATGAGTACATTTCAGCTAGCAAGCCAGTATTTTTTCATTATTAATGAATAAATGGAATTGATTAGAAGTCAGAGATAGATAATAGACAGAGAGAGAGTGAGAGAGAGAGAGGGTGGGTGGGGGCAGGCAGGCAGACAGACAGATAAGGAATGATATCATAATTGCCAACATTTATGTATTTGATATAGTGACATAGTGTTATTGTACTTGTCCTAGTAAGCCAAAACATATGATTATTTATTTATTTATTTAGCTTATATAGCCATCCGTCACACATATGTAAGTCTGCGCAGCTCAGAAATTAAAACAGCATCAGAAAAAAGCAAAATATAAATTAACAATTCCAAAACAAAGATTTCAGAAGCTAATCACTAGGGTCTTCATTATTTATCTCTACTCTCAATATCTACAAACAGGACAAGTGTTTTATTCATCACAGTTCAAAATAGAAACACGCTTATCCTCTTGATGAATCTTAAATGACATGATACAAAAGAAACAACAAGAAAAATTTACAACTATTCAAAGAACCCCAGATATGCTTTTGAAAATATTAAGAACCAGCTGTGGTTGTTCAGTAATAAACATCATCAGCATGTTTGCTTGTCTATTTTCATTTGATTTTGTACTGCAGTCTTACTAAGGTAGGGAAATGTTGCATCACAGTGGTTTGCTGTGGGTTCCTTCAGTGAAAATTGTGGGTTAAACTGCAACACAAGTTATACCTATAAATAATGTCTTACCCTATTTCCCAATTCTGTCCAGATTTGGCTAGAAATGCATGCTTGAAACAGCTAAGTATGTGTCTAGTTTTAACGTGCATTCGACAAACATGGAGATATTCTGTACAAAATTTTAAACCCAACCAGTACAGTAGTAGCCAAAATTGTGGAAACCTTTTGGGAAAAGTGTATTTTTGAGGTTTGATGGCTAATAGCACCATTTTTTCTTTGGAGTTTCAAGATAATCATATTCCACTGCTGGAATGGCCTGGGAATAGCCCAGACCTTAACCCAATTGAAAAATCTATGGAGCCGACTAAAGAAACTTGTTAGTCAGAAGCGACCCAGCAATAAAATCCAATTAATAGAAACAATCATTCAATCTTGGTTTCACATTATAACAGCTGCAGAACTAAAAGACTTGGTTCACTCCATGGGAAGACGTTGTAAGGCCGTAATTCATGCTAAAGGTTATCCAACT
This sequence comes from Ahaetulla prasina, assembly GCF_028640845.1. NCBI lineage: Eukaryota > Metazoa > Chordata > Lepidosauria > Squamata > Colubridae > Ahaetulla > Ahaetulla prasina. Next base: position 161,642,295 of record NC_080539.1, read on the forward strand.
ATTAAATGACATGGTGATAATTTTTGTATCTGCATTACAGTTTTCACCAACAGAAGCACTAAAACATCCAAATTTAACATAATTAGATAAGATAATAAGATATAGAGACCTAATAGACCGACAAGGGAAACTAAAAACAAAACAAGAACAGGAGTTAGATTTAAATAGAGATATAGACTGGTGGACATATACTCAAATACAATCAAAATACAAAGAAGACACAAAAAAATATGAAATACAAATAGAACAACACGAATTAGATAAAATTATACTTGGGACAGAAGAGAAGTTAATTAGCAAGATTTATAAATTTTTGTTGCCCTACAAAATGGAAGAGGAGATAGTGAAAGATACAATGATTAAATGGGCACAGAATTTTAATTATACAATAGAGTGTGAAAGATGGGAAGCAATGTGGCAAGTAAATTCGAAATTAACATTATCTGTGGCATACAAGGAAAAGATGTTTTACAAATGGTACCTTCCAACAACAAGACTTGCAAAGATATTCCCAAATAATAATTCAACATGTTGGAAATTCAAAAAAACTCAGGGAACTTATTACCATCTATGGTGCACGTGTCCGGCGGCAAAAAATTCTGGGCAAATATTAAAAAATGGTTAGAAAAAATAACAGAACAACCAGTTGAAAGCAAACTGGAAACATTTTTATTAGGAATCTTTACGAGAACATACACCAAAGAAATAAAATATCTGATTTTACACATTATAACGGCTGCACGAATATCATATGCACAAAATTGGAAACAGGAAAAGATACCAACAGATGAAGAAGTGATAGGGAAAGTTTTAGAGTCTGCTGAAATGGACAAACTAACAAAAGAAATTATAGAGAAAGAAGAGACAGATTATTATATAATCTGGGATAAATGGTATGAATAGCTTGAGCCTAGAATAGAGGGAAAAAAATAAAGGGGAAAAATTAGAATATACAGAATGTATTAGAAATGTACAATATGTAAATAATAAATATATAAGAATCTAGAAAAGTAAAGCTATTTGTATTAGATAATTTAATGTAAATAAAGAAAAGGGGATAAGAAAGAAAATAAAATAACAAATGTGATATGGGGGAAAGGTATAAAAGCGAGAGAAAACCACTAAAAAATGCTGTTTAGAAATAGGAAATATTTATATATTATATGTTGTGTGTTTGTCAGATTGTGTATCAAGTTAAAACAATATATATTTTTTTTAAAAAGCTATTGCATTACATTCTTGATTAAATTATCTTTCCATTGATATATAATTTTATGGTACTATTCCAAAAGAAAAGTGGTGTTATTAGCTAGTTTTAGAAAATACACTTTTCCCAAAAGATTTCCACAATTTTGGCCATTACTGTACTTAGCATTAACTCCAAACAAATATCATGGATCATTTGAAACGGCACCAAATTTAGTTTCTTATGTTTCTTAATTGCAGCCAAATAAGATAGTTAACGACCATAACTGAGCCCAACATTTCTGTTGTTAAGTGAAACCTTTGTTAAATGAGTTTTGCCCCACTGTATGAATTTTCTTGCCACTGTTGTTAAGCGAATCCCTGAAATTGTCAAGTTACTAACATAGTGGTTGATTTGAATCTGACTTCCCCATTGATTTTGCTTGTCAGAAGGTTGCAGAAGGTGATGACATGACCCCAGGACATTGCAAATGTCATAAATTGCCGAGCATCTAAATTGTGATCACATGACCATGGAGGTGCTGCAATGGTCATAAGTGTGAAACATAAATCATAAGTCACTTTTTTCAATCCCGTTGTAACTTTGAATGGTCACTAAATGAATTGTTGTAAGTCAAGGACTACCTGTGTTCCGAAATCCTGCGGGCCGATGTGATGGCTACCAAAAACAGCGTCTTGTAAGTCAAAAAACTGATGTGAACTGTCCTAATCGGTTCAAAGGGAGCCTTGCAAAGTGCCTGCAAAACCTTCTGAAGGTCCCAGGTGGGATAACGGTGAACCACTGCCGGTCTCAGGTTGGTCACCCCCCTCAAAAACCTCTTTACCTCTGGGTCCTTTGTCACCGACCGCCTACCCGCAGAACCTAACTCTGACGCTATCGCTGCCACCTGCCTGCGTAACGTCCCTGGTGCCAGCCCTTTCTTCAACCCAGCCTGCAAAAACTGCAACAACTGTGGAACCTTTACCTTGGTTGGCTGAATGCTCCTACCAGTGCACCAAATCACAAAGGTTCTCCAAGTGGAATCATAAATTCGTGTAGTAGACATTGGTTATTTATGTCCAAATTTTGGATGCAAGTTCTTTAAATGAAGGCATTTATTAATGATCTCATCCCACCTGCTTCATCATTTATCTCCTTTGACACTCCACCCCCACCCCAAAAAAAGATGCTCAAGGTTCCAATGCCATGGGAACAAAAGCACTTAAACATTTTCTCATTTCTCCTGATCATGTGACAGAGTGAATGGGAAGAGAAAGTTTCTGGACTTCATTTATGCCACAAATGAAAGTGATCCTAATGATCGTGTGATCAAAATTCAGACCCTTGGCAACTGACTCATACTCATGACGGTTGCAGGGTCCCAAGGTCATATGATCATCTTTTGTGGCCTTCTGACAAGCAGAGTCAATGGGGAAGCCAGATTCACTTAACAAATATGTTCCTAAGTTAATAACTGCAGTTATTCACTTAACAATTGAGGCAAGAAAGATTGTAAAATTCATTTAAAAAATATCTCAGTTAACAACGGAAATTTTGGGCTCAATTGTGGTCATAAGTCAACGACTACCTGTATACTCTAGGCTACAGAGAAATATCTGGTGTGGCTTCAATTCCTATTAGCACAAGTCAGCAGAGGAAGTGACAAAGGCAAGAACAATAGTCCAAAATATTGGGAGGTTATCAGGCTGTCTAAACTTGTTTTAAACTGTAATATATGAATGTTTTCACATCAAAAACGCACCTCCAGAAGCCCCATCTCTACAATAGTCCCACTATCCCAGCAAAAGGGCACCGAGGGATCCGGATTTCAGAAGCTGTGCAAGCGCAAACATGTGTGTAAGCTAACTTGTACTTATATAATAATGTCAAAACAATTGCAATAACTGAAGTAGAAAGAATGGGAAAAGAGACTTTCCAAAACCTGTTTAATCTGTTGTCATGGTGCTGTTAATTGGCAACTTCAACGATGCTGATTCTACTCTTGAATTGGACAGTTTTTTAGACAGAAGCTTTTTTTAAAAAAAACTAGAGGATTGTCATCAGATTGTGTATTGTCCTTTGTAAAACAGGACTCATGGTTACCTGACCCTCCATGTAATTTCATTGAATCACACCGGTCTTCAAGTATACCAGTTAATGTCCAGTGTTCCTTCATTGATCATGGTATTTCAAGCAATGGTAAAATGGCTCCCCATGCTATATGTAGAAAATTACTGTGAATTTCCCAAATACTCTTGCTTTTTGTAAGAATAGGGTCAAGCATATCAGGAAAAAAAATGTTTTTTTTTTAACTGCAGCACGCAACACTGAACTCTTTGCAAAGGGCTGTGGTTGAACACTACTGCTGTTAAGTGAAAAACGAGCTTTTACAGGAAGTCATGAAAATGAAAGTAATAATTAAATCTTCATGTAACTTTTAGGTTGCATTGTAAGTGCGTAACTGAAAAATTTGTCTTTAACTCATGGCCCGCAGCAATCACATCTGTTATATTTTAGGAGTTGCAATTAATGAGGTGGAATATAGAGTACTGAGCTTAATTGGGCCTGTTTTGATTATGCGTAATGTGCTGGGAATATTTCATTTGCTTGTAAAAAACTGCAAGCAGCCGATGTAAGCCACAAAGCTCACCAATCCTATGTGCCTTAGCTCAGAAAGATAAAGTTGTTTTAGCATTGAACACATTGGGCTGGAAAATATCCGAGAACCTGATTTAAAAGTATATGCTCTCTAGTCTTCCCTAAGTAATGGTCCCCTCTGGAATTATTAATAGACTTTATTCATGCATGTGGGTGCACATTGTCAGATGTGTGATGTAGCATAAAGATGCTTTCAAGCATGTTTTCAAGTTGACTGAAATATTAGTGATGAGAAAGAGGACTGCAAGATTGGTAGCCTAACTAGATTGGGTTGGACAGGACACCTGGTGCTGGAACAAGTTGAACTAGGCCATAAGAGGTGCATCAACGAACATGTCACATACCTAAGAATTATAGGAAGTGTTATGGTTGATTATCAGAGCTTCTCTTGATAGATGAGAGGTGCTGTCTACACTGAAGGAGGCAAGTACATACTTTCCTAAAAAGACCATGCTTTATGTATGTATGTATGTATGTGTGTGTGTGTGTGTGTGTGTGTATATATATATATATATATATATATATAGGTCTTTGGTTATTCGGGTTTTCTCCCGCGTAAAATTGGAAGTGTCTTGGCTTTCAATGCGTGCACTTATTCTTCTGTTGGTTTGTCCGATGTATGTGGTGGGGCAGGCGGTGCATGGGATTTCATATACTCCTTGATTTTCTAACTCAATTTTGTCTTTGGGGTTTCTTAGGATGGTGGATATTTTTTGGTTTGTGCAGAATGCTGTCTTGATGTTATGTTTGTGGAGGATCTTGCTGATTCTGTCTGTGGTGCCTTTTATATATGGGAGGAGGGCTGTGCCATTTTCTTGCTCTCTGTCTTGGGTTTTAGTGGGGGGTTCTTTTTGGATTAGTTTGGTAATCTTATTTCTCTGGAATCCATTGGATGTTAGTACGTTTGTGAGAGTGTGTAGTTCGGTTTTTAGGTGTTGTTCGTCAGCTAAGCATTTTGTTCTAGAGATGAGTGTCTTGGCTACGGAGTTGATCTGTGCTGGGTGGTGGTGTGAGAGTGCATGCAGATAGCGGTTTGTGTGTGTTTTCTTCTGGTAGATGGTGTGTCCTAGGGAGCCATTGGGTTTCTTGTAGACTAAGACATCTAGGAAGGGAAGTTGGTTGTTAACTTCTGTTTCCATGGTGAACTGTATTTTGGGGTGTAGGCTATTGAGGTGTGTGAGGAAGTTTTCAAGTTTTTCTTTCCCGTGTGGCCAGATTATGAAGGTGTCGTCACGTATCTGAGCCAGAGTTTGGGTTTGTGGTCGTGCTACATCTTCATAGTGGGTGTCAGTCTGCTGCATGTATGGATTGGAGGGGTTTGAGCCAAGCTCCCACCCAACCAGTTCAAACCCCCTCTAGCAGTTAAAAAGGAAGAAACAGCTGCAATCACACATTGCTCCCAGAAGCATGAAGCTGAAGCCTGAAGATGACGAATGAGACTTCATCGAAACGTCGCCAAGACACTTCCAATTTTACATGGGAGAAAACCCGAATAACCAAAGACCTACATACAAACACCCGCGAAAACCTCAGAAAACATATATATATCAAGATAAAATTTGCCATTTCTGGCCAGATGGTTGAGATGGGGATGGTGGGACAACTTTGAGTACTTCTGCTTAATATGGATTATTTGGGTTCCTTTTATGAGGGATCTTTGGTGGTCTCTGAGCTTGGTTGCTTTCTTGCAGACATTTCATTATCCAAACTAGGTATCACCATCAGTGCTGATGATGATGATGGTGACTAGTTTGGGTGATGAAATGTCTGCAAGAAAACAACCAAGCTCAGAGAGCACCAAGGATCCCTCCTTTCAACCCTGAGCTACAAATATTCTACTTTATTAAGTTCCTTTTAGGTAAGTTTCAAACAAAGAGATGGCTTTAGTCACCCAGATGGGCAAACTATTGAGAGAGTAGGATTGGGCTATATTCCTATTGATGCCTCTGGATATCTAGGCATCTTTTGGCATCCTTGCCTTTGGTATCCTCATGGACTACTTTAGAGTGTTGAGAATCTGGGTATAAAATTTATTATGGTTCACTTTCAAGGATTAGTACTGGGAGACTACTCAGTGGTTGTCAGTGATTTTTATAATGGGATGTTTCAGGTTTTGATTCAGTCCCCCATGCTAAAACATCTACATCACTGGGAACAATCATTAGGCTCAAGAGTTTGGTATTCTTTAGTGCAAGGTTATTCCAGGGAATAGAGGAGGAACAACTCCAATGATTTTTACCCGTTTTAAACAGAAAATGGGATTTGCTTTTTATATTAAGAAATCAAGGTCAACTGCTTCCTGCTCCTGAAAATAATACAGCAATTTTTTTTCAACAGTTTTGTTTTGTTTTAGTTTTTTAAGAATACAGATCAATAGATTGGACATATCCAATTATTTTTGAAAGTGAAACAATTATTACATTTTAAAAATAATAATAAATAAAACAATACAAATGTCCGAGATATTTGTTTTCTGTACTAATTTAGAAAAGCTATATAAATAAGAATGTGAAAGCGTAAATAACTTTTGATCATAATGATCACAACATTAAAAATAATAGGAATGTTTGCTTACATAGCTTGCATTGCTGCAGCTAGGTTACAAGATCGAGAAACTAATAAAATAGATGGAGGAACTACATCATTAACCCAGCAAACTTCTCTAGGAGTAACCTCTTGCTCTTTCAAACATTATAATGAGGCCTTAAATGGTCACAGGCTTTAATGACCTTGACTGTACACCTCATCAAAAACACAACTGTTTGCCAGGGTGACCTGTTGCACTACGTGCTATGAATGGTTCAATAATGACAACAAAGGACAAGCGTCGCCCATGAATGTCTCCAGCTTGGCTTCCTCTGGATTTTCTTCAGGGCCAATGCTAGACAAACACAGGATAGCAAATGGTGATTTGTTACTTCCAGAATACTGTTAACTCTACCAAAGCTTCAGAACAAGAATTAGGATGGAATTGGGGAAAAAATAGTGTTTTGTAGTTACCATATGCCCATTTTTTTCTCCTGGACATGTTCCCTACTTCATTCCTGAAGGGTTTCATCTGCCAAAGCTGTTGATCACGTAATTAAAAATACCCAGGATTCTGTGTGTTTTACCAGACTTGCTAATTATCCTGTTCTGGTTGGTTGGTGAGTTAATTTAACTGGCTGGTACGATGACCATGGCAAAATGTAACCGTGATGGACAGCGGCAGGGGTGAATTGCTACTGGTTTGCTCTGGTTCGGGTGAACTGGTAGTAAAAATGCTTTAAAAAGTTAAAAAAAAGTTCTGACAATCACAGCTATGCTGTGCGATCGTTGGAACCTTTTTAAAAACTTTTTTAAAGCATTTTTACTACCAGTTCTGGCGAATAGGTAGTAAAATAATGCTTTAAAAAAGTAAAAAAAAAAAAAAAAGGTTTTGATGATTGCACAGTACAACTGTGATCATCAGAACCTTTTTTTAAAACTTTTTTAAAGCATTTTTTTTACTACCGGTTCTGGCGAATAGGTAGTAAAAATGCTTAAAAAAGTAGAAAAAAAAAGTTGGCCTGCCAACTCAGTCACATGACCCCCCCACCAAGCCATGTCTACCAAGCCACACTCACAAAACTGGTAGCAATTTTTTTTGCATTTCACCACTGGACAGCTGTACTTCATCAGAAGAAATACTCATTATCTGCTTCGGTTAAAGAAATTCTCTGATCCTGGCCACCAGAGCAAGAGTGTACAAGTACTTCCGTTTGCAATTTGAGCAGTGTTAAATCAATGGTGAGGGGTATCCTCCATTGATACCTGAACCTGACTGATGGCGACTAGTTTGGGTGATGAAATGTCTGCAAGAAAACAACCAAGCTCAGAGAGCACCAAGGATCCCTCCTTTCAACCCTGAGCTACAAATATTCTACTTTATTAAGTTCCTTTTAGGTAAGTTTCAAACAAAGAGATGGCTTTAGTCACCCAGATGGGCAAACTATTGAGAGAGTAGGATTGGGCTATATTCCTATTGATGCCTCTGGATATCTAGGCATCTTTTGGCATCCTTGCCTTTGGTATCCTCATGGACTACTTTAGAGTGTTGAGAATCTGGGTATAAAATTTATTATGGTTCACTTTCAAGGATTAGTACTGGGAGACTACTCAGTGGTTGTCAGTGATTTTTATAATGGGATGTTTCAGGTTTTGATTCAGTCCCCCATGCTAAAACATCTACATCACTGGGAACAATCATTAGGCTCAAGAGTTTGGTATTCTTTAGTGCAAGGTTATTCCAGGGAATAGAGGAGGAACAACTCCAATGATTTTTACCCGTTTTAAACAGAAAATGGGATTTGCTTTTTATATTAAGAAATCAAGGTCAACTGCTTCCTGCTCCTGAAAATAATACGGCAATTTTTTTTCAACAGTTTTGTTTTGTTTTAGTTTTTTAAGAATACAGATCAATAGATTGGACATATCCAATTATTTTTGAAAGTGAAACAATTATTACATTTTAAAAATAATAATAAATAAAACAATACAAATGTCCGAGATATTTGTTTTCTGTACTAATTTAGAAAAGCTATATAAATAAGAATGTGAAAGCGTAAATAACTTTTGATCATAATGATCACAACATTAAAAATAATAGGAATGTTTGCTTACATAGCTTGCATTGCTGCAGCTAGGTTACAAGATCGAGAAACTAATAAAATAGATGGAGGAACTACATCATTAACCCAGCAAACTTCTCTAGGAGTAACCTCTTGCTCTTTCAAACATTATAATGAGGCCTTAAATGGTCACAGGCTTTAATGACCTTGACTGTACACCTCATCAAAAACACAACTGTTTGCCAGGGTGACCTGTTGCACTACGTGCTATGAATGGTTCAATAATGACAACAAAGGACAAGCGTCGCCCATGAATGTCTCCAGCTTGGCTTCCTCTGGATTTTCTTCAGGGCCAATGCTAGACAAACACAGGATAGCAAATGGTGATTTGTTACTTCCAGAATACTGTTAACTCTACCAAAGCTTCAGAACAAGAATTAGGATGGAATTGGGGAAAAAATAGCGTTTTGTAGTTACCATATGCCCATTTTTTTCTCCTGGACATGTTCCCTACTTCATTCCTGAAGGGTTTCATCTGCCAAAGCTGTTGATCACGTAATTAAAAATACCCAGGATTCTGTGTGTATTACCAGACTTGCTAATTATCCTGTTCTAGTTGGTTGGTGAGTTAATTTAACTGGCTGGTACGATGACCATGGCAAAATGTAACCGTGATGGACAGCGGCAGGGGTGAATTGCTACTGGTTTGCTCTGGTTCGGGTGAACTGGTAGTAAAAATGCTTTAAAAAGTTAAAAAAAAAGTTCTGACGATCACAGCTATGCTGTGCGATCGTTGGAACCTTTTTAAAAACTTTTTTAAAGCATTTTTTTTACTACTCATTCACTCGAACCGGTAGTAAAATAATGCTTTAAAAAAGTAAAAAAAAAAAAAAAAGGTTTTGATGATTGCACAGTACAACTGTGATCATCAGAACCTTTTTTTAAAACTTTTTTAAAGCATTTTTTTTACTACCGGTTCTGGCGAATAGGTAGTAAAAATGCTTAAAAAAGTAGAAAAAAAAAGTTGGCCTGCCAACTCAGTCACATGACACCCCCCCACCAAGCCATGTCTACCAAGCCACACTCACAAAACTGGTAGCAATTTTTTTTGCATTTCACCACTGGACAGCTGTACTTCATCAGAAGAAATACTCATTATCTGCTTCGGTTAAAGAAATTCTCTGATCCTGGCCACCAGAGCAAGAGTGTACAAGTACTTCCATTTGCAATTTGAGCAGTGTTAAATCAATGGTGAGGGGTATCCTCCATTGATACCTGAACCTGACTGAAGGCAATGGTTTGTGTGAACAAACCTCAGGCTTCCCAAAGTATCTCCTGTGGTTCAATTTGGAGTCACGAATATCAAAATACAGTACTTAAAATATCTGCAATTGCAAAACTAAGCTAAGGAGAGCACTATACCCCAACCTGATAATTTCTTAGAAAATCTCTTATCAGTTTGAATGAGAACTATAGGGGTATCTTTCTGTGCCTGGCATTAGTTTTTTCTCTACATTAGTTTGTGTAAAGTCTTCCCATAGGTTGATGTTCCAAACCAAGGGTCAGCAACCTGCGGCTCTGGAGCCGCATGTGGCTCTTTCACCCCTCTGCTGCGGCTCCCTGTCACAACCACCAATATGCGACACCCGCCAGCATGTGATTTATTGAGTTTTTCAACCCCGGTAGGCCAGCCATGGATAAATCCAAGAAAAGAAAAGTTTCAGAAGAAAACAGAACATTTAATTCAACATCATATACTAGCTCAAGAAATAGTCAGACACGGGAAGAGTTTTGTGGCTCCTGGTGTTTTCTTTTCTGTGGGAAATGGGTCCAAATGGCTCTTTGAGTGTTTAAGGTTGCAGACCCCTGTTCCAAATGTTACAGCATGCAAAGTGCCAGAATTAGCCCATCCAGAGTTGCTTGAGGTGCCCTTCAAAATTTGGGGAAACAAGAGAAGAGTAGAATCCCTGAGATTATCTATCTAAATAGATAATCTCTAAGTACATACTTGATGGACATTACCTTACAGATGACCCCCACCCTGTTAAAGACCTTGGAGTTTTCATGTCAAATGATCTAAGTGCCAAAGCCCACTGCAACTACATCGCAAAAATGGCTCTAAGAGTTGTAAACCTAATCTTGTGTAGCTTCTTTTCCAAAAACACTACACTACTAACCAGAGCATATAAAACATTTGCTAGACCAATTCTAGAATACAGCTCGCCTGTCTGGAACCCTCACCACATTTCTGACATCAATACAATTGAATGTGTCCAGAAATATTTTACAAGAAGAGTTCTTCATTCCTCTGAAAACAACAAAATACCTTATCCCACCAGACTTGAAATCCTAGGCTTAGAAAACTTGGAACTCCGTCGCCTTCGACAAGACCTAAATTTAACTCATAGAATCATCTATTGTAATGTCCTTCCTGTTAAAGACTACTTCAGCTTTAATTGCAATAATACAAGAGCAACCAATAGATTTAAACTTAATGTTAACCGCTTTAATCTAGATTGCAGAAAATATGACTTCTGTAACAGAATCATCAGTGCTTGGAATACTTTACCTGACTCTGTGGTCTCTTCCCATAATCCCAAAAGCTTTAACCAAAAACTTTCTACTATTGACCTCACCCCATTCCTAAGAGGACCATAAGGGGCGTGCATAAGAGCACAAACGTGCCTACCGTTCCTGTCCTATTGTTTTTCTTTTCTTCTTCATATATATATATATATATATATATATATATATATATATATATATATATATATATATATATATATATATATATATATATATATGCTTATTTCACCTAATATTTACTCATATATATGTTTATACACTATATAATCTTTTTGTGTGATACTTATATATATTGTTGTGACAAAATAAATAAATAAAAATAAATAAATAAATAAATAAATGAGAGATGTTCCCTGATTGGAACAAATTTCTGTTTGAGTAATAAAAGTATTTGTTTCAAAACACACTTGGTGGGTCACAGAGCTTGTTAAAATGCTGCCTGAATTATTTTCGCCATACTGAAACTACAGCCTCCAGCTTTCAAAGACAAGCTATTCTTCTCAGAGATTTTGCCTTCTTTCTCTGAATAGACTCTTAGTTATCTTTTAAAACAAAGGTTTTCTTCTTATCAATGGTGAGCTCCATCTGATGAGAGCCGATTCAGGTAATCTTCAACATTCAACCGCAACTGAGTTTTTTATTTAAACTTTATATTGCTAAGTGAGAAATATGGTAAGTGAGTTATGCCCCATTTTATGCCCACTTTTGTTAAGTGAATCACTGCAGTCCTTAAATTAGTAACATGGTTGTTAAGTGAATCTGGTTTCCCCATTGACCTGGCTTGTCAGAAGGTCACAAAAAGGGATCGCATGACTCCGGGACATGTAAATCACATGACCATGGGGATGCTGCAATGGTCATACGTGTGAAAAATGGTCTAAACTGTTGTGTCTTGCCAGCTCTCACCGCAGCCGGGGTCTTCTTATCTGCTTCCGAACGCTGAGGAATGTCTTAGTATGCCTCCCGGCCCCAGCCCTGGCTCCATGCCCGGCCCCAGCCCTGGCTCCATGCCCAAACAGGCTGCGGAGGAGGGAGCACCTCCCGGCCCCAGCCCTGGCTCCATGCCCAGGCAAACAGAGCAACTAGACCCCTCCCCCTCCCCCACAGCATGTGAGCCTGAGGGAGGTCAATTACCAACAGCTGCCGACTGGAGTGACCCTCGCTTCAGAAGAATTGATAGGCGGCGGCGTCAGAAGGAAGGGAGGGGCAGGCCTGGATAAGTGCTGAGTCATGGAGCCACACCCCATGGCCTATATAAAGGATCTGCTTTCTGGCAGTCTCTGAGTCAGGCAAAGTCGAACATATCTTGCTGAAGTCACTTTCTGGTCTCCTGCCTGCCTTGAGGACTTTGCTAGGACTTTGGCAGAGCTGCAGAGGCACGCCTGATTCGGATTTCCCTGACCCGGCCGTCAGCGGAGGAGTGGGACACGACATAAACTAACTTTTTTCAGTGCCGTTGTAACTTTGAACAGTCACTAAATCAACTGTTGTAAGTTGAGAACTATCTGTAATAGAAAGGTGAAGAAGCTTCTTTTTGAATTTCTTTCATCACAGCTTTTTTTTTTTCCTAGTAAGAACTGGTTCAGAAAAGGATAATGATATATTTAAAAAGTCCAGTTTTCAGATTTATTCTTAATTGGACCATAATTGCTGGACCTTTTAGTTTTATTTACATATTTAATAATTTAGCATTTGTTTGATGTGTTTTTTACACATTTGGTCTTCTGAATGCAAGTTTCAATGTATGCTTTTTTTTTTTCTGTTCGACTGTTTCCCTCAGAATTGGTATGAATGATTTTAGACATTTCGAAGCTACATAGGAGAAGGGTGAGGTCCCAGTATTTGATTATGGTGTCGTATATCATAGTTTATCTATTAGAGTGAATATGAGCAAACAGGATTACTTTCAGGAGGTATGCCACCCAGTTGTCGTGTCCCACTCCCCCTCCGACGACTGGGTCTAGAAAGTCCGTATCACTGGGCCAGAATGTGGCCGCACGGGTGATAGTGGGAGCGGCTTGGGGCTCCCATATAACACCTATCCTGCGCGGGCTGCACTGGCTTCCAGTTGTCTTCCGGGTGCAATTTAAGGTGTTAGTGACCGTCTTTAAAGTGCTCCATGGCTCAGGACCGGGATACTTACGGGACCGCCTGCTGCCACCGGTGGCCTCCCATCGACCAGTGCGCTCCCATAAAGAGGGTCTCCTCAGGGTGCCGTCGGTCAGACAATGTCGGCTGGTGACCCCCAGGGGGAGGGCCTTCTCTGTGGGGGCCCCAGCCCTCTGGAACGAACTACCTCCAACGTTGCGCCAACTTTCTGACCTCCGAGCCTTCCGGCATGAGCTGAAGACTCTTTTATTTCATCGAGCAGGACTGGCCTAATAGTTTTTAATAGTTTTAATTAGTTTTTAATGGGTTTTAGCAAATTTTTACATTTCGGCCAATTTAAAATTAGTTTTTTTAAATTGCTCTTAATTTTTGTATTATTGCTTTTACTTGGCTTTAAACTGCCCTGAGTCCTTCGGGAGAAGGGCGGTATAAAAGTTGAAATAATAAATAAATAAATAAATAAATAAGCATGGCCATGAAGCCTCTGCAGCTTTGCCAAATTCCTTTCAGATTTCTCAGGGCAGGCAGGAATCCAAGTTGTGACTTCAGCAAAGTAGATGAGACTTTGCTTAACTCAAGGAATGCCAAAAGCAGGTCCTTTATATAGGCTGTGGGGTGGGCTCCATGACCCAGCATTTATCCAGGCCTGCCCCTCCCTTCCGTCTGCTGACATCGCCTCTCAGATCTCTTGAAGCGAGGATCCTCCCACTTTGAATTTCCTTCAGCTGTCTCTACTATCGACATCTGAGAAAGGGAGGGGTCAGAGGGAGCAGGTCTGGGTAATTGCACCACTTGGCTGACTTCCTGCTCTGACGGCTGCATCGAAGGAACACACACTATATGAGTAAGCCGTCTTGGGCTTATCTGTTCATTCCTGACATCCTTTCCGGGCATGGGGCCAGGGCCGGGGGCTGGAGGCATGACAGGCCATTCATCTTCATTATCAGACTCGGAGTCTGATAACGCGTCCAGTTGGCGATGGGAGGGGCCCGGCTGAGGAGAGGAGGGAGGACAAGTCACAACACCAGTAGTAGGTTCCACTTACCTTTGCTACCCGTTTGGAACTGTTAGTGCACATGTGCGTACTCTTGCTTTGCTTGCACGTGGCGCTTCTGCACATATACAGAACCTTCTGCGCATGCGTAGAGCATCCGTAATGATGTCTAGACAGTTGGGCAGAACCCCCTATCACTGCCACTACCGGTTTGCCCAAACTGGGGCGAACCGGTAGAAACTCACCACTGATGCCACCCGCGTTCCATGAGTGTGTTTGTATATGTTTTAAATGCAATGCAGAAATTATTAAAAGGACAGGGGTACTTGCTAATGGTCCCCAAAATTAAAGCCTCTCTACTTTGAAACAACAAACTGTGAGCAACCCTCATTTAAAAAAGAGATAAAGCAGCTGGATCATTAAAAACCCACAAAATGGAGGGGGGGGAAAGACAATTTCAGAGAGAAAAAAGCCCTGTGCCTATTTACAGTACACATTTACACAGGTACAAACAAAGATATGCAGATTCATGAGTCTCATTGATTTATAACCTAGTAAACTGTTTTGGGAGAGCATATTGTCTTGAAAATGAAGTTAAAATGTTTTGACAAACAAGTAAATGGGCCCTACTCCCTGGGTGCATTGGCATAGGTTTGCAGCTTGCATGAGACTTTTCTCAGTTGGCACGTACAAAATTGGAATGAATCTCTAAGCTATCTTGTCTGGAAGAAAAACAACCACCCAATTCTACTTAAAAAAAGATTTAGAAAGCACTGAAGATATTACTAAACCATCAGATGTTATTGTTTGTGGGGAAATGACTTATCCCCCCCCCCCGCCAACTGAGATTAAGAAGAAAATATTGCAGCTAGAAAACAGGGTAGGTGAAATTGATTTCATTTAACAATAACCTTCCAGCCTCTCTTCACGTCTTACTCAAATAACCTTTGTAGCTAATTATAGTGGGATCTGAAGTAAAGCACTTCTAGACTGAAGGGTTTTAGAAGTCATCAAAATTATCCAATGCTCAATGGACCAAAAATTCTATAAATTATTATCTTGTACTCCTTCGCATGTCTATCTACAATTTAGCATCTTTGGAATTGTGAGTGCTAAACACATGTATCAACAAATGCCCTACTGATAGGCAGAGGTGTTAATGGTAGCAGAGGAAATAAATCATCTCTAAATTCCTTTTTCTTTTCACTTTGAATTCCTTCAGCTGTCTCTACTATCGACATCTGAGAAAGGGAGGGTCAGAGGAGCAGGTCTGGGTAATTGCACCACTTGGCTGACTTCCTGCTCTGACAGCTGCATCGAAGGAACACACACTCTATGAGTAAGCCGTCTTGGGCTTATCTGTTCATTCCTGACATCCTTTCTGGGCATGGGGCCAGGGCCGGGGGCTGGAGGCATGACAGGCCATTCATCTTCATTATCAGACTCGGAGTCTGATAACAAGTCCAGTTGGCAGTGGGAGGGGCCCGGCTGAGGAGAGGAGGGAGGACAAGTCACAACACCAGTAGTAGGTTCCACTTACCTTTGCTACCAGTTTGGAACTGTTAGTGCACATGTGCGTACTCTTGCTTTGCTTGCACGTGGCGCTTCTGCACATATACAGAACCTTCTGCGCATGCGTAGAGCATCCGTAATGATGTCTAGACAGTTGGGCAGAACCCCCTATCACTGCCACTACCGGTTTGCCCAAACTGGGGCGAACCGGTAGAAACTCACCACTGATGCCACCCGCGTTCCATGAGTGTGTTTGTATATGTTTTAAATGCAATGCAGAAATTATTAAAAGGACAAGGGTACTTGTTAATGGTCCCCAAAATTAAAGCCTCTCTAATTTGAAACAACAAACTGTGAGCAACCATCATTTAAAAAAGAGATAAAGCAGCTGGATCATTAAAAACCCACAAAATGGAGGGGGGGGGGAAAGACAATTTCAGAGAGAAAAAAGCCCTGTGCCTATTTACAGTACACATTTACACAGGTACAGACAAAGATATGCAGATTCATGAGTCTCATTGATTTATAACCTAGTAAACTGCTTTGGGAGAGCATATTGTCTTGAAAATGAAGTTAAAATGTTTTGACAAACAAGTAAATGGGCCCTACTCCCTGGGTGCATTGGCATAGGTTTGCAGCTTGCATGAGACTTTTCTCAGTTGGCACGTACAAAATTGGAATGAATCTCTAAGCTATCTTGTCTGGAAGAAAAACAACCACCCAATTCTACTTAAAAAAAGATTTAGAAAGCACTGAAGATATTACTAAACCATCAGATGTTATTGTTTGTGGGGAAATGACTTATCCCCCCCCCCCGCCAACTGAGATTAAGAAGAAAATATTGCAGCTAGAAAACAGGGTAGGTGAAATTGATTTCATTTAACAATAACCTTCCAGCCTCTCTTCACGTCTTACTCAAATAACCTTTGTAGCTAATTATAGTGGGATCTGAAGTAAAGCACTTCTAGACTGAAGGGTTTTAGAAGTCATCAAAATTATCCAATGCTCAATGGACCAAAAATTCTATAAATTATTATCTTGTACTCCTTCGCATGTCTATCTACAATTTAGCATCTTTGGAATTGTGAGTGCTAAACACATGTATCATCAAATGCCCTACTGATAGGCAGAGGTGTTAATGGTAGCAGAGGAAATCAATCATCTCTAAATTCCTTTTTCTTTTCACTTTGAATTAAAAACAAGATAATCATCATGTAATTTGTACTAGAATTTTCAAAAACTGGCAAGTTCCTGCTACAAAGTATTTGGCAATATTGTTGTTGATTTGCCTATTGCCCAGATTACTCACAAAGACATTCCTTTTCATGTCAAAGGCTTTGGAATTCCTAATGTTGAGAGCAAACCTGGAATAGGCTTTTCATTGATTCGATTTTTAGGTGCAACCATATGTTCCTTCACATTTGTCCCTAATATCAGGGAAATATCAAGACTCTTTTTTTCCATTCAAAATGGACTGTGAGATAGATGTGTGTGTGTGTATAAACACACACACACATACAAACATATATATATGCATATATATGTGGCATATGTATATGTGTGTGTATGTATGTGTATGAGGATGGACGGATGGATGGATGGACGGATGGATGGATGGATAGATAGATATTCTTTTGAGAGCATGCTTCAGAAATTCATTTTAATGTATGCCAATGTGACACAGAAAAAGTGACAATAAAGGTTATCTTACTTTATCTTAATTTAAGTAGCTCATAGGAGAGATTATGCTGAAGAGAAAAGTTATTCAACCACCTTTCTCAATAGTACTTAGCGCTTATTATTTTTAAAAATACATTTATTTATTAATATTTATTTAACGGCAAAATCAAAAAAGTACAAAATGTATGCAATATTTTGCAGAATACATGAAATTTCAATTAAATTAATTTTTTTTGTAATCATTTACAAATGTTTCATAAAGATATAAAGAAAAGATTTGAGGATCATCGTAATTTGAAAGTTAGGCAATATATACATTTTGAAATGAAAAATATTGATAGATGTTTTGTAGAAGATACACTTACTGAATTGCAAAATGATGTTGAACTGAAGCCAATATTTCAAAACTGATATCAGAATTTTGACACAATTTTTGAACTGTATCTCAACTTTTAATAAAACAAAGTGTGTAAATTGTTAAATATGACTTTATGACATGCTTATGGAGTTAAACCTAATGTTGATATATTAATAGATCTCTACCAAGCCTATCCACCACATTAAATGTTAACAAGCTAAATTACTTATTATCATGATAATAATTATATTTTCAACTACAACTATGACTTAATTGTATTTGTAATTGTTTGCAAAGAAATAATAGATGTGCAATATATGTCACTCTGCAATCTCCTCTCTTCCATCTTCGCTGATCTTCACACCACCCAAACTTTAGGGTGCTGGGGCTCAGCACCCCATTCAGCCCCCTTTCGGGGTGCTGCTTAGTTAGTTAGGAGTTTCGGGTTAATGTCAGGGTTCCAAGGAACACCCCCAACAAAATAAAGCTCTGAGGCTTGAGGTTCCTCAAAGTTCCAATTTATTAGAGATGTCATGTTGGCACAGCTAGGAAAACCTGAAACTGAAAGCTTCCATGTTTTCCACACCCAGTTGACAGTTCATAGCCCTGCCCCACACCCACAAGTTCATCACATTGTCCAATCAACTCTTCACACTCAATTGGATACAATCTTCAGGCAGTCTCCATCAGACACAGGATGTCCTTGAATACGGAATGTTGTTATGACTAACATTCTACCGCTCCAACAACAACCCCCTCCCAACTTCAACAACTAAAATATGTGGCAATTAAGAAGCACTGAAAAAACTGACAATATATTTCACATATGAGCCACAGTGGTGCAGTGGTTAGAGTGCAGTACTGAAGGCTACTTCTGCTGACTGCCGGCTGCCTACAATTTGGCAGTTCAAATCTCACCAGGCTCAAGGTTGACTCAGCCTTCCATCCTTTCAAGTAGGGTAAAATGAGGACCCAGATTGTTGGGGGCAAATATGCTGACTCTGTAAACTGCTTAGAGAGGGATGTAAAGCACTGTGAAGCGCTATATAACTCGAAGTGCTATTGCTATTGCTATATATGCAGGACAGGGGATGTTATGAAAATTTGATATAACTATGCAGGCAGTGATCCAAAAAAAGTTTGAGAAATGCTGATCTAGAACATTCATCAGCCCCAGCTAGTCTGTTAATTATCATGGGTGGTGAGAGATAGAGGTTAGCACATTGAGAAGCTACCGGGTCATCTGTCACTTTAGAATACTGATGGCTTTAAACCATTGCCAATCTTAAAATAGTCTGGCTCCCAGACAGTGGTGAAATTCATTTTTTTTTTACTACCGGTTTTGTGGGCATGACTTGGTGGGCATGGTGTGGCTGGTGGGAGTGGCTTGATGGGCATGGCAGGGGAAGGATACTGCAAAATCCCCATTCCGCCCCCACTCTGGGGGAAGGATATTGCAAAATCTCCATTCCCACTCCACTCTGGGCCAGCCAGAGGTGGTATTTGCTGGTTCTCCAAACTGCTCAAAATTTCCACTACTGGTTCTCCAGAACCTGTCAGAACCAGCTGGAATTCATACCTGCTCCCAGAGGTTCATGCACATCTGATTCCCAAGCCCACAGTTTTATCACTAAACACTTCTAATTCTGCAGGAAAAGGCATTGAACTAGGCTGCTGCCTTATTTACATATCACTCCATCTTTGTGGGGATGGCTGATAGGACAAAGACAGCAGATTAAGAATTATGAGTCTGACTAACGAAATACCTGAACGGAGGGGTGGACCAGAATACAGATGTCCTGGGGCCTTTGAATTTTATTATTTTATCCTTGGCTGACATAAGTCAATGAAAATGTATGCTTATCAAAATGCATACATTAGAATATTTTTTGTTAAGCCATTAAGGAAAATGTATAACTTGGGAGGAAAGGGAGTTACAGCAATAATGCTGAAAAGGCTTATATAAAGGCTTATTTTCAATAACACGAAGAAGACACAACCAGACAAGATAAAATTATCCAGTGGAGGTTTAGACTGAACCTGCCCTCTCCTTTGTGCATTAAAGACCCAACTTGCTCAGAGTATCAGCATTCCAAATGCATGGACTTATGTAGTGCCAAAAAGCATCAGAATGGATAGCAGAAGACTGCCAAGGAAGCAGGGTTTGGAGCACACGCATATACTCCAGCTAGAAAAAAGTAGGATGTATGGTTTTCTTCCCCTTTGAATTTTGAACAGCCTCTTCTACATACAGTAAGTCTCTCCCTCACTGGCTGTCTGATAGCTGCATGAATCCATTCTTCAAAATGCATGCATTTGGGAATGCCTAACTTAGCTGTGCTTTCCCCACAGATCTTTCTGCTAGGATATTCAAAGCCTACAGCTTTCACGCTGCTAAATGGCACCTTTTTACCCTCAAGCTCCATTTCACTTTTCAAAGGGATTTTCCATCAGATGGATTTTGTCCAATCGCCATTTGCATCCTGTTCTCATTAGGGGTAAACAAAATGCAGAGCATATATAAACTGACAGTGGAAACTCCCAAATAGTGATTGTTGTCTTACCTGGTGTTTCTGGGCTGTTGCTTGGGTGGTTCGGCATCTGCGCTGTGAATCAAGAAAAGATGCTGACAGAAACAGTCCTTGGGTGATGGTGGGGCGGGGGCGGGGGGGACACACACTGACATGTTGCAATCAACTTTTTTCAGCCAAAGATGTACTTGACTTTTTTTCTCGAGTAACATCACAAAACTGTATTGATGTACAGCTATGTGTGACAAAGAATGGGAAGACTCTTTTTGCTTTGGTACTATACATTAGGGCAGTGATAGTTATTTTATTTTATTTTATTTTTCATATTTTTATACCGCCCTATCTCCCTAGGGACTCAGGGCAGTTCACAACCAGATAAAAACATACATATAAATACAAATAAAACATCCATTAAAAAACTTATTATAATTGGCCGAATAATTAAAATAGTAATAAAATAATAAAATCCCCATTAAAACCAATTTGAATTTAAAATCTAGTCCAGTCCTGCGCAAATAAATAAATGTGTCTTAAGCTCACGGCGAAAGGTTCGGAGGTCAGGAAGTTGGCGAAGTCCTGGGGGAAGCTCGTTCCAGAGGGTGGGAGCCCCCACAGAGAAGGCCCTTCCCCTGGGTGTCGCCAGCCGGCACTGTCTGGCCGACGGCACCCTGAGGAGTCCCTCTCTGTGAGAGCGCACGGGTCGGTGAGAGGTATTCGGTAGCAGCAGACGGTCCCGTAAGTATCCCGGCCCTATGCCATGGAGAGCTTTGAAGATAGTCACCAAAACCTTGAAGCGCACCCGGAAGACCACAGGTAGCCAGTGCAGTCTGCGCAGGAGAGGTGTCACATGGGAACCACGAGGGGCTCCCTCTATCACCCGCGCAGCCGCATTCTGAACTAACTGGAGCCTCCGGGTGCACCTCAAGGGGAGCCCCATGTAGAGAGCATTGCAGTAATCCAGACGAGATGTCACGAGAGCGTGAGTGACCGTGCATAGGGCATCCCGGTCTAGAAAGGGGCGCAACTGGCGAACCAGGCGGACCTGGTAAAAAGCTCTCCTGGAGACAGCCGCCAAATGATCTTCAAAGGACAGCCATTCATCCAGGAGAACGCCCAAGTTGCGCACCCTCTCCATCGGGATCAATGACTCACCACCAACAGTCAGCCGCAGCTGCAGCTGACTGTACCGGGATGCCGGCATCCACAGCCACTCTGTCTTGGAGGGATTGAGCTTGAGCCTGTTTCTCCCCATCCAGACCCGTACAGCTTCCAGACACCGGGACAACACTTCGATAGCTTCGTTGGGGTGGTCTGGTGTGGAAAAGTACAGCTGGGTGTCATCAGTGTACAGCTGGTACCTCACACCGAAACCACTGATGATCTCACCCAGCGGCTTCATATAGATGTTGAACAGAAGGGGCGAGAGAATATAGTGAACCTTTTTGGCACCGGGTGCCCAAACGGGAACACATGTGTGCTAGGAGTGAAATGCTCCTGGATCAGATCGGATCGTGCGATCCGGTAGCGATCGTGGCCAGTAGTTTGGTGATTCAGTAGCGATGAATCAATGACTACCCATCCAGGTGTCATTACTTCCTGGTTTTAACCAGGAAATAATGTGTTTTTTACTTCTGCACATGTGCAGAAGACCTGCATGCACATGTAATGTGCGCACATGAGCGAAATAATCACCTGTGTGCAGCATGTGCGCTTCTGGACCAGTAAGAAAGGTAAGTAGATTTTACCCCTGGTGTATGTGCATGCCACCTGGTCTTCTGATTTCCAGCGCACCAGCTGGTCTTCGCATGCGCTGGAGCCCCAGAAACCAGAAGACTAGCACACCAGCAGCTGGTCTTCAGGTTTCCAAGGCTCTGGCATGTGTGAAGATCAGCTAGCCGATGGTCATGCGTGTGCCGGAAACCAGAATAGTTGCTGGCGACAGCACGCGTGCCCACAGAGAGGGCTCTGTGTGCCACCTCTGGCACATGTGCCATAAGTTTGCCATCACAGTATTAGGGGTATGACACATTAGGTGTATGAGATCACAAAGAAGTTTGCTGGTGTTTGCATTTATTTAATATTAGGGTTTAAAAACAGGTTTACAGATGATTTGTTCCCCATATACCCCAGTGAATACATGTGGATTTCTTATTGGTCTTCTGTGTGCCAAGGTTGAACTTCCTGAATGACTCAACATTTTCTAAGCATAATAGCAAGCTCCTCCACCATTGACATCATAGTCATCAAACTCCTGAGATTCCAGAAATTAGAACTTGCATGGAGTATTAGAATAATCAGGAGCCATGTAGATTTGGCTGCTGGAGACATTTAGTTCAGCATGCTTAATCAATGGAGAGTGATGATATGTTTGGGCTAGATCCAACTTTGCAAAGACCTCTGGAAGAACATAAAGCAGTTGATTGGTTGCATGTACTGGGTGTAAATTCTATTTAAATGCCTTATTTATAGTATATTGATGATCTCTCCACAGCCTCATCTTTCCATTAGGCCTTAAATACCGTTGTGGTGTTTGTTTTTAATCCAGATTTCCAACTGATGAGATGGTTGGCTATATATAAATTGATATAAAAATTAAACAAACGATGGGTGAATTTCAGGGAGCCTTTGTCCAAGAACTCCTTGTTTAAGCACATTTTTAGGGTTCATGCAAATTGAAACCATGGAATGATCACAACCCTCATTTTATAAACGCTCAGTTCCTCAAACAAAGCTTTTGGAAATTTATTAATTATTTTTGTAGTATGACTAATAGCAATGATGGGCACTCCTTAGACACTGATTCTTGGTGGTGAGAACCATTTCTTTCTTACAATGTTTTTTTTTTTAGTTCTTTCTGCTGATGGGAAGCTTCCCTTGGAATCATCTGCATTATTCTGATATAAACAGTATTTATAATGATCTAGCTAATTACCTTAATTATCCAATGAAAAATTGGTGTGAAAGTTGATGATGCCAATCCTTCCTTTCAGTTCTTTGGTTCTATACTACTGTACCTTGAATGTGTCAGAATATTCATGACTGGGAAGATGTGGTAACAAGGTCAGCCAATGAATAGGCATAGTAACAAGGTTAGCCAATGGGAACTGTTTTGGAAACTGAAACTGGAAGGAGCCTGGGCATGGTTTAGGCTTAGTTTAACTGCTTTGTATAGAGGAGGTTCTCTTTGTCTGTATTAAGCTCTGAGTGCTGTGCTGAGAACTGAAACAAGTCTGGACTTGTCTGCTGCTGGAATTGAAACTAATCTGTCCTCTACCATGCTGGAAGAATCTGCTGTTGGTATTGTTCATTTATTTATGTGTTATATTGTATATAAAGAGAAGTTAATGAATCCTACTGTATCAGTCTGCCTGTGTGTGCTTTCTGGATTTGATTTCTGCAACAAACTCTGACAGAATGGTATGCTTGCTCAATGGTACTTTACAAATCCTGCATTCCATATTATTGAATTTGTACACCAAATGCTTATTCTACCCTGAAGTCTGGGCAAGGGTTGGTGAGTCTAAGCCAGGGCTGTCAAATTCCCGGCCCATGGGCCAGATGCGTCATGCGCTGGCCATGCCCACACCCAGTTTAGCGAAGGGAAAAAAGGTCCCGCTATGTCACATGATGCTGCTGTGATGTTGTGAGTTTAACACCCCTGTTCTAAGCTGATCTGCAACTATTCTAGCAAAATGTTTCCTATATTAACTGAACGTTTAACCCTGAGGTTTAAGGCATGATTTATTATTATTTTGTTTGTAAATTAGAGATCAGGAAGACTCATATTATTTAGTTATATCACAATTTACTCATTAAGAAGTTTATAATCATCATTTCTAGAAAATGAACTTTCTCATTTATATACTAAATACTAAATACTTTTTAAAAGAATATTTTTATTATAGTCTCAAAAAAGTACACAGCAAACAGAAACAAAATTAAAAAAGCAGCAATGTATATTAATCAGAATATATTCTAATTGCTAAATTATATTACCTAAATAAACAGATATTAGCAGGAAAAAGACCTTTTGAGAAATTGAAAAATTATGCATGTCTTCAATCCAATCCTTGATTTTTCAGTGTAGCTGTATTTTTCCAGTCCCACAAGATTATTCTTTTAGAATGATATTCTCCATGCCTGGTATAACCGAAGTTCCTTAAAAATAATAAAATTCCAGAACCTTTTGATATCATTTAAGATACTATTCACAGATTTAATATGAACCAGATTTAACCATGAATTTATTTATATGAGATATTTCAAAAGGAAATCAATAACATGCAAGGCCAAATATCTGGGTTAACCCTCAAATTTCTTACTCCGCCAACAGAGAAAATCTATAGTTTATCCTTTCTGATGCATTCTTTGGGATGTCCAATAAACCTGAAATAATAAAAACATTTTTCATGGATTAATTCCAATGTTAAGTTCTAAAAAATACAGCATTTTTGAGACTTGCATCCACTGATGTTCCATTGGATACTTTAACTTTATTTTATAATAGAGTTGCTTTTTGGCCTCCCTTTTTTTGGGCCTTTTTTTTTTTGGACCTTTTCTAGTCTTTTTTGGCCTGTTTCCAGGGCTTTTATTGGCCCATTTTTGAGGCTTTTTGGCCTGTTTTGGGAGCTTTTTTGGGCCCACTTTCAAGGCTTTTTTCAACTCATTTTTTAGGCTTTTTTGGCTTATTTTTTGGGCTTTTTTGGCCCATTTTCAAGGCTTTTTTGGCCTGTTTTTGAGGCTTTTTTGGCCCATTTTCAAGGCTTTTGTGGCCCATTTTTTTCCAAAAAATAGGCTGAAAAAAGCCTCAAAACAGGCCAAAATCCCCCTGAAAATGGGCTGAAAAAAGCCTCAAAAATGGGCCCAAAAAGCTTTGAAAACAGGCCAAAAAAAGCCCCCAAAATGGGCTGAAAAAAGGCCCGAAAACAAGGCGTGCGGAGCCCAAAAAATGGCTGGGGGGGGGGCTTTGGCAATATTTGGGCTATCAGATGCACAGAGATTTTTGCCCCCTTTTGGGAGACAAAAAAGAACGTATTATAGTCTGAAAAATATGTTTTTTTTTTAATCGTAGC
Source organism: Ahaetulla prasina (assembly GCF_028640845.1). Taxonomy (NCBI): domain Eukaryota; kingdom Metazoa; phylum Chordata; class Lepidosauria; order Squamata; family Colubridae; genus Ahaetulla; species Ahaetulla prasina. Next base: position 161,667,570 of record NC_080539.1, read on the forward strand.
AAATATCAAACCCTAAGACATCATAGAATTTCTCATTTTTCAATTTCTCATGTTTTTTGACTCAAAGATTAAAGGAAAATCTCTGCATATCAATTGATAGAAACTGGCTGATTAATATCAAACTCTTCAATGGTCCAAATTAGCTATTTTAAAAAACAATAGAAGCTACAATTTGCTTAGGTTTCCAATTAGGGATTAATTGTGATAATACCTGAATAGTCAACTACCTGTCTAATGATCTCCAGATCTCGATAAATTCCACCTTGGATGCCAGTAAAAAAAGAATTGAAACAACAAATACAGGTAGTCCTTGATGTATAGCTGTTCATTTAGTGATTGTTCGAATTTACAAAGCACTGGAAAAAGTGACTTATGACGGTTTTTCACACTTACGACAATTGTTGCATCCCCATGGTCATGTGATCAAAATTCAGATACTTGGCAACTGGTTCATATTTATGACAGTTTCAGGGTCCTCCTGGGTTCACGTGACCACCTTTTGTGACCTTCTGACAATGAAAGTCAATGGGGAAGCCAGATTCACTTAACAACCAGGTTACTAACTTATCAACTGCAGTGATTCACTTAACAACTGTGGCAAGAAAGGTCACAAAATGGGACAACATTCACTTAACAAATGTTTTACTTAGCAACAGAAATTATGGGCTCAGTTGTTGTAAGTTGAGAACTACCTGTACACGCCCAAATACAAGACTTGTTTAAGGGAGAAAAAAACAATTAAGACTGCTATCAAAAGCCACAAACAATGGTGATAATTGATTCAAAAGTACATGAAGAGTGGTAAAAAGTATCGGCAATACTAAGTTTATATAATATATAACAGAGTTTGCAAAAGTTGATGATGTCGTACAGAAGAAAGCATGGTCAAGACTTGCATCTCTGTTTCCCCCTTGCCTGATTCTAATTATATTGCTCTGATGGAGATGAAATGAAATAATGAAATAAAGAGATCTTAAATCTTGATGAAAGAGCCTGACCTTTGATACTCAATACTAACCCATCAGCTCAATTAGTCTTTTAAAAAAGTGTAACTTTGGTTGAAACATTTTCTTATTTAGCAGCTGCTCCATACTGTAAGTGAATTTTAAAATCCGTTTATACATTATGATAATTATAATTATAATCTAGTCACTAAAATACTGCAAAACAGATTGCTTCATTAAACACTTAATTTCATTAAACAATTGAACAGTTCCATACAACTAGAGGCAGCAGAAATTTCCTAGACCATTTTTCCCCCCTAACAAACTTTCTAACACTCACTTTTTGCTCCCTACAAAAAACATATTTCCCCCCCACTCATTCTACAAGTTTATTTATTTTGTGCTGGCTACTGTTTTATCTTCCTAAAACCAATAAGGCTGGAGCCAGAGCTTCTTAGATGGTAAATAATCATAATTTCAGCAACAGATATTTGTGAACAAAGGTGGATGTGATGTGATATTCCTCCTTAAGAAATTACAGGAAAATGTTTCCTCTTGCCCTGCACTCCCTCCAAATTGTTGAAATCATCAATAGGTGAGATTCTATCCCAAAAGATGGAGAAAATTTAGGAGGCAATTTCTAGATTCCCCAGATTCTAGATTCAATTCAGTAAAGGTTTTCCTGTCAGTTGTGTCTGACTCTAGCGCATGGTCCTTATCTCCATTTCTTGGGCCAAATGAGTCAGCATTGTCTGAAGACATTTTCTGTGATCATATGGCCAGTATGGCTATAGGCCATAAGTGCGCGGAACTCTATTACTTTCCCACCAAAGTGGTACCTATCAATCTACTCACATTTGCATGCTTTCAACTGCTAGATAGGCAGGAGCTGGCGCAAGTAAGGGGAGCTCATCCCATTGCACAGAGCTCGGGTCTCAAACCTGGACTCTCAGGTCTCAAGCTGACAAGTTCAGTATCTTTAACCACTAGGCCATCACACCTCCTTTAGTTTCAACATTCAATTAAAACAAAGGAATTCTTCCTGGGCCACACCACTGCTTGGAATTGATACAACTGGACACGAACCATCTATAATATTAATCTGAGCAAAGTAATTTGGCTTTTTGAAAAGAGTACAGCGCAGTGACAGAGGTCATACTTGGTGACTGAAACTTTCACATTTAGTTTGGGCCAATTATTTTCTCTTGACCTGAAAGGATGGTTTTGGGGAAACAGAAATTAAAGGAGGAAGTTGCTGCTTTTTGCTCCTGAAGGCATAAGTTAAATGATTAAATACATAGGTACAATAATGTACAATTCTAAAGACTATATTCCTTTGAAGGTTAAATCTAAGTTTTTCTCTCCCTCACCCCCAGCCCCAAGTAAGAGTTCAGGTTGTTTATATATTTAATTATTGTATTTGCATGCCATTTGATTCCCAAAATTTCTGAATGGTTTCCAAGTCACAATGTTTAAAAAATACAATATGAAACTCTTTATGAAAGTATAGAGTAAAAGATGGGGAAAATGACAACAATTGGACAATAATGAAAAAAAGATGCAAGAGTGGAGGTTCACTCCGGTATTCAAGCTCTTTTGAAACACCAGCAAGATGGGGGCCATCTTGGGATGGTGGGATTCTCATTCTAGAAGACAGGAGCAGCTACAGAGAAGGCACACTTCAAAAGATTCTGATTAGGGCTACCAAACATCTTGAAGAAGGAGGACATAGCCTACATGTGCTTCCTTTGACAAACATATCATTATAATCAAATATTGGATGGCTTTTTAAGTATTTAACAAGCTAGCTCTCCCTGAGAAGCTTTTCACTGCAGGACAATATTACCCTAATAAGTGCTGACCACAAGCTTTTCTCCGTAACCTTACTTAGCTGATTACCTATCTCTGGCTGGCTTGCCTTGCTGCCTGAATTTGACAAGACTTTAATAAGTTACGCGCTGAAGGCTTTTGTCTCCTAACCCAATTAAAGTAAACAGCCAGTATTATCTCATTCATCTCAGTGTGTAATCCCCATTGTGTCCTTGTTTATTCACTTGTAATTTCTTCTCCAGTGAATATTAAGCACAAATATTAAACAGTTGGTGTGTTCTCCATTTCCCTCATTTGTCTTCCTTTCCAATTGTCCGTGTCATCTTTTGCCTGTTATGGTATCTGATAATTCTAGTCATGATATATGACATTGTTTAATTGAAAGAACCTAGAGTGCACCAATGATGCCAAGTCAAATTGACCAGGCAGATACAGTGTCAAATAAGAGATCCCTATATAAATGCCATTTTTTATATTCCTAGTCACTTCTGTATCACATAGGCTCAACAAAAACATGTCCTTGATGTGATTCAGTTCAAGACACAGGTTACATCGGGGATATTTCTAGAGCCTTTGGACAGTCAGAATTCCAATGTATACATGGAAGTCTACATAGAGCAAGCACTTCTATCCTGATCTTTATGGCAAGCCTAGTATCCATTGAATAAATAAAGATATCTTTAGACATTTGGTGGCACTGTCAATTGCTACACAGCATTTATCCAGAAGTATTTAGGTCACAATGAAATTGAGTGTAATGTCAAGCAACGAAGCACCCTGCTTTCTAAGTAACTTAATTTTAAGCACACTTATTATTATTATTATTATTTTTGAGATTGCTCACATACGTTGGAACCAAATGAGTAATCAAGCACAAGTGCTGGAAAGCTTAGCTGAGAATCAAATCCACCTTTGTGCTCTTTATTTGAAGAAAACAATTCTACACTTCACTGTTCTGTGTGGTGACATGTTAATGGAATAGAGATTGTATTTTCCCTTCTTCCCCCTTCTTTTAAATCAATTTACTCAGGTGACAGCTTGGAGTCAGGGAAAAAAAAATAGGAGGTGAAAAAAGTTGTTAAGCAGACCCCAGACTTATAGCACATGGGATAAACACTTTTTGCTTCAATATTTGTCCTGACATTTTTCACCTAAGCTTTTCAATCAGGATCCCACTGAGTCTTGATAAAAAATAAATAATATACAATCCCAGATGAACTGAAGTTAACACTGCTGGAATGGAATGCAGCTGGATATGAAAACACTCAAAGAATGGTGTATGTGTGTTTTTTTTAATCCAATTTTGCCATGCGTACCTGAGAGAGAGAAGGGGGGAAATTACAAAAAAGAAGCTAAAGAGAACTGAAGTAACCCGATAAAAGCATTTATTTAATTTTATTTTTCCTGCCTTAGTTTTTTTTTTCTTTTTTAAAATTTGATTAAATTTCAAGTTTCAATCACAGCAGGTTCAGCCTGAAATGAAAAATGGTTGAAATAAATAAGGTCACCAGGGGAGAGGATTTCAGTACACAGCAAAGGAAGGAAGCAAATAACTTTTATTTGTCAGAGTCCCCAAAAGTGATATTGAAAAGCAAGACACAGCATGTCTTTTGAGAGTTGGTAGTATTTATATAATGCTATCTGACCATCTGAAGTTGAGATGACAGGGGCAGAGACGCAGCTATTTTTTATGTGTGGGGGCATTAGATCTGGATGACTGAAAAACCCCTCACGAAAGTGATTTGGCTTGAAAAACTACATTAAGTGTAACCTGATGATACTCAGCCTACCATTTGTCCAGTTTATTTCTACATGTATTCGTTCATAATACTGTTTAATGAAATGTCCATATCTATATATGGGGTTTTGTTTTTTTTTAAAAAGGGCAATGTGAGAGAAAATTAATATGCATTTTATTGATTACTTTATTTGTATCTCACCTTTATTATTATTTATTTTATCAGAATTTTTTCTTGCTTCAATGCAACTCTTTCTTTTTTCTTTTTACAAAAACTCTTCCTCTTCCTCCTATTTTTTCCACAAGAACATTCCTGTGAGGTGAGTTGGGCTGAGAGAAAAGGATTGGCTCAAAGTCACCCAGTCAGCTTTCATGGCTAAGGCAGGACTAGAACTCACAGTCTCCCACTGTCTAGCCTGATGCCTTAACCACTAGACCAAACCAGCTCTCCTTTTTATCTTCTGTTAGAGTTTATTTGTCAGCTGATCATAAAGGATGAAAAAATACAATTAAACGCATGAACTCAAAGTTATTGTTATCAGCCATTTGTATGACCTTACCATTAAGCAAGGGTTTCTTAACATTCAACCTGAATTTGCCTTTCTATAATTTAAGATTATTTTGATCTTCTGCACTCTGAGACAATAAGACAATAGTATATGGCGTTTTTCTATAGGGGACTCTTCATATACTTGAGAGGGCTAGCACATTTTGTTATCAACATGTCTTTGTAGGATTTTATTTCCAATCTCCTGATCAGATTAATACATCTGTCTTTCAGTTTCTTTGAATCTTTCTGATAATATGGTATCCAAACCTGGACACATGACATGGAATTGGAATTACTTTTGCTTTGTTTTAATCACTACAAATTATGTAAATCACTTATTAAATTTAATAATTTATAAACTTCTACTTAAGTGAGTATTCAAGATGATTGAAACAATTTTATATCACGGAAGATCTTAAAAGGTAGGCAGAAAAAGTCAGCAAAACATAAGCAGTCGTGCTTTTTCAGATGCAGGTTCAGATTAGGGGATCCCAACAAGTGGGATAAATTAATAGGAATATTCCATGAAAGTTTTGTTCAAAGATACTATCTCTACCCTCTTCTGCCTCATGGTTTCCAGAGTACCATTAGATAGACTGCTGACTTCAATATTTTGGGGAGCTGAAAGGGCTGTCATCAGCTGTTTCATACATTTAAATCTGAGTCTATCCCAGTGTTGCCTCTGTCCTCACACACCATGTGAATAAAAATATTATTTTAGAAAAATAACTTCTATTAAGGTATATCTGGTATTGCAAAACAATACTAAACTTCAAACTGGAGTGGGTGGCTTTATTAAATCTAAATAAAATAATATTAATAGCAACAATAACATTCAATTTTCACATACAGAATAGAATAGAATAGAATAGAATAGAATAGAATAGAATAGAATAGAATAGAATAGAACAGAATTCAGTATTGGCCAAGTGTGATTGGACACACAAGGAATTTGTCTTGGTGCATTCTTGTTGCTATTAATAATATTAATAGCAACAATAACATTCAATTTTCACATACAGAATAGAATAGAATAGAATAGAATAGAATAGAATAGAATAGAATAGAATAGAATAGAATTCTGTATTGGCCAAGTGTGATTGGACACACAAGGAATTTGTCTTGGTGCATACACTCTTGGTGTACATAAAAGAAAAGATACATTCGTCAAGAATCATAAGGTACAACACTTAATGATAGTCATAGGGAAACAGTCAATATAAATCTTAAGGCTACCAGCAACAAGGTTACAGTCATACAGTCATAAGTGGGAGGAGATGGGTGATAGGAAAGATGAGAAGATTAATGGTAATGCAGACTTAGTAACTAGTTTGACAGTGTTGAGGGAATTATTTGTTTAGCAGAGTGATGGTGTACATAATTGATCCAATCTATGAATAAACTTATTTCCCTTATCTTGATTCCAATGCTGACTCTTATAAAGTATTATTTCACAATATCAACAGGTTTGTTGGTTTTTCTAGTGAGAAGTCATAGGAAGGTATAATTTGTGTCTCTAATATGCAAAATTTAACAGCTGTCAATTTGCCAACTTAATTTGCCAACTACGTTGATTAGGAAAAATAAGAAAAGCCTTTTTAGAGGGATTATAAACAGTGGTAAAATTTTTTACTACCGGTTCTGGGGGTGTGGCTTGGTGGGCGTGGCATAGCTTGGTGGGCATGGCTTGGTGGGCGTGGCAGGGGAAAGTTACTGCAAAATCCCCATTTCTTCCCGATCAGCTGGCACTTGGGAGACAGAATAGCTGGGGGTGGGGCCAGTCAGAATTTTTACTACCGGTTCTCCGAACTACTCAGGTCAGAACCTGCTGAAACCCACCTCTGATTATAAAGTCTCCAAATATCCACTAATCTTAAATCACCCCAAATATATTAATTTGGTTTTATTGATGTCAACATTAGAAGTCATGTTTAAGTCTTCCCTAAAAATATTATTGCTATATAGAGCCATTGTTAAAATGAGTGACTATATCAACTCAATAAATAAAGACAATGGTAATTATTTTTTAAAATTTGTTGCTTTGGAGTGACCAAATATATTTTATTACTTATGAGACACAAATATCAACTAAACCTGCCTGTTCCAAATGTAATTTACCCAAAAGAAATATACAGACACACCTACAATGGGGATATTAAAGCACATTGTTGATCATTCAGTCTGATGTACTTTTTATCATAACTGTCACATTCACACTCACTGCTTTAGTGGGTGAGATTTATCTGAATGTTTACTACTGCTGAATTATAAATAGACCTACCATCAAACAAAATAACCTGAAACTGTGAGTTATTTATTTTATTTGCAATAAATGGAACTCAATTTACTGAATAAAACAAATACTTAAACAACGAAGAAAGTTTCTAGGTATAATGACCATGAAAAATACCGTGTGGAAGATGACATCATGTTTAATATAACAATGCAATGCAGAGGTTGCCAGTATCACAAAATATTTAGTTTGAAATGTCTATGGTTTTTGTTAAACATCATGTTTTCAAGGCACTCACATTCTTCATTTATCAAACTCATGAAATCTGCAGTTGTTATTGACAGCTATGAAGAGAAATTATTATCTCTTATGTTTTTATTTTCCAGATCCAGATAGCTTTTTTTCAGATAAATGGATTATGTTAACTATGCAATGTGAAAGGAGAAGAGAGAACTCCTGTTACCCAGCTTCTCATTTTGTTTTGCTTCCTAAATCCCTACATCCACAAATTGGATTGTTTTGTGGAGAATAGCGGTCCCTAACCTTTCCAGCTTGGGGGCCCAGCTCAGGGGAGTCGTGTGAGTGACAGGTACACACACATGTACACAGCTCCATTTTAGAATAGAATAGAATAGAATAGAATAGAATAGAATAGAATAGAATAGAATAGAATAGAATACAGATTTTCTTTGATCACATTTAATTCCTTGAGACCAGCTCAATAGAACAGGAAGGATTGGAAAATTACAGATAGTTTTAGCTTTCATACTTTTAACTTATGTATTTTGTAAAGGTTGCTTGAAAATAAAATATAATAGAACTAGTTGTTTTAGTTCTTCTACTAAAAAGCTTTTAGATAACTCACTCTATATCAAATCAGAATTTGTAATAATTAGAATTGACTGCATCAAACAATAGCAAAACTTATATTGGATAACAATAAGTTTCTAATATACTTAAATTTATATTCATTCCTTAATTTTGGAGGTTATATGGTTTTTCAGAACCTGATAAAAAAAATAAGAAAATTGTCGGTGCTTAATAATTTTGCAATAGTTATGGTAAAACAGTAGTGAACTTCTCCTAATCCCAAATAATTTGGACATATTAGAACTCAATTCTTCTAAATCTGGCCTCTATAATTTGAAATTTCCCTAGCCAAACATAACCCACTGGTTATGGAAATATATTCCTACTTTCACTTACCCATGGCACAAACATATTCTACAATATCTTTTTTTCTCCTGTTGCGTCTCCATGACGTCTATGGAGCTCATCAGTGAAGAGAAAAAAACCTTGAATCATCCTTAGTGCTACAGTGTTAATGTTGAAATTTCTCTTAATCCCTTCATGTGTAGCCTGAAAATATGTAAAAACAATTATACTCTGCCATGAGCCATGGTGGCGCAGTGGTTAGAATGCAATATGGCAGGCTACTTCTGCTGCCTGCCGGCTGCCTGCAATTTGGCAGTTCAAATCTCACCAGGCTCAAGGTTGACTCAGATTCCCATCCTTCTGAGGTTGGTAAAATGATGATCCCAGATTGGTAGGAGCAATAGGCTGACTCTATAAACCACTTAAAGAGAGCTGTAAAGCACTGTGAAGCGGTATATAAGTCTAAGTGCTAGTGCTATTTGTTATCTTGGAAAATAGTCAGGGGGCTTAGAATGACTGGAAACAGAGGAAAAAGAAGTAAGAGAGGCATTGGTAGTAAGACTAGCAATTTTCACGGCCTGACAGTTTTCTGAGTTGTAGTAGGAGTGGCTAATACTACAACTCAGTATTGGGGGAAAACTTCACAGGCTCAAGAAACCATGTGTATTTTCACTTTGCATGGAATGGTAATCCCCGCTGTGTAAAAAACTGAGAAG